>NW_027507718.1:546541220-547141220 GCF_037356315.1 Lithobates pipiens
TCAAATGCAGCCTGACCAGCGCTCATCAAGTGCCGCCTGACCAGCGCCCATCAAATGCCGCCTGACCAGCGCCCATCAATGAATGTTTGCTTGCTTCCATTCATTCTGGAGTCAGGACACAGCCATAGTCCGTCGCCGCTGCGCCTCTGACACTATGTGCGAATGGAGCGGCGGCTGCCTGCTGATGCTGAGACTTAGTTGTTTACTGCAGACAGAAGAGAGTAGGAACACCAGTGGCCGGGCGCCCTAAGCGGCTGCCTAGTTTTCCTAGTGGCTGCACCAGCCCTAGTTACATGGGTGGCAAAGGGGGCAGTAGAAACAGGCAGTTGATCTGTCTTTTTACCACCCCCTAACCACCATGCCACAGAGCGGCCATGTTGCTTCAGTCGTGGATTGAGGCGATGAAACAATATATTACCAAAAGTATTGGGACATCTGCCTTTACACACACATGAACTTTAATGGCACCCCAGTCTTAGTCTGTAGGGTTCAATATTGAGTTGGCTCCGCCCTTTGCAGCTATAACAGCTTCACCTCTTCTGGGAAGGCCGTCCACAAGGTTTAGGAGATGTGTCTATGGGAATGTTTTACCATTCTTCCAGAAGAGCATTTGTGAGGTCAGGCACTGATGTTGGACAAGAAGGCCTGGCTGGCAGTCTCCGCTCTAATTCAACCCAAAGGTGTTCTATTGGGTTGAGGTCAGGACTCTGTGCACTCCACTAGGGAGACACTGCTAAGTATGGATGTGAATGCAAGGCAGCACACTTGCAATGGGAATGTGTATTTTTAATGGTTGAGTACTTGTGTGTGTTTTTTTTTTCACAGCAATACTAAGTTTAAGAGGTGATTAGCTGTTTTTAATTAGACGTAATTAAGAGGTGGTTTGCGGCCCCTTACTTAAGACAGGTGACAACTGACCAATCCCCAAGCTCTGACGAAGTTCTGACACTTAAGGAATGAAACGCGTAAGCTTTTAGGTTGGACTGACACCCCGGAGGTCTTCAATTCACCTCCCCCCCTATCAAGACCAAATGTTCCGATCTTGCGAGACTTGTGGCGGTGAGCTTGTGGTAAGCATCTATATCATTCACGTGGACTGGCAACTTGCCGATCAAGGATCTAATGCCATGTGACTCAGATGGACAATATAAATCCCTCTTTTTGGACTGGGAAAATCTGCCAGGTCAACATCCAGTAAGTAACCAAGAATAATTTGTCTGTTTGAATATTGCTTAGAGGATATACCTACAAGTTGTGGGAACCTTGGCATATGCAGTGGCGTCACTAGGGTTGGTGTCACCCGGTGCAGAAAATATTGGTGTCACCTCCCCCCTCCACCAACTATAGTGCCCCCTCAGTACAGACCCCCTTCCACAAACTACAGACCCCCGCCATTAAGTACAGACCCCCCTCTCTCAGTATAGATCCCCCTCCCTCAGTACAGACCCACCTCACCAAGTAGAGACCACCTCCATCAGTGTAGACCCCCCTCAGTGCAGACCACCCCCCTATCAGTGCAGACCACTCTCCCTGTATCAGGGCAGATCCCCCTCAGTGAAGACCATCCCCTTCATTAGTGCAGACCCCCCTCAGTGCAGACCACCTCCCCATGAGTGCAGACCACCCTCCCTCCATCAGAGCAGACCCCCCTTTTATCAGTGCAGACCCCCCTCAGTGCAGACCACTCCCCTTCCATCGGTGCAGACCCCCTCAGTGCAGACCACTCCCCCTCCATCAGTGCATACCCCCCTTCATCAGTGCAGATCCCCCTCAGTGCAGATGACCCTCCCTCCATCAGTGCAGACCCCCCCTCAGTGTAGACCACCCTCCCTGTATCAGTGCAGACCCCCCTAAGTGCAGTCCACTCCCCCTCCATCAGTGCAGACCCCCTCAGTGTAGACCACCCTCCCTGTATCAGTGCAGACCCCCCTCAGTGTAGACCACCCTCCTTGTATCAGTGCAGACCCCCCTAAGTGCAGTCCACTCCCCTTCCATCAGTGCAGACCCCCTCAGTGCAGACCACTCCCCCTCCATCAGTGTAGACCCCCCTTCATCAGTGCAGATCCCCCTCAGTGCAGATGACCCTCCCTCCATCAGTGCAGACCCCCCTCAGTGTAGACCACCCTCCCTGTATCAGTGCAGATCCCCCTCAGTGCAGATGACCCTCCCTCCATCAGTGCAGACCCCCCTCAGTGTAGACCACCCTCCCTGTATCAGTGCGGATCCCCCTCAGTGAAGACCATCCCCTTCATTAGTGCAGACCCCCCTTTCATTAGTGCAGACCCCCCTTAGTGCAGACCCCCCTTAGTGCAGACCCCCCCTTCATGAGTGCAGACCCCCCTCCATGAGTGCAGACCCCCCTTAGTGCAGACCCCCCCTTCATGAGTGCAGACCCCCCTTAGTGCAGACCCGCCCTTCATGAGTGCAGACCCATCTCTCTCCTCCCATAGTGCCCCCTCCAGCACATGTCCATTTGCAATTATATTAAACTGTACAGACCTCAGAACAGCGCGGGATACAGTGTTGTGTCCCTTGGACTCCCTCCTCCCTCTCACACAGCGGAGTGGACCGAAGCCACATCCCCCTCCTGTAAATGTAAACAGAGAGGTGGGGGAGGCTTCTCCGGTCCGCTCCGCTGTGTGAGACAGCCCGCGAGACACCAGTTTCAGGGCGAGGACCGTGCAGCATTAGTGGTGCTCTGCCCACAGGCGTCACCCCTCTGGCGGGTGTCACCCGGTGCGGCCCGTGCCGCCCCAGTGACGCCACTGGGCATATGGTTACCAGGATGAGCGCAGCAGTCATTGTCCCTACTATGGCAAAGATGGTGATGAGTCGGTATAACCATTCAGTGCCTGGTTTTTCAATTTCATTCAGTCTGATTGCATTAAAAGAAATTTATGTTGGTAATGCACAGAAGAAGTCTTTCATCTTACAACAGAGGACTACCAAGAGAAGAAGAACATTCTATATTCATTTTGGAAGTCAATAGCGTTGGTTGATATCCATGGATTGGAGCTTCGCTGCCGCCCTCTGAAATTGTACAGGTTCTTCTCGAATCATAGGTGGATTGTGGGGGTTTATATAGGTGTTAGACTGGGGGTGTCAAATATTAAGGGTGGTAATCATCCACTGTATCATGTATTCCTCCCCTCCATTGTGGGGTGGTTTATTTTATACAAATATGGTTTATTGGGGAATGGGTTACATCTTTGTATAGGGATGGTGGTAGAGGGATTTTTATGTATGGGGTCAGTATTGGGGATTTGGGGATTTTTATATGCTTGTTGTTATTTATCTTTGCTATTGATAGCTTAACCGCTTCCCGACCGGCGCACGCCGATGTACGTCGGCAGAATGGCACGGGGCAGGCGAATGGGTGTACCTGCACGTCCCTTTTAAATTTGCCGCCCTGACATCGCAAACGCGCCGCCCCCGGCACCCCCGTGAGTCTGGTCACGGGTCCCGCGGACTCGATCGGCGCGGGCATACCCGCGATCGTCTCCCGGGGGCGGCTGAATGAGGAGATGCCGTTGTAAACAGCATCTCCCCGTTCTGCCTAGCAACAAGTGACGCTGATCTCTGCTCCCTGTGATTGGAGCAGAGATCAGTGTTCACTAAAAGAAAGCCCAGCCCCCAACAGTTAGTAACACTCCCCTAGGACACACTTAACCCCTTACACTGCCACCCACAGGAATCACTGCATTTGTATAGCACTGATTGCTGTATAAATGACAATGGTCCCACAAATGTGTCAAAAATGTCTGATGTGTCCCCCACAATGTCGCAGTCACAATAAAAATCGCTGATCGCCGCCATTACTAGTAAAAAAAAAAAATTATTAATAAAAATGCCATAAAACTATCCGCTATTTTGTAAACGCTATAACTTTTGCGCAAACCAATCAATCGCTTATTGCGTTTTTTTTTTACCAAAAATATGTAGAAGAATACGTATCGGCCTAAACTGAGGGGAAAAACATACTTTTTTTATATATTTTTGGGGGATATTTATTATAACAAAAAAAAAAAATAATGCGTTTTTTTTTCAAAGTTGTCGCTCTATTGTTGTTTGTAGCACAAAAAATAAAAACCGCAGAGGGGATCAAATACCACCAAAAGAAAGCTCTATTTGTGGGGAAAAAAGGATGTCAATCTTGTTTGGGAGCCACGTCGCATGACCGCGCAATTGTCAGTTAAAGCGACGCAGTGCCGAATCGTGAAAAGTGTCCTGGTCTTAAGCCAGCAAAATGGTCCGGGGCTGAAAGTGGTTAATAAATGTTGGTAATTTAACTCTTTAGGGCGTATTAGTATCAATTTCTTTTTTGGTTTTGTTTTTCTTTTGGAGTATATATGGTTTTGATTATACCCCCCCCCCCACCCCCGCTATGTTGTCGGTGAGAATTACCTTATTCAATGAAGACAAGACTCCCTAGGTGCTTTTGTTTGGTATGTAGAAGGTTGTGACACAGTGCGGTGGGCTTTTAGTGGCTAAAACAGGAATTCGGGAGATGACCTGTTGCCTGATCACCTCCTGTCCACTGAGGTGGTAAAATCTACAACACTTGTCAAAGAGGCCTAAGTGTTACTGAACCGAAGCAGACAAAAACCAGGTCTCTTCCTGGGTTATATGGGCCTGTGGCAAGTGGCAGAGCTGTGCAAATCTCGGGACTGAATGGACAGCTATAGAAATCTTTCAACAGCTTTCATAAATGTACGGTATCTTCCGATTTAAAGCTGAATTCCAGCAATTGCAACTCCTTTGTAATAAAAAAAAAAAAAAAAAAAAATGAAGGTACACTGTGAGTTAAGTCCAACGAGGTGCATGAGTGATCTTAGTTCTATTATTTTATAAATGACAGCTTTGTAGTACTCCTGGTAGACCTCTATCGCTGCCGTTCCAGGAGCCTGACGCTGATCCTTCTGAGCTCTGCATCTTCAACAGTAGAGTCGCTGCAGCTGCTATGCCCAGCCTTCCCCTCCTCCTGCCCATTCACAGAAGCCTTTGTATTATGAGAACACATTCACAATATCCGGCCGGTGCTTGACTATTTTGTGCCCTAGGCAAGAGTAGTCGCCCATGCTAGTCTTGCCTAGGGTGTGGGTGAATATAATGGAAAAAGGGTCATACAGAGCAGACTCGCTGGGCAGGATAGTTTTGCCTACATCCAGAGACCTGACAGTGCCTGCCTCTTCCGGCTCCCTACTGTCCTCCTTCGCCCTCCTCAGCTGTGGCAGCCTCGTTCGGCTCCTCACTGTCCTCCTCCACCTCCTCAGCTGTGCCAGCCTCATCTAGCTCCCCACTGTTCTCTGTGTCCTCAGCTGTGCTCACCTTATCTGGCTCTTCTCTGTCCTCCGTGTCCTCAGCTGTGCTCACCTTATCTGGCTCTTCTCTGTCCTCCGTGTCCTCAGCTGTGCTCACCTTATCTGGCTCTTCTCTGTCCTCCGCCTCCTCAGCTGTGCCCGCCTCGTCCAGCTCCCCACTGTTCTCCACCTCCTCAGCTGTGCCCGCCTTATCCGGCTCCCCATTGTCCTCCGCCTCCTCAGCTGTGCCCACTTTGTCCAGCTCCCCACTGTCCTCCTCTGCCTCAACTGTGCCTGTCTCATCCGGCTCCTCACTGTCCTCCACCTCCTCAGCTGTGCCCATTTTCTGCTGCTCCCCACTGTCCTCCACCTCCTCAGCCTTACCCACTTCGCCTCGCTCCCCACTGTCCTCCGCCTCCTCAGCTGTGCCCACCTCACCTGGCCCCCCACTGTCCTCCGCCTCCTCAGCTGTGCCCATTTTGTCTGGCTCCCCACTGTCCTCCGCCTCCTCAGCTGTGCCTGCCTCGTCCAGCTCCCCACTGTCCTCCTCAGCCTTACCCACCTCGCCTGGCTCCCCACTGTCCTCCTCTGCCTCCTCAGCTGTGCCCACCTCGCCTGGCTCCCCACTGTCCTCCTCTGCCTCCTCAGCTGTGCCTGCCTCATCCAGCTCCCCACTGTCCACCTCAGCTGTGCCCACCTCGTCCAGCTCCCCACTATCCTCCACCTCCTCAGCTGTGCCCGCCTCATCTGGCTCCCACTGTCCTCCGCCTCCTCAGCTGTGCATGCTTTGTCTGGCTCCCCACTGTCCTCCTCAGCTGTGCCTGCTTTGTCTGGCTCCCCACTGTCCTCCTCCACCTCCTCAGCTGTGCCTGCTTGGTCTGGCTCCCCACTGTCCTCCTCCGCCTCATCAGCTGTGCCCGCTTTGTCCGTCTCCCCACTGTTCTCCTCAGCTGTGCTCGCCAGAAATTCTACAGCCCCTCATGTTTCCCAGCCAGGCTAGAGGGGATGACAGTGGCTGTGGCTGCACCCCCTAGGCAGCAGTGCACCCTGGGCGGCTGCCTAGTTCACCTAGTGGAACCGCCGGCCCTGCACAAGATACAAAGGCTTCTGTGAATGGGCAGTAGAGAGGAAGGGTGGGCATTGCTGCTCTGTGTGCCCTTCTCATCTCTTACAGCCCTGAGTTTCTCAAGTGCCATTCCCCAGAGAGCAATAAACCTGTCAGATGATGCCATGAATGTTGACTCCGCCCTACGCACTTCGTCACAGCCGACAGGGCGGAGAGAGTGTAGGGCGGAGAGAGTACCTTGAGTTCTATTTTTATGACATCCAGACACAGTCACATTGTTATTAATCCAACATATACAGTAGAACGGCTGTTTTATAGCGAAGATACAATCATAAAAAGAACATTCTGTACATCTAAACTTGTTGATTGTGTTTATTTTTTATTCTTTATTTTGATGCATTGGATTTATCAGGGGAATGGTTACAATAGAGACACTGCAGTATAGTTATCTTTACTTACATAAAGAATGTACAATAAAGGAGACAAGCGCACAAAGACAAACAGCAGTTTCCTGTTTTCTTTAAAGTAACTGGTTGTGGTCAATTTTTTTTTTTCTTTCCCAATACTTAACTTTTTCAAAAAATGAAAATGCACACCAGAAAGTATAGAGACAATGTAACACTTGTGTCCAGTGAAATACCTTAACCACTTCCCATGCGGGCCAATCCTGGCACTTCTCTCCTACATGTAAAAATCATAATTTTTTTTTTTTGCTGGAAAATTAGTCAGAACCCCCAAACATTATTTATGTTTTTATTTTTTTTTTTTATTATTATTTTTTTTTTTTTAGCAGAGACCCTAGGGCAGGGATGTGAAACTGGCAGCCCTTAAGCTGTTTCTGGACTACAAGTCCCATCGTACCTCTTTCTTTGGGAGTCATGCCTGTAACTGTCAGCCTTCCAAAGCCTCATGGGACTTGTAGTTCCTCAACACCAGGAGGGCCTCCAGTTTGACACCACTGCCCTAGGAAATAAAATAGTGGTCGTTGCAACTTTTTACGTCGCGTGGTATTTTTTCGACAAAACAAAACACTAAAGTTGTACAATGTAAAAGATGATGTTATGCCGAATAAATAGATACCTAACATGTCACGCTTTAAAATTGCGCACACTCGTGGAATGGCGCCAAACTTCAGTACTTAAAAATCGCCATAGGCAACGATTTTACATTTTTTACAGGTTACCTGTTTAGAGTTACAGGGGAGGTCTTGGGATAGAATTATTGCTCTCGCTCTATTGATCGCGGTGATACCTCACATGTGTGGACTGAACGTCATTTACATATGTGGGCGCGACATAAGAATGCATTCACTTCTGCGTGCGAGCTCGCGGGGACAGGGGCGCTTTACTTTTTTCTTTTTTTATTGTTTTATTTTCATTTTTGTATTTTTACACTTTGCTTTTTATTTTATTTTATTTTTTTGTCTGGCTCCCCACTGTCCTCCTCTGCCTCCTCAGCTGTGCCTGCCTCATCCAGCTCCCCACTGTCCTCCTCAGCTGTGCCCACCTTGTCCAGCTCCCCACTATCCTCCTCCACCTCCTCAGCTGTGCCCGCCTCATCTGGCTCCCACTGTCCTCCGCCTCCTCAGCTGTGCCTGCTTTGTCTGGCTCCCCACTGTCCTCCTTCGCCTCCTCGGCTGTGCCTGCTTTGTCTGGCTCCCCACTGTCCTCCTCCGCCGTGCCTGCTTGGTCTGGCTCCCCACTGTCCTCCTCCGCCGTGCCTGCTTGGTCTGGCTCCCCACTGTCCTCCTCCGCCTCATCAGCTGTGCCCGCTTTGTCCGTCTCCCCACTGTTCTCCTCAGCTGTGCTCGCCAGACATTCTTCAGCCCCTCATGTTTCCCAGCCAGGCTAGAGGGGATGTCAGTGGCCGTGGCTGCACCCCCTAGGCAGCATTGTGCCCTGGGCGGCTGCCTAGTTCACCTAGTGGAACCGCCGGCCCTGCACAAGATACAAAGGCTTCTGTGAATGGGCAGTAGAGAGGAAGGGTGGGCATTGCTGCTCTGTGTGCCCTTCTCATCTCTTACAGCCCTTGCTTTTCATTTTTTTTTTTTTTTCATCACTTTTATTTCTATTACAAGGAATGTAAACATCCCTTGTAGTAGGAATAGGGCATGAGCGGTCCGGTCCTCTTAATGGAAACGTATTGGGTCAATAGGACCCCAAACTTCTCCTCCAGGCTGGAAAGCATGATATAAAAAAAAAAAAAAAAAAAAAGATCTCGGCTTTCCAGTCGACTACACGGCAGTATTTTCAACTGCCAGGCCGGACGTGACATCATAACGTCGTGCCCGGGCCTCTGAGAGTCATAGGGGCTGATTTACTAAGATGAATGTGCTGCGCCGGTTCATACCTCAATTTGTGCGCCATATAAATTATTAAGTGAGTATATGAACCGGCATAAGCGCAAAACACATAAAATGCAGACGCATGCAATAATAATATGCCGTTGATAATAGCGCACGCCGTATCATTAACAGTCAATTCACACAGGGGCAACACGACTTCCAGCGTGACTTTGGGAGGCGTCTTGAGTACGAATCGCAGCCCGACTTGGGGCGACTTACAACACGACTTGGGGCTACTTACAACACGACTTTAAGTCGCCCCCAGGCCAGGCGACTTTAATTAAAAAAAAAAAACAGCATGGTTGCCCTCCAAAAGCATACCAGGCCCTTCAGGTATGGTATGGATATTAATGGGAACCCCTCGCCAAAAAATAAAAAATAAATTGCGTGGGGGTCCCCCTCAAAATCCATACCAGGCCCTTCAGGTCTGGCATGGATTTTAAGGGGAACCCCGCGCCAAAACAAAAATGGCGTGGGGGTCCCCCTCAAAATCCATACCAGACTCTTATCCAAGCACGCAACCTGTCAGGCCGCAGGAAAAGAGGTGGGGACGAGAAAGAGCACGCCCCCCCCCTTCTGAACCGTGCCAAACCACATGCCCTCAACATTGGGAGGATGCTTTGGGGTAGCCCCCAAAGCACCTTGTCCCCACGTTGATGAGGACAAGGGCCTCATCCCCACAACCCTGGCCGGTGGTTGTGGGAGTCTGCGAGTGGGGGGCTTATCGGGAATCTGGAAGCCCCCTTTTAACAAGAGGACCCCAGATCCCGCCCCCCCCTGTGTGAAATGGTAAGGGGGTACAAAAGTACCCTTAGCATTTCACCAAAAAAGTGGCAAAAGTGTTAAAAATTACAAGAGACCGCTTTTGACAATTCCTTTATTAAAGTCTTCTTCTTTCACCTTCTTTCTTCTGGTCTTCTTCCTTCTGCTTTCCTTCATCCTTCGGTTTCTTCTTCCATCTTCTTCTTCCTCGATCTTCTTCTTCCTATAAAAAGGGTGAGAAACACAGTAAAGGTAATGGCCAGAGAAAAGCACATGATAGCAAGAAAGGGGAGGAGGAAGAAAAGGGAGAGGGGAGGGAGAAGAAAAAAAAAGGGCGGGGGGGGGGAGAGGAACGGGGTATGGGAGGGAGGGGAAACCAGTCAATCCACCAACTCACATAACCCAAAGCAGAGAGGAACCTTCAGATCAGTCCCCAGGTCAAATAATTTAGGTCAATAGGGCCCCGTATTCCTCAGAAGAACCATTTTATGAGGCATTTGTCACGAACATCTCTCTCCGTGGCAACCAGATCCTTCACTTCATTCATTTCAGCAATTGTTTTCAGGAAAACGTCTTCGGACGGTGCTTGCATCTGTTTCCAAAAGAGGAGAATGAAACTCCTAGCCGGGGGTGATCAGTAAAGACAAGACAGCGCCTGTAGGCCTTTTATATTTTAATCTAAAATATTTTTTCGTCTCCTCGGGTTAGATATATAGTGAGTTACATGGTCATATCCCATTTTTGTATCTATTTACCATTTAATATAGAATAGGTTTTAAAAAAAAAACTAAATAAATAAATATATATATATATATATATATATATATATATATATATATATATATATATATATATAATAATATATATATATATATATATATATATATATTAATATATATATATATATTAACATATTTTTGATATTACACACAATCATTGATTTAGATGTATTTAGCCCCTTGTCCTTTATACTGACCCTTTATTTTATTTGTAGATTCATGGGGACCCTATATCTTAGTTGCCCCTTTTTTTTATATGCATATTGATTGTTTTAACATGCAGCTTTATGTTCAAAAGTTCTGCCAGTAATGGAGATGCCGCTCTTGCCATTATTCCCTTTCTCCAATGGGTGGCGCCCTGTATAGGGAAGCTATTAGCCTATGGCGGAGTTGGTCACGTTATTTATCCGCCCCTTTTGTTATGATAATTTATTGGTGCCCGTTGATTGGCTATTGCGGCGCCTCCATGCACTATTTATAGACGTAGGGTGTACCAATATGGCAGCGCCTCAGATGACGGCCGTGTGACGAAACACGCAAGGTGGGACATACTTGGTACGCAATACGTCATTTCCGTGTTTTGGAACTTCCGGTTTTGTGTTATCCGGCTGTGGAACGCACGCTGAGACCACGCCGAAATCACGGAAGTGTTTCACTTGTCATTTTTAAATTTGTTGTGTACACATAGGGAGGCTGCAGTTCTTTCTTCCTAAGCGCAGATATTTGGTGTTTTTACATTACATACAATGTGTAGTATTGAACAGAACCACACGGGGACGCCTAGTCATCAGAAAAATCATGGCCAGCTTTATATAAGCTATATGGAAGAAATTAAATTAAGATAACCACTAAATAAAGCCCAGTTTATTTGAATGCTGCACCAATAATAATCATACTTGTGTAAATAATCTATTTATGATGCCAAATTCGTAAGTTACAATAGCGGTTTAACATCACCAAGGGGAAAAATACTTATACTGTTACAAGGAAGCATCAGGGCTTGGACTTGAACCTAGGACCTCTGCTGTGTCTGGCAATGACTCTTCTCGCTGAGCTACCTGGGCTACCTGGGCACCCTGTCTGATCTGTTGGACAACCCTGCTTTATGCCTTGACTTCTGCCAAACCTTGAACTCTTTGCTCCTCCCACGAATTTCCTGATTTAAGCCACGTCTCTCACTTCATGCTTGCCAGATGATTGTGCTCTCTCCAGCCAATATCTCACTCTTGTCTTCCCTGCTGCCATCTCTATCTTTGCTACCACTCATTACCGACCCTTGGCATGTTCCTCGACTATGCTTCTGCCTGATCCCAACCTGCAACTACTCATTACTGGTCTTCGGCCTCTTTACTGACTACACTCCTGTTTGATCCTTATTTGTTATATCTGCTACTGGACCCCGGCTTGCTCACCTCCTGGTGGGGGCGATCCTGAGGACTGCGACCTGGTACTAACATGCAGCAAAATCCATCTCCACCATTAGCATCTCTAGTGAACACTGGTTAGTACCTAGACCCCGTACCCCAGGGGAGCCCGTGTCATCAACCAGGGTGACCCGCTTATCTTGCTGGTCGGTGGAAGTCCCGCTACTGCTATAGTAACTGGTCTTCGAGCTTGACCCCTGATCAGGCCAAGGGGATTAAACCTCATCTATGGGCAATAAGTAGTTATAAAGTGCAGCATTACTATAAAATATTTTAAACCTATTTCTTCTATTAAAAGGTCTGAAATAATTCTCACCATAAATCTATGTATAGCCATGATACAGGCAACCTAGGTGGCTCATGCAAGATGGCCGCCGGAGACGTCGGCCTTTTATATTCCCACACCTGGCTGGCATGTGATGTCAACGGCTGAGTGCAGATGCCTTATGTGCCACTGTGCATGTGCTGGGGCCTGGAGTAACTGCCAAGACACTGGGGCTAGCTGGGTGCTAGTGTCAACACACTGGGGTGCAGGTAAGGATGGCGCCACCATTTTTTCTACAAAGGTGCTATCTCTGATACATTTGCCTTAATATATTACTTTTTGAGTTTAAATCTGGTTTCACCAATACAATATAGCATTTAGGAAAAAATATACAACCTAAAATTCCAGCACAGGATGATATTATAGCAAATATCTCCACAAGCAACGTATTGATTCCTGTAACGCTCAGATAGGCCGGTATAAAAGTAACCCAGGCGCTGCAGAACACCAGCATGCTAAAGGTGATGTATTTTGCTTCATTGAAAGTATCTGGTAAATTCCTGACCAGGAAAGCCACAATAAAGCTCACAGCTGCTAGAAGCCCCAAGTAGCCCAGGAGAATGGAAAATGCCAGTAGAGATCTTTCATTACATTGAATGATTATTCTGTCCAGATACAAGTTGGTATTGGCTTCAGGAAAAGGCGGAGACACAGAGAGCCAAATTATACTGGTTACAATTTGGAAAGAAGAACAAATGAGAACCAGACAGTTTGGAAACCTTACTCCAACAAACTTCTTCCAGCAGCTTCCAGGTTTGGTGGCTTTAAAGGCCATGTAGACCATGACGGTCTTGGCCATAATGGTGGAGAGTGCTACTGAGAAGAGGACCCCATAGACAGTATGTCGAAGCATACATGTTATATGTACAGGACGACCCAGGAACAAAAATACAGAGAGGAAGCTCAGCATGATGGAGACCAGTAGAACAAGGCTCAAGTCTCGGTTATTAGCTCTGATGACCGGCGTGTCTCCATACATAAAGAAAATCACCAATACGAATAAAGTTACAACAAAAAACAATCCAATAACGATAAAGATGGCAAGAGCCACTGCAGAATTTGTATAGGAAAGATATTTAACAGGTTTTGGGACACATTGGTCGTGGTCATTTGACCATTGGTCTTCTGGACACTTCTGGCATGAGCCTTTGTCTAAAAAAGATAAAGAAGTTGAATTAAAGTGCAGTAGTAAAAATAACCTGTCATGAGTGCACTAATCCACAGCCCAAAGAATGGGGTCCCCCTCTAAACAATATTTATTTCCACTTACAGTAGAAGGTAACACATTTTGAGGGTTTCCAAGTAACCTCCTAATAAGGGCTTAAAAAAGCACCTACTGATAATTGTGGGTGTTATATTTTTTCTCTATTTTGTGAGTGCAGTTTTGAGGCTTGAAATATTTTTTATCTTTTTATTGACACACGTATTTATTAAAATATAGATCTGATAAGTAGGTGCGTAGATATTGTGTGACATAAAAAATTGCAACTGCCTTCTTTTTATTCTGCAGGGCCTCTGCGTTCGGGCTGTTTTAAGTTACTTCAGAGCCCAAAATGGAGATTTTTAACAAAATAAATGTGTGAAAAATGCAATAATAATATTAATGCCAAATATATGTTGTTGTCAAATGAGCCAAATAATAAAATAGATATACAAATAACAGAAGATAGAGCCCTATGCTCAAATTAACGACTTGCCGACCCGCCACAGTACATATACTGCGCCAAGGCAGCTCCTACAAGCACAGCGACATATGTTGCTGCCTATATTTGGGGTTCCAGCGCACAAGTTTGTCAGCAGATCCTGGCCAATTTTTTTTGGCTGGGACCTGCTGATCGGCTGTGTCCAATCACAGCCCAGAGCCCTGTGTAGACAAACAACACAGGGCTCTATGCAAAGGGAATGATCGCTTTGTTTCTTTTCCCTGCACAGCAGGGATAAGAAACAACGCCATCTGTAGTAAAAAAACAGTTCATATTACACACATTACACACACTATTCGAAAATCGGGCGAATGATTGTCTGATTTTCTTCATCGTTTCACAGCACGTTGGAACCAAGGAAGTAAAAAAATACAAAAAATCTCGTACAACAAAGGCTTTTTTTGTTGTTTATGGTTTCTGATCATGCAGAGTCTTTCTTTTCTGATTTTTCTCATATAAAAAAAATCATATAAAAATGGTACACATTAAACGAAAATGGTTCATTCTGTTCCGGTACAATTTTTTTTTTTTAGAGTTTCTCCCTTTGTAATTTTTTATTCGGAAGTCGGAATCGTCTGTATGATACCAGAAAATCATACAATCATTCCTCAGACTTCTTATAGTGTGTATGAGCCTTTACATATTTTTCACATGTGCTTTGGTCTCCCAAGAGCAATCCACATTCAGTTCACTCTTCAGAGAGCATTTGAAAGGCTGTGACATGTTATATCACGTCCTCACCACCAGTTTTAGCCCCTTGGATCCCACAGTAGCACACCATTACCGCATGCATTGCACATGAATGGGTCGTGATTGGCGGGTGGTATCGCCTACCAAGGCTGGTAGAACCAAGACCCCCCCAAACCAAGCCCTTAAATAATATGTAAAATGTTTCCAGATGATGCACACCACACACGTAATCTTTGTATCTCCCATCATAAGTGGCTTCACAACATACACTCATGCCGGAAGATCATTCCACAAGCTTAATAAGTTGATTAGCAAAGAAAATGACCTACCTGTATGACTGGATATCTCCCCCTTCGAGCAATTAACACAGTAAAAGCAGCACATAGGCATTTCTGGCTTCTGGACTCTTCTATTACCTGGGGGACAATCTAAAGAACACACTGATACAGGAATCTAAGAGAAGACAGGAGGACAATCTAAATAACACGCTAATACACTAATCTAGAAAAAGACAGGAGGACAATCTGAAGAACACACAGACACAGGAATCAAAAAGAAGATGGAAGGACAATCTGAACAATACACTGATAGAGGAATCTAAAGGAAGATGGGAAGATAATCTGAAGAACACACTGATAGAGGAATCTCTAAAATAAGACAGGAGGACAATCTAAAGAACACACTGATACAGTATTCTAATCAAGAAGACAGGATGACAATTTGAAGAACACACTGATACAGGAATCTAGAGGAAGACAGGAGGACAATCTGAAGAACACACTGATACAGGAACCAAGAAGAAGACAGGAGGACAATGTGAAGAACACACTAAAACAGGAATCTAGAAGAAGACAGGAGGACAATCTGAAGAACACACTGATACAGGAACCAAGAAGAAGACAGGAGGACAATGTGAAGAACACACTAAAACAGGAATCTAGAAGAAGACAGGAGGACAATCTGAAGAACACACTGATACAGGAACCAAGATGAAGACAGGAGGACAATGTGAAGAACACACTGATACAGGAATCAAGAAGAAGACAAAAGGAAAATCTAAAGAACACACAGATACATGAATCTATAGGAAGACAGGAGGACAATCTGAAGAACACAGAGGTACAGGAATCAATAAGAAGACGGGAGGACAATTTGAAGAACACGGTGGTACTGTCAGGGACCGGTGTGATCAGAAATTTGTGGACTTCAACAGAGTGTACCAAACACAGGTAACGTGTAAATAATATGATTTATTAAAAGATAAGTGAACAACAAAGGAAACACCCCTCCAATACAGTAAATGGTGTAACCCAACCAGTGAACACCCATTGACGGCCACCGGAACTGCAGCCTAAAGATTTGGGAGCTAAGTGCCACCAGCAGGTGAATCCTCTCCCGACCAACAGCCTCCGACTTCTGAGAGACACCTACTGGTGGACACGGGAACTGCAGTCCATAGATCTGGGAGCCACAGTGCCACCAGCAGGTGAAACCTTTCCTGACAGGTACAGTAATCTAGAAGAAGACAGGAGGACAATCTGAAGAGCACACTGATACAGGAATCTAGAAGAAGACAGGACAATTTGAAGAACACACTGATACAGGAATCTAGAGGAAGACAGGAGGAAAATTTGAAGAACACACAAATACAGGAATCTAGAAGAAGACAGGAGGACAGTTTGAAGAACACACTGACACAGGAAACTATAGGAAGACAGGTGGGCAATTTGAAGAATACGCCGATCTAGAAGAAGACAGGATGACAATCTTCCAAGGATAATATTATTTCTGGAGTCAAAGGTAACAAGTATGGTCTGTAATATATTATCACTCTGATGATTCTTATATTTTGCCATGTATTCAATTATTTTTTTTTAAACAAGGATGCAAATCTTCAGACATTTGCCAAAAATAACAGTACTATGTAGGCAGGTGCAGGTTTCCTCTGCACTGTGCCATTATCTAGTGAGCGTAGTGTCTGTTAGGGGAAATTATCCCCTCATATACTCTGTGGGTATCTCAGAGGGAGCAGCTGTCTGGGTGCTGCAACTTCTGGTGATATTTGATTGTGTAGGACTTTTGGGTGTGCCTGGAATGAGTGCCAGGTCAGGTACAGAGACCCCTGTTTGGTAAGGAAAGTAAATAGCACAGGAAAAGATTCCAGGCGCAAAGGCTCAGAACAGGAACAATGCCTGCCTTGATAAAACATTTTGGTATCTGGGTTAGGAACGTGGAGCTCTTCCCAGCAGCATTATTGTGCCATCCAAGTGCTCTGACAACAGCCACTCCTCCAGGCTGTGGTCTGAACTTGATGCAAGCTGGAACCTGCGCAGCCCAAGGCGGGCAAAGTTGCAAAGCCACAAGACTGAAAAATGTATGTTCTGTTTTGGTGATGGTAAAAAACCCTGTGGAAGTAAACGTGTGTGAGTTTTGAACTTTTAAAAAAGTGGGCAAAAAGCCCTGAAACGTACCTTTACTGGCTGGACTGAAGTAGATGAAAAGCATTACATTTGTTAACCCCTCACATGCCTTAATATTTTTAACCACTTGCCGCCAAATCAAATACGTGTACAGTACACTGACAGCTGCAGCCATAACCCCCGGTATTAAAAATTTCAGCCAACGATGCTCTGTAAAGTAAAAGCAATCCTAGCAGCTAAATAGCAACTGGATTGCTCTTACAAGCGGCGGAGGGGCCACCCTACTCCCGCTGCCCTCCGGTGCCTCTCTAGGCTTTCCCATCCTTGCAGGGAGCTCAGCTTCCGATCCAGGGGTTGAGCTGGTTTACAGCAGAGGTGACTGGAGCTGGAGACTGGATCATCTCCGATCACCACTATGGTCTAGACTAGACTATGGTTCAGGAAAAGACGGTCAGTATCCTCCTGTCCACTATAGATAAACACGACATGGTATGGGAACCTTGGAAGACCCATACACAAAAACCTCAACAGCCCCGATAGCATAATACAACAAATCTAGTCCTATGTAGCTTTCTGATGCCTTTATATCCTCTCATATTCACTTCTTTCTTTGTGAGTTAGTTTTTTAGTATTAGTATTAGTAACTAGGATTCAGAATATGTCATGAGCTATTAACCATATCAACGAAACAAAAAAGTATATCATAGGAAAGGAACTTCAAACTGGAAGTAAATTAAGACCGGGACAGCCAGGAGGGGGGCACGGCAAAGGTCTCTGCTGCCCGGCCCCTCCTCTGAGCCCCCCCTGATTCGGACAGTTGATGACCCATATTCGTCTACAATGATAAAAAAGTGTTCACTGCTAAAGGTTGGGCCACCAATGGGTACCGTTATATCATTAAAAAAACATTGTCCGTGTGTACTAGGAATAGGATCTGGGCTCCTTAATGGACAGTCAGGCATATGTCATTTGGCCAATCCCCAGAAGACGTCCATTCGTGATGAAAAACACGTAGGGTGGAGCCTCCAACGGTGACGTCATTATGCTATCCTTCCGCGACGGTGGTGAGACAAACAATCTAGGAAATAGAGAAGCTAATAGAGACACCGCGGCTTTCATATGACACAATCGTCTGTTATTATACTTCGCTCTTGTAAGTGCAAACTCTTCTTTTATTAAATTATCTGAATTGATATACTGCACCATGGGACTTTTTTATCTTTAAGTAATAATAGAGCATCAATGGCTATTCCTTATACCTATAGGTCTTGAGGGGATTGTTAATTCCCTGTGTTGGGTGACTGTTATCAGCAGTCACGGCTTTTTGGTAAGCAAGCTACCTCACATTTGGGTGCTGACCTGACAACTCCTCTGTTTTCTGCAATACATCTTCTTTCCTCTGGAGGCTAATTTTGCACATACTTTTTTCATTGATTACTATTTGGATTGGACGTTGCTTTCGTTTTCTTTTTTCAATATTTTTTATTTATTTTTTTGGGGACATTTTTCTCTTTTTTATTAATTATTAATGTATTAATGTACAGTGGGGCAAAAAAGTATTTATTCAGCCACCAATTATGCAAGTTCTCCCACTTAAAAAGATGAGAGAGGCCTGTAATTGTCATCATAGGTTTACCTCAACTATGAGAGACAAAATGTGGAAATAAATCCAGACAATCACATTATCTGATTTTTGAAAGACTTTATTTGCAAATTATGGTGGAAAATTAGTATTTGGTCACCTACAAACAAGCAAGATTTCCGGCTCTCACAGACCTGTATCTTCTTCTATAAGAGGCTCCTCTCTCCTCCACTCATTACCTGTATTATTGGCACCTGATTGAACTTGTTATCAGTATAAAAGACACCTGTCCACAACCTCAAACAGTCACACTCCAAACTCCACTATGGTGAAGACCAAAGAGCTGTCGAAGGACACCAGAAACAAAATTGTAGATCTGCAACCAGGCTGGGAAGACTGAATCTGCAATAGGCAAGCAGTTTGGTGTGAAGGAATCAACTGTGGGAGCAATAATTAGAAAATGGAAGACATACAAGACCACTGATAATCTCCCTGGATCTGGGGCTCCATGCAAGATCTCACCCCCTGGGGTCAAAAGGATCACAAGAACGGTGAGCAGAAATCCCAGAACCACACGGGGGGGGGGGGGGGGCTAGTGAATGACATGCAGAGATGGGACCAACGTAACAAAGGCTACCATCAGTAACACACTACGCCACCAGGAACTCAGATCCTGCAGTGCCAGACGTGTCCCCCTGCTTAAGCCAGTACATGCCCGGGCCTGTCTGAGGTTTGCTAGAGAGCATTTGGATTATCCAGAAGAGGATTGGGAGAATGTCATATGGTCAGATGAAACCAAAGTAGAACTGTTTGGTAGAAACACAACTTGTCGTGTTTGGAGGAGAGAGAATGCTGAGTTGCAACCAAAGAACACCATACCTACTGTGAAGCATGGGGGTGGCAGCATCATGCTTTGGGGCTGTTTCTCTGCAAAGGGAACAAGACTGATCCGTGTACATGAAAGAATGAATGGGGCCATGTATCGTGAGATTTTGAGTGCAAACCTCCTCCCATCAGCAAGGGCATTGAAGATGAAACATGGCTGGGTCTTTCAGCATGACAATGATCCCAAACACGCCACCCGGGCAACGAAGGAGTGGCTTCGTAAGAAGCATTTCAAGGTCCTGGAGTGGCCTAGCCAGTCTCCAGATCTCAACCCCATAGAAAACCTTTGGAGGGAGTTGAAAGTCCGTGTTGCCCAGCGACAGCCCCAAAACATCACTGCTCTAGAGGAGATCTGCATGGAGGCCAACATACCAGCAACAGTGTGTGACAACCTTGTGAAGACTTACAGAAAACGTTTGACCTCTGTCGTTGCCAGCAAAGGATATATAACAAAGTATTGAGATGAACTTTTCATATTGACCAAATACTTATTTTCCACTATAATTTGCGAGTAAATTCTTTCCAAATCAGACAATGTGATTGGATTTGTTTCCACATTTTGTCTCTCATAGTTGAGGTATACCTATGATGACAATTACAGGCCTCTCTCATCTTTTTAAATGGAAGAACTTGCACAATTGGTGGCTGACGAATACTTTTTTGCCCCACTGTATATATCACTTATTTATTGAATATTTAATTCTTGATGACATTTTTGATATTCTAATCAATTTCACATCATTATTAGCACTGCACTCACTTTGTTATATGTCAGAGGAGCTAGGTCCCCTAATGAAAAGAGTTCACTTGGTGTGCATGTCTGAGGTGTCCAAAAGCAAAAACATCCTAAGTAAAAAAGAAATAAATGATAATTGGGGTCTTCTAGTGATCACGGGGAGTGAGATTCTTTGGATCGCTTGGACTGCTGCTTTCTCTGAACTGGGTTAATCGGGCTCTGCGCTGATGGGCGTTTAGCCGATCTGGTGCTCTTTTGGCTCACAGAAGATGATGAGTCCAGGGATATGAGGCCCAGGTGTACCATCAGGCGTTCCCCTTCATGGATAGAAGTGAATCCGTGTGTTTTATCCTTGTAGGGGAACGATAAGCGGAAGGGGAAGGACCACCAATATTTGATTATTTTTTTGCAATAAGACTTGCAGAAGTGCTTTCAGGGCTCTCCTTCATTGAATAGTGAGAGGAGGAGATCTGTGAATATTTGGACAGGGTGTCCCTGGATGGATAGTTGCTCCGCATTTCTGGCCAAATGCATGACCTCTTCCTTAACCCCATAGAAGTGTGGTTTGACCACAATATCTCTTGGTAGTTCACCCGAACGAGGGGGGTGAAGAGCTCTCTGAGGCCTGCCCAGCTCCAAACGATGGTCCTGGATCTCCAGGATGATGTCTTTGATAAAGGATTCAACTGCTAGGTGTGTGTCCTTAACAGTTTTGGGGAGCCCTCTAATGTGGAAATTATAACACCTGGAGCGGTTCTCCAGGTCGTCAATTTTAGAGATAACAGTGTCCAGTTGATCTTGTAAGTCCTGGATGCGGGCCATATTCTGGTTGGCCCTAGAGATCGTTTGTTCCACTTTTTGTTCTGTGGCCTCAATTCTAGAGCCTAAATTTTGCAGGTCAGCTTGTATGGTGGATGTGATTTGGGATGCCGTTTGTGCCAGGCCCCTGGACAGCATCTTGGAAAAGGCATTCATCAGTGTAGTAAAATCCAGTGGGCCTGCAGGAGACTGTGGGCTGAGCAGGGCTGACATATCAGGGCTAACCGCATGGTCCCTCACAGGGGTGGCAACGAGTTAATCTAGTGTTTTTCCCAGTAAAGATTCTGTGGATGCCGGGGACAAAATGTTGGGGAAGAGGTTACTCACAGATTCAGGACCCTGCAGAGGGTCCACCAGTTCTCCTGAGTCCGTGGCTGTGTCCATAGCTTCTCCCCCCCTCATGCTCTGTGTGCTGTGTTCCGGGCGCCATCTTGGGTTTCTCCTCGGCTGAAAGGCTGAGGCCGGGCTGATGGAAGAGATCCCTCCTGACAGATCCTGAGGACATGGGGATATTCCCTGCTCTGGTATCCGATGAGCCCTGGCAGAGGTGTGGGTGCTTTGGCTGCTAGGTGGTATGTGGCCGGAGAGACCGGAGCAGGACGGAGCTCCGAGTCTAGGTGTCCATCTCAGAAGCTCCGCCCATGCACACGTTTTTTTTTAATCTCATGCTTTCAATGGTAGAGGATAGATCTACGGTGTTATAGACCCCAGATTTCTCCTTATATTTCTCTCCCTATAGACCCGCCATGCTTTATATTACAAGGGATGTTTACAAACATAAAATTGGTCCCAAAAATAAATTAAAGGGACAGTGTAAAAGCAAAAAAAGTTAATAAAATGAAAAATAATAAAAGAACGTAAAGCGCATCAGCACGCCCACCCCCTCCCCCGAACCCCTGAAAGGTGAACGCATATGTAGGTCGTACACATATACAAACGATGTTCATACCACACATGTAAGGTATCGCTGCAAATGTAGCAAGAGCAAGAATTCTGGTGCTAGACCTCCCCTGTATCTCTAAACTGGTAACCTGTAACAATTTTTAAAGCGATGCCTATGGAAATTTTTACGTATTGTCGTTTTTTTTTCCATTCCAATAACGTGCACAATTTTAAAGCGTGACATGTTTGGTATCTATTTACTTGGCGTAACATTATCTTTTATATTTTACAAAAAAATTGGGTTATATATTGTGATTTTTTGCATTAAAAGTGTATTTTTTCCCCCAAAAAATATGTGTATGAAAAATCATTGCGCAAATGCCATGTGACATAACGAGCAACACTTTATTCTCTGGGGCCTCTGCAAAAAAAAATGTATAATACTTGGGGGTTCTAAGTAACTTCCTAGCAAATCTTTTTCTAGCTTCTACTTTTTCTGGTAGCAATGTGAACTTGGGGGAGGGGGCAAGTCATAAAAACCGGAACTTATCATTTAGGAGCTGGAGGACTACCATGGACTGGAGTGGGGTCTCTTTTTTTGATTAGCTTTGCTGTATTCTAGATGATCCTCTATGCTTCCTTTATAATGACTGACCCCACCGTTCTTCCAGGATACGGGATTCAGGAAAATTTCAAGCTGATCTCCATCTTCAGACGTTGCTGTAAAACGACCAAATTTATAGGAATAGAAAGTCCTGTTCCTCGTTTCATAATTATTTATCTGGTAGGATGTGGACATTTCTCCTTTCTCACTAAAAAATACGTCTTCTCCAGTAGGATCTCGAAAATGTATTTTTCTTAAAAATAACTACGAGAGACAACAAAAATAACAGCGACAAATAGTAATATTCATTTTATTTTTACTTCATAATCAAAGGGGTCAGATGCAACAGTCCTAAAATCATCGGCACCCCGCACTTGGGGGACTTTGCTCCAGAATTTCTTGCTAACATCCTAAATTTGATATTCAAATGTTCCTGGAAGTTATCCAGGTTTGCAAAAACCTTTGTCTTTGGCCCATATGCAGCACCCTCCTGCTTCATACTGTAGATCAGGGGTCTCCAAACTTTTGAAAATAAGGGCAAGTTTACCGCCCTTCAAACTTTAGGGGAGGGGGGGGGGCGGACTGTGGCCAGTGGGAGTAGCAAATGCCCCATGGGAGCAAACAATGACACTCTTGATGTTTACTGGGAGTAAACAAAATTGCATAATTGGTGTCAGTGGGGGGAATAATGCTCCATCATTGGTGGCAGTAGGAGAAATAGTGCCTCAGCATTGTTATCAGTGGGAGGAATGGTGCTTCATCTTGGGTGTCAGTGGGAGAATTAACTCCCTATCTCAGGTGTCAGTGGAAGGAATATTTCCCCATTGTTGGCATCATCATTGGTATCAGTGGGAGGAATAGTGCCCCATCATTGGTGTCAGTGGGAGGAATAGTGCCCCATCGTTGGTGTCAGTGGGAGGAATAGTGCCCCATCATTGGTGTCAGTGGGAGGAATAGTGTCCCATCATTGGTGTCAGTGGGAGGAATAGTGCCCCATCATTGGTGTCAGTGGGAGGAATAGTGCCCCATCATTGTTGTCAGTGAGAGGAATAGTGCCCCATCATTGGTGTCAGTGGGAGCAATAGTGCCCTATCTTTGGCGTCCGTGGGAGGAATAGTTTCCCATCATTGCAGCCAGTGGGAGGAATAGTTTCCCATCATTGGTATCAGTGGGAGGAATAGTGTCCCATCATTGGTATCAGTGGGGAGAATAGTTCCCCATCATTGGTGTCAGTGGGAGGAATAGTGTCCCATCATTGCAGTCAGTGGGAGGAATAGTGCCCCATCATTGGTATCAGTGGGAGGAATAGTGTCCCATCATTGGTATCAGTGGGGAGAATAGTTCCCCATCATTGGTGTCAGTGGGAGGAATAGTTCCCCATCATTGGTGTCAGTGGGAGGAATAGTGTCCCATCATTGCAGTCAGTGGGGGAATAGTGCCCCATCATTGGTATCAGTGGGAGGAATAGTGCCCTATCATTGGTGTCAGTGGGAGGAATAGTGCCCCATCATTGGTGTCAGTGGGAGGAATAGTGCCCCATCATTGGTATCAGTGGGAGGAATAGTGTCCCATCATTGCAGTCAGTGGGAGGAATAGTGCCCCATCATTGGTATCAGTGGGAGGAATAGTGCCCTATCATTGGTGTCAGTGGGAGGAATAGTGCCCCATCATTGGTGTCAGTGGGAGGAATAGTGCCCCATCATTGCTGTCAGTGTGAGGAATAGTGCCCCATCATTGGTGTCAGTGGGAGAATTAGTTCCATAACTCAATTGGAAGAATATTCCTCATTGTTGGTGTCGGTGGGAGGAATAATGCCCCACCATTGGTGTCAGTGGGAGACAAGTAATAAAGGCAAGCAAAGGCTCACATCCAGCCTGCGGGCCACAGCTTGGAGACCCCTGCTGTATATCAGCAGGACTGATGCTTGATTTGGAGCATTCTATGATGGTAAGGGCTCATTTACACTTGCTTCAGCTTCAACACACATTAACGGCTAGTTTACACTTGCTTCGGACATGCTTTGTTAAAGCTCTCTGAATGCCAGTCAAAGATCCTGACACTAAATAAAATGGTTAGCTTACAGTTTATTTACACCTTGCTTTTGCTTTGCTTTACTTCGGCTTCGCTTCAAAAATGATACCCCATGTATCTTCAGTGGTGCTTCAAGGCGTCTTCAGTGTCTTCATAGAAGTCTATGGCAAAGCTAGCTTGAAGCCCCACTGAAGCCTCACCGAAGCCTCACCAAAGCTTCAACGAAGCCTCACTGAAGCCTCATCAAAGCACCAATCAAAAGCCTGGTGTAAACAGGACTGTAAGCTAACCATTTTATTTAGTGACAGGGGCTTTGACTGGCGTTTAGAGTAAGGTGAGCAGATGTCCCCGGTTTTTCCGGGGAGAGTCCCCGGACTGAGACCACTGTCCCTGAAACCCTTCTGTCCCTGGATTTGTCGGGCAGGTGCTGAGACAGAGAGGGGGGGCGGTCTGCCCCAGGTAACACAAACTGGGGGTGTGTCAAACCGCGTCTCCCGCCGTGTCACCTTTAATTTGAATTGCCGGGTGCCTGCCATCACATAAAGTCCCGCCTCCTAGTTTGGCTCCTTTGACAGACACCACACTTGTCCAAAGCCGGGACATGTGCTGTCTATCATAGGTGGGAGCCGAGGCAGGACTTGTGTGACGGCGGGCGCCCGGCAATTCAAATTAAAGCTGACACAGCAGAAGACGCTGGCCTGTGTGATGATCCGGGCCGGCTCTCCTCTCTGATCCCCTGCACAGGTGAGGCTGCATTCCTGGGCACAGGTGAGGCTTCATTCCTGGGCACAGGTGAGGCTGCATTCCTGGGCACAGGGGAGGCTGCATTCCTGGGCTTGCTATGGAGACACTTGGAAGGAGGGAGGGGCCAGGAGCACCAACGGGGGACCCAAGAAGAAGAGGATCGGCGCTGCTCTATGCAAAACCATTACTCAGAGTAGGCAAGTATGTTTGTTATTTATTATTATAACCTGTTTTTAATATCACTGTAAGATGTCACATCCTTTTTAATTTTTTAATAACAATTATAAGGTCCTTTGAGACTGCAAGTGAACATCAGAAAATCCTACTAATCTAAATTCCTACACGCTCAATGGGAGATTATCCCTTTTTTAATGGCTGAATACTCTACTGTCTCCTCCTCTTCCGTGTGGATTGGATAATTGATGCTCCTTTCCCTCTCCTTTGCTCCTTTTACCTCTCTTTTTGATGCTGTAGACTGGGTGACCATCTAACAAGCGGCTAATAAAAGAACAGAGGAGAGGGAAGGTTTAGTGTGGGGAAAGAACTGCCCTATTACACACCGGATTCCTGGAAAAGGATAAAACCAGAGACCCTCCTACGAGGGACAATTACATCACTTCCTTCAAACAACAGAACCTCCTCCATCACCTCCCACGCTGAGCAAGTAAATGGAAAGAGCTCTGAATAATGGTGTGTGGATCATATAAAATATACATAAAGCAAAAGCCTAACACTGATTTGCAGGTATGCATGCACACACAATTTTCAAATGTTTGACACAGGGCAAAAAAAAAAAAGAATGCATTATTATATTGTATTATAGATTGTATTATATTATACAGTGATATAATACAAAAGTATTGGGACGCCCGCCTTTACACACACATGAACTTTAATGACATCCCAGTCGTAGTCGGGAGGGTTCAATATTGAGTTGGCTCTTTGCAGCTATAACAGCTTCAACTCTTCTGGGAAGGCCGTCCACAAGGTTTAGAAGGGTGTCTATGGGGATGTTTGACCATTCTTCCAGAAGAGCATTTGTGAGGTCAGGTACTGATGTTTTAATTCATCCCAAAGGTGTTCTATCGGGTTGAGGTCAGGCCAGTCAAGTTCCTCCACCCCAAACTCACTCATCCATGCCTTTATGAACTTTGCTTTGTGCACTGGTCCAAATCACTTGGTGGAGGGGGGGGTTATGGTGTGGGGTTGTTTTGCAGGGGTTGGGCGTGGCCTAGGTTTGCCACCTTTTCTTCAAGCCAAACCTGAACACTTTAGCGGGTCACAGCTATTCCCAAGGGGAAATGGTGTAGACTCTGGTGTAAAGGGGAACGCCGATATATGGGGGTTTCTGGTCACCAAACCTCCCATCTACATCAGAGTTCCCAGCATTTCCCCTTAAATCAGAGTTCCCAAATACCCCCTTATATCAGAGTCCACAGGGCATCCCTTACATCCGAGTCCCTCTTACCTTAGTGTATTCACATGCTCAGAGGCAAGAGGGAGAAGGGAAGGTGGAAGGGTACTTTAAGATGGTGAGCTCACTCACCCAAGGATGGAGGCTCCAGTATCGACACCTTTCATCCATGCTGTATCTGCCAGTCGCTGAACTTCAGATTTCCAGCCCACACATCCCTTTCCAGAGGACCAGAACACCAAGGATTGGGGTGTGCTTGGGCAGACAGAGTTGTAGGGGTGGGAGGAGGAGGAGAAGATAAAGCTCTCTCTCCTCTCCTGTCTATGTATGGGAATGTGTCCTGTGCACACCCTTATGCACTCGGCGGTTGTGGTACTTGGTTACTTGGGGAGCCACAGTCCATTATGAATATTGTGTCTGGATTGCAGGAGGCCTGAAACCCAGGCACACAATTCAAAACCTGAACTGTCCGGGTGAATCCCGGACAGATGGCAACCCTAGCGTGGCCCCTTATTTCCAGTGAAGGGAACTCTTAAGGCGTCAGCATACCAAGACATTTTAGACAATTTCATGCTCCCGACTTTGTGGGAACAGTTTGGGGAAGGCCCCTTCCTGTTCCAACATGACTGCTCACCAGTGCACAAAGCAAGGTCCATAAAGACATGGATGAGCGAGTTTGGGGTGGAGGAACTTATCTGGCCTGCACAGAATCCTGACCTCAACCCGATAGAACACCTTTGGGATAAATTAGAGCGGAGACTGCGAGCCAGGCCCCCTTGTCCAACATCAGTGCCTGACCTCACAAATGCTCTTCTGGAAGAATGGTCAAACATTCCCATAGACACCCTCCTAAACCTTGTGGACGGCCTTCCCAGAAGAGTGGAAACTGTTATAGCTGCAAAGGGAGGGTCAACTCAATATTGAACTCTACGGACTAAGCCCTTGTACACACAGTCGGACATTCTGACGACCAAATCCGTTGGATTTTGTCCGAAACTGTTGCATACACACGGTCGGACAAAGTTGTCGGAAAATCCGATCGTTCAGAACGTGATGACGTTATTTCGTTACGATGGGACTACGTTCAGGCAAGCAGCCAATAGCTTTGGTCTAGGAATTTGTCCGATCGGAAATTCTCTACACACGGATCATGTTGTCGGAAAATTTTATAGCCCAGCTCTAAAACTTTGTCGGTTCGGATATTCCGACGGAAACAGTCCGATGGAGCCCACACACGGTCAGATTATCCGACAACACGGTCCGATCGGACATTTTCCATCGGAATGTCCGACCGTGTGTACAAGGGCTTAGACTGGGGTGCCATTGAAGTTAATAAGCCTGCAAAGGCAAGCGTCCCAATACTTTTGACAATATAGCGTACCATAGTTTTGTAGATGCTATAACTTTCATACGAACTGATTAATATACACCTGTTGGGACTCCCCCCCCCCCCCCGCAAATAAGACCTAGCATGATTGTCGGTGATGGCTGCAATATAAGCCCTACCCCCCCCCCCCGAATAAGCCCTACCCTGTTTCCCCAAAAAATAAGCCCTACCTTGAAAAGAAGACCTACAAGGACTTTAACTAGAGCTTATTTGGGGGGTAAGGCTTATATTGCAGCTATCACCGACAATCACGCTAGGTCTTTTTTTTTTGGGGGGAAACAGGGTAGCAGAATACATTTTGGCCTAAATTTATGTAGAAATCTGATTTTATAATTTAATTTTATTGGCTATTTTTTTTTATATTTATAATTATATTTATTTTATATTTATTTATTTTATTTAAATTATAATAATTTATTTATCTTTAAATTTTTTAATTTTTTTTACATTTTCAGTTTATTTATATTTATATAGCAAAAAAACCAAAAAAAAAAAAAAAAAACAGTGGTAATCGAATATTAACAAAAGAAAGCTCTATTTGTACGAAAAAATGATATAAATGTAATTTGGGTATAGTGTTGCATGACTGTACAATTGTCAGTGCAAAAAATGCCCAGGTCATGAAGGGGGTAACATTTTTCAGCGGTCAAGTGGTTAACGTGAAAAATACGGCTAATGCTAGGTATACTTTAATCTTTATACAATACCTTTATGCCCTTATGCTTTTTTCTGTAATGGTTGTTGCTCTTAGTATTTCTGGACATATATAACAGCATTTCATGTAGAGAATGTGCCATGGCATAGACAGCCTTATAGACCTGGTAAGTGATTCCAAAATGTTCGGTGTCAAAAAATCTCCTGGAAATTTGACTAAACGTCCCGCTTTCGTTACAAGTATGAAGTTTGGTGCCGTGAGATTCTAGGAATTTGTCAAAATCGTTACTCGACGTTTTACAGCGCAAAGAAAGTCCCACAATCAGTTTTAGCAAAACGTCTCCTGGACGATTTGCAATGCTGATATCTTCTAGGAAGTTCCTCAGGGGCGGGATCTGTTTAATGGTGGGTGAAAACACGAGACAGCCATTTAGTGTTCCTATGTGTTGTACAGGTATCATCTCTTGAGTAAAAGAACCTGCTGGTATAATTAACGTCTTCTCGCGAAATGCGCTTTGTTCCATTTTCAGAAAACGGATCGTAGTGAAGGAGAGGGAACCACAAAACACGATGATTTTTGAGGTTGAATTTCTTAAATCGGCCGATTCCTTAACCAATGTTTTACAGTTTTTCTGTTTGTCATCACATGGTAGCCTAATACTGAAGTCTATGCAAATATTGTAAAATTCAGCCGCTTTCCTTAATTCTTGGCTCTGTTTTTCTCCAGCATCATCGTCAGAAGCAATGATGCCAATCCAGGTCCAACCGAAATGGGTGAGTAATTTAACAATTGCCAAACTCTGGGTCTGGTCACATGGAAGAGTTTGGAAGAAGGATGGGTAGACATCGTTACTGGTTAAAACCGGGTATGACGGGCCGCAGTTGATCTATATAAAACATAAAGAAATAAAGAAAACAGAATCTTGGTAATATCAATGACGATGAAAATGGGTTTTGTGTTGTCAGAACATTTGGGGTTAAAAGAACTTATATTCATATATATATATATACATATATATATATATATATATATATATATATATATATATATATATATATATACATATACAGTGCCTTGTGAAAGTATTCGGCCCCCTTGAACTTTTCAACCTTTTGCCACATTTCAGGCTTCAAACATAAAGATATAAAATGTTTATTTTTTGTGAAGAATCACCAACAAGTGGGACACAATTGTGAAGTGGAACGAAATCTATTGGATTTTTGAAACTTTTTTAACTAATAAAAAAATGAAAAGTGGGGCGTGCAAAATGATTCGGCCCCCTTGCGTTAATACTTTTTGCTGCGATTACAGCTGCAAGTCGCTTGGGGTGTCTCTATCAGTTTTGCACATCGAGAGACTGAAATTCTTGCCCATTCTTCCTTGCAAAACAGCTGGAGCTCAGTGAGGTTGGATGGAGAGCGTTTGTGAACAGCAGTTTTCAGCTCTTTCCACAGATTCTCGATTGGATTCAGGTCTGGACTTTGACTTGGCCATTCTAACACCTGGATACGTTTCTTTGTGAACCATTCCTTTGTAGATTTTGCTGTATGTTTGGGATCATTGTCTTGTTGGAAGATAAATCTCTGTCCCAGTTTCAGGTCTTTTGCAGACTCCAACAGGTTTTCATCCAGAATGGTCCTGTATTTGGCTGCATCCATCTTCCCCTCAATTTTACCCATCTTCCCTGTCCCTGCTGAAGAAAAGCAGGCCCAAACCATGATGCTGCCACCACCATGTGTGACAGTGGGGATGGTGTGTTGAGGGTGATGAGCTGTGTTGCTTTTACGCCAAACATATCGTTTTGCATTGTGGGCAAAAAGTTGGATTTTGGTTTCATCTGACCAGAGCACCTTCTTCCACATGTTTGGTGTGTCTCCCAGGTGGCTTGTGGCAAACTTTAGACGAGACTTTTTATGGATATCTTTGAGAAATGGCTTTCTTCTTGCCACTCTTCCATAAAGGCCAGATTTGTGCAGTGTACGACTGATTGTTGTCCTATGGACAGACTCTCCCACCTCAGCTGTAGTTCTCTGCAGTTCATCCAGAGTGATCATGGGCCTCTTGGCTGCATCTCTGATCAGTCTTCTCCTTGTCTGAGCTGAAAGTTTAGAGGGACGGCCAGGTCTTGGTAGATTTGCAGTGGTCTGATACTCCTTCCATTTCAAAATGATCGCTTGCACAGTGCTCCTTGGGATTTTTAAAGCTTGGGAAATCTTTTTGTATCCAAATCCGGCTTTAAACTTCTCCACAACAGTATTACGGACCTGCCTGGTGTGTTCCTTGGTCTTCATGATGCTCTCTGCGCTTTCAACAGAACCCTGAGACTATCACAGAGCAGGTGCATTTATAGAGAGACTTGATTACACACAGGTGGATTCTATTTATCACCATCAGTCATTTAGGACAACATTGGATCATTCAGAGATCCTCGCTGAACTTCTGGAGTGAGTTTGCTGCACTGAAACTAAAGGGGCCGAATAATTTTGCACGCACCACTTTTCAGTTTTTTATTTGCTAAAAAAGTTTAAATTATCCAATAGATTTTGTTCCACTTCACAATTGTGTCCCACTTGTTGGTGATTCTTCACAAAAAATTAAAATTTTATATCTTTATGTTTGAAGCCTGAAATGTGGCAAAAGGTTAAAAAGTTCAAAGGGGGCCGAATACTTTCGCAAGGCACTGTATATAGTTACATATAGTATACAAATATATATAGTTACATATATATACATATATATCACAATATCGTGAATTTTAGTGAATTGCCTAATTTTGGGGTATGTTTAAACCGGTAATGCATTAGAGATAACTATATGTTTTAAAACATAGTATTAGCTAAATGACCTCGTACTGTACACCGGACAACATCTTGTTTGTGTACTTCAAGAAGTTGAGTAGAAAATCTATTTGTTGGAGAAGTCTAATGCCGCGTACACACGATTAGACTGTCAGGCGGACTTAGCCCGGCGGACAAACCGCCGGACTTTGAAGCGGAAGAGGATGCTGGGACTGTGACATCATAATGGGCTGGGACATCACCCAGTGACCCCGCCCATTCTCCCTATATAAGTCGCCACGCAACACGTCCCTGTCATTGCGGCCAGCGAGAGCGTTGAGTCAGCATCTCAAAGAAGAAGAGAAGATGGCAGCGGCGACAGAAGATCGGGCACCGCTAGTAAAAGAGCTGGAAGAAAGAGCGGCGGCCCGGCAAGAAAAACCGAAGAGGGGGACAAGACCCTCGAAGTCGGAAGAAGAGGCGGCGGCAACAGAAGACCGGGCCACCGCTAGTTAAAGAGCTAAAGGAAGAAAGCGGAGGCCCGGCAAGAAGAACCGAAGAGGGGGACAAGACCCCCGAAGTCAGAAGAAGACCCCTGGGCGACGACGAAGAAGAAAGCCGGGCTCCTCCGCTAGTAAATGAGCTAGCAGAAGATAGCGGAGGAGTCCAGTGAGAAGACCCCCCAAGATGGAAGAAGACCCCCGGAGCTGTGCAATAAATTATTTTAAACCCTTGTGTGGTGTTTTTTTTTTTAAAAGTGCACACACATCAAAAGTGTATCACAAAAACGTGCAACGGGTTTACCACTGTCCTCCACGAGGAAGGACCTTACCCTGATCCCCTGGGTAGTTAGGCTCCCCCTAAGGGAGACCACCAAAGAGAGAGGGCAAACCAAGCCACCCCCTCCCAAGATTTTCAGGGTTGGCCCGGGGACCGACACCCCACTCATCACACGTGCACAGTGACAAAACAAAGACGTGACACAACACACAAGAAAAATAAATAAATAAAGTGGGGAAGGAATAGTGGAGAGGAGAGTGAAATAGGTGGCCATTGTGTAACACAATGACCAGGCCCTCCGGCCAGGAATCAAAAATTCCTCTGGTCCTAGCCAAAAGGCCTGGCCGAAGAGGCAGGTGTGAAAAATATGTGTTGTGGTGAAGTGACCTTGGTGCCAAACATCAAAGTGATAAATCACAGTGAAAGTAAGGAAACCCCTGAACTGCCACTTCAGGGGCACATCACCACAGGCTTTTCAAAAGCATCCCTGACCCCCAGCCTAGACCACAGCAGCCCCCACCCCAGGCAGAAAAGCATGAAGATCCAGGAGCTTAGTGAGAGCCCTTTGCCATCAGGCCTCACCCTCGCTCCCATCACTCCTACCTAATTACATTCAGGAAGTACTGGCCATTCCCCCGGTGGGAGAAAGGGGAACCAGAGTTCCCTCCCGAAAAACTGACCAGAGCTAGAGCTGCCCCAACCCAGGCCAGAAGGCCAGGGTCCCCTCCCTTGGGCGCCGACCAGTGGTTCTCCGTCCCCATCAGAAGGCTTCCCTTTTGGCTACGAACCGCTCCAGGTTACCTTCACACCAGCAGGCTTTGCATAGCAACCGCCACCCCTGCTCCACCTTGCCGTAGAGCAGGGACGGAAGCAAGCGCCACCTCCTGGCAACTGATAAGAACAGATACTACACTTGATCTTAGCCAAAAGGGACTTGTTAATACTTCTATGTGAAATAAACGTACGGTATACTGTAGGTGGTATTTTAGCAGTGTTGACCTGCATTTTGTCACTCAAGTAAGTTGAATGAAATCGCTTAGGTGGACTTGTTGGCATCTCTACAATAGTGATGAGCTTGAGTTCAGGCTGAACTTGGAAAGCAGTTGTCATTCCTGGGCCAATCAGCTGTGGGGCAGGGAAGCTTCTGGTCACAGCTGATTGGCTCAGGTAGGACAGCCATGTGGTCATATTAAGTCAATGATGTCTTGAGAATCCCCACCCCTTTGCACACATGCTGTCGTGGTTTAGCCCGCAGTTTCCTGCTTGTGAAATCCTTGATAACAGCGATGTTCCTGTTAAAGTTCTGAGCTTATTTGGCAGCACGACTTTTCTGTGCCATGTTTATTGGAAAATAAAGAGTACCTGTGTGTAGCCATAGATGTCCAGTATCTGTACGATGTATAAGGATCTCTCTGCAGATGGATGGAAGAGGACACCAGCCAGCTTGACTCTGTCTTGGCAGGAGAAGTTTGGGATGAGGTCTCCAGGACCAGACAAGATCTGTAGGACACTCTCTATGGCCTTATTCACATTGTTACAGGAATCGTACATGTGGTATCCCAAAGTCACATTGGGTAGAATATCCGGGCTCCTGTTTATCTCATCCACAGCAAAAGTAATGGCCAGGAGACGTCTGTATAAACCAGGAAAGGGCCTGAGGGGAATGCAAGGCAAAGCTGACAATAAAGTGTGATGTTGATGTATTAGACCCCTTACACATGGGGCATCTAGCTGCAGTGCGTCCCCTCTATATTAAGTCTGCACATGAGAGAGCCCTGCTGGCTGCAGCCCATCAAAGTCTATGGCTGGCTGAAATATACTGCGTATGGACAGGACTGAACGCTGTACCCGGGGCTAAAAGCAGCACAGCAGCTAGATCCCCCCTGCACAAGGGGCCTTAGTTGTAGTATGTCAAGTTCCATATTCCAGAATCGCAATCCAAAGTACATAACAATACTAAAGATCTATATTAGACCCCTTTAAGTACCAGGGGAATCAAAACTTCGGTGAGCGGACCACATTTTGAAGTTCAGAGTTACTGAACAATTTTTATTTACGGAATATTTTTACATCTATATATACATTCGGGGCCACTGATAAGGCAGTACAGCGTCCTGTACTGGGCCCAGGCCCTATCAGTTAACAAGGGGGGGCCTGGGCACCTGCCAAACAGGAGCGTTGGCTGTACTTCCTTATTGCCAACTCTTGTGGCTCCCCTTGCAGGTCTGCCCGCGCTGCCTCCTTTCTCTTTCTCCCACTACACTGCAGGGGAGTTGGTATCTGCATCCCGCCCCCCGCTGTCCAGGCCTTCCTGTGTACCCCTCTCCCCTTCAGCATTGCCAGTGCCACTGCCCACTCACTGTGTCCATTCATCACTGAAGCATAGTAAATTTTGTGTTTACCAATGTAGCACCAATCTTTAAAAAAGGACCAAGATATATCCCTGGGAACTACAGACCAGTTAGCCTAACATCAATAGTATGCAAGCTCTTGGAGGGGATGATAAGGGACTATATACAAAATTTTAGTAATGAAAATTATATCATTAGCAGTAATCAGCATGAATTCATGAAAAATTGTTCTTACCAAACCAATCTATTAACCTTCTATGAGGAGGTGAGTTGTCATCTAGATCAAGGAAGGCCCGTAGACATGGTGTATCTGGATAAAGGAAGGCCCGTAGACATGGTGTATCTGGATAAAGGAAGGCCCGTAGACGTGGTGTATCTGGATAAAGGAAGGCCCGTAGACGTGGTGTACCTGGATAAAGGAAGGCCCGTAGACGTGGTGTATCTGGATAAAGGAAGACCCGTAGACGTGGTGTATCTGGATAAAGGAAGGCCCGTAGATGTGGTGTATCTGGATAAAGGAAGGCCCGTAGATGTGGTGTATCTGGATAAAGGAAGGTCCGTAGACGTGGTGTATCTGGATAAAGGAAGGTCCGTAGACGTGGTGTATCTGGATAAAGGAAGGCCCGTAGATGTGGTGTATCTGGATAAAGGAAGGTCCGTAGATGTGGTGTATCTAGATAAAGGAAGGCCCGTAGACATGGTGTATCTGGATAAAGGAAAGCCCGTAGATGTGGTGTATCTAGATAAAGGAAGGCCCGTAGATGTGGTGTATCTGGATAAAGGAAGGTCCGTAGACGTGGTGTATCTGGATAAAGGAAGGCTCGTAGACGTGGTGTATCTGGATAAAGGAAGGCCCGTAGACGTGGTGTATCTGGATAAAGGAAGGTCCATAGATGTGGTGTATCTGGATAAAGGAAGGCCCGTAGACATGGTGTATCTGGATAAAGGAAGGCTCGTAGACGTGGGATATCTGGATAAAGGAAGGCCCGTAGACATGATGTATCTGGATAAAGGAAGGCCCGTAGATGTGGTGTATCTGGATAAAGGAAGGACTGTAGACGTGGGATATCTGGATAAAGGAAGGCCCGTAGAGGTGGTGTATCTGAATAAAGGAAGGTCCGTAGATGTGGTGCATCTGGATAAAGGAAGGCCCGTAGATGCGGTGTATCTGGATAAAGGAAGGCCCGTAGACACGGTGTATCTGGATAAAGGAAGGCCCGTAGACACGGTGTATCTGGATAAAGGAAGGCCCGTAGACGTGGTGTATCTAGATAAAGGAAGGCCCGTAGACGTGGTGTATCTGGATAAAGGAAGGCTCATAGACGTGGTGTTTCTGGATAAAGGAAGGCCCGTAGACGTGGTGTATCTGGATAAAGGAAGGCCCGTAGACGTGGTGTATCTGGATAAAGGAAGGCTCATAGACGTGGTGTATCTGGATAAAGGAAGGTCCGTAGACGTGGTGTATCTGGATAAAGGAAGGCTCATAGACGTGGTGTATCTGGATATAGGAAGGCCCGTAGATGTGGTGTATCTGGATAAAGGAAGGCCCGTAGACGTGGTGTATCTGGATAAAGGAAGGCCCGTAGATGTGGTGCATCTAGATAAAGGAAGGCCCATAGACGTGGTGTATCTGGATTTTGCAAATGCATTTGATACAGTTCCCCACAAATGTTTACTATACAAGCTAAGGTCTGTTGGCATGGTCCATATGGTGAGGACATGGATTGAAAACTGGCTACAAGGGCGAGTTCAGAGGGTGGTGATAAATGGGGAGTACTCAGAATGGTCAGGGGTGGGTAGTGGGGTCCCCCAGAGTTCTGTGCTGGGACCAATCCTATTTAATTTATTCATAAATTACCTGGGGGATGGGGTAAACTGGACAATCTCAGTATTTGTGGACAATACTAAGCTAAGCAGGGCAATAGCTTCTCCGCAGGATGTGGAAACCTTGCACAAAGATCTGAACAAATGAATGGGGGGAGGGGCAACTACATGGCAAATGAGGTTTAATGTGGAAAAATTGAAAATAATGCATTTGGGTGGCAAAAACAGGAATGCAATCTATACATTGGGGAAGACCCTCCGGGGGAATCTAGGATGAAGAAGGACCTGGGGGGTCCTAGTAGATGATGGGCTCAGCAATGCCAAGCTGCTGCTAACAAAGCAAACAGAATATTGGCATTAAAAAGGGGATCAACTCCAGAGATAAAACGATAATTCTCCCGCTCTACAAGACTCTGGTCCGGCCGCACCTGGAGTATACTGTCCAGTTCTGGGCACCAGTCCTCAGGAAGGATGTACTGGAAATGGAGCGACTACAAAGAAGGGCAACAAAGCTAATAGAGGGTCTGGAGGATATTAGTTATGAGGAAAGATTACAAGCGCTGAACTTATTCTCTCTGGAGAAGAGACGCTTGAGAGGGGATATGATTTCAATGTACAAATACTGTACTGGTGACCCTACAAAAAGGGATAAAACTTTTCCGCGAAGGACATTTAAAAAGACTCGCAGCCATTCACTAAAATTAGAGGAAAATCGATTTAACCGGAAACTGTGTAGAGGGTTCTTTACGGTAAGAGCAATAAGAATGTGGCATTCTCTTCCACACACAGTGGATTCAGCAGGGAGCATATAGATGTAGCGCCCCCTACCCTTTTGGTAGGTGCTTAGTGGTGTTTTTGATAGTGTAGGATGTAGAGATAGGTAAATGTGGCCAGTGCCATGTCTTTTTGCTGGGCCTGGTTGTGGATTTGGGTGTTGGGAGTGTCAGAGTAGAAGGGGGTGTGGCCACCTACATTTGGGCTCAGGGATACCTCCTCTGCTTGAGAGTGGACTCTGCTGGCAAGAGAGGATGGGCTGAGACCTGAGTGGCAGGAAACCCCATGTGAGGGAATTGACCAATGGTTAATTTTCGTGGTCAGTGAAGGAGGTCTCTGATAAGGGGGGGGGGGGGTCACATGTCCTCGGGAGGTTAGAGGAAGGGAGTCTGAGCTCCGGAGGTTCGGGACCGGAGACCCAGGGGTTCAGAGACCCGGGAGGCAGGGGCGGACTGACCATTCAACCACTCGGGCACTGCTCGAGGGCCCCAGACCACTAGGGGGCCCCATCAGGGTTGCCAGCCTCAGTAAAACCAGCGACAGTATGTAAAAATCATTTTTTTTTACATCTGTCTCTGAAATATCCCTTACTGACATCCTTTTGGTCATACTGTGTGAACATGTATGTGCATACTGTGTGATTGTATACTGTGTGGCCCCATAATTTCTGATTGCCTGGGGGCCCCATAATCTCCTATTGCCAGGGGGCCACATGAGTTGTCAGTCCGCCCCTGCCGGGAGGAGGCTTGAAGGCCCGGGATTTCAGAGATCCCGGAGCCGGATAGCCAGAGGTGACTTCAGGGAGGCCGAGGTCGGGTCCCCTGGAGCAGGAGTCATCATGTATTGCTGGAGGAATACCGGGACGTCCCAGGCGGGGATGTACTGGATTGCACGGGAGGAGGAATTAGGAACTAAGAGGAAGAAGACTGGGAACAACCTTCTGTGAGTAGAACATGGACTGTTGTTGGGAGAGGTGCAAAGGGAGTGCAAACCCAGTGGAGCTATTCAGAAATTATATGCTGTGTATCCAAGGACCGGAGTATTAAACACTTCTCTGCAAGTCATGGAGATAGGTGGTGAGGCCGAGGACTGCGTCGCTTTAACTGACAATTGCGCGGTCGTGCGACGTGGCTCCCAAACAAAATTGACGTCCTTTCCCCCCCCCCCCCCCCACAAATAGAGCTTTCTTTTGGTGGTATTTGATCACCTCTGCGGTTTTTATTTTTTGCGCTATAAACAAAAAAAAGAGCAACAATTTTGAAAAAATAAAAAAACGCATTATTTTTAACTTTTTGCTATAATAAACATCCCCCAAAAATATAAAAAAACATTTTTTTTCCCTCAGTTTAGGCCGATACGTATTCTTCTACATATTTTTGGTAAAAAAGAAACAAATGCAATAGGCGTATATTGATTGGTTTGCGCAGAAGTTATAGCGTCTACAAAATAGGGGATAGATTTATGGCATTTTTATTAATAATTTATTTTTTACTAGTAATGGCGGCAATCAGCGATTTTTATCATGACTGCGACATTATGGCGGACACGTCGGACAATTTTGACACATTTCTGGGACCATTTGCATTTAAGGCAGCGATCAGTACGATTAAAATTGCATTGATTACTGTGCAAATGTCACTGGCAGTGAAGGGGTTAACACTAGGGGGGCAGGGGAGGGGTTAATATGTATCCTATTTTGTGTTCTAGCTGAAGGGGGGGATGGGACTGTGCAGGGAAACAGACGATCTGTCAGCTCACTGCTTAGAGAAACGGCAACTGTGTGTTTATACACACAGCTGCCGGTTCTCCGTGTGCCGGGAGCGATCGCGGGAGCCAGGTGGCGATCAAGACCGCCAGACACTCACATGGGCTTGGGGAGCTGGCCTCCGGCGGTGCACATGCTCCCCCTAGTGGCCGTTTATGCTACCGACGCAGCATAACGGCGATTCGCGCAGCCGAGCCAAGCTGCCGCAGTACAACTGCGGCGGCTGGTCGTCTAGTGGTTAAGTAAGGGAATGGCTCCCTCTAGTGTCCTTGTTTATGCTATTGTAGTCAAGACATTTTCCTTCAAGGCTTGCGAGACAGCGCTGCAATGCATTGTGGACTGGGTAGTTCAATGAGGAAGTGACTCTTATGTAAATTACCAGACAAGGAACTACTTACCCACAATGCTCACTTACCTACCCACAAGGCCATGTTAAAGAACTGCATGCTGGGTAGGATAATAAAAGGCACAGTGCGGCAATGCTCTTTCTTTTCCTCCTGGGACGCCATTGAGGATCTGCCTGCAGGGAGTGTGTGACTGCGTCCTGGTTGGCGCGGAGCGGAATCGTGAGGCTTCTACAGAGTTTCGGAGCACAGCTGTGTTGGAATCAACGTGTAGACGGATCGGAGGATCAGAGATAAAGCAAAGGTTCCTGCATTACAGTCACCGGCCATCTGATGGAGCAGCGTCAGCTTGGAACGGGACTGAACTACCGGAATCTGAACAGGACAAGTGTCTGGGCTCTCTGCGGGGAGCGGGCCCTCGTCCATATTGTTATAACACTTTAATTACTACACAAACTAGTTTCAGAAGGCTGGTGGGACCTGTAGTCCCACAGGGAGGTTTTCACTTGATTAGAATGTGTACAGCAAGGCTTCAGAGTTTGTTTTACTCTAACACCAATTGAATGCGGTGTTGCCCCCTTCAGTATATAGAGGAGTTCCACCAGTACCTTAGATAATCAAGCACCCAGTTACCTATACATAATCTTTACTGGATTACAAATACTGCAGTTTAAAGGCTAGCTGAAGAAAGAAGACCAAAGACTTTACTATTCACCATAAAGCACTTCTTACTTTTCCTTTTGCACTCTGAGGACTGCAGTGCAACCTAGGGGGAGCCCTTGAACACATGACATAAATATATGTGTTATATTACACTGCTGTATTGTACTTTATAGCATATTGCAGGTTCCGGTGTGTGTGTGCTCTGAGGAGGAAGTGAAATGTGCTCAATAGAAAGGATCTACCATGTTGATCATATTCCACTCTTAGCCTGACTGCATATACTCTCAAGTGAATGTTGAGTTTGGGCGTTCACATACATTTTGATTATTATTGTTGTTATTGCTGTCATTTCTTTAATCAGAATTACCACTGTTACTAACGTGTTTAACCAAGCCGGAGATGTGTGGTGGATACCCAGGTAATGGTAAATTGCAGTATATTGTGCTATAATTATGTTGCTCTTTATCATTGGGTCTCACCCAAACATTACCACACAGTTGTGCCTAGGGGGTCGAGCCCATATCCAGGGGTTGATGGGCAGAGTTGCGGGCCCAAAGCAATTATCAGCAGCTCCTTAGGGGGTCAGTGCTACATACCTATGCTTTGTGAATGACCAGGGAGCCTCAGAGCTCTTTCATTGACTGTGTTTAGACCCCTGATATTTCAACAAAGGCCCTCCAACAAACCCTCGACCTAAAAACCCAGGTGCAAGTCTACGATATTATCCTAATGCCTAGCTAATTTTTATTTTTTTCTGTTTAACAAACTTCTAAAAGTATATTTTTCTACTGCTGCTCTTGAACTTCCACTATGAGGTTTGAGCAGTGAATGCATCTTCATGGTCAAGTGCACTGCTAGCCGTAGACCAAATATCCTGGAATGCCTTGCCATGGTTTTCAGGAATGCGCGTGTAGCGCTACCCCCCCCTAAAGGGCCGCTGGATTTTTGGGTCCGCCTTATCCTGCACAAGCTAGGCAATAAAGATTTTTGTCAAGCAGTCATCAGTCAATAATCCAGTCCATAGGGTTGGTTTTGATAATGTATTGTGGATGTAACTTGGACAGGGTTTGGGAAGCATGAGATGCCCAGAACTGACTTCGAAGCACAAACTGTGAGGACAAACTGGATAACAATTGCTGACTCTTGGCACAAAATCCCAGGATGTACTCCTTTAACCACTTAAAGAGAAAGTAAACCCTGATGAGTTTACTTCCTCTTTGATTCCCTGCAAAGGTAAAGCATAATGGACTACTATGCATCGCATCGCATTGCATAGTAGTCCATTATGTGTCACTTACTTGACACAAGAGCCAGCGATGTCACCGCTGTCCCCTGTAGTCCGGAGCCTCCATCTTCTTGGTGGGTCTCGCTGCTCCGCCGCGGTCATTCAACGGAGCCGCGATGACGTCACTCCCGCGCATGCGCACGGGAGCCGCCACTCGCAGCATATCGCCGTTAACTGCGGCTCACTCGGTGCGCCTGCACGCCGCTGTCTACGGCGCATGCGCCGTAGACAGCGGTGCCTGTCTTTCGGCAAATATCTCATAAACCGTGTAGGTTTAGGAGATATTTCTTGGACCTACAGGTAAGCCTTAATCTAGGCTTAACTGTAGGTCAAAGTGTGTTGTAAGGGTTTACAACCGCTTTAAGCCCCAGACCAATTTGCAGCCAAATGACCAAGCCCCTTTTTGCGATTCGGCACTGCGTCGCTATAATTGACAATTGCGCAGTCGTGCGACGTGGCTCCCAAACAAAATTGGCATCCTTTTTTACCATAAATAGAGCTTTCTTTTGGTGGTATTTGATCACCTCTGCGGTTTTTATGTATTGCTCTATAAACAAAAATAGAGCAACAATTTTGAAAAAAATGCAATAAATATCCCCAAAAAATATATATAAAATTTTTTTCTTCCTCAGTTTAGGCCGATACGTATTTTTCTACATATTTTTGGTAATAAAAAAAAAAAAAAAAAAAAATCGCAATAAGCGATTATTGATTGGTTTGCGCAAAAGTTAGGCCGCGTACACACGGGCGGACTGTTCGCCCAACCTTGTCCGCTGAACAGTGTTTGGGCGGACAGTCCGCTCGTGTGTGGGCTTTCAGCGGACAGTTTCAGCGGACAGTTGGACGGACAAAGTCTTTCGGAAATTCCGAAAAACTGTCCGCTGAAACTGTGTTTGAGCGAACAGTCCGCCCGTGTGTGGGCCTGTCCGCTGTACTTTCGAAATGAGCGGACTGTTCCCGCTCGGAAAGTCCGCCCATTTCGAGCGCGTGTACAGGTAGGCGGGGCCCGCGAAGGAGACGTCGCGGGCTCCGCCGCCTGGAATGGGCTTAAAGGGGAACCCCAACGCCGAAAAAAATCGGCGTGGGGGTTCCCCCCAAGTCCACACCAGACCCTTGTCCGAGCACGCTACCCGGCCGGCCAGGAAAGGGGGGCGAGCGAGCGCGCCCCCCCTCCTGAGCCGTACCAGGCCGCGTGCCCTCAACATGGGGGGGTGCCTTGGGGAAGGGGGGGGCCGCGCGGCCCCCCCACCCCAAAGCACCTTGTCCCCATGTTGATGAGGACAAGGGCCTCTTCCCGACAACCCTGGCCGTTGGTTGTCGGGGTCTGCGGGCGGGGGGCTTATCGGAATCCGGGAGCCCCCTTTAAGAAGGGGGCCCCCGGATACCGGCCCCCCACCCTATGTGAATGAGTATGGGGTACAATGTACCCCTACCCATTCACCTGTGAAATAAAGTACAAATAAAAACACAACACAGGGGGAAAAAATATTTTATTGCACAGCCGGGGGTCTTCCGTCTTCGGGGGTCTTCTCGCCGGACTCCTCCGCTATGTGTGTGTAGCTCTTTTGCCAGCGGAGGAGTCCGGCTTTCTTCCTCCCCGCCGCCGGCCTCTTCTCCCGACTTCGGGGGTCTTGTCCCCCTCTTCGGTTCTTCTGCCGGGCCACCGCGCCTGGTCCGGTGGCCCGGTCTTCTGTCGCCGTCTTCCGTTCTTCTGTCGCCGCCTTCGGTTCTTCTGCCGGGCCACCGCGCCTTCTTGTAGCTCTTTTACAGGCGGTGGCCCGGTCTTCTGTCGCCGTCGCCGCCGCCGCCTTCCGTTCTTCTTCTTCTTCTTCTTGTTCTTCTCCTGGAGATGTTGACTCGACGAGCTCTCCGGCCGGAATGCCGGGGACGCGCTGTGCGGTCACTTATATAGTGACAATGGGGCGGGGTCACATGGTATATGTCACATGGGTTGGTCACATGGGTTGATGTCACATGGGGACTATGACATCGTAAGGGGGCGGGGTCACCATGTGACATCAACCCATGTGACATATACCATGTGACCCCGCCCCATTGTCACTATATAAGTCACAGCGCAGGGCGGCTCTGGCATTCCGGCCGGAGGGAGCGACGTGTCAACATCGCCTGGAGAAGAACAAGAAGAACAAGAAGAACAAGAAGAACAAGAAGAACACGAACGGAAGGCGGCGACGGCGACAGAAGACCGGGCCACCGCCTGTAAAAGAGCTACAAGAAGGCGCGGTGGCCCGGCAGAAGAACCGAAGGCGGCGACAGAAGAACGGAAGACGGCGACAGAAGACCGGGCCACCGGACCAGGCGCGGTGGCCCGGCAGAAGAACCGAAGAGGGGGACAAGACCCCCGAAGTCGGGAGAAGAGGCCGGCGGCGGGGAGGAAGAAAGCCGGACTCCTCCGCTGGCAAAAGAGCTACACACACATAGCGGAGGAGTCCGGCGAGAAGACCCCCGAAGACGGAAGACCCCCGGCTGTGCAATAAAATATTTTTTCCCCCTGTGTTGTGTTTTTATTTGTACTTTATTTCACAGGTGAATGGGTAGGGGTACATTGTACCCCATACTCATTCACATAGGGTGGGGGGCCGGTATCCGGGGGCCCCCTTCTTAAAGGGGGCTCCCGGATTCCGATAAGCCCCCCGCCCGCAGACCCCGACAACCAACGGCCAGGGTTGTCGGGAAGAGGCCCTTGTCCTCATCAACATGGGGACAAGGTGCTTTGGGGTGGGGGGGCCGCGCGGCCCCCCCCTTCCCCAAGGCACCCCCCCATGTTGAGGGCACGCGGCCTGGTACGGCTCAGGAGGGGGGGCGCGCTCGCTCGCCCCCCTTTCCTGGCCGGCCGGGTAGCGTGCTCGGACAAGGGTCTGGTGTGGACTTGGGGGGAACCCCCACGCCGATTTTTTTCGGCGTTGGGGTTCCCCTTTAAGCCCATTCCAGGCGGCGGAGCCCGCGACGTCTCCTTCGCGGGCCCCGCCTACCTGTACACGCGCTCGAAATGGGCGGACTTGCCTCCGCCTTACGTGGGCGAGTCCGTTCATTTCAAAAGTTGAGCGAACTGTTTGCCCAACCTTGTTCGTCAAACAGTCCGCTCGTGTGTGGGCAAGTCCGCTCATGCAAATTTTGAGCGGACTGTTTGACAAACTGTTTGCCGAACAAGGTTGGGCGAACAGTCCGCGCGTGTGTACGCGGCCTTAGAGTTTACAAAATAGGGGATAGTTTTATGGCATTTTTATTAATATTTTTTTACTAGTAATGGTGGCGATCAGCGATTTTTATTGTGACTGCTACATTAAGGCAGACACATTGGACATTTTTGACACATTTTTGGGACCATTGTCATTTATACAGCAATCAGTGCTATTTAAATGCAGTGATTCCTGTGTAAATGACACTGGCAGTGAAGAAGTTAACCCCTCCTTGCCCCCCTAGTGGTTATGTGTGACGTTATGTGTTTTCTTTTATTGTAGGGGGCGTGGCCTGGCATGTGATGTCACTGATCGTCTTTCCCTATAACAGGGAAGAGACGATCGGTGACAGCCACAGTAGGTCGCACGGGGAGAGGTTTGTTTACACAGACCTCTCCTCGTTCTTCAGCTCTGTGACCAGATCGCGGGACACCAGGGGCGATCGGGGTCCGCTGGTCCTGCGGCCATGGTCTTGGAGCTCAGGACCAGGTCGGGAGTGCGCCGCCGGTGCCGCGCTCCAGACCAATGGCTGGGCACTTAAAGAGCCAGGTACAGGTACGTGATTGTGCCCAGCTGTGCCATTCTGCCGACGTATATGTGCAGGAGGCGGTCCTTAAGCAGTTAAGAGAACTTCCAAACTGGATCCTGAACTTTTCCCACTAGAAAGAAATGTCCCTCCTGAAAATTATCTAGTTTTTGCACCTGACTGTTCAACCCCCAAGCCTACAAGGGAGAAAGCAAATGTGCAAATTGTTATGATCAAGAGCATACCAAATCGTTTTTAGCACCACATCACAAAATTTAGGTAAAAAGTTCAAAGAGATAGGGGCTTTATAGGTGGAAATAGTTAGAAAGAGATGTCAAATATGTAAAAAAATATTCCTTTATTTTCAGAAGCACAATAAAAATTCATTTCTAAAAAAGAAACACACAAATGAAAAAGAGAAGGAAATACAGATTAAGGCTAATGCAAATAATTGTGTAGCTTAAACAACACAGCAGTTTAAGATGGACTTCCTGACATGTTTCGCCCCTAAAACGGGCTTCCTCAGGGGGGGGGGTGCTGGTCGTTTGTAACGTGCAGTGCCTTCTATCAAAAAAGCACACAACAAATCAACAAATTACATTAAATCATATATAATCACTTACATCAAAAATCAACTCTCATACAGCTGCGTTTCCACTGTAAAGGCGTCACCGCTTACCTGTAACTCATAAAAACAAAAAGACCAGAAAATTCCGGGATTCTTAGATGTATTGCTTCGCTAGGCAAACCGCAAGCCACAGGCGGCCATAGATGGTCTAAACAGACCAGCTAAAAAAGAGATACCAATAATAATGACCCTTAGTATCAGAGGGAATGATGAACTATCCCTCTAGATATCAGAGAGACTAACATCAACTTACAAAGGCGGGTTCTGCAGCGGACTAGCACCAGGAGCAATGCACCACCAGGGTCTAATCACTTGAAGTGGACATAATTGGAACAATATTTATAGCTTGCTGTGCAATGTCAGCAAAAAAGGATAAATTATCTCTTTAAAAAAATCAAGATTTCACAATCACCAAATTAAGTAGTAAAAAGATGCAAAGCTAAATGCAAATAGAGATCACTTACTCTCTCCCTGGTTATTCCTGGAGCAAAGGTGGCAACTTCTGTCCAGGCCGTCCGTTGTACAGGTTCCTCTTGCTGGCAGGGTGTCACAGCCAAGCCTGACTGAGATTGCAGGAGGTGAGGAGGTCTCTGGCTTCTTCTCTTCTCCCTCGCTCTCTCTTAGCAGCACACTGCTTTTCAGCTGCCCATGCCACCCTGCCGATGGGGCCCGGCTGTACCCCCTTATCAGTGGCGCTGGTCCCAAGGAGGAACTCCTTCCCATGATCAGGCCACACACACTCACAGGTAGCTCCCAAGTAGCCAAACCTAGGCCAGAGGCCGCGGGTCACCCAACAGGTGATGAGAGATCCCTATACTCTACACCAGTGGTTCTCAATCCTGTCTTCAAGTACTTCCGACAGGCCATGTTTTGGGAATTTCTCTTAGACCAAATTAGCTGTCCAAAATACCAAGCCATTGACTCTGATTTAAAGCACCTGTGCAGGATAAAGGAAAACCTGCAAACATGGCCTGTTTGGGGTACTTGAGGACCGAGGTTGAGAACCACCGCTCTACACAACAGCAGTGAAAATAAACTAGCAAAAGAACTACCTCTAAATTATTCCAATATAACAGGATATTACCCCCTCCATAACAGGATATTACCCCCTCCATAACAGGCTATTACCCCTTCCATAACAGGCTATTACCTCTTCCATAACAGGCTATTACCCCTTCCATAACAGGATATTACCCCCTCTATAACAGGATATTAGCCCCTCCATAACAGGATATTACCCCCTCCATAACAGGATATTACCCCTTCCATAACAGGATATTACCACCTCCATAACAGGATATTACCCCCTCCATAACAGGATATTACCCCTCCATAACAGGCTATTACCCCTTCCATAACAGGCTATTACCTCTTCCATAACAGGCTATTACCCCTTCCATAACAGGATATTACCCCCTCTATAACAGGATATTAGCCCCTCCATAACAGGATATTACCCCCTCCATAACAGGATATTACCCCTTCCATAACAGGATATTACCCCCTCCATAACAGGATATTATCACCTCCATAACAGGATATTACCCCCTCCATAACAGGATATTACCACCTCCATAACAGGATATTACCCCCTCCATAACAGGATATTACCCCCTCCATAACAGGCTATTACCCCTTCCATAACAGGCTATTACCCCTTCCATAACAGGCTATTACCTCTTCCATAACAGGATATTACCCCCTCTATAACAGGATATTAGCCCCTCCATAACAGGATATTACCCCCTCCATAACAGGATATCACCACCTCCATAACAGGATATTACCCCCTCCATAACAGGATATTACCCCCTCCATAACAGGATATTACCCCCTTCATAACAGGATATTACCCCCTTCATAACAGGATATTACCCCCTCCATAACAGGATATTACCCCCTCCATAACAGGATATTACCACCCACATACCAGATTATTACTACCTTCATAGCAGGATATTACCAACTCCATAACAGGATATTATCACCTCCATAACAGGATATTATCACCTCCATAACAGGATATTATCACCTCCATAACAGGATATTATCACCTCCATAACAGGATATTATCACCTACATACCAGATTATTATCACCTCCATAACAGGATATTATCACCTCCATGCTTTACTGTAGGATGTGAGCTGTATTGGATTTCCACCAGACATATCGCTTTGTGTCGAGGCCAAATAATTCCGTTTTATTCTCCTCTGAACATAGCACCTTTTTTCCATGTGGCCTCAGAATCTTCAAGGTGCGTTTTGGCAAAGCACGTGGCATGTGGCCTTTCTTGAGAAGTGTTTATTTTCTTATTTTTCTTTTCACTCTCCCATACAAGCCACGTTTTTTGGAGAATTTGTGATATTGTTGTCACATGCACACAATGACCCCTCTTTGTCATCAATTCCTGCAACTGCTTCAGAATTGCTGTAGGCCTCTTGGTAGCCTCTCTGACCAATTTCCTCCTGGCTCTTTCGTTTGGAGCAATATCCTGATCTGCGGGGGGGGGGGGGTCTGTGTTGTACCAATTGCCTTCCACTTCTTAGCAATATACTTCACTGTGCTTCTACGCATTGATGAGGCCTTTGAATTTTTTTTGTATCCATCTCTTGACTTGTGCCTGTCCACAACTTTATCCCGGTGACAGTGCCTTGCCACCCATAGTTGATTGCTCACTTCAGTTGCACTACCAGGGACTGAAGTGCTCCAGGAAAGCTCTTTTCATGCTGAGCTTATTAAAGTGGTTGTAAACCCTTACAAACCACTTTGACCTACAGGTAAGCCTAGATTAAGGCTTACCTGTAGGTCCAAGCAATATCTCCTAAACCTATATGGTTTAGGAGATATTTGCCCGAAAACGGGCACCGCTGTCTACGGCGCATGCGCCGTAGACAGCGACTCGCAGGCACACTGAGCGCGGCATTCTCAGCGACGGAGCTGCCGTGCGTGTCGGCTCCCGTGCGCATGCACGGGAGTGACGTCATCGCGGCTTCGCCGAATGACAGCGACGGAGCTGCGAGACCCCACCAACAAGATGGATGCAGCGGACTACAGGGGACAGCGGCGACTTCGCTGGCTCCTGTGTCAGGTAAGTGACACATAATGGGCTACTATGCGATGCGATGCGATGCGATGCATAGTAGTCCATTATGTTTTGCCTTTGCAGGGAATGAAAGAGGAAGTAAACTCATCAGGGTTTACTTCCTCTTTAAAATGACCACAGCTGATCACAGTCGAAGGTCAAATGGCTTTGTGTGCCATTGAGAATGTGTTTAGCTGATTGAGTTTACAAGTCATTTTTAGGAGGGGGGGTGATCCTTTTATCAACTCAGTGATTCTGTTTTTGAATTTATAATTTGGTTTCTGACATGTTGGTGTTTTTTTAGCTTTCACTTGCTTGACACTCTCATCCTTTGTCTCCATAGAAGATTTTATTGCTGTACCCAACGGGAAGGTTTTCCTGTCTATGAGACAGTCAACAGTAAGTGGATCCAAACATGCTTGGGACAAATATAGATGATCTACACTCAGACAACAAATTAAAAAACATGTATGGGGCAGACTCAATGGACCACTTGGTCTTTTTTCTGTTGTCCCTCTTATTTGTTTCTATAGTCTACTGTCAGTGGGTCAGAAATTCACGGGCAACCCAAAATGTTGCATGCCGCCAAAGCAGGACGTGAGCAAAAATTAGTAAATGTCCATTATGGGAATACTAATTTGGTGACAACTTAGTCTTAAGGTGTAACACTGGGGAATCAAAAACAACATATAGATGTACAACTATGAGCAGGTCAGTCAGCCTAACATCAATAGCCTGCAAGCTAATGGAGGGAATAATAAGGGACTATATACAAGATTTCAGTAGAGCCGAAACAACTAATCGATTACTTGTCAACTATTTTCAAAATCGATTAATCGGCCAGCCGATTAGTTGGGCTGCATAAAGAATGCATTATTATTATTCAGGATTTATATAGCACCAGCAATTTACGCAGCGCTGTACAATATAAAAAGGAGACAATACAGTTACAATACAAGAGGATAAAGAGGGCCCTGCTCAGAAGAGCTTACCATCTAATAGGGTTGGGGCAGGTGGTACAAAAGGTTATAACTGTCGCGAATGAGCTGATGGAAGTGGTAGGAGATTAGTCGGAGACGTGATAGGCTTCCCTGAATAGATGAGTTTTCAGGGATCGCCTGAAGGTAGCAAGAGTAGTGGATAGCCGGACTAGTGGAGGTAGCGAGTTCCAGAGGATGGGAGAGGCTCTGGAGAAAACCTGGAGACGAGCATGGGAGGAGGAGACGAGAGAGCTTGAGAGTAGGAGGTCTTGAGAAGAGCGGAGGGGAACGATTTGGGTGATATTTGTTTACTTATCAGGAAATACAGTGCAGCACACATGCAGCTCAGTACACCATCCACACATGTCAGTAAGTGCTGGCGTAACGACATATTCGGCGACCCCTCGCAGTTTGCTACAGAAGTGACGTTCCGTCGCCGCCATCTTGCTACACCCCACACTCGTCCACAGTAAGGATACACTAAGAAGGAGGAAAGCGGACATGTTGTTACACCCACCGGAGTTTTGCATTTTAGACGTATTTATAACAGTAAAGTGAGTATCTATAGTGAAATAGAGGACCTAGAACTCCGTCTGACTGCTTAGATGTTGAATTTTAAAAGCAGCGGCAACCCTGCTCATCTCATCTATTAGGGGACAAGTTGCTATTGCACATTGTGGAAAGAATTGTTAAGCGCCTGCTAGCCTTACCAGACAGCATGCTCTTAAATTTAATACAACTCAGTCCAGAAGTACATGCAGTACAACAACAGGCTCATGAGATGACTGCTTACGAGGACTTGTTTGGAACGGACACTGTTGGTAAGCTTCCACCATCAATATGCAGCTCAACCCTACCAAATGTTGCTTCGGGGTCTCAGAGGTGTCAAATGTTGGACACCTTCTCACATATTAAATGTGTCAAGTCTGACCCAGAAAAAAAAACAAAGCCAGCCATCATATGCCTGCTCCAGAGGACAAACATGGACTGCAAAGGTTTTTTGGCATGAACAATTATCTCCCGAAGTTCATTCATCACTACAGTGAGATAACATGGCCGCTCTGTCAGCTTCTGCGCCAAGATGCCGACTGGTTTTGGACTGAACATGCTGTTGCTGTGGATACATTAAAAGCACAATTAACTAGTCCACCTGTCCTACAGTATTTTGATGTGCATAAGCCGGTGGTATTGTCTGCTGACATAGGCGGGCGCAGCCTATTGTATTAGGGTGTGCACCCCCAAAGCTCGCTAAAATACACATGCGTATATATATATATATATATATATATATATATATAGATATATAAAATGTGCAGCACTGTACCCTGCCTATAAACCCCAAGAACAGACTCAACTCCTCTGGCACACTTGTATGGTAATGTTAGGGCCGGTTCACACAGCGAGGCGTGGCGAGGCGTCTCCGACTTGCCTCGCCGCGACCTGCGGGGACCTCAGCGGCGACTTGCAGAGGACTTCTGTATAGAAGTCAATGCAAGTCGCCCCCGAAGTCGCCCAGAAGTAGTACAGGAACCTTTTTTCTGAGTCGGAGCGACTCGAGTCGCTCCTCTCAGAATGGTTCCATTGTACAGAACTGGGGCGACTTGCGGGAGCGAGGCGAGGCGAGTCGTGTCGCCTCGCATCGCCTCGCTGTGTGAACCGGCCCTTAGTGTAAGACCCAATGGTAAAGATAAACATAGTAATAACACACCATATTTAGGGCCGGTTCACACTGCGGGCGATGCGAGGCGACATGACTTGCCTCGCCGCAATCTGACAAGTCGCCCCCGTTCTGTACAATGGAACCGTTCTGAGAGGAGCGGCTCGAGTCGCTCCGACTCAGAAAAAAGGTTCCTGTACTACTTCTGGGCGACCTCGGGGCGACTTGCATTGACTTCTATACAGAAGTCATTTGCAAATCGCCGCTGAGGTCGCGGCAGGTCGCGGCGAGGCAAGTCGGTGTCGCCTCGCATCGCCCGCAGTGTGAACCGGCCCTTACTGTCACCTTGGTACTCGTCACTTCACCAGCTGTGATAATAGATAGAGAGACTCACACAGGATATCAATTAACCATCTGAAAGTTTACTGAGGTGAAAGTTTAACACAATTAACAGTGTGATAACTCAGATACAATAAATGGCAATATAACAGTCAATGTAAATGTGAAACTGTATTCAAGGATCACCATAGATAGCGTATGCAAATAGGTACACAGTGGGACTTACGTCCAATATGACAAAGCCCTGATATTGAGCACCTTTCCACTCCAACCTCAGAGCACACACCAAATTTGCAACGAAATATCAAATGCAATGCAGCAGTGAAATAAAATACGTTTGTCTATAGCCTGTACTCAAGGGCTCCCCCTAGGTTGCAATACACTGTCCACTCTGCAAACTGAAGTTGTGCTGCTTTATAGAAAATGACAAAGTCCCTTGTCGTCTTCTTTCTTCAGCTACAGTAGGTGCCGCCGATATTGTGTTTCCTGCGCGATACTGTCGCGCTGCTTCCCGGCGACAGGCTTCTCTAACCAGCGCGATCCCGTTGCGCTGGTTCTCATTCTGGCTGCAATAAGAAAATGTAATTTTCCTATAGTAGCGAGAGCAAGAGAGCGGCGATAATGTCGCCTCACTCGTGAAGCCTGCATGCCTTCTCGGGGGCATACCAGGACCTTAGGTCCGGTAGGGATTTTAAGGGGAATCCCCTAAACTGAAAAAAACGGCGTGGGGTCCCCCCCAAAATTCATACCAGACCCCTATCCAAGCACACAGCCCGGCCGGTCAGGAAAGGGGGTGGGGACGAGCGAGCGGCAATATGGATGAAAATCATTGACAAAAATGGCATGGGTAGCCCCCCCTGCCCATTACCAGCCCCTTTGGGTCTTGTACGGATATTAAGGGGAACCCCGTACCCATATTAAAAAAAGGAAATGCGTGTGGCCCCCAGGCCCTATATACTCAGAACAGCAGTATACAGGCGGTGCAAACAAGACAGGGACTGTGTAGGTTTGTTGTGTTAAGTAGAATCTGTTTGTAATTTTCAACTGGTACATTTTTAAAGTGTAGCTCCAGTCAAAAAAATCTATTTTTTAGCTTTTTGGAAAACATAGGGAAGGGTTATCACCCCTGTATAATTTGTTTTGTCGTCCATCTTTTTTCATCTCACTTGCTGTTGTCTCCTTCAGTTTGCAAGTAGGAGACGTTTGTAAGTTGGATGTTTGAAAGTAGGGGCCTGCCCTATATGCTCTGCAGAAATGGCGGAACAAGGTGTTGGTTTTGCCACAACATTGTAAGCCCTCAAAGTGACTCTTGGTGGGCGCTGGAGCGCCCTGCTGTGAACGATTATATCAAGAATTGTAATTACATGCCATTGTTGAACAGTGGTAGAAAAATTGGGCCTTTGGTGGTTGTGGTGCTGGTGCCACAACACTATAAGTCCTCACAGTTACTCTGGGTGGGCACAGGAACGGGCCCTGCTGTGAAATATTATATCAAGAATTGTAATTGCATGTCCCTGTTAAACAGGGGCTGAAAAATTGGGCCTTAGGCACTGGTGCTGGTGCCATGACACTGCAACCTCTCCCATATACTCTAGTTGTGGTGCAGGAATGAGCCCTGCTATAAAGCATTGCATCAAAAATTGTAATTAAACGCCCCTGTTAAACAGGGGCTGAAAAATTGGGCCTTAGGCACTGGTGCTGGTGCCACGACACTGCAACCTCTCCCATATACTCTAGTTGTAGTGCAGGAATGAGCCCGGCTGCAAAGCATTGCATCAAAAGTTGTAATTAAACGCCCCTGTTAAACAGGGGCTGAAAAATTGGGCCTTAGGCACTGGTGCTGGTGCCACGACACTGCAACCGCTCCCATATACTCTAGTTGTGGTGCAGGAATGAGCCCTGCTACAAAGCATTGCATCAAAAATTGTAATTAAACGCCCCTGTTAAACAGGGGCTGAAAAATTGGGCCTTAGGCACTTGTGCTGGTGCCACGACACTGCAACCTCTCCCATATACTCTAGTTGTGGTGCAGGAATGAGCCCTGCTGCAAAGCATTGCATCAAAAATTGTTATTAAACGCCCCTGTTAAACAGGGGCTGAAAAATTGGGCCTTAGGCACTGGTGCTGGTGCCACGACACTGCAACCTCTCCCATATACTCTAGTTGTGGTGCATGAATGAGCCCTGCTACAAAGCATTGCATCAAAAATTGTAATTAAACGCCCCTGTTAAACAAGGGCTGAAAAATTGGGCCTTAGGCACTGGTGCTGGTGCCACAACACTGCAACCTCTCCCTTATACTCTAGTTGTGGTACAGGAATGAGCCCTGCTACAAAGCATTGCATCAAAAATTGTAATTAAACACCCCTGTTAAACAGGGGCTGAAAAATTGGGCCTTAGGCACTTGTGCTGGTGCCACGACACTGCAACCTCTCCCATATACTCTAGTTGTGGTGCAGGAATGAGCCCTGCTGCAAAGCATTGCATCAAAAATTGTAATTAAACGCCCCTGTTGAACAGGGGCTGAAAAATTGGGCTGATGGCATCACCCAGAACCAAAAATGTTCTTCCAACATATCAGCGGAGGAAGAAGAGGATAGACAATCAACATAACAGGACAGTCACTCAGCATCAGCATAGGCAGTCTTGAAGGGATGTGATATTTCAAAAAAAATTATTCGGTTACATCAGCTTCAGGTGCTTGGTAGCTGTGGGTGATCCAAGACTGATTCATCTTGATGAAGGTCAGTCGATCAACTGAGTCGGTGGACAGGCGCACCCTGTGATCGGTAACAAAGCCACCAGCAGCACTGAAGGTGCGTTCCGAAAGAACGCTAGATGCAGGACAGGCCAGTAGCTCAATTGCATACTGTGCAAGCTCTGGCCAGTGATCCATCCTCAAGACCCAGTAAGCCAGAGGATTTTCGGTGAGAAAGGTGTCCAAGTCTGACCTTGCCCCTAGGTATTCCTGCACCATGTAAATCAGACGCTGGCGATGGTTGCTGAAACCGATCATACCTTGGGGCTGCGGACTAAAAAATTGTCTGAACGCATCGGCCACCTTCTCCACCGCTCCTTCTGACCGATGCCTCAGCAACACGTTGTCCAGGACCAGGAGTTTGTAACCTCCCAGTCTCTGGGAACGCGTTGCACAGACCTTTTCTGCAAGGCCTCCCGGAGATGTCTCATCCTCTGCTCCCTCTGAGACGGCAGTCCTCTGGGTCACTAAGGACAACATGATCTGCAGCTACCTCCTCCCAGCCATGTACAAGTCCATGGGTTTCTTGGGACTGTAAATCATCCCTACAAGACTGCTGCTGATGCTGAGTGCCAGCCTCCACCTCCATGCTGACACAATCATCCTCCTCCTCCTCTTCCTGTGTGATGGGTGGCACAGCAGGAACACTGTCTGGATAAAGGGGGCCTTGAGAGGCAAGGAAGTCCTCCTCTTCCTGCCTCTGTTCTGCCTCAAGTGCCCTGTCCATTATTCCATGCAGCGTATGCTCCAAGAGGTGGACAAGAGGTACAGTGTCACTGATGCATGCACTGTCACTGCTCACCATCCTTGTGGCCTCTTCAAACGGTGACAGGACAGTGCACGAATCCCTGATCATGCCTCACTGGCGTGGTGAGAAAAAAACCGAGCTTCCCTGACCCTGTCCTGGTGCTGTAGTCGCACGGGTACTCATTGATGGCCCTCTGCTGCGTGTGCAGCCGCTGCAGCATGGCCAACGTTGAGTTCCACCTGGTGGGCATGTCACATATAAGGCGGTTCTTGGGCAGGTTCAACTCCTTTTGGAGCTCAGCCAGCCGAGCACAGGCATTAAATGATCGGCGGAAATGCACACAGACTTTCCTGGCCTGCTTCAGGACATCCTGTAAGCCCGGGTACCTGCCCAAGAACCACTACACCACCAGGTTAAGGACGTGAGCCACACAGGGCACATGGGTCAGCTGTCCCTGTCAGAGGGCGGAGAGGAGGTTGGTGCCATTGTCGCAAACCACCATTCCTGGCTTAAGCTGGCGTGGCGTCAACCACCTCTCGGCCTGCCCCTACAGAGCTGACAAAACATCTGCCCCAGTGTGGCTCCTGTCCCCCAAACAAACCAGCGCAAGCATGGCGTGGCATCGTTTTGCCTGCGTACTTGCGTAGCCCATGGAACGCCTACGGAGCACCGCTGGTTCTGAGGACAGAGCCTTGGAAGAGGCCATGGAGGAAGAAGAAGAGGAGGGGGTGGAGGAGAGAGGTGTGTCACAACCAATAGTAGCATTTTGGAGGTGTGGTGGCGGAACAACCCCCAACACTACTGCACCTTGTCCTGCATCCTTCCCAGCTGCCAGAAGAGTGACCCAATGGGCCGTGAAAGACAGGTAACGTCCCTGTCCATGCCTGCTGGACCATGAGTCAGCGGTAATATGCACCTTACCGCTGACCGCCCTGTCCAGCGAGGCAAGAACATTGCCTTCCACATGCCGGTAGAGAGCCGGAATCGCCTTCCGTGAGAAAAAGTGGCATTTGGGGACCTGCCACTGAGGAACCGCACATTTTACAAACTCACGGAAGGGGGCCGAGTCTACCAACTGAAAAGGCAGCAGTTGAAGTGCTAGCAATTTAGCCAAGCTAGCATTCAACCGCTGGGCATGTGGATGGCTGGGAGTGAACTTCTTTCGGCGGTCCAGCAGCTGGGGCAGGGACATTTGCCTGCTATAATCGGACGTGGGTGTACTGCTAGCAGAGTGCCCGGAAGCACTTGGCTGTGACACACCTAATTCTACACCTTCATTCCTCTCAGAGCAGGTTTCAGAGAGGACTGAAGGTCTAGTGGGGTTGGAGATCCCAGCTGATGAGCAGCAAGGAGAGGTCCGCTTTGTTCTTTGGTGTGGGTCTTTGAGGTACGCTTGCCAATGAGCTGCATTGCAGGTCAACATATGTCTGGCCAAGCATGTGGTGCCCAAGCGGCTGATGTTTTGGCCACGCGAGATACGCTTGAGACATATGTTGCAAATAGCAGCAGTGCGATCTGATGCACTCGTCTCAAAAAAGGCACACACCAAAGAACTTTTAGAATAACACGCAGAGGCAGCGCCCTGCACAGGCGGAGCTCTGCGATGTGCCTCCTCCTCCTCCTCTCTCCTACCAGGCACCCACGTGGAGTCAGTGCCCTCATCATCCCCTCCCTCTTCATCGCTGGAGCAAACCTGGCAGTATGCTGCAGCTTGTGGAACATGACTGCCAGATTGCTGTCCTTCTTAAGCATCCCCTCTCTCTGCGCTCACGCTACTGCCTTCCTCTAGCTGAGTATCATCATCAGAGCCTACAAAACACTGGGCATCCTCTTGGAGCATGTACCCAACACTGTGCTCAAAGAGTTCAGGAGACTCCTCAGGAGGACATGGTGGGTCTAGGGAAGGAGTCACTGATGATGACTTTGAGAGGAGGGAAGACGATGCGCTGGCAGCTGCTTTGCTAGTACCCTGAGCCTGGGTGAGAGAGGATGAGGAGGATGAAGAGGGCTTGGTCATCCACTCTACCAAGTCTTCGGCATGTTGCAGCTCAACATGTCCAGCTGCCGAAAACAAGGACAAGCGTGTTCCATGGCCACGTGCTGATGATGACGATGCACCGCGTCCACGACCAGCACTGTTGTCTCTAGACACAGAGCCTGCTTGCCATCTTTTATCGGCTTGCGCCTGTCTACCTCTCCTTGCTGGCCTTCCAGACATGGTAATGGCCTGAAGGGAGATGGGAAAACCAACAATTGGGTAGTGTATATTGTGCTGGAGGCACACACAGCACCCACTCCTGCAGATGACAGATGGCTCAATTAGAGAAGAGCTATGTAGGTGGATATAACGGTGTATACTGAGGTCAGGGCACGCAGATAGCACGCACAATCTCCTACAGCTGACTGCAAGCTCTATTTAAAAAGAGCAAGATAGCTAGCTATATAGGTGGATATAGCGGTGTATTCTGCGGTCAGGGCACCCAGACAGCACGCACAATCTCCTACAGCTGACTGCAAGCTCTATTTAAAAAGAGCAATATAGCTAGCTATATAGGTGGATATAACGGTGTATTCTGCGGTCAGAGCACGCAGACAGCACGCACAATCTCCTACAGCTGACTGCAAGCTCTATTTAAAAAGAGCAATATAGCTAGCTATATAGGTGGATATAACGGTGTATTCTGCGGTCAGAGCACGCAGACAGCACGCACAATCTCCTACAGCTGACTGCAAGCTCTATTTAAAAAGAGCAATATAGCTAGCTATATAGGTGGATATAACGGTGTATTCTGCGGTCAGGGCACGCAGACAGCACTCACAATCTCCTACAGCTGACTGCAAGCTCTATTTAAAAAGAGCAATATAGCTAGCTATATAGGTGGATATAACGGTGTATTCTGCGGTCAGGGCACGCAGACAGCACGCACAATCTCCTACAGCTGACTGCAAGCTCTATTTAAAAAGAGCTTGGTCATCCACTCTACCAAGTCTTCGGCATGTTGCAGCTCAACATGTCCAGCTGCCGAAAAGAAGGACAAGCGTGTCCCATGGCCACGTGCTGATGATGACGATGCACCGCGTCCACGACCAGCACTGTTGTCTCTAGACACAGAGCCTGCTTGCCATCTTGTATCGGCTCACACCTGTCTACCTCTCCTTGCTGGCCTTCCAGACATGGTAATGGCCTGAAGGGAGATGGGAAAACCAGCAATTGGGTAATTTATATTGTGCTGGAGGCACACACAGCACCCACTCCTGCAGATGACAGATGGCTCAATTAGAGAAGAGCTATGTAGGTGGATATTTTTTTTTAATAGATAACTGCTACCAATCATACAAATTTTACATCACAAAACAAATATCAGTTTACATTCACTTTACAAAGTAACTAACAACACCAAACTATACAATCAAAAGGGGGAAAAACAATTTTTACATGTCATCTTCCCCCACCTCATCCCCAGAAGAAAAATCTATAAGTATAGTTTCACCTCTACTACTAGGCCCTGATGATGGCCCAGGATCCACCTCAGGTGGCGGAGCCCTCTTTTTCTTCTTCTTCCCTTGTTTTTTCCTGATCGTGACCCAAGCAACTTCACCCTCCTCATCCGACACCTCTTTTGGGCGCTTCTGAGCCCCTTTAACTGAAACCTCCATATCCTCCTCCCCAGACCTATCATCCCCAGCCGAAGATTCGGATGAAGAGACAGTGACCAGGCGCCTTCCTGGCCTACATCTCAGAGGAAGGGGAGTGGGAACAGAAACCTGGGAGCTGGAACCTTGTGCCCCCCCACCCGAAAGAGAAGGCCCAACCACCCCCACCTGACCAATATCTTGACCAGACACCTGGACTTCAACACCAGGGGCCTGGGCAACATCTACAGGCCGTACCCCTTTCTCTTTTTGAGGGACTCTACTTGTTTTTTGGGTTCGGGATGCACCCTGCGGTTCTGCCGCAGGAGTACTATCCTGCCTTTCTCCTCTAGAACTCTGCCCAGCAGGAGGCGGAGCACTATCCCCACCTGGCCCACCATCTGCTGCAGCTTCACCCCTGTAGGCCCTGGGGCATCTACTAAAGGGATGCCCCATTTGACCACAAAGATTGCAGCAGATCAAACCGCAAGTGTCACCTGAGTGCCCAAACTTATTACACTTAGTGCAGCGCACGATTGTGCAATCTGCACTCAGGTGGGTTGGACACCCGCACCTGAAACACCTACGGGGCTGACCTGGGTAGAACACCAGAATTCTGTCCCTTCCCAGGAAAGCACTCCCTGGGACATGCGCAACCGTGTTGCCAGATCTTTTCAAGCGAATCCTGGTGTTCCATGCTCCAGTCCATACCCCACGCTCATCTAGGCATTTGTTCAGAGGACACTGCAACTGGCCGTGTCTTCCCAGCCAAGTTGCTATGTCCTCTGGGGGCAGGCTCTCGTTCCTCACTAACACCGTCAGGTTTTTGATCTCCTCCTGCCTACTCAGAGGGATCAGACGGAACCCTTTCCAGGGATCAGCCCCTTTAACCAACCCAAAAGCAGTTATAAAACGCTCCATGGCCACAGCATTGGTGAAACTGACATCAAAGTCAGGGGAGCCAGCTGGGTGGATTACAGCAAATAGCTCAGCCACCCTGAACCCCAACGCCAGGACCATGTCGACCACCTGACCCCTCGTGGAGCACTGACCTTCACCTTCCCACCTCAGCTGGACTACGTTCCTACGCTTGCGCTCCGGACCACCTGTCCCCCTAGACCAAGTATTGGCCCCAGGGGTCTGACCAGTCGGGGGTACCCGAAAATTACTGGCCCCGAACTGGTGGTACAGGTGGTCCAGAGGCACACTAGACCCAGCCACGTTGGCGTAGGAACGCCTCTCACCAAGTGCCGTCAGCAACCTTACCTCCGGTGTCCCCCTTAGCACGGGCCCCGGAGGAGGAGCCTCTGCCACAGACACTGGGGGTACAACATGAGAAGCAGCCCCCCCACTCCCGGCATGAGAAGTCACACTCCCCATATTGTTTACCCCAGCCTGAACCTTAGGACAAGTCTCATCCTCAGAGCTGTAAAGCAAGGCTTCCAAAGCTTCCTGCCATTCTACCTCCATATGGGCCCCGCAGGAATCCACCAACACCTGGTCCTGTTCCTGCTGGGATCCCTCTAAGCCACGAATATATGCCATTGCGGGGTTCTCCCCATCCAACTCACCCATTGGGCAGTCACCCCAGGCAGTAACTTGACCTGGCTCTACATTATTTGATATTACAATGCAAGTATTTCCATTGGTATTACCCTGACCGGAAGGAGGGCCCGAAATCGTAGTAGTCACCGGCTGGATGTGTCCTTCGTGGCCTACTTCCGGTTCCGCCATCGTCACTTCCGGTCGCGGGCCAACCCCGCCGGAAGCCAACCCGCGCACCGGAAGTGCGTCATCCCCTTCTGCTACACTACCATTGGCCTCTCGACCCGAAGCACCGCCCCTCCTCCCGCGGGAGGACGGCGTTTTTTTGCTCCCGGCCGCCATTGCTGAGTCAATAGACGCCATGCCGCCGGCTGATACTATACCGCTCCCCACAGCGGTGGCTAAGCTGGCCAAACTCTTCCCATCTTCCACACACACCCCGGCCCCCTTACCCTGAGACCGGTTTGCGGCAGTGGCAGCCGACAACGAAACTGACGGCGTGCCCTGCTTGCAACTACCGGCTGGGATCATTGGGGACTGCATTGGTAAGTCCATTTTCTCCAGTCTAGCCAGCTGGACCACCGGAATCTTCTTCTCCTTGGTATCCTTCTTCTCTTTATTGTCTCTTTGTTGCCTCCTTCCTACATCATTGGGGTCTAACCTGCCCTCATGGGACACAGCCTCGTTCATAGGCTGGCAACCCTTAGGCTTACCTGACCCCTCTGTAAGATTACTGGAGTCAGCAGTTTTGTCTTTAGGGACATTTTTCACTTTTCCAGGTTTCTCTGCACCTTTACTCACTGGGACTGTCTCTTTGCAGGTCAATGGCTTTCCCTCACCCACAGTCTTTCTCACTGGTTTCTCACCATCCATCTTTCCTTCCACCACTTTTTCTGTCTCTTCACGGGTGGCCACCTCAGAGGGACCCACCATTTCCTCCTCTTGCGTTGTGTTCGAGGCTGGATACAGTCTACGGCGTCTCCCTGCCTGGGTCCCCTCGTCACACGCAATTCTCATCGCTTTGTCCACGTTAGATAGAAAATCTTTCTCACCAGAAGCACTGTCAATCAGGTTGGATAACAGCTCACCCACCATGTTGCACTGCTTCTTCAATCCGTCTATCACCGTCTTATACTCTTGTCTCTTTACAACACCCGATCTGTCTCTCCGGTTCCTTAGCTCTGCCAGGACCTTCATTTTCTCGCAGTAGCTGCGGGAAGCCTTCACAATTAAGCTTTTAGCTTTCTTTCTTCTGTCTGCAGATTTCTCTGCATCCTCTCCTGGCTGTCTCAGAGACCAATCTGCAAGATCCAGCTGGTTCTCCAAAAACAACCTCTCCTCCTTGACGAGCTCCAGGAGCTTAGGGGCTCCACGTCCTTCATTAGGCTGAGAAACAGGCACCTGGCCTGGGCTGACTGAAGTCATCAGCTCCCTCTCTTTCTCCACCACACTGGAAGTCCTCAGAGATCAGAGCACGCAGCCAGCACACACAAGCTCCTACCACTGACTGCAAGCTCTATTTAAAAAGAGCAATATAGCTAGCTATATAGGTGGATATAACGGTGTATTCTGCGGTCAGGGCACGCAGACAGCACGCACAATCTCCTACAGCTGACTGCAAGCTCTATTTAAAAAGAGCAAGATAGCTAGCTATATAGGTGGATATAACGGTGTATTGTGCGGTCAGGGCACGCAGACAGCACGCACAATCTCCTACAGCTGACTGCAAGCTCTAATTAAAAAGAGCAATATAGCTAGCTATATAGGTGGATATAGCGGTGTATTCTGCGGTCAGGGCACGCAGACAGCACGCACAATCTCCTACAGCTGACTGCAAGCTCTATTTAAAAAGAGCAAGATAGCTAGCTATATAGGTGGATATAACGGTGTATTGTGCGGTCAGGGCACGCAGACAGCACGCACAATCTCCTACAGCTGACTGCAAGCTCTTTTTAAAAAGAGCAAGATAGCTAGCTATATAGGTCGATATAATGGTGTATTATGTGGTCAGGGCACGCAGACAGCACGCACAATCTCCTACAGCTGACTGCAAGCTCTATTTAAAAAGAGCAAGATAGCTAGCTATATAGGTCGATATAATGGTGTATTCTGCGGTCAGGGCACGCAGACAGCACGCACAATCTCCTACAGCTGACTGCAAGCTCTATTTAAAAAGAGCAATATAGCTAGCTATATAGGTGGATATAGCGGTGTATTCTGCGGTCAGGGCACGCAGACAGCACGCACAATCTCCTACAGCTGACTGCAAGCTCTATTTAAAAAGAGCAATATAGCTAGCTATATAGGTGGAAATAGCGGTGTATTCTGCGGTCAGGGCACGCAGACAGCACGCACAATCTCCTACAGCTGACTGCAAGCTCTATTTAAAAAGAGCAATATAGCTAGCTATATAGGTGGAAATAGCGGTGTATTCTGGGGTCAGGGCACGCAGACAGCACACACAATCTCCTACAGCTGACTGCAAGCTCTATTTAAAAAGAGCAATATAGCTAGCTATATAGGTGGATATAATGGTGTATACTGCACTACAGAAGAGCAAGAACGCAAAATCGGCTGATAACGAACGGTGTATACTGTGTTGAAGGTACACAGAACACCCACTAACTCCTACAGACGCCAACACACTACACAAGGCCGCCGCGCTGGCGGCCTAATATAGTGTGGGGCGTGTACTACACAGCCTGAGCTATGATTGGCCACAGGCATCCTCCTCGCTGCCGGCGCTGTGATTGGCCAAGCATGCGGGGTCACTGCATGCTTGGCCAATCATGAGCCAGCAATGCACTGCGATGGCGCAGTGCATTGTGGGCCGTGAGCGCCACACGAATTTGGCGCGAACGGCCCATAACGCTTGGTATTCGCCGAACGGGCAAACAGCCGATGTTCGAGTCGAACATATGTTCGACTCGAACACGAAGCTCATCCCTAATCTGCAGTATTTGTAAATCCAGGAAACAAGCAGGTAGCAGATTGTAGAAGAAATGACATGCCGATAACTGCGTACTCGCACATGTAAAGCACTCACAATACATCTTCTTTAATTCAGCTGTCAGAAAGTGGGGTACTCACCCAGGCCAAAATGCAAAGAGCGGTTCACTCTTGCGTCTAAGCGCCCTCCACCCCCTGGAGATGGTACAGAGGGTGAATGGCACAAAGAGGCACAAGGTACCAGCAGGCTGGGCAGGACTTGCGTGAAGATCAGCGTGGGACTTGGTAGATGTGCAGGAACAGGTAACTGAAGCTTGCAGAGAGGCGAGGTCAGAACAGGCCATGGGTCAAACACCAGAAGACAGTCTGTAAGCGGGCTGAAGGCCAAGGCAAATCCGGGGTCATAGGCAGGGGATCAAGGCACAGGAGACAGAAGGCAATCCGGGTCACAAGCAGAGGCTCAAGGCACAGGAAACTGAAGGTAATCTGGGTCAGAGGCTGAGGGTCAAACACCAGAGAAGCAAGCAAAGTCCGTTAAACAAGCCAAAGGTCAGGTTCAGGAGAAGATCAAGGCAGGCCGAGGTAAGTCCGGGTCACAACAGCTAATCAGCAAAACAGGAAGCAGGAAAAGGTGCATAGGAAGCTGAATACAAACCAGCGATTTGTCTGAGGGAGTATGCAGCTTTTATAGGCAGCAAGAGGTCACGTTATGCATGTACTAGTGCGCACAATGAAATGGGGCAATGAACGCGTGTGCGCTGAAATAATGTTTTGCCACGAATACGTGTGCGCCGAAGCTTCGTTCCGCCACGCAAGCGTGCAGGCGAACGACGGTACTGGCAAGACAGGTTCAGATTCCTTCTCTGACAAGAGGACGGCCTCTGGACACCCAAACTGAACAATAACTGGGTGTTCCTGATGGAAGGCTCAAATCAGGCGTGGGGTGTATACGTTACCTGAGGGTTTCCAGGAATTGTCTTCAGGGGATACCCCTTCCATTTGATTAGGTACTGGAGTTGTCTACCCCTCTTCCTGCAGCTTAGTATGGGCTCTACCTCAAACTCACTTTCCCCATAAATCTCGACTGGAAGAGGAGGAAGTTCTTCTCTTCCTGAGAGGGGACTGGGGACTACTGGTTTTAGCAGAGATGTGTGAAAAACTGGATCTATCCTGTAGGAGTTCCTTTATTATAATAATTCTTGTAGTTGTCCTGTGCACTGTGCATAGTTTCCTGGAGCTTCCTGAAATTTAACTGGATAGATGTTACCCGGTCCTGCACAGCAGGGACTGAAATTTCCCGGAATGGAATTTGGCAGAAAAGAAGGGTGAAATCCGAAATTTGCACAAAAAGGTGATTGATTGGTGGCTGAGTATTAAGAATTGTATGCAAATTCCGCATAGGGAAGGAGGGAGGACCAGTCATCCTGAGAACCAGAACAGAAACAGCTGAGATATTGCTCTAAGGTTTGGTTCATCCTCTCCGTCTGGCCGTTGCTTTGAGGATGATATGCAGAGGAGAGACAAACCTTGATTTCCAATGCTTTACAGAGCTCCTTCCAAAACTTGGAGGTAAATTGGATACCTCTATCTGAGACAATGCAGTCAGGTACCCCATGGAGCCTTATTATCTCTTTGATAAAGATATTTGTTGTATCTAGAGTGGAAGGAGTGCCTACCATGGGCTTCTCTTCCATTGTTGCACCCACTACCCAGTTAACCCGTCAGCATAATTGTTTCCAGTGGTCTCCAGAGGCACAGGATGCATTGTGCGCCATCTTTGAGAGACAGTCCACGACGACAAGGATAGTAGTGAAAACTGCCGAGGCTGGTAAGTCAACAATAAAGTCCATTGAGACTTCTGCCCATGGTCGTTTTGGGACAGGCAAAGGCCTCAGCAGCCCCCAGGATTTAATATTAGATCCCTTGTTTCGCCGACAGGAAATGCATGAAGAAATGTCTTTTTTTACAGTCCCACCTCCAACCAGGCCACCAAAAAGAACGGATGATAAACTCTGAGGTCTTTTGTATTCCAAAATGACCTGCCAATTTGTGGTCATGGAAGGTTTTCAAAGTTAGAGGTCTTACTTCCTTTGGGACAAAAAATGTATTCTGGGCCAAGAGCAGATAATTATGAGAAAACCTCTGCATCAGTACAATGACTAGATGCTAATTTGATAGTGGTCATTAGGGATGAGCTTTGAGTTCGAGTCGAACCCATGTTCAACTCGAACATTGGCTGTTCGACCTGTTCGTTGAATTGCGAACGTTAGAGGCCGTTCGCGCCAAATTCGAGTGGCGCATCACGGCCCATAATTCACTGCGGCATCGTAGTGCATTGCTGGTTGATGATTGGCCAAGCATGCACTATGACCACCATGCTTGGCCAATCACAGTGCCGTCTGTACAGTGAGCCGTAATTATGCCAGGGTGGCTTTGGCCAATTATAGCTCAGGGGGTTTAGTACACGCCCCACACTATATAAGGCTGCCTGGAAGTCAGCCTTGTGTAGTGTGTTCCGGCGTGCTGATAGAGAGAGAGATAGATACAGTGTAATTTCATTTCATTTCATTTGAGTTAGCTAGAGCAGGCAGGAGGCAAGTCAGTTAGCTGCAGTGAGTGTATTGTGTATATATATATGCATCTTAGGTGTTTTGTGTGTGTATATATATATATATATATATATATATATATACACACACACACACACTGTATTATGTTTAGCTAGATTCGTTCCTGTACTTAAAGCTACCCCAATTACTGGTGTTCTTCTGATCCTATACCGCAGGCAGCTGCAGTAATTACAGTTGGTGTACTGTGTACTCTGCACAGTGTGCACATAAAGCTACCCCAATTGCTGGTGTTCTTCTGATCCTATACCGCAGGCAGCTGCAGTAATTACAGTTGGTGTACTGTGTACTCGGCACAGTGTGCACTTAAAGCTAAAATAGGGGGGGGGGGGGGTGAGACCATAGCGGGCTCACAAATGCTCACAATTGGAAAAGAAAGCAACAAGCCAATGTTGATGAAAAAAAATATATAGTAAACTTTATTGAAAAAAATCACGCAAATATCTAAAACAATGGAAAGAAACCCCACAGGTGAGTAACAAATCAAAACCTGTGGGATCCTTTCTAGGGCAATATCATGTATACAGGTTAAATAAGTAACTATAGCAAAACAAATAACAAAACAAAAACAAAACAACGTGGAAGTAAATGTGGGCCGGGTATGTAGCAAGGTATTTCCGTCCATAAATTTTTTTTTTTATTTACTTTATTTTTGGTGGCTCAATATGCATTAATGTATATGTATATTTATACAAGTTTATCAGTCTGCTCCTATTTTCAGATCAATAATGAAATTTTGTCGCTGTAGTATTTTAATCCATCCACAAGATGGCGCAGAAACAAAAAGTTATTGTCGCGAGGGTATCTCTATGATTGGCTAATTTGCCCTATATAAAGCGAGCATTTACCCTTGCATTTTGTCCAGTTGAAGTGCCAGTTTTTGGGCACGAAATGCGTCGACCTAGTGTTGGTCTAACGCTGCTGTCACCCCCCTCCTATTCACCACCCCCCTGAATGACTCTTTAATTTGACGGCCGTCTTGGGTTTTTGGCATAGAGACTTTCTGTTTCAGTCCTCATTAGATCTGTGCATTTCCTATTCAGAGCTCCCTCTGCTGGACATCAATGGAGATGTCTTGAGACAATCAACGACCCGGATGGATTTAGGGTGCGTGACCTACGCCGACCCATGCTGAATAGCAATTCTTTGACCGGCATCTTTCTCACTCTATTCGGAGTCCGCTCGCCTGCTTCTAGATGGCTACATGATTGAAAGCAGAGCCATTCCACCTGGATATTTAATGAAGTTATACCAGCGAGCGTCTGATATCTGAATAAGAAGAGCGGAATGATAGCGACACATCCAGGGTCTCTGTAATTCTATATGACTTCCCAACCAGTTGATGGCTGATGCCTGCACTTTCAGGTAAAATTTAAAGTCACAGATATATACCAGAAACACGGACCCTGTGTGTTACACATTGCATGTCATAGTCTGTGGAACTGTCTCTGAATTGCACATGATATTGCCCTAGAAAAGGATCCCACAGGTTTTGATTTGTTACTCACCTGTGGGGTTTCTTTCCATCGTTTTAGATATTTGCATGATTTTTTCAATAAAGTTTACTATATATATTTTTTCATCAACATTGGCTTGTTGCTTTCTTTTCCCATTGTGAGCATTCGTGAGCCCGCTATGGTCTCGCCTTCCCCCCCTATTTTTGCTTCATATATACGTTTTTGCTCCAGGGAAGGAAGCCCGCCATATTGAGGGATTAACCCTTTGACTATTGAATTAGATTTATGAGTGGATTCATATGCTTTCTTTTATCTATAGTGCACTTAAAGCTACCCCAATTGCTGGTGTTCTTCTGATCCTATACCACAGGCAGGCAGCTGCAGTAATTACAGTTGGTGTACTGTGTACTCTGCACAGTGTGCACTTAAAGCTACCCCAATTGCTGGTATTCTTCTGATCCTATACCGCAGGCAGCTGCAGTAATTACAGTTGGTGTACTGTGTACTCTGCACAGTGTGCACTTAAAGCTACCCCAATTGCTGGTGTTCTTCTGATCCTATACCTCAGGCAGCTGCAGTAATCACAGTTGGTATACTGTGTACTCTGCACAGTGTGCACATAAAGCTACATGAAGATAATTTCTGGTGTTCTCATACTAATAATACTACAGGCTGGCAGTTTATTCTGCTAGCTGCAGTATAATCCGTATATACGTCCCAGCTTTGTGCAGCTACATCTCCCTGCAGGCCATTAGTATGTCTGCAAGGCCAACAAGGAGAGGCAGACAGTCACAAGCCAATAAAAGAGGGCAAGCAGGCTCTGTGTCTAGAGACAATAGTGCTGGTCGTGGACACGGCGCATCATCAGCACGTGGCCATGGGACATGCTTGTCCTTTTTTTCAGCAGCTGGCCGTGTTGAGTCGCAACATGCCGAAGACTTGGTAGAGTGGATGACCAAGCCATCCTCATCCTCCTCATCCTCTCTCACTCAGGCTCAGGGTACTTTGTCTGGCAAAGCAGCTGCCAACACGGCCTCTTCCCTCAGCTCAATGGCATCAGTCACTCCTTCCCTAGCCCCACCATGTCCTCCTGAGGAGTCCCCCGAACTGTTTGACCACAGTGTTGGGTACATGTTCCAGGAGAATGCCCAGCGTTTTGAAGGCTCTGATGATGGTACCCAGCTAGAGGAAGGCAGTAACGTGAGCCCAGAGAGAGGGGGTGCTCAAGAAGGACAGCAATCTGGCAGTCATGTTTCCCCAGCTGCAGCATACTGCCAGGTTTGCTCCAGTGATGAGGAGGGAGGGGATGATGAGGTCACTGACTCCACGTGGGGGCCTAATAGAAATGAGGAGGAGGAGGCACATCTCTAACAAGGCAGGATGCCCTCCAGGGGCCAGCTTAAGGGCAGCACACTGACTGCATCACACTGCAGAGCTCCGCATGGGCAGAACGCTGCCTCTGCACATTATTCCTAAAAGTTCTTTGGTGTGGGCCTTTTTTGAGACGAGTGCTTCAGATCGCACTGCTGCTATTTGCAACATATGTCTCAAGCGTATCTCACGTGGCCAAAACATCAGCCGCTTGGGCACCACATGCTTGACCAGACATATGTCGATCTGCCATGCATTTTGTTGGCAAGCGTACCTAAAAGACCCACACCAAAGAACAAAGCAGACATCTCCTTGTTCCTCATCAGCTGGGATCTCCAACCCCACTATACCTCTAGTCCTCTGTGAAACCTGCACTGAGAGGAATGAAGGTGTAGAATTAGGTGTGTCACAGCCAAGTACTTGCGGCAATCTGCTATCGTTACAACTATGTCCGATTGTACCAGGCAAATTTCCCTGCCCTAGCTGCTGCACCGCCGAAAGAAGTTCACTCCCAGCCATCCACATGCCCAGCGGTTGAATGCTAGCTTGGCTAAATTGCTAACACTTCAACTGCTACCTTTTCAGTTGGTAGACTCTGCCCCCTTCCGTGAGTTTGTGTAATGTGCGGTTCCTCAGTGGCAGGTTCCCAAATGCCAAATTTTTGCATGGAAGGCGATTCCGTCTCTCTACCGGCACATGGAAGGCAATGTCTTGGCTTCGCTGGACAGGACGGTCAGCGTTAAGGTGCATATTAACGCAGACTCATGGTCCAGCAGGCATGGACAGGGACATTACCTATCTTTCACAGCGTATTGGGTGAATCTGCTGGCAGGTGGGAAGGATGCAGGACAAGGTGTCACGATCTGGAGTCAGGCTCAGAGACCAATAGCTATAGCAGCAGAGCAGATATTCACACAGGTCACCCTGGCTGATGGCACGGGTTCACCTGAGGTGCGGGGTCTAAGCACTAACCGGTATTCACCAGAGCTCCCAAAGGTGGAGATGGGCTTGGCTGCGTGTTAGTGCCAGGTCGCGGTCCTCAGGATAGCCCCACCAGGAGGTGAGCAAGCCGGGGGTCTGGTGGCAGATATAGCAGGTAGAGATCAAGCAGGAGCGTAGTTGAGAAACAAGCCAAAAGTCGGTAACCAATAGTTGCAGGTTGGGATTCAGCAGATGCGTAGTCCAGGAGCAAGCCAAATGTCGGTAACGAAAGGTAGCAAGGATACGGTCGGCAGCAGGAGAGATAGAAGCAAGATATTGGCTGGTAAAGGCACAATATTCTGGCAAGGAGGAAGTGCAGAGACATGGCTTATATAGGAAGTTCATGGGAGGAGCAAAGGGTTCAAGGTTCAAGGCAAACAAGATTCAAGACATGATCACTAAAGGAATTGTCCAAGGAATTGTCCAAGGAATTGTCCAAGGAGCTGTCCAGCATTCCAGGTGGCTCAGCAAGCAGAGCCACCGCCAGACACACCAGAGGTCCCAGGTTCAAGCCCAGGTCCTAACAGTACTCCCCTCCTCCCAGGACGTCCCCTGGACGTCTTAGGGCCAGGTTTCTGAGGAAACCTCTGGTGGAATTCCCTTGTTAATCTAGGGGCATGAACATTCTCCTCAGGCTCCCAAGAATTTTCTTCTGGCCCATATCCTTCCCATTGAACCAGATATTGCAATTTGTTCCTAGAGATCCTGGAGTCAAGAATTTTTCCCACCACAAATTCTTCTTTACCCTGTACCTCGACAGGTGGGGGAGGAGGATGAATTCTTCCAGAAAAAGTATTTTCATGAAATGGTTTGAGTAGTGATATATGAAACACAGGGTGAATCTTCATATTGTCAGGAAGTTTTAGGCGAAAAGTGGCCGGGTTGATTTGAGCAGAAATCTCAAAAGGTCCCATAAACTTTTGACCCAACTTAGCACATGGAACTTGAACTTTTAAATTTTTGGTAGATAACCAAACTTTCTCACCTACTTGAAAAGTGGGAATTGACCTACGATGTCTGTCAGCAGCCCTCTTGTAATATTCCTGCGCCTCCTTCAATGTATCAGTCAATTTCTCCTGGATCTCATGTAATGAAGTTAGTCTGTTGGTAACAGCAGGAATTGAAGTTGAGATGGGGAGATCAGGAATAAAAACTGGATGATACCCCGTGTTTAAGAAAAATGGGCTTTGGGATGTGGAACTATGTTTAGAGTTATTATAAGCAAACTCTGCCGTAGGAAGGTAGTCCACCCAGTCATCCTGAAGATAACTCACGAAGCATCGAAGGTATTGCTCCAGAGTTTGATTGGTCCTCTCGGTCTGACCATTAGACTGCGGATGAAAAGCCGAGGACAGATTAACTGTTACACCCAAAGCTGAGCAAAAACTTCTCCAAAATTTTGAGGTAAACTGTACCCCTCTGTCAGACACCACATCATCAGGAATTCCATGAAGTTTAAAAACTTCTCTAACCATTACCTCAGCAGTATGTTCGGCGGAGGGTACCCCTTTAACTGGAATAAAATGAGCCATCTTAGTGAGACGGTCAACGACTACCAGAATGGTGGTCATCCCTTTTGAAAGAGGAAGGTCAACCACAAAGTCCAAAGAAATTGACCCCCATGGTCTTGATGGAACAGGTAGTGGTAGAAGTAACCCCAGAGGAGAAGATCGAGGTGTCTTATTGTGAGCACAGGTTAGACATGAAGCCACATAACTCTTAACATCTTTCTTGTACCCAGGCCACCAAAAGGAGCGTGATAAGAGTTCTTCTGTTTTAGAAACCCCAAAATGACCAGCAAGCTTAGAGTCATGTACTAACCTGAGGGCTTCTACCCGAACTGATTCAGGTACATAGAGGCAATGCGCTTGAGTCCAAAAACCATTGTTGTACTTGAGGTTAATGTCCTTAGGAGGATTATTAAGAAGTGGGTCATTCTCATACCCCTCCTTGAGAAGATTAAGAAATGTCTTTGAACTCATGGCCCCTAGAAAGTTCTTTTGAGGCAGGATTGTACATTCAGAGGTGCTTTCCTGGAGAGGCCCAGACAACATCCGTGATAGGGCATCAGCCTTACCATTCCTTGACCCAGGGCGGTATGAAATAACAAAATTAAACCTGGAAAAGAAAAGGGTCCAACGTGCTTGTCTAGATGACAACCTTTTAGCAGACCTAATAAATTCTAAATTTTTATGATCGGTGAGAACGGTTACAGGGTGCTTAGCTCCTTCCAGCAGATGCCTCCACTCAGAAAATGCTTCCTTAATTGCCAGCAGCTCCTTGTTTCCAATGTCATAATTCATCTCGGCTGAAGACATCAGTCGAGAGAAATAAGCACAAGGATGAAGCTGCATTTTTTCTCCCATTCGCTGAGAAAGGATAGCTCCTACAGCAGAATTAGAAGCATCAACTTCTACGATGAAAGGTAGTTCTGGATCTGGATGTACCAGGATTGGTGCAGAAGTGAAGAGAGTTTTCAGTTTACTAAAGGCAGCCTGTGCCTCAGGAGACCACAAAAAGGGCACCCCTTTCTTTGTCAACTGTGTGATTGGAGCAATTACCCTAGAGAAATTCCTTATAAATCTTCTGTAAAAGTTGGCAAAACCAACAAATCGCTGTATCTCTTTAACATTCTTAGGGGCGGGCCAATCCACCACAGCTTTGATCTTATCGGGATCCATGCTTACCCCTTCAGAAGAGATTATGTATCCCAAGAACTGAATCTGAGTTTGTTCAAACTCGCATTTCTCTAATTTTATGTAAAGTTGATTTCGCCTTAATCTCTCGAAAACAATACGGACATGCTTGCGGTGTTCTTCCAAGGTATCAGAGAAAATGAGAATGTCATCCAAATATGCTATTACAAACTGATCAAGCAAATCTCGAAAGACATCATTAATAAAATGTTGAAAAGTTGCAGGAGCATTGCAAAGCCCAAAGGGCATGACCAAAGACTCAAAATGTCCATATCTGGTTCTGAAAGCAGTTTTCCATTCATCACTGGAACGAATGCGGACAAGGTTGTATGCCCCCCGTAAATCTAATTTGGTAAAGAGCTTGGCAGAGCGGAGTCTCTCAAGCATTTCTGGAATCAGTGGGAGTGGATAGCGATTCTTAATTGTGATCTTATTTAAATCTCTGTAGTCAATACACGGACGCAGGGTGGAGTCCTTTTTCGTCACGAAGAATAAGGCTGCGCCAGCAGGAGAGGTTGAGTGTCTGATAAAACCCTTCTCAAGATTCTCATTAATCCACTCCCTGAGCACTTTCAGTTCAGGTTCTGATAAAGAATAAAGTCGACCAAATGGTATTTCTGCCCCTGGAAGCAATTCAATGGGACAATCATAAGAGCGATGAGGAGGCAGCTGATCTGCGTTCTTTTTATCACAAACGTCCCGAAACTCAAGATATTGTGGAGGTAGCTTGTCATATGACTGGATAGTTGCCAAAACTGCTTGTAAATCTTGGGTTGGTGGAGGGCTTATTTGAAAAGATTCTTTGCAATGTTTCTTGCAATGGTCAGATGTAAAGCTTAAAGAACGTGTCTCCCAGTTGATGGAGGGATTATGGATAGAGAACCAAGGAATGCCCAGGATAATAGGGAACTTGGGTGATGTAATCAGCTCAAAGCTGATAGTCTCCTGATGGTCAGTTTCAATTAGGAGTTTAAGTGGGATTGTCTCGTGGGTAACAGGGCCTGAAGTCAAAGGTGAGCCATCCACAGTTTCCATATCAATTGGGGCAAGTTTATTTCTTATTTGAATGTTATTACTTTGGGCAAATTCGATGTCGATGAAGTTTCCCCCAGCCCCTGAGTCCAGCATAGCAGAGCAAGGTATTTCATTGCTTTCAACAATAAGCTTTATAGGGATGACAAAATGAGTTGATAAAGAATTAACTTTATTTGCTTCCTGAATCAAAGGAGAGATGGACTGAGAAATTGAGTTTATTTGTTCAGATACTGTAACATCCATTGCTGCAATTGTTCTTTTAAATTTATTGGGACAATTAACTGCGTAATGTCCAGAGTCTCCACAATAAAGACATACGTTTTCTGAACGTCGTCTTTCTTTCTCCTGAGTAGTAATAGATCTTTTAATAGCATCCACCTGCATAGGTTCAGGAGTGTCAGAATCAGGAAAAACTCTTGGAACCTTAGGAGGATACTGAGTAGTAGAAAAACGCATGCCACCATTACTGCCTAGGATTCCCAGTCTCTCCTTTCTCCTTTCAGTAAGTCTCTGATCAATTCGAATACATAATTTAATAAAAGCTTCAAGGTCATCAGGACTTTCTACTCTGGCAAGCTCATCTTTTATTTGTTCCGAGAGTCCTTGACGGAACTGACTCTTCTGTGCTGCTGGATTCCAATTGGTATCTGAGATCCAACGTCGGAATTCAGTTGTGTACTCTGCAACAGAGCGTCTTCCCTGACGTAAATTGTGCAATTTTGCCTCAGCAGTAGCACAGCGGTTAGGATCATCGAAAACTTGGTTCATCGCAGTCACAAAAGAATCAAAATTATCCAGGATGACATCATCTTTCTCCACATAAGGGGAGGCCCAGGCTAAGGCTTCCTCAGTCAGGAGGTTGATAATAAACAGCACCTTTTTCCTGTCAAAAGTGAATGCAGCAGGTTGCATCTGAAAGTATATACGACATTGATTAAGGAATCCTCTATAATGGCGGCGGTCTCCGCTAAACTTGAGTGGTAGGGGCATTCGTGCATTAATTTCTATGGCAGCAGTATCTCGGGCATGAAAATCCCGCAATTGTTTGTGTAGATCAAGGATTTCCTCTTGTAGACCTTTCATTTCAATTTGTAACTCAGAAAATGTTTCCTGGTAGTCAACACCAAATGCCTGTAACTCAGCGATTTGAACCCTGAGAGGAGCCACGGCAGCTGCTACAACGGCCTCCATGTTTTTGGCCAGAATATTCTGTCACGATCTGGAGTCAGGCTCAGAGACCAATAGCTATAGCAGCAGAGCTGATATTCACACAGGTCACCCTGGCTGATGGCACGGGTTCACCTGAGGTGCGGGGTCTAAGCACTAACCGGTATTCACCAGAGCTCCCAAAGGTGGAGATGGGCTTGGCTGCGTGTTAGTGCCAGGTCGCGGTCCTCAGGATAGCCCCACCAGGAGGTGAGCAAGCCGGGGGTCTGGTAGCAGATATAGCAGGTAGAGATCAAGCAGGAGCGTAGTTGAGAAACAAGCCAAAAGTCGGTAACCAATAGTTGCAGGTTGGGATTCAGCAGATGCGTAGTCCAGGAGCAAGCCAAATGTCGGTAACGAAAGGTAGCAAGGATACGGTCGGCAGCAGGAGAGATAGAAGCAAGATATTGGCTGGTAAAGGCACAATATTCTGGCAAGGAGGAAGTGCAGAGACATGGCTTATATAGGAAGTTCATGGGAGGAGCAAAGGGTTCAAGGTTCAAGGCAAACAAGATTCAAGACATGATCACTAAAGGAATTGTCCAAGGAATTGTCCAAGGAATTGTCCAAGGAGCTGTCCAGCATTCCAGGTGGCTCAGCAAGCAGAGCCACTGCCAGACACACCAGAGGTCCCAGGTTCAAGCCCAGGTCCTAACACAAGGTGCAATAGTGTTGGAGGTTGTTCCGCCACCATGCCTCCAAAATGCTACTACTGGTGATTCTGACACACCTCTCTCCTCCACCCCCTCCTCTTCTTCTTCCCCCATGGCCTCTTCCTGTGCTTTGTCCTCGGAACCAGCGGTGCTCCGTAGGCATTCAAGGGGCTATCAAGGGGCTACGCAAGTACGCAGGCAAAAAGATCCCATGCGGTGCTTGCTCTGGTGTATTTGGGGGACAGGAGCCACACTGGGGCAGAGATTCTGTCAGCTCTGCAGGGGTAGGCTGAGAGGTGATTGACGCCTAGCCAGCTTAAGCCAGGAATGGTGGTTTGCGACAATGGCACCAACCTCCTCTCCGCCCTCTGACAGGGACAACTGACCCATGTTCCCTGTTTGGCTCACGTCCTTAACTTGGTGGTGCAGCGGTTCCTGGGCAGGCACCCGGGCTTACAGGATGTCCTGAGGCAGGCCAGGAAAGTCTGTGTGCATTTCGGCCGGTCATATAATGCCAGTGCTTGGCTTGCTGACCTCCAAAAGAAATTTAACCTGCCCAAGAACCACCTAATCTGACATAGCCACCAGGTGGACCTCAATGTTGGCCTTCTGCAACGGCTTCTCACACAGCAGAGGGTCACCAATGAGTACCCCTGTGACTATGGCACCAGGACAGGGTCAGGGGAGCTTGTTTTTTTTCCCCACGCCAGTGGGCCATGATCAGGGATGCATGCACTGTCCTGTCACCATTTGAGGAGGCCACGAGGATGGTGAGCAGTGACAATGGAATAACGGACAGGGCACTTGAGACAGAACAGAAACAGGAAGAGGAGGACTTCCTTACCTCTCAAGGCCCCCTTTATCCAGACAGTGTTCCCGCCGATCACACAGGAAAAGGATTGTGTCAGCATGCAGGGAGTCAAGGCACAGGAGACAGAAGGCAATCCGGGTCACAAGCAGAGGGTCAAGCCACGGGAGACTGAAGGTAATCCGGGTCTCAGGCTGAGGGTCAAACACCAGAGAAGCAAGCAAAGCCCATTAAACAAGCTAAAGGTCAGGTCCAATAGAAGCTCAAGGCAGGTCGAGGTCAAACCGGGTCACAACAGGTAATCAGCAAAACAGGAAGCAGGAAAAGGTGCACAGGAAGCTGAAGACAAACCAGCGATTTGTCTGAGGGAGGAGGCAGCTTTTATAGGCAGCAAGAGGTCACGTTATGCGTGTACTAGTGTGCACGTGCATGCGCCGTTTGGTGGGGCAACGAATGTGCGTGCTCTTGCCACGAACGAGCGTGCACCGAAGCTTCGTTCCGCCGCGCAAGAGTGCAAGGGAACGATGGTACTGGAAAGACGGGTTCAGATTCCTTCTGTCATAAACCAGATGTGACCAGAACTGTGTGACTGCGACACAGTGAACCAGACATAAATAGGTGAAAGTAAGTTTATTAAAGTAAATGCATATAAATGTGAACACACCACCAATACAGATTGAACAGACTAAACAACCAAACAGTGATAATAAACCAACCAGTATATGTAGCAAAAGGGAGTACCAGAATGGTAGTCAAGTCAGGCCAGGGTCATAAACAGGAGATCAGCGGATAGGGGGCCAGGAGTAAACAGACAGGGAACAAGATGGAAGGGATCAGGCTGCAGGGAAAATATCCAGGGATACAGGAGCAGATACAAACAGGTTCTGGATACAGGTTTCAGGATAACAGGAAAACAGGCTGCAGGTCATGTTACAAGGACAATATCAGGGCAAGGTGTGTGTGCACTTGCCGGGTATTTATACTATAGCTGCCATTAGGGTCAGGTGAAGCCTGATTACAGAAGGTAATACCTGCTCCACACTGCCAGGATCCCTCTGGTGGTGGATGCTAGTACTGTGGTCCAAAGATGACATAATAGCAGGGAAAAGCTCTTCTGACAGCTCCAAACTGCCAGAAGACACCTGCTTGTGGGCCTCAGTACTGCACACCAAATGATCAATATTACCAGCCGAGGGAAACTTTCCTGACAGTACCACCCCTCGAAGGAGTAACCTCCGATCGTTCCAACTAGCCGTTGCTGGGGAAAGTCCATGACGTCAAGCCGGGCAGCGGGCAGTCACATCAGATTGGGCAATAAGTTTGTCAAGCTGGATAGCAGGCACAGGAACCTCAAGTTGAGTAGCAGGCACATCGAGCTGGGCGGCAGGCACATCGAACTGGGCAACAGGCTCAGGCACATCAAGCTGGGCAGCAGGCTCAGGCACATCAAGCTGGGCAGCAGGCTCAGGCACATCAAGCTGGGCAGCAGGCTCAGGCACATCAAGCAGGGCAGCGGGCACAGGCACATCAAGCAGGGCAGCGGGCACATCAAGCTGGGCAGCGGGCACATCAAGCTGGGCAGCGGGCACATCAAGCTGAGCAGCAGGCACATCAAGCTGAGCAGCAGGCACATCAAGCTGAGCAGCAGGCACAGGCACATCAAGCGGGGCAGAAGGCACAGCAAGCGGGGCAGCAGGCACAGGCACATCAAGCGGGGAAGCGGGCACATCAAGCTGGGCAGCAGGTTCAGGCACATCAAGCTGGGCAGCAGGCTCAGGCACATCAAGCTGGGCAGCAGGCTCAGGCACATCAAGCTGGGCAGCAGGCACAGGCACATCAAGTAGGGCAGCAGGCACAGGCCCATCAAGCTGGGCAGCAGGCACATCAAGCTGGGCAGCAGGCACAGGCACATCAAGCTGGGCAGCGGGCACATCAAGCTGGGCAGCGGGCACATCAAGCTGAGCAGCAGGCACATCAAGCTGGGCAGCAGGCACAGGCACATCAAGCGGGGCAGAAGGCACAGAAAGCGGGGCAGCAGGCACAGGCACATCAAGCGGGGAAGCAGGCACATCAAGCTGGGCAGCAGGCACGGGCACTTCAAGCTGGGCAGCAGGCACATCAAGCTGGGCAGCAGGCACTTCAAGCTGGGCAGCAGGCACATCAGGCTGGGCAGTAGGCACAGGCACATCAGGCTGGGCAGCAGACAGTAACACATCAGGCTGGGAGGCGGACAGAGGCTCATCAGGCTGGGCTGCATACAGAGGCTCATCGGGCTGGGCAGTAGACAGGAACACATCAGGCTGGGCAGCAGACAGAGGCTCATCGGGCTGGGCAGCAGACAGGAACACATGAGGCTGGGCAGCAGACAAAGGCTCATCAGACTGGGCAGTAGACAGGAACACATCAGGCTGGGCAGCAGACAGGAACACATCAGGCTGGGCAGCAGACAGAGGCTCATCAGACTGGGCAGCAACCAGGAACTCATCAGGCTGGGCAGCAGACAGGAAAACATCAGGCTGGACAGCACACAGGAACACATCAGGCTGGGCAGCAGACAGAGGCTTGTCAGACTGGGCAGCAGACAGGAACACATCAGGCTGGGCAGCAGACAGGAACACATCAGGCTGGGCAGCAGGCAGGAGCACATCAGGCTGGGCAGCAGACAGGAACACATCAGGCTGGGCAGCAGACAGGAACACATCAGGCTGGGCAGCAGACAATGGCTCATCAGGCTGGGCAGCAGACAGTAACAGATCAGGCTGGGCAGCAGACAGAGGCTCATCAGGCTGGGCAGCAGACAGAGGCTCATCAGGCTGGGCAGCAGGCAGAACACACATCAGGCTGGGCGCAGCAGACAGGAACACATCAGGCTGGGCGCAGCAGACAGGAACACATCAGGCTGAGGGTGGCACAGTGGGTGCAAAGGGGCGGCACAGTGGTGTAGTGGTTAGCACTCCCACCTGGCAGTAAGAAGGGTCACTGGTTCAAATCCCAACCATGACACTACCTGCCTGGAGTTTGCATGTTCTCCCTGTGCCTGCGTGGGTTTCCTCTGGGTACTCCGGTTTCCTCCCACAATCCAAAGACATGCAGGTAGGTTAATTGGCTTCTATCCAAAATTGGCCCTAGTATAGGAATGGAGACCTTGGATTGTGGGCTCCTTGAGGGTAAGGACTGATGTGAGTGCACAGGGATAGGGACAATTGTAGACACTCACTCAGGTTGAACCGGATGGACTGGTGTCTTTATTCAACCTTACTATGAAACTAGGCTGGGCAGCAGACAGGAACACATCAGGCTGGGCAGTAGACAGGAACACATCAGGCTGGGCAGTAGACAGGAACACATCAGGCTGGGCTGTAGACAGGAACACATCAGGCTGGGCAGCAGACAGGAACACATCAGGCTGGGCAGCAGACAGGAACACATCAGGCTGGGCAGCAGACAGGTACTCATCAGGCTGGGCAGCAGACAGGTACTCATCAGGCTGGGCAGCAGACAGGTACTCATCAGGCTGGGCAGCAGACAGGAACTCATCAGGCTGGGCAGAAGGCTCCGCAGGCTGGGAAATGGGCAATGCACCTTCAGGCTGGGAAACTGGCACCGCAACCTCAGACCGGGAAACAGACTCCGGAACTTCAGGCTGGAACGCTGGCTTTGGTTCTTCACACTGGAACGCTGGGTCTGGCTCTTCAGACTGGGTCTGGCTCTTCAGACTGGAACGCTGGCTCTTCAGACTGGAACAATGGCTCTGGCTCTTCCGGCTGGAACACTGGCTCCGGCTCTTCCGGCTGGAACGCTGGCTCCGGCTCTTCGGGCTGTAATGCTGGCTTTGGCTCTTTGGGCTGGAATTCTGGCTCTTCGGGCTGGAACGCTGGCTCTGGCTTTTCGGGCTGGAACTCTGGCACCTCGGGCTGGAATTCTGACTCCAGCTCTTTGGGCTGTAACGCTGGCTCCGGCTCTTTGGGCTGTAACGCTGGCTCCGGCTCTTTGGGCTGTAACGCTGGCTCCGGCTCTTTGGGCTTGTTACGCTGGTTCCGGCTCTTTGGGCTGTAACGCTGGTTCCGGCTCTTTGGGCTGTAATGCTGGTTCCGGCTCTTTGGGCTGTAATGCTGGCTCTGGCTCTTTGGGCTGGAATGTTGACTCTGGCACCTCGGGCTGGAACTCTGGCACCTCAGGCTGGAACTCTGACTCTTCGGGGCTGGAACTCTGGCTCCTCACACACTGGTCCAGCTGACTGTGCTCTGGAACTCCTCAGAGGCTAAACGATCCCACGCTTCCAGGCCACAGTCTGTCACACACACAGACCTTACTGCAGGCAGGCTTTGAATGTTCTGAAACACAGACTGATCCTCCTGCTCGATCAGCAGGGCAGCTCACAAAGATCCCTCTGGGGCAGGCGTCCGCTCTCTGCTGTAGGCTCCCAGCCCTGGGCCCACACACAGGCCTCCTGCTGTGTTTTGAATGGCGTCCAGAGAGAGCGAAAACTGTCCTTTTTATTTGCTTACCCAGCAGGCTGTTCTGTAGCTTGGAATTGTGGGTAAGTGAACTGGGCATTGTGGGTAGGTAGTTCCCAGGCTGATTTAAACACATGAGTCACTTGAACATTGAACTACATTTCCCCTAATGCTTTGCAGCGCTGTTTCTCAAGAATTGTAAGAAAAGTCCTAACAGCGTTAACATCAAAAGGACACTAGAGGGAACCATTCCCTTACTTAAGGAACAACATATTAACATGATAGCTTGGGTGGCAAAACCCCTGCGCTACATATATATATTTTTTTATGCACTAAATTACCAGAAGTACTGGCCTGCCTTTACACGCACATGAACTTTAATGGAATCCCAGTCTTGGTCCGTAGGGTTCAATATTGAGTTGGCCCACCCTTTGCCGCTATAACAGCTTCAACTCTTCTGGGAAGGCCGTCCACAAGGTTTAGGAGTCAATGAGTACCTGTGTGAGTATGGCACCAGGACAGGGTAAGGAGAGCTTGGCTTCTTTTTGCCACGCCAGTGGCTACTGATCAAGGATGTATGCACTGTCCTGTCACCATTTTATGAGGCCATGAGGATGGTGAGCAGCGACAATGCATGCATCAGTGATACTGTCTCTCTTGTCTTCCTGTTGGAGCACATGCTTCATGGAATAATGGACAGGGCACTTGAGGCAGAACAGTGTGAGAAAGAGGAGGAATTTCTTACCTCTCAATGCCCCTTTTATCCAGATATTATTCCTGGAGGCCCGCCAAACACACAGGAAGAAGAGGAGGAGGAGGAGGATTGTGTCAGCATGGATGTGGAGGATATCACTCAGCAGCAGTCTTCAAGGGATGGTTTTCAGTCCCCAGAAACCCAAGGAGTTGTACGTGGCTGGGAGGAGGTTGTTACGGATCATGTGATCCTTTGTGACCCAGAGGACTCAGAATCGAATGCCTCTGCAAACTTTCGCAGGCTTTGCAGAATCAGGGAGCCCATGCAGCGTAAAGACCCTAGGATTTGTGGTATCAAAGTGAAGGAATCATTACTGGCTGGCAACCCTTCTTGACCCACATTACAAGGGTAAGTTTGCAGAACTCATCCTGCCTTCGCAGAGGGAGCAAAGGATGAAACACCTTCAGGAGGCCTTGAAGAAAGGTTTTCCAGATCCTGTGAGGTTACAATTTCCTGGTGCTGGACAACATGTTGCTTCTGTCTTCTGTCAGGTCACCTGAGGCCAGGTGACAGATGCACACCATTGGGACCAGGAGTGCACTGCAAAGGTAGTGGACCCTACGGCTGACTGCTGCGGATGGGAGTCTAGATGGTTAAGGAAGGCAGGTCCACTGGAACACCAACATGGATCCCACAGGGGCTAGAGCATAAGATTCCCCAGGGCACGGAGTCTAAGAGCCAGCAGGTGTTCACCAGAGCCTCTAGTGGTGAGGATGGACTGGGCTGCAACTGGCTCCAGGTCGTGACCCCTAGGGTCTCCCAGCTCACGCCCACAGTAGGTTACAGGAGGACAGAGATAGAAAGGGAATAAGCCAAAGTTTGGGCGGCTAGCAGACAAGGAAAAACATAGAACACACCAAAGGTCAGGGTCACAAGCAGGCAGGGATAGTCGAGAACAAGCCAAGGTTGTTAACTGGAATCAGATGTAGAAAACACAGCAAGAGGCACACGGAAGCTAAACACACAAAGGTTTATCAGCAAGGCAGGCTTGCAGTGCACAGGTTAATATAGCGTTCCCTGATAGGGTCTGGGGTGGAGCCATGCTTTGAGGAGAGATTATTTAAATAGCCAGGTGAGAGTGGCTGGCTGGCCTCTAAAGGTTAACACATGGAGGAGAGGTAGGCTGACAGACAAAGATTACTGCATAACCATGACAGCTTCGTTCAGTCAGAGGAAGAGCAGTGGAGAAGGTGGCTGGCTGAACGATGCCTTTAGACAATTCTTCAGTCCTCAGTGCCAAGGTCTTATTGGTTCAAGCAACCATCACAGGCATCTGCATTACATGGTGCAGCAATATCTAGGGGCAAGAGCAGACTTTGAGACCTTTCCAACAGAGCATCCACTGGATTACTGGGTCTTGAGGATGGACCACTGGCCAGAACTAGCTCAATATGCAATTGACCTACTGGCCTGTCCTGCATCCAGCGTTCTTTCTGAACGCACATTCAGTGCTGCTGGAGGGTTTGTATTGGATCATAGAGTGTGCCTGTCCACAGACTCCCTTGATAGGCTCACATTCATAAAAATTAATCAGTCTTGGATCAGCAGCAGCTATCAAGCACCTGATGCTAATTTAACTGATTGATTTTTCTATGGATGTGGGATCCCTTGAAGACTGCCTATGCTGAGTGACTATCCTATTCCTCCTCAATCTTGATGATAGCTTCCAACAATATTTTTGGTTTAGGGCACCACCACCAATGCCTAAGGCCCAATATTTCTGTAATTACAATTTAATTGTAATTACAGTAATTACAATTTCTGATCTAATATTTCACAGCAGGGCCCGTTCCTGTGCCCAACAAGAGTATGTGTGAGCGGTTACTGTGTTGTGGCACCACCACCACCAAAGGCCCAATTTTTCTGCCCCTGTCCCAGCAGCAGAAAAAAAGGACAAGTGTGCCCCACGGCCACCTGCAGAAGATGAACCATGTCCATGACCAGCACTGTGGACTGTAGGCACAGAGCCTGCTTGCCCTCTTTTAGTGGCCTGTGAGCATCTGCCTCTCCTTGGTGGCCTTCCAGACATGATGGGGATTTTGTTTTGCAACACCACGCTACACTGTATTGTGTACTGTGTACACCACCAGAAAAGTAGTAGCAACTGCACTATGGGTGTATGTATTGTGTACACCGCCTGAAGTATATTAGAAACAGTACACCAGGAACAGCCTGCAGTGAAATATACCTAAACTGTATGCAGTGGAGATATATACACACACACACTAGACTATCTATCTATATATATATATAAAATACACTGCAGCTAACTGAATCACCTGCCTGCCTGAAGTATATTAGAAACAGTACACCAGGAACGGCCTGTAGTGAGATATAGCTAAACCGATACATATATACACAAGACTATTTGTATATATATATATATATTGTAATATTTGGGGGCTATTTTAGCTTAAAGGTAGAGCTTACCAGTGAGCTGGATCCACACCAGATGTCGTTTAAGGGCTCGTAGGCCCACTTTTATTAAAGAAAGAAAAGTCAGATAACAAAATAGTTGCCCACACAGGGGTTTCAGCTTTCCACAGCAGTAATGTATGTAGAACCAAAAATACCAAGCCACCTGGCTCTCTTTAGCAGCACTGCTGCTCAGACTTCTGCTGCAGCCCTCTTGGCTCTTTAACAGAGTTCCCGTACACCCAGTACCTCAGCACTCTTTAACAGCTTCTCTTTCAGCCCACAAGCTTGGACCCTCTGTCTACTCTGACAGACCGACCTGTGCAGACATGCACACTTCTTCTCCCTTACACGCCTGGACTCCTCGGGAGGGTGGAGCCCAGAACCATGGTGTTGGCTTTGTTTTAAGCCCAAGACCCACCTGTGCAATCATCCAGTCAGACTGCTGGCTGTTCCCAAAACCCGGTCCCAGGATTGGAGATTCCGAACTACCACATATCCCCCCCCTTTGTTTCGACCCAGAGGGCGGAACACCCAAGTTACTTTTGGCACCTCTGTGCCAGATACCATTTACAGAAGTACCCTCCTGTCCAACCTCGCTTCTCCTAACGGGGAACTCCACCCAATGCCTCCTTTGGGGTCTCCCTCTAAGCCTTACTGTCACTCTGCTATGAGCTTTGATGCGACCTTCCCAACTTTTCTTCCGAGTGAATTTCCATAAGCACTTCCTCTCCTGAAATCTAAATGGGTTCCCGTTGGTCTTTCTACCAACCCTTCTGCCTCCACGCTTCAGTTTCCCAGGTTTCCCCAAAACTCTCTCAGCAGTACTGTTCTGAGACTGTAGGGGGCCCATTTCTATAGTGTTTAGAACGGAAACCCACCTCTTATTTCTGGTACCTGACGCAGCAGTCACTAACTGATTACCAGGTTTACCTGTACCTTTGGACACCACATTATCATGTACCATTAACACATTATTTGGTTCATCATTGACAGACATATTCAAACCAACATTAGACCTCTCAATGTTGCACATGTCACCAATGCCTTTTTTTTCAAAATTTGCTAGGGCAGAGTCTGCAGAGGGCACACATACTGGAGGGCCGCCATCACCCACAGGAACCTCACAGGACGCCACCTCCCCTGGGTTCACCCACTCTGCAGGCAGCTGTCCTATCACTTGACCCGTTCTGATGCCATCTGTATTTTTATCCACCGGAACAGGCAAGCTCTGGTCTGATCCACATACAATTTTTATCACGCTCCTTGCCCATTCCCCTGTCCCGGGGACCTTATTAGGTTTTTCACCTAAACCAACCATTGGACTGGGGACCCCAGTCTCTTTAACTACCTTTGTTTGAGCCCTGGTCAGGATCTCTGCTGCTTTCAGGTCCACACATGGCCCTTCCACCTCATGTGGTTTTTCTACTGGTGCAGTATACACGCCCTTCACCAACAACTGACCAGCACCACACTGGACCATAGCAGCAGAAATGCTTCCCATCTGGCTGTTAGGAGGTGTAACCACAGACATTTTAGGCTTATTTTCAACTTCTCCAATATCTGTCTCAAATATTTCTTCTGGAGCTAATCTAGCAGCATACGTAGCGGCAACTTTTAACAAAAGTAGCAAATTTAGGAATAAATCATTCCTGTCCTGTATTGCTTTGCTCTGTACAGCCTGCCATAAAGTGCTCCACCTAGTGGTACTCCGCAGTACCGGACCATCAGACTAGAGGAGACACACTAGTATAGATTGGTTGTACATCCCAAAGTTCAAGCATCTCTTTTAATGCTTTGGTGAATAACCAGGCCCTTGACTCCAGACCTAAGTCCTTCCTGGGGACTTTCATGACACTGGGGATGCAGAGAGACTCACTTGCTGAGACTTGAAAAGTTGCAACGTTTAACGGAACCTCCTCCCGGCTGGAGGTAAACACAGCCTGGTGCTCCACCAGAGCGCTGCCAGGTGCTGGACTTATACACAACTTCTCAGGCCCAGCATCAGTGAACTGCTCCAGAACATTACTAGTGACAACGTCACGTTGACACTCCATGCCAACCTCAGTTTTGTGGGTCACGGACAATGCCTCTGCTGTGCCCTTATTTGGTTCATCCTGCTCACCAGGGTTAACCCCTGCAGCAGCCATCGCGCCCTCAGGTACAGGCTGTTCTGCAGCCCCTCTTGCTGGCCCAGCAGAAACCGTGTCCACCTTATCTTTGTGCATAAAAGCCTCATCTATCAGGGAGATAAGATTTTTGCTCCAACTATCCCAATCTGTTGTATGTGCGCTCCCTTCTGCGGTACTCCTCAGCACCGATCCATCTGCCCAAGGAGACACATAAGAACAGACTGGCTCAGCTGCAGACTCATTACACCAGTCATTGTAAATCATGTCAGACTGTGGTAGCACAGGTTGCAATACACCATATTCACCACCTTTCTCTGCTTGCATTTCATAAGCCTCACACACATTTGCATTTTTCACAGGTTGTGTTAATCCACCATTTACCTCCACATTTTTAGTACTAGCAGTTTGCACCAACACATTACTATTACACGGTACAGTTCCATTCTGTCCCACCAGAGTGACATCGCAGTTGTCCAGGGCAACCTCTGACTCCAATACATGAAGTTCCCTGGGGATTCCAGTGGACAACTGTGCCGGCTTACCACCAGTTGCTACAGGCAACGGCCCATTTTTGATAACCCCAGGTTCTTTCAGAGCAAACGTTTTCCCAACAGCAGCAAACTTTTCATTAACAGTAACACTTATAGCATTTGTAGCATTTGTAGGCTGTCCTAGCCCATGGTCAACTTGAGCCTGATAGTCATTAGACACAACACTTTTAGACATCAACACAGGTTCTATTTGGACTTTAACCCTTGCATTCCCACTATATAGGGAAAAGTCATTCTCAAGTGCACATTCAGTGGCCCCACTAACTGGGGTCACTCTCACATCATCATGGACAGTCTCGTAACCAGTCCTTTTATACATGAAATCAGCAGTTCCAGCCATCATTTCATTAAAGACAGTCTTACCCACCGCAGTAGTTGGTGTCACCATCTTCATTTGAGTACGTCGTCTTATGCACCAGTCCTCTGCTGCACTTTTACTGGCCAACACCTCCTGGTGGCCATGGGATGAAACCACAGCAGGCATCTCCCACCGTTTAGCACCCCCTGCAGGCACAACAGGAAACTTCTTGTTGCTAGGGGTGACTGAAAACATATTTTCACCGGAATCTGGGCCTACAGACAAAACTTTCTCAGCAACATTATCTCCAGCCGTATTCCACAACCTAGGGCAAGAAAACATGCCATGCCCCAGCTGGCCACATTCCAGGCATGGTACTGGACGATTTTTTCCAAAAGCGATTCTCTCCTGGCGATTTCCAGCTGGCCGGAATGCACAGGCCTCTTTGTGGGGACGCTGAACCAAACCTCTACTGCAGCTCCTTTCAGGCATAAATTTCACTCCGGTTGCCATGGGAGACCGCACTCTCCCAGCAGAACTTTGCTGGCTCTCTCCAACATGAAAAATTGGCTCCTCCTTAAGCTGCTTTCCACGATCCTTATTAGATATAGCCCATGGTACAGAGACAGCCCGACTGGCTTCCTCTGCGTTGCTATGGGAAACCACTCTCATCCTCAGCCTTTGATCAGCCTCGCTCCTTGCATATAGCATGGGCTTCTCTCTGCTGGATCCCGTCTCATGCTGTGACACATTCACATCTTTCACATTAGCTGTTTTAACTGCATCAGCTTTGCCAGGGGCAACAACAGCCCTCTTCCAGTTATGGACATCCAGCGGCTTTCCCCTTGCACTGAGGGTTGGCTTCCTTTCCTCTGTAGCTTGGTCCAGTGCTGCTAAATGCCGCTTGCACCAATCCACTGCAGATTCAAATGCTGGTGGACTCTCCATAACAGCAGTCACCTGTGCACTCATTGCACCAGGGTTGCTAGGGACAACCCCAGCCCTTTTTCTCCTTGATACACTCTGATCAGGTATGTATGGGGCTCGTTTGGGTGGTAACAACCCCTCCAACCACAGAGCTCTGTCTCTCATTTCAGCAAGTTGCTTTTCTCTTCATGCAAGCTTTCCTCACCTGCACATTGCACACACTGATTGTGCTGTCTCATGCACACAAACACAGTTCATAGCAAGAGAGAGAAAAAAAAAAAATTTTTGACTTTTCATTCACAGGTACACCACCTGCAACACGCAATGCCTTTTGCCTGGCTGCACTTCCACACACAGCCAATAGTTCCTGACTTGAACTTACTGTAGAGCAAGGACCCGGATTCCACCGTCTTCTGCCCGCATTCGAACACCACTTGTAGTATTTGGGGGTTATTTTAGCTTAAAGGTAGAGCTTACCAGTGAGCTGGATCCACACCAGATGTCGTTTAAGGGCTCGTAGGCCCACTTTTATTAAAGAAAGAAAAGTCAGATAACAAAATAGTTGCCCACACAGGGGTTTCAGCTTTCCACAGCAGTAATGTATGTAGAACCAAAAATACCAAGCCACCTGGCTCTCTTTAGCAGCACTGCTGCTCAGACTTCTGCTGCAGCCCTCTTGGCTCTTTAACAGAGTTCCCGTACACCCAGTACCTCAGCACTCTTTAACAGCTTCTCTTTCAGCCCACAAGCTTGGACCCTCTGTCTACTCTGACAGACCGACCTGTGCAGACATGCACACTTCTTCTCCCTTACACGCCTGGACTCCTCGGGAGGGTGGAGCCCAGAACCATGGTGTTGGCTTTGTTTTAAGCCCAAGACCCACCTGTGCAATCATCCAGTCAGACTGCTGGCTGTTCCCAAAACCCGGTCCCAGGATTGGAGATTCCGAACTACCACAATATATATATATATATATATATATATATATATATATATATATATATATATATATATATATAGATATATATATATATGTATATATATATATTAAATACACTGCAGCTAACTGAATCATCTGCCTGCCTGAAGTATATTAGAAACAGTACACCAGTAACGGCCTGCAGTGAGATATAGCTAAACTGTATGCAGTGGATGTGTGTGTATATATATATATATATATATATATATATATATATATATATATATATATATTAAATACACTGCAGCTAACTGAATAATCTGCCTGCCTGCTCAATCTAAATGAGACTCTCTCTCCGTCCACGCCAACAACACACTACACGAGGCCGACGTGCAGGCGGCCTTATATAGTGTGGGCCGTGGACTTAGTCCCCCTGAGCTATAATTGTCGAAAGGCACCCTGCCTTTGGCCAATTATGGCTCTCTTAGCTGAGGGCGCTGTGATTGGCCAAAGCATGCAGGTCATGATGCATGTTCTAGCCAATCATCATACAGCAATGCACTGCGCTCCTGCAGTGCATTATGGGCCGTTACGTGCCACTCGAATTTGGCGCGAACAGCCCATAATGTTCGGTTATCGAAGAACGGAGCGAATGGCCAATGTTCGAGTCAAACTCATGTTCGACCCGAACAGAAAGCTCATCCCTTGCAAACAGAATTGTAATCCTATGGGGTAGTAGACAAGTAACTTTCACTGCCAGGCAGAGTGTAGCAACATCTGTAACCAAGAGAGGCAGAATAACAAAGATAATACAGAGTTATGGCTTAGGGACATATTTTGGGTGAAGTCCCTCTCTCCGACTCCTGTGTCAAAGGCCGCAGAAGAAGATGCTGTAGTTCCGGTCCTTACAGAATGCCTGATTGACACCCCGTAACATGAACATCGCACGCTGATCAGGATGTCTGGGAATGTTCTCGGTGTCCTGCTTTAGTTCTGGGTGCCCGCTGCTGACTTCCCAGCTGTAGCAGGTGCAATCCCTCAGATCTAAGGCTGCAGCATCCTCTTTTCCTGTCAGGGCTCTTTTTTTCCCTCATGATACCCTGTTTCCCCTAAAATAAGACCTAGTGTGATTGTCGGTGATAGCTGCAATAAAAGCCCTACCCCCCAAATAAGCCCTAGTTAAAGTCCTTGTAGGTCTTCTTTTCAGGGTAGGGCTTATTTTTGAGGAAACAGAGTAGGGCTTATTTGGGTGGTAGGGCTTATATTGCAGCCAACACCGACAATCACGCTAGGTCTTATTTTAGGGGAAACAGGGTAGCTCTGCCTCCTTCCAGGAAGCCCATCTGGTAAGATCCTTTCTCTTTCGCAAAGGCTGCTGTAGTTCTCTCTGTATAGATTACAATGGAACAGCCTGTGTTAAGGACACCATTTCCCAGAGTTCCTTTCTACTCCTCCAATCCTCCCTTGATTGGCTGAGTTCATTATGCAAATCTCCCTGTTGAAAACAGGTGAATTCACATAAGAAATATAACAGTTTGCATTGGCGTAAGAAGAACTCAAACAGCTCATGTCATGACATAAGCTTGACAGAGGAACCTCCCAGCAACTGTCAGTGGAAAGGGGGTTGTTCTGTCCACAAGCCACCGATACTGGGGTGATCCGCATAGATGTGCCAGGGGGCGAGTTGAGGTTGTCCTCTACCAAATCTGCAGTGGAAGAACCAGGCATCTCAAGAGTCCTTTGAGAGGGGAGAACAAACTCCTCAGAGTTTTCACCCAAAGCATCATAAGTTAGTGTAGCGGGGATATAGTTGTGTATTAATGCAACTAATGTGAAGTACAATGTAAAGCTATGGACAATGTTATTCACTAGTATTGGATGCCATCTAGTGACCAAAACTGGAAATGGACTTTAGCTATTTTCCTTTTCTATGGTGTTGGAAAGATAACAGGAAGTGACTGTGTTTACTTTGGTCATTTGACCTCATCTACCCAGGAGTCTGTGTGACCTACCCATGAACACTTTGATATGCAGTGCATGCTGGGTAGGGTGTAAAAGGGACTGCAGCGGCCATATTTGGTCTCTTGGAACCACGCTGCCTGCCTGTGCTGAACTGTGTGTCAGGTTCTCGGACGCATCGGTAGATAGTCGCCGTGGAGTGCAAACTGGACTGTTTGCTGGGTGACTTGACGGAGCCAAGAGCTGGTGATCAGACCGATGGGGATCGGAGACGCTTGTTGGAGCAGCGGAGAGCCGGATCCAGTCGGTGGAGTGACATGGAGCATCTGGCCTAATCAGCGGAGACAAGCTGCAGTTGTAGGACTCAAGTCATCACTCTGATCTGATTGGTGAGCGGGTTGCGGCCCACTGTTTAATCTATTACACGTACATAGACTTACTAATAGGCCTTGCTGGGACCTGTTGTTCCACAGAAGCGTAATTTAGCAACTGACAGTTAATAGGCTCGAGGCCTGTTTCGCTTTAGTACATAAGTGTGATTACAAGTTTCTGGAGTTATACCTGGAGTGTTCTAAGTTAACTTTCTCTACTTACCCCTTTGGATTACAAATTATTTGAGGAACTATTTAAACTAGCGAACAAAAGAAGATAAAGAAAAGAAATACATTAAGTGAGGCCTCACGTTAGACTTTAAATAAGGGGAGCTCCCAGGTCTAGATAGCAACATACGTGCATGTTATTTATTGTATTTTCCTGTTGACTTATGTTGTGCTGACGTTCTACGTTGGAACGACAGTGCAAACTCTATAACCACCTATTTGCTATATTTTCAGTAAAAGTATTCCTGTTTAAGAGTACCAGTGTGTGGTTCACTGTCTTTCCCCACCAGGTGGAGCCAGAGGATCCCGAGGGATAGACACAGGTACATTATACTGTTTACACTGTACTGTACTATTATTGCACCAAAGCTGTGCCAAGGGGACAGAGTCATTTGGAAGGGGGGTTTCTCAGTAGAGTGCAGGCCCAATTCAAATCAGCAGCTCCTTCGGGGGTCAGTGCTACATTAGTCTCTTGGGTGGGTTTATAACACTTTGCTCCCTTTATCCTTCAGGCTCAAAGGTTGTGGGCTCACTAGCCTCTTCCTTTTTATCCTCTTCTTCAGCAGGGAGATCAGAACCCTCAGAGTCTGCTGTCAACAGGGAGACTTGAGAATCCTTCCAGATCTTCTGAAGGCTGACTCTGAGGTACAAACTCTGGGGCCTCTGGTCTGAGAATCCCAGTGTCTGCCATGTTGGGAGTGGGAAGATGAAACAGCAGGCTCTGACATTTGAGATGGCCACAGCCAATCTACTCCCTTTATCTCTTCACCCTCACTATCTTCATATTCTACATCCAGGGGCTCTGGCTGAGATCTAGTCATTGGAGGAGACTTTTGTGGAGCTGTAGGTATAGGCTGGGGATCCGATCGTGAGGGCGCACGGAGTGCTTCTGACAAAGGCAACATGTGATTACGATGTCAGGTCTTCAACGGCCCTGTACTCCCCTCCGGCCAGTTCTGATATACCGGTAGCTGCTTGCAGATTACATAAAGCTGTGACTTCCAATGATTTCCCTATTTGTGTTTTCTTGGGACACCCAGGTTTCTCAATACCCTGTCGCCCGGTTGCAACTCCTGTACTCGTACCTTGAGGTCAAAATTTCTCTTGTTCCTCTGACCTCGGGCCTCTGAGGCAGCTTGAGCCTTGTCATAGGCAGTCTCCAAACTTCTCCTCAGATGGTCCACATACCCTTTGTGAGAAGCTGCTGAGGTATAGTCTAGTGATATGCCTAAGGCCAAATTGACGGGTAACCGAGCCTCCCGTCCAAACATCAACCGATAAGGAGAGTAACCAGTGGCATCATTTGATGTGCTATTGTAGGCATGCACAATGGCTGCTATATGCCTGCTCCAATGCTGCTTCTGCTCCGAAGTCAAGGTTTCAAGCATGTCCAGCAGAGTGCGATTGAATCTCTCTGGCTGAGGATCTCCCTGAGGTAGTTATGGAGTGGTCCGTGACTTCCTTACACCCAGCAAGTCTAGCAACTTCTTGCTGAGGCGCCCCTCAAAATCTCTCCCTTGATCAGAGTGGATGCGCTGAGGCAGACCATAGTGTATCAAAAACTTCTCCACTAGGATTTTAGCCAGAGTGGAAAAGCCTGGGCATATCTAGTGAAGCGATCAGTCACTACCAGAATATTTCCCTGTCTAAAGCTAATCAGGCTCCAAGCATAGGAAATCAATGCACACCAAATCCATTGGTCCCTGACTCTGAAGGGGGCTCATTGGGGTAGCTTGGTGAGGTAGGGTCTTCCTTTTATGCCGCGTACACACAACCGGACTTTTCGACATCAAAGGTCCTACGGAACGATTCCGGCGGACCATTCGATCGTGTGTGGGCTGCAACGGACTTTTGATTTGCAAAAATCCGACAGACTTTAGAAATGGAACATGTTTCAAATTTTTCCGCCGGAACTCCGCCGGACCCAGTTCCTACCGAGAAATCCGCCTGTGTGTATGCTAGTCCAACGGACAAAAACCGTCGTGAGGGCAGCTATTGGCTACTGGCTATGAACTTCCTTATTCTAGTCTGGTCGTACGTCATCACATTCAAATCCCTCGGACTTCAGTGTGATTGTGTGTGGCCAAGTCCGTTCATTCGGAAAGTCCGTCAGAACTCCGCCGAAAGTCCGTCGGAAAGACCGTCGGACCTAGTCCCTCGAAAAGTCCAATCGTGCGTACGCGGCATTAGATGCATTGAAGGCAAGAATGACATTAGCTTTCAACTTCAGCCCGCATACAGGCCAGTAGAACCAGTCTCTCACTAATTTAACCATTTCCTGCCCGACCTATAGCAAAATGACGGCCGGGCGGTGGTTCAGTTATCCTGACTGGGCGTCATATGACATCCAGCAGGATAACAGCCGCCGCTCTTTACCACGTGATCAGCCGCATCCAATCACGGCTGATCACGATGTAACCAGGAAGAGCCTTTGATCTGCTTTGCCTCAGTCGTGTCTGACTGACGCGAGTAGAGAAGAGCCGATCGGCGGCTCTCCTGAGGGGGGGGTGATCTGCGATGATTGTTTATCAGTGCAGCCCCCCTGTGAATGCCAACACTGGACCACCAGGGAAGCCTCAAGGACCACCAGGGATTCCCCCAGCATGTGGATGGCCAGGTATGTACCCCATGGCCATCCACATATAAAAAATATACCCAGTACATTCAAATCAGTGCCCACAAATGGGCACTGACTGGCAACATTATGCATCAGTACAGACAAGTGATGCTCAGCAGTGCCACCCATCAGTATCCATCAGTGCCAACTCTGTACCTATCCATGCCCATCCCTGACACCTATCAGTGCCACCCATAAGTACCCATCAGTGTCGCATATGAGTGCCTATCAGTGCCGCATACTAGTGCCACCTATCAGTGCCCACCAGTGCCAACTCATCAGTGCCACCTCATTGGTGCCACATCATCAGGGCCCATCGGTGCCGCCTTACCAGTGCCCATCAGTGCAGCCATATCAGTGCCCGTCATTGAAGAAGAAAAACTTTTTATTTTTCAAAATTTTCGGTCTTTTTTTTATTTGTTGCCAAAAAATTTAAATCGCGGAGGTGATCAAATACCACCAAAGGAAAGCTCTATTTGTGGGAACAAAATGATAAAAAAAATTTGTTTGGGTACAGTGTTGCAAGACCGCGCAATTGTCATTCAAATTGCGACAGTGCTGAAAGCTGAAAATTGACTTTGGCAGGAAGGTGTGTAAGTGCGCTGTATTGAAGTGGTTAAAGGTCTTGTCGGGCCCTAGATGACCATGGTTGTCATGCAGAACACCCAACGCCGCTTCCCTATGCTTCTCTAGTAGAAATAGCTGCCATTTTTCTTTGAAATTGTCAGAGGGGCCCCTTCAGTAGACCACTTCATTGCAACCGACCCCACTCTTTATGAAACAGACAAACCTCCTTCTGAGTATTAGTAAGAACCAAATCAGGGCACTGGCTCTCCGGAGCCTTTATTACCAGACCATAAAGGGGATCTTCCATCTGAACCATTCTCAAGTCTTTCTTGGAGTGCTTGGATAAGCCTTCACTCCCAATCTGGGTAACATTGCAATATCCCTTGGGGACTCCAACTGCTGAGACTGCAATTTCTGCTCTAGATCCACCTCCAGCTTGATATTCTACTCGTTGACAAAGAGCTCGCACACCCTCAGGTGTCAGCTGAGTCCATACTTCTGAAAGGTCTGCGGGACCATGAGGCCTTCTTGACCATGTGTCTGCATCTCCGTTCCTGACCCCTGGGCGGTACTTCTGGCTGAAAGTGAATTCAGACAGGGCAGCCAACCACCTGTGACCGGTGGCATCCAACTTGGCAATAGTGAGAATGTAGGTGAGAGGATTATTGTCTTGTCTTGATCGCGAAGTCCACCCCGTACAGATAGTCCTTCAGTTTGTCCACTACTGCCCACTTCAAAGCCATGAACTCAAGTTTGTGGGTTGGGTAATTTTTCTCAGCGGGTGCCAGACTTCGACTCATGTAGACAACTGGCCACAGGTGTCTGCCATGTTCTTGATAGTGTACCCCGCCTAGCCCTTCTGGACTGGCATAGATGTGTAGCTCATATGGCTTGGATTTGCGTAAGCCAGGACTGAAACTGTGGTTAAACTCCACTTCAGCTGCCGAAAAGCCTCCTTACACTGCACAGTCCACTGTCCCTGAATGGACTCTTTAGGTTTCCTAGGCCCTTCAGCTATTCTGACAGTCTTAGTTAAGTCTGGGTGCACTGCTCACCTTCCTCTTCATTTTTCAGCAGTTCATTGAGAGGGCGAGCTACTTTAACAAAACACTCAACAAATCTTCTGTAGTAGGAGCAGAACCCTAGAAATGACCTAAGCTCGGTCATATTGGTAGGCCGCGGCCAGGAGGTGACGGTCTGTCTCTAGCTTCTGAGGGTCGGTGGCCACTTCTTCAGCAAATACAATGTGGCCAAGGTAATTGACCGAGTGTTGATAAAACTGGTATTTCTATAATGATAGTTTCAACCCCTCATCATGGAGTCTCCTTAGGACTTTCTACAAGCGTTCTTTGTGTTCCTCCAAAGTCTTGCCAAAAACAATGATGTCATCTAGGTACACCAACACCTCCATCAGGTTCATGTCGCCCACAGTCTTCTCCATTAGCCTTTGGAAAGTAGCTGGGGCACCAGACAGACTGAGGTAATGAAAGCGGTCTTCTCCCGATCTTCAGGGCGCATAGCAATGTGGTAGTATCCTCTCTTCAAGTATAATACACTAAACTAGGGTTGCACCAATACTACTATCGGTATCGGTGCAGATACCGAGTATTTGCACAAGTATCGGTACTCGTGCAAATGCACCGATACCTGAAACCGATACTTTCCGGCTCGGTTCTTGGAGATGTCAGTGGGTCTCCCCAGTGTTAAAGAAGTCCAATTGGAGCTGTCAAAAAAACAACATAAAAAAAAACAGCAACGTTTATTACCATCATTGCTCGGCCATGAAACACTAAAATAAAAAGAAACATTGTTTCTTTTTGTATATTTATGTTTCTTCATCTGCAGATCAAAGGGATGGACCAATGTTCCTCAGTTTAACCCTTTAGTAACCCTTAATTTACTATAATCAGGCTTAATTGACATACTGACATACTACACTATACTGACACTATACTGACACACTATACTGACGTTCTACACTTTACTCACACTATACTGACACACTACACTATACTTACACACTACACTATACTGACGTTCTACACTTTACTCACACTATACTTACACACTACACTATACTGACACTATACTGACATACTACACTATTCTCACACTATACTGACACACTACACTATACTTACACACTACACTATACTGACGTTCTACACTTTACTCACACTATACTTACACACTACACTATACTGACACTATACTGACATACTACACTATTCTCACACTATACTGACACACTACACTATACTTACACACTACACTATACTGACGTTCTACACTTTACTCACACTATACTGACACACTACACTATACTTACACACTACACTATACTGACACTATACTGACATACTACACTATTCTCACACTATACTGACATACTACCCTATACTTACATGATACTTACAGTATACTCACACTATACAGACATACTACACTATACTCACACTATACTGACATACTACACTATTCTCACACTATATTGACATACTACACTATACTTACATGATACACCTATACACCTATACACCTAAAAAAAACACCTAAATACACCTAAAAAAAAAAAAAGTGTGGGGGTTCCCCTAAATTCAATTCAGCTACGAAATTTAAAGGAATATTACACTTTTATTGTTTCACTTTAATCATTATTAAAATCACTGCTCCCGAAAAAACTGCAGTTTTTAAAACTTTTTTTTGCATTGATCCATGTCCCCTGGGGCAGGACCCGGGTCCCCAAACACTTTTTAGGACAGTAACCTGCATATTACCCTTTAAAATTAGCACTTTAGATTTCTCCCATAGACTTGTACAGGGTGTTCCGGCTTTTCAAATTTGCTGTGAACAGCCCAAATTGTTCACTGTTCGCTGAACAGGCAATGTTCGAGTCGAACTCGAAGCTCATCCCTACTCACACTATACTGACATGCTACACTATACTCACACTATACTTACACTACACTGACATACTACACGATACTGACATACTACACTATACTCACACTATACTTACACTACACTGACATACTACACGATACTGACATACTACACTATACTCACACTATACTGACATTCTACACTTTACTCACATTATACTGACACACTACACTATACTGACATACTACACTATTCTCACACTATACTGACATACTACATTATACTCACACTATACTGACACTATACTATACTCACAATATACTGACACTATACTGACATACTACACTATCCTCACACTATACTGACACACTATACTGACATACTACACTATCCTCACACTATACTGACACACTATACTGACATACTACACTATACTCACACTATACTGACACACTATACTGACATACTACACTATCCTCACACTATACTGACACACTATACTGACATACTACATTATACTCACACTATACTGACACTATACTGACATACTACACTATCCTCACACTATACTGACACACTATACTGACATACTACACTATCCTCACACTATACTGACACACTATACTGACATACTACACTATACTCACACTATACTTACACTACACTGACATTCTACACTTTACTCACACTATACTGACACACTACACTATACTCACACTATACTGACATACTACACTATATTCACACTATACTCATGTAGTGCCGGCTCCTAAAGAGCACACGCTATGTGTTTTGAAATTTAATGTTACACCTGAACTGCAGTTTGGTTTGGGTATAATTATTCCAAATTTTGACCTCAGCATCAGTCTGACTGGACTATGGGGTGTTCAGCCTGGCCACGGGGGAAGCTGGCTCTTCTGGTAGGCATGGTAACACAGTCTGGTTGGGTGCTACTATGCCCATGCCCCAGTATATGCGCATATACTATACTCACAATATACTGACACTATACTGACACTATACTATACTCACAATATACTGACACTATACTGACACTATACTGACACTATACTGACACTATACTCACACTATACTCACACTATACTCACACTACACTATCTTCACACTATACTCACACTACACTATCTTCACACTATACTCACTATACTGACACTATACTATACTCACACTATACTGACACTATACTCACACTATCCTCACACTATACTGACACTATACTATACTCACACTATACTCACACTACACTATACTCACACTACACTATACTCACACTACACTATACTCACACTATACTGACATACTATATTATACTTACACTATACTCACAATATATTGACACTATACTCAGACTATAATGACATGCTACACTATACTGACATGCTACACTATACTGACATACTATATTATACTTACACTATACTCACACACTATACTGACACTTAGGGTTGCCACCTCATCCCTTTAAACTTGAACACATCTGAATTACACGGGTTCTGAGGCTAATTTAATGCAGATAAGGCACTTAGTAAGTTTAATTACCACCTTAATCAGCCGAGGAACCCGTGTAATTCATATTATTATATACGTGTTCAGTTTTAAAGGGATGAGGTGGCAACCCTACTGACATTACAGTAGGAGAGTGCATCTGTGACTTGCGAACGCGCAGTTCGGTTTTCCGGCGTGAAGCCGTTTCACTACCGGGCTCCCTTACCTGCAATGGCGGCGGCAGCACCCAACAGCTGATGGAATCATCAGGTGCGGTGCCGCCATCGCTGGACTCCAAGACAGGTAAGTGTCCTGTTATTCAGAAGCTGCAGTAGCTGCCGGCTTGTCATTTTTGCAGCGGTGGACGGACCTTCTCCTCAAGGAACCGGGCAAGATCCAAGAGTGACAGAGGGGGTGTGTACAACCTGTGTGCTCTACTATTAGCTGAGGATCCTTCCCTGATCTGATGTGCCTCGCTGCAGAATTCTATCATCCATCCATCCATCCATCCATTCCAGATCTTATGTCTGATGTCCCCAGCTGTAGAAATCTCCCATTCGTCCATCTCAGATTTGACATGCCCAGCTGAGGAAATGTCCCATCCATCCATCCATCCATCCCAGATTTGAGGTGCCAAGCTGTGGAAATCTCCCATCCATCCATCCATCCATCCTTGATCTGCACTTCACATTGGCTGCTACCCATGCTGCCAGGGTTTGGACTCCTCCTCACCCTCAGCTACCATCACACTCCTCCAACAGCTCCATCTCCAGGAAAAAGTACTTTTGACCTTTTTTAATTCCATTTCTCTCTTGAGGAGACTTATGCCACGTACACGCGATCGGAATTCTCGTCGGAAAAAGCTCTGATGGTTTTCCCGACGGAATTTCGACCGGAATTCGGCTCAAGCTGTCTTGCCTACACACAGGTCACACCAAATTCCGATCGTCTAGAACGCGGTGACATACAACACGTACGACGGGACTAGAAAAAAGGAAGTTCAATAGCCAGTAGCCAATAGCTTCCGTCTCCTAGTTGAATCCGAGCAATGCGTGATTTTTGGCGTGTCGGAATTGCATACACATAATCGGAACGTTTTTCCGTCTGGAAAAATTGAGAACATGCTATCAATTTTTGGCTGGCGGAAATTCGGACAGCTAATTTTTGGCTGGCGGAAATATTCCGCTTAAGCTGTCTTGCCTACACACTGGTCACACCAAATTCCGATCGTCTAGAACGCGGTGACGTACAACGCGTAAGACGGGACTAGAAAAAAGGAAGTTCAATAGCCAGTAGCCAATAGCTTCCGTCTCGTAGTTGAATCCGAGCATGCGTGATTTTTGGCGTGTCGGAACTGCATATGCACCATCGGAAAGTTTTTCCGTCTGGAAAAATTGAGAACATGCTATCAATTTTTGGCTGGCGGAAATCCGGACAGCTAAATTTCCGAATGGAGCGTACACACGGTCGCATTTTCCGATGAAAAAAACTCTCAACGGCCTTTTTCTAGACATGGGCGCCATCAATAAATTCGTTTCGTTCTGTTCCGTTACGGTTCGTATTAAAATTAATTCGTACTTCGTATATTTCGTGTTCTGAAATTCCGTTTCAATTCGTACGAAATACGAATTGCCGTTGGGTTCGTTAACGTGTACGAACGTTCGTTATGATGAATTTAAAGACAAATATATACCTCAATATGACTATGAATATGAATTATCCGAAATACGAAATTCCGTTGAAGAAATTCCTATCCGAAATAGGAATTTTTCGTTAGATGAGGGGCTCCCACCATCACTGTGCTGTGCTGACTTCCACCTGGGGATCCGTAAAACAAAAGTTCGTATTTCGTACAAAATTCGGACGCATTTCGGATCCTCCCGAAAAGTACGAATTTAGGGAAATTCGTAACGAATTTGCGATTCGTACGAAACGAATCGCACATGTCTACCTTTTTCTGGCCGGAATTCCGATCGTGTGTACGCAGCATTATTTTTTAACATCAATATATATATCTTTAACCACTTCCCACCCGGCCGATGCATATATACGGCCAGGTGGGAGCCGTCTACTCCTGATAGGACGTTCAGGAACGTCATTCAGGAGTAGCGGGATCGCGCGCACGCGCGACCGCGCAGCGGCGAGATCCCGATGTGCTCGTGTCACCCGGACGCGGCACATCTCAGATCGGCAGGAGGGCTCTGTGATTGGCCCTCCTGATCACATGACGGCCGTGTCCAATCACGGCCGTCATGTGATGTAAACAAACAGCCGGTTGCTAGGCAATCGGCTCTCCTCTCCTCACACGGAAGTCACCGCTGAGGAGAGGAGAGCAGAACGCTGCAGCCGGCTGGTGATCAGTGAGTATGGGCTGCTTTTTACAGCTTTTTACTCACTGATCATCAGTGTAGTGTAAACACACAACACACCACACAGTACAAACACAGTCCCCACATATGTCCCCAAAACACACATGTCCCCAAAACATACATGTCCCCAAATAATAAAAACACATGTCCCTAATAATAAAAACATGTCCCCCACATATGTCCCACTAAAATCACATGTCCCAATGATTATCTGCACACATATGTACGTGATCACCTGCACACATATGTACATGATCATTTGCGTACATATGTCCGTGATCACACAAACCAATTATTATACACTTAACGGAATTTTTTTTACCAAAAACATGTAGCAGAATACATTTTGGCTTAAATTTATGACAAAATTTGATTTTATTGGATTTCTTTTCAAATAGAAAAAAGAAAATATTGTTTTTTTTCCAAATTTCCGCTATTTTTGCGCTTATATCGCAAAAAAACAAAAACGGAGTCGTGAATAAATAACACCAAAATAAAGCTCTATTTGTGCGAACAAAATGATAACAATTTCATTTGGGTACAGTGTAGCATGACCGCGCAATTGTCACTGAAAGCGCGAGAGCGATGAAAGCTGAAAATTGGGCTGGGAAGGAAGGGGGGTGAAAGTGCCCTGTATTGTAGTGGTTAATATCCCAGCTAACAATGATTATACATTATCTACAGCTTATGGTATCTGATGCCCCGTACACACGATCGGACTTCCCGCCAAGAAAACCGTGGAATTTTGTTGGAAGGTTGTCGGCTCCAACTTGTCTCGCATACACACGGCCACACAAATGTTGGCCAACAATTACGAATGGAATTGAATGAAGATTGAATGGGATTTGAACTCCTTTATCAATAATAGCTAGGAGGTGATTTTCGAATCCCGTTCTTGTTTAGACCACGGTTTATTATTGATTTTTGATATGCTTACTTTGAATGGTAGTTTGAAATACAATGGCATTTATATATGATTAAACTTTTTATTTTTCCTTTTTCTTTATTTGGAGATTTAATTGTTTTCATTTATTGTTTTATATATTTTTATATATATATATATATATATATATTTGGTATTTTCATTTTTTTGTCATTTTGTTAATGTATATTTTTTTTGGTTGATGTATTTGTGTTAGTTTACCACAAGGTGCCGCTGTTCTTTGAGTCCGCCGCAGTTCTATGCATTTATATATTATTTGCAGTTAGGAGCCGATTTTATTTCTTCCCCTTAAAGAGGGATTCCACCTACAAAAAAAATATTAAAAGCCAGCAGCTATAAATACTACAGCTGCTGACTTTTAATAAATGGACACTCACCTGTCCCGGGGTCCAGCGATGCCGGCAGCCGAGGCCGATCGATCGCTCGGCTCTCGGCTGCTGCAGTCACCATTCTAGGTGAGGGAATCAGGAAGTGAAGCGAATCGGCTTCACTTCCCGGTTCCCTACTGCGCATGCGTGAGTCACGCAGCGCAATAGGAATTGTCCGCGCTGTCTCTGAGACCCGTGTGTGTGTCCCAGCAGACAGCGCGGCAGAACAGGAAATGACATAGACTCCCACGGGAGTCTATGCCCGGAAGTGGGTGTAAATACCTGTCTTTAACAGGTATCTGCACCCCCCTCCCCCCTGAAAGGTGCCAATTGTGACACCGGAGGGGGGGAGGGTTCCGATCAGCGGAAGTTCCACTTTAGGGTGGAACCCCGCTTTAATTAACCACTACAATACAGGGCGCTCTCTCGCACTTTCAATGACAGTTGCGCGGTCATGCTATACGCTGTACCCAAATGAAATTTTTTATCATTTTGTTCGCACAAATAGAGCTTTATTTTGGTGGTATTTATTCACAACTCAGTTTTTTTTTGTTTGTTTTTTTGTGATATAAGTGAAAAAAAGAGCGGAAATTTTGAAAAAAAAAAAAAAAACCAATAATTTTCTTTACTCTATTTTAAAATAAATCCAATAATAATCGTATTTTGTCATAAATTTAAGCCAAAATGTATTCTGCTACATGTTTTTGTTAAAAAAAAAATTCCGTTAAGTGTATAATAATTGGTTTGTGTGATCACGGACATATGTACGCAAATGATCATGTACAGATGTGTGCAGGTGATCACGGACATATGTGTGCAGATAATCATTGGGACATGTGATTTTAGTGGGACATATATGGGGGACATGCAGGGGCGGACTGACAACTCATGGGGCCCCCCCGGGAAATAGGAGATTATGGGGCCCCCAGGCAATCAGAGATTATGGAGCCACACGATATACACACACACAGTATACAATGGCACAGTATACACAGACATGTTTCTATTGACTTAGAAGGAACAGGAGAGTTGGGGCAGCTATAATCTCAGGATTTTTAGATCAAAAGGATGTCGGTAAGGGACATTTCAGAGACAGATGTAAAAAAAAACCACAGATTTTTACATACTGTCCCTGCTTTTACTGAGGCTGGCAACCCTGATGGGGCCCCCTAGTGGCCCCCTAGTGGCCCGGGGGGCCCTTGGGCAGTGCCCGAGTGGCCGAATGGTCAGTCCGCCCCTGGGGACATGTGTGTTTTGGGGACATTGTGTGGGGGCATGTGTGTTTACACTAGACTGGTGATCAGTGAGTAAAACGCTGTAAAAAAAACAGCTCATACTCACTGATCACCAGCCGGCTGCAGCGATCCGCTCTCCTCTCCTCAGCGATGACTTCCGTGTGAGGAGAGGAGAGCCGATTGCCTAGCAGCCGGCTGTTTGTTTACATGAAATGACGGCCTTCATGTGATCAGGAGGGCCAATCACAGAGCCCTCCTGCCGATCGGAGATGCGCCGCGTCCGAGTGACACAAACGCATCGGGATTGTGCCGCTGCGCGGGCACGCATGCGCATGCGTGATCCCCCTCCTACTGAAGGACGTTCCGGAGGGCACCCACCCGGCCGTATATGTAAATTGGCTGGGTGGGAAGTAGTTCATTTTGGCTTCCCGTTCATACTGGAGCGCTGATTTTTTGGATTTGGTAACGGTTTTGTGGCCTATATGGAGTTAAGATTTTTTTTTTGCCTCATGGATTTATCATTTCTTTATGAATGAATGAATGAAATATTTGTATAGCGCACAAAGCGAACTGAATCGCCTCAAGGCGCTGTGAAGAGCTTAGTTGTTATCAACTAGAAGAGGAAGGTCTTGAGTTTTTTCCTAAAGGCCCGGTGGTTTTCTTCCAGGCGGATGTTGATTGGTAGAGCATTCCATAGCCGAGGCCCTTGGACAGCGAATCTCCGATTCCCCTTCAATTTGTACCGTGCTTTGGGCACGAGGAGGATGATTTTTGCTAGATGATCGAAGACTGCGGTTTGGTGTGTAATGATTTATTTTCTCAATTAGGTATTGAGGATCGTCTTTATGCACGCATTTGTGGGTGAGGCAGAGGGTCTTGAATGTGATCCGATTCTTTACGGTAACCCAATATAGGTTCCTCAGGGAAGGGGAAAAATCGATTCCCAGGTTTTTTTTCCTGTTAGTAAAATAGTGTACTAGTGTACTGTAATAGTGTATTTGTACGCTTGGGGCTTCCTGTGATGGGTGCCTTCCAGTTTTTGCTGTTGCCTCTTTCCGGTGTTCGGAACGCATTATACTTCCGCTTTTTGCTCCGTTCGTCCTATACAAACCAACCTTGTTACACGTCATAGCCACGCCCCTGATGATGCACGTTAATGACGAAACGTTGGGTGGAGCCACGTGTGACGCAGAGGACGCGGACGGACGACAATATATCGACCACCTTAGTCGCTTCTTCTTATCTTGCTTATACAACTTTACAAAATGTGAGTGTATTTCTTATTATCTTTAATGAATGCTGAATTGATTAAGATGTTTGCGCAATGAGTTGCGTCTTTCTACTTTTTATATGTGTATGGCGATCGATCCATAGTTAGAAGCAAGGATGAACCACCGCTCCAAGGTAATCCTTCGAGGACTGAAGCTCTGTCTCCTATTGATGAGCCCCAGGTGCTGACCATTACACACACACTGAGGCCGCGTACACACGCGGGGACTGTTCGCCCAACTTTGTCCGTCAAACAGTTTCAGCAAACAGTCTGCTCAAAATTAGCATGGACGGACATGGCCACACACGACGAACGAACAGTTTGCGGAAACCGTGCGCGATGACGTGAACGGCACGTACGACGGGACGAAAAATACGACGTCCTATACACTGCATTATAACTTTCGGCGTGTAAATCCTTTCTGAGCATGCGCGGAACTTAGTTTGACGAACAAGCCTACACACGAGGGGACTGTTCGCTGAAACAAAGTTTCAGCGGACAGTTTTTCGGAATTTCCGAAAAACCTTGTTCAGCGGACTGTTCGCTGAAACTGTCCGCTGAAAGCCCACGCACGAGCGGACTGTCCGCCGAAACACTGTTCAGCGGACAAAGTTGGGCGAACAGTCCCCGCGTGTGTACGCGGCCTGAGCAAACAAGCAGGACAAAACTCTGGATAGCCGCACACTGGAAAAAGACTTGAAATCCCATCTTTAATTGAAACAACGTGGGTCACATCAAAACAAAATCAAAAAATCCACAGCAAAAAGGAATATTCTAAATAATATATTATTCCTTTTGCTGTGGATTTTTTGATTTTGTTTTGATGTGACCCACGTTGTTTCAATTAAAGATGGGATTTCAAGTCTTTTTCCAGTGTGCGGCTATCCAGAGTTTTGTCCTGCTTGTTTTTCCATTGTTAGAAGCAGTACCTGGTCCCATTCCATGCTGAGAGGAAGGTTTCCACTATTTTGCTGTTTGAGTTGGAAGGATCGTTTTCGAGCCATCACCTAATCTCAATATATGTGCATAGCCCATGCACTGACGGTAATGCCGAGTACACACGACCGTACTTTTCAACGGACTTGGTCCGGCGGACTGTAATCCGTCGGAACAATTCGATCGTGTGTGGGCTCCAGCGGACTTTTTCTTCCCAAAAGTCCGGAGGACCTAGAAGTAAAACTTCAAATCTTTCCGACGGACTTGAGTCCGGTCGGAAAAAAATCCGGTAGTCTGTGTGCTGGTCCGACGGATTAAGACCGATGCTGGGGCAGCTATTGGCTACTGGCTATGAACTTCCCTATGCTACGTCATCACGTTCGAATCCGTCGGACTTTTGGAGTGATCGCGTGTGGCCAAGTCCGTTCGTTTGAAAAGTCTGGCGGACCTCAGCTGCAAAGTCCGTCGGATTGTCCGCCGGACCAAGTCTGTCGAAAAGTTCGGTCACGTGTATGCAGCATAATGCCGCGTACACACGACCAGACTTTTCGACATCAAAGGTCCGACGGAACGATTCCGGCGGACCATTCGATCGTGTGTGGGCTGCAGCGGACTTTTGATTTTCAAAAATCCGACAGACTTTAGAAATGGAAAATGTTTAAAATTTTTCCGCCGGAACTCCGCCGGACCCAGTTCCTACCGAGAAATCCGCTCGTGTGTGTGCTAGTCTGATGGACAAAAACCGACGCGAGGGCAGCTATTGGCTACTGGCTATGAACTTCCTTATTCTAGTCCGGTCGTACGTCATCACGTTCAAATCCGTCGGACTTTGGTGTGATTGTGTGTGGCCAAGTTCGTTCATTCAGAAAGTCCGTCAGAACTCCGCCGAAAGTCCGTCGGACCTAGTCCCTCAAAGTCCGGTCGCGTGTACGCGGCATAAGGGTCAGTCTTATTGGGTGAAGGTGACGGGATCCTGTTTCATCCTTCCTGCATGCTTATGGTGGATGGTGATTAGTTCCTATTTGGTGGATTTTCCTTGCTTGGATGTGTTCACAACTCAGCTTTATTTATTTATTTGGATGAATTTTTTTGGAGACATTTATTTATATTTTATATTGTTTCATATTTATTTGTTTTGAGCGCTACATTTTTTACCCCCAACAATTACGAACGCGCTGACATTCAAGACGTACGGCGAGCCGATAAAAAGGAAGGTCAATAGTCATGTGATATCTCCATTACTAACGCTAGTTTTACAAGACCCAGCGCTTCCGGCTCGTACTTGATTCCGAACGCTTGCGGCTCGTACTTGATTCGGAGCGCTTCCGGCTCGTACTTGATTCCGAACGCTTGCGGCTCGTACTTGATTCCGAACGCTTGCGGCTCGTACTTGATTCCGAACGCTTGCGGCTCGTACTTGATTCCGAGCGCTTCCGGCTCGTACTTGATTCCGAACGCTTGCGGCTCGTACTTGATTCCGAACGCTTGCGGCTCGTACTTGATTCCGAACGCTTCCGGCTCGTACTTGATTCCGAACGCTTGCGGCTCGTACTTGATTCCGAACGCTTCCGGCTCGTACTTGATTCCGAACGCTTGCGGCTCGTACTTGATTCCCAACGCTTGCGGCTCGTACTTGATTCCGAACGCTTGCGGCTCGTACTTGATTCCGAACGCTTTCCCGGCTCGTACTTGATTCCGAACGCTTGCGGCTCGTACTTGATTCTGAGAGCTTCTGGCTCATACTTGATTCCGAGAGCTTCCGGTTTGTACTTGATTCCGAGCGCTTCCGGCTCGTACTTGATTCCGAACGCTTGCGGCTCGTACTTGATTTCGAGAGCTTCCGGCTCGTACTTGATTCCGAGAGCTTCCGGTTTGTACTTGATTCCGAGCGCTTCCGGCTCGTACTTGATTCCGAACGCTTGCGGCTCGTACTTGATTCCGAGAGCTTCCGGTTTGTACTTGATTCCGAGCGCTTCCGGCTCATACTTGATTCCGAGCGCTTCCGGCTCGTACTTGATTCCGAGCAAGCGTGGACTTTTGTTCCGACGGACTTGCGTACACACCCTCGGAAAGTCCGACAACAAAAAAAATTTGTCGGCAGAAAATTTGAGAACCTGCTAGCCAACATTTGTTGGCGGAAAGTCCGACAACAAAATGTTTGATGGAGCGTACACGCGGTCGGATTTACCGCCAACAAGCTCACATCCAACATTTGTTGTCGGAAAATCCGATCGTGTGTACGGGGCATAAGTGCGATCAGTAAATTGTGGAAGTAAAGCCTAATTCAGGCCATACACGGTCGAATTTCAAACGAATTTTCTTTTCAAAATCAGAAAATTCGTTTTTTTTGTGATCAGATGATGCCACCATTGATTTTCGAAATTCGGTTGCCGTCCAAGCCTTCAATTTCACCTCATGTTGCTGCAGAAAAGAATTTTCTTGGCTGGGAATCTTCTTTTCTCTCCGTAAATTTTCGTTTATCTCTGTACATTTTCTTTTCTTATTACGTTTCTCGAACGATTCTCCCATCATTGATTAGAAAATCGTTCTTTTTTCTAAAAATTTCCAACATGTCCAATTCCTCAAATTTTATTTCCGCACGAAAATCGGCTGTTGCTGCAGCCCACTAATGGTGCAAAATTCATACGAAAATTCTTAGATACGATTTTCGAAAGAAAATTCTTTCGAAATTCGAATCGTGTATGGCCGGCATCATACACACGATCGGACTTCATACAAACTTTCCCACAGGCTTTTGTGCAAAGGGCGTTGGCCCGTGAACTTGTATTGCATACACACGGCAGGACTTTTCCAGCCAACTTTTACCAAATCACGTGGTTTTTCTGCTCTTTACCGCCACCTTTGGTCAACTTCTGTATTGTTGTCTGATCTTTTGCATTGGTTCTGAGCATGCGTGTTTGTAAAGTCCGATTCGGTTTTCTGTACACACGATCGGACTTTGCTCCATCGGACTTATGTTGTCTAAAAAGTTTGTCCGTTCGCACAGCCAACAAAAGTCCGATGAAAACCGAAAAAGTTTGTCCGATGGAGCGTACACGTGGTCGGATGTTGCCTTAAAACAGCTAATTTGCATGTTTGTTGTCAAAAAGTCAGATCGTGTGTACGGGTCTTAAGATTAACCTCTAGAGAGGTGATTTGCCGAGACGACGTCTATTGACGTCGTCCCGTGCACGAGCGGCCTGCGCGCCCCCTGAGGGGCGCGCGTGGCGCGCTCTGTGATCGGCGAGTCTATGAGACTCGCCTGATCACAGATTGGAGCAAGGGGCTGATCCCGACCCCTTATCACGTGATCAGCTGTCAGCCAATGACAGCTGATCATGTGACAAAACAGAGCCGGTAACCGGCTATTTTTCCTCCTCGCGCTGACAGCGTGAGGAGGAAAAAAAAGATCACGGCCAGCGTATCAGTGCCCATCTGCCCCCTGACAGTGCCACCTATAAAATAAAAAAGTGCCCCCCATCAGTGCCCACAGTGCCACCCATCAGTGCCCACAATCTGCCTCAACAACAGTGCTGCACCCCAGTCCCACATATCCATGCCCATCAGTGCCATCTACCAGTGCCCATCAGTGCCCATCAGTGCCGCCCATCAGTGCCCAGCAGTGCCACCTATCAGTGCCCATCAGTCCCATCTATCAGTGGTACCTATCAGTGCCCCTTAGTGCCACCCATCCGTGCCACCCATCAGTGCCACCCATCCGTGCCATCTTATCTGTGCCCATCTTTGCCCATCAGTGCCGCCTTATCTGTGCCCATCAGTACTGCCTTATCTGTGCCTATCGGTGCCACCTTATCTGTGCCTATTAGTGCCGCCTTAACTGTGCCGATCAGTGCCCACCAGTGCAGCCTATCAGTGCCCACCAGTGCCGCCTCATCAGCGCATTTCAATGAAGGAGAAAAATTACCTGTTTGCAAAATTTTATAACAAACTATGAAACATGATTTTTTATTTTTTTTTGCCTTTTTTTTGTTTGTTTAGCAAAAAATAAAACTCTCAGCTGTAATTAAATACCACCAAAAGAAAGCTCTATTTGTGGGGAAAAAAATGATAAAAATGTCATTTGGGTACAGTGTTGTATGACCGCGCAATTGTCATTCAAAGTGCATCAGCGCTGAAAGCTGAAAATTGGTCTGGGCAGGAGGGGGGTTTAAGTGCCCAGTAAGCAAGTGGTTAAATAATGGATTAGGCCTCATGTACACGGCTGCTGGTAAGCGGACATTTTGGAGCAGTTGGGATTTTTTTTTCGAATGCCCCTGGACTCTCCTCTATGTAATCTTATCAGTACATGTATAGGCATTTATAGGCAGTTGAGCTTTTTTTGGAATGCAAAAAATGGGTTCAGAAGCTGAGTTTAGAGGCATTTCAAGCGTCAAATGCTTCTAAACGCGGCTAAACGCATTTAAAGCCGTGTTTTGTTTACAGGCATTTTTCATTTTTGCCTATTTGAAAAAAATTAACAATTTTTTTTTCTTTAAAAAAAAAAAAATGCTTTTAAACACTAACGTGACAAAACACCGCTAAACGCAGCATGTAAACGCGGCAAAACAGACGTTTTAAGCGTGGATTACCATCTGTCAAGTTAAATCGTTGGTTGTAAAAATGTCCCCGTATACATGAAGCCTTAAGGATGTGGTTCTTTAGCATATTACACAGCAAAGGCTACTACAGGACAAACTGATTTTTAACCACTTAAGCCCTGGATCAATTTGCAGCCAAAGGACCAGGCCCCTTTTTGCGATTCAGCACTGCGTCGCTTTAACTGAAAATTGCGCGGTCGTGTGACGTGGCTCCCAAACAAAATTGGCGTCCTTTTTTTTCCCCCCACAAATAGAGTTTTCTTTTGGTAGTATTTGATCACCCCTGCGGTTTTTATTTTTTGCGCTATGAACAAAAATAGAGCGACAATTTTGAAAAAAAATACAATATTTTTTACTTTTTGCTATAATAAATATACCCAAAAAATATATTAAAAAAAACTTTTTTTTCCCTCAGTTTAGGCCGATACGTATTCTACATATTTTTGGTAAAAAAAAAAAAAAAAATCGCAATTAGTGATCATTGATTGGTTTGCAGTTATAGCGTTTACAATATAGGGGATAGTTTTATGGCATTTTTATTAATATATTTTTTTTTTTTTACTAGTAATAGCAGCGATCAGCGATTTTTATTGTGACTGCGACATTATGGCGGACACATCGGACATTTTTGACACATTTTTGGAACCGTTGTCATTTATGCAGCAATCAGTGCTATTTAAATGCACTGATTCCTGTATAAATGACACTGGCAGCGAAGGAGTTAACCACTAGGGGGCAGTGTAGGTGTTATGTATGACGTTATGTGTTTTTTTTTTTTTATTGTAGGGGAAGTGGCCTGGCATGTGACTCCACTGATCGTCTTTCCCTATAAAAGGGAAGAGACGATTGGTGACAGCCACAGTAGGAAGCACGGTGAGAGGTTTGTTTACACAGACCTCTCCTCGTTCTTCAGCTCTGTGACCCGATCGTGGGACACCAGCGGCGATCGGGTCCGCTGGTCCCGCGGCCACGGTCACGGAGCACAGGACTGGGTCAGGAGCACGCTTCCGACCCACAGCTGGGCACTTAAAAAGCAATGTACAGGTACGTGCTTGTGCCCAGCCGTGCCATTCTGCCGCCGTTCATCGGCGTGAGCAGGGCAGGACTTAGGGTGGTGGGGGCCCCTGGGCTTGAGTCACTTTCGGGTCCTACCTTCTATACATTACCGTATTTATCGGCGTATAACAGTAGCCGGCATATAACATGCACCCCAAGTTTAGGAGGGAAGTTTAAGCAAAAAACTTACATTTAAATGCCCATCAATGCAGCCTTATCAGTGTCAGCCTTGCCCATCCATCTGCAGCCTTGCCCCAGTGTAATTTGCAGCCTTGTCATTGCAGTCTTGAAGTTTAAAAATGGTGGCACCGAGATACAGAGTCCTGTGTATCTCGGCGGTTCTCGGGTCCTCTTGGCGGCTCTCGGGTCCTCTCCCAGTCCCGAGCAGAGCCGAGAGTAACCGAGTGTACTTGGCTCAGCTACAGTCGTGCCCAGTCCCTGTGTTATGTCCATCATAGGGCGGGACTGGGCGTGACTATGAGTGGAGCCGAGCCAAGTACACTCGGCTATGTATCTCGGCGGGGCCCCCCATTGGGTGGGGCCCATGGGCTGGAGCCCATTCAAGCCCAATGGTAAGTCCAGCCCTGGGCGTGAGGCGGTCCTTAAGTGGTTAATAATAATAATAAAAAAATATAAAAGAAACATAAAACGCTCCCTTACGTTGGTGGTCAGTGAGAGAAGGACTTCTTCCCTTAGGTGAGGGGCCCCATTATACTGGTAATCAGTGGGAAGAACGCCTCTAATGCCCTGTACACACGCGGTCGGACATTCCGACGACAAGATCCGTCTGATTTTTTTTCCCGATGGATTTTGGCCCAAACTTGTCTTGCATACGCACGGTCGCACAAAGTTGTCGGAAAATCCGATCGTTCAGAACGCGGCGACGTAAACCACGTACGACGGGACTATAAAGAGGGCCAGTAGCCAATAGCTTCCGTCTCGTAGTTTATTCTGGGCATGTGTGGCACGTTATCCGTCGGAATTGTCTACACACGATTGGAATTTAACCACTTACGGACCACCCGCCACAGTTTTACAAGATAAAAGTGGTCTCTGCGGCGGATTCGCAGCGAGATAATTTTTTATCGGTGGCGGGAGAGGGCCCCCCCCCCTCTTCCACCACGATCCGGTGCCTTCCACCGTTTACCGGAGCTGTCGTCCTGTCGATGGCTCAGTATGGAGACGAGTGAGAGGAAGATGGCCCCCCACCCGTCTCCATACAATTGCTGGGCGGAAGCGACGTCAAAACGTCATTTCCGCCCACAGCTCTTAAAGGGCCAATTTTTTTTGGATGAATTTTTTAAATTGCAATTTTTTTGTTATTGCATTTTAGTGTAAATATGAGATGTGATTTTTTTAAACAGTGTAAAAATAAAAAATAAAAGGTAAAATAAATAATAATAATACATTTTTTTTAAACCAGCTCCGTCCCGCCAAGCTTGTGCGCAGAAACGAACGCATAAGTGAGTGGCGCCCGCATATGAAAACGGTGTTCAAACCACACATGTGAGGTATCTCCGTGATCGGTAGAGTGAGAGCAATAATTCTAGCCCTATAATGCAAAACATGCAACCTGTAGAATTTTTTTAAACGTCGCCTGTGGAGATTTTTTTTTTTTCAAATATAAATTTTTATTTATTTGGATAGGTACACCGGTGGAGAGTACCCCACAATACAAACCGTAGGAATACAAAAAACAAGTAGAGCCCCCAATACAGAAAATAATGCGGTATCAAGAGCGCTTTGGCACTTGAACAGTGAAGTGAACAAGATACAATAAGCCAACAGGATATAAAGGAGATCCTTGCTTCCGCAAAGAGTAGGGACAGTGAACCTGTAAGCTCTGTGCAACGCAACAGAAGTGTGGTACAATTTCCGATCCCCCCCGACCAACCACCGGGAGGGGACCGGAGCCACCGGAGATGGATAAGGGTAGGGTTAGGAGGGTAGGAATGGGGGGTGGAGAGGAAGAGTTGGGGGAGGGAGAAGAAAGAGAATGGACAGAGAAGAAAAAGGGAAAAAAAAAAAGGGGGGGGGGTAGACCGACAGACACGGCGGTGGATAGGGTCATCCGTTCCACAAACGGGGACAAAGGAGAATCAGGGCCTTAGCAAAGATTGGCCTTCCGCGGAGAATATAAACAGGCACCAGCTATCCCATGTTTTTTTATATGTTTCTTGTTTGTGCTGAGCAGTAAGGATGAGGTCCTCCAACTTCCGTACGTCCTCCACCTTCCGCAGCCAGTGCGCCACTGTTGGTGGGGCACTGCGCTTCCAGTATAGGGGAATACACGCCTTAGCTGCATTGAGAAGGTGACATATAAGGGACTTCCTATACTTTTTAATGGGGACCACTGATAGATGCAGTAAAAAGAAAGCGGCATCGTCCGGGATGGGGTAGGCCGCGAACTGCTGGGTTACACGACGGACCTCCATCCAGAACGACCGCAGCCTGGAACAGGACCAGAACATATGGAGCAGGGTTCCCTTTTCTTCATTACAGCGCCAGCACCGATCCGAGGACGAAGGATAGCACCTGCTCAGCCTGGTAGGTGTTAGGTACCAACGGGTAAGGATTTTAAAATTGGTTTCCTGCATCTTGGTACAAAGAGAAGATTTGAGGGCTAGTGTAACAATACGGTTTGTTTGGGTCGGTGAGAATTTACGGTCAAGGTCCCGCTCCCAGTTAAGCAAACAAGGTAGCACAGGGGGGTTTACAGGTGAGGACAGCAGGGCATAGGTCTGGGAAAGCACATGAGTCATTGGGTCAGTCGTTGAGCACATATTCTCAAAGGTCGTCAGGGTAGGTACGAAGTCCTGTGGATGTGGCAGTGAGTGTAGGAAATGATGTAATTGTAAAGCCGGCCAAAACAGTAGGCGGTATGTCCCTGATGCCACAGTGAGTTCCGTCAAAGAGGGCCATCTCCCCTCCGCCAGGAAACTGGCCGCAGTGTCATGGCCGGCCTCAACTAGAGATGCGTAGGTAGTATAACGCAGACCTGGTTCAAAGCTCGGATGACCTAAGATGGGGAGCAGGGGGGAGAGTTCAGAAATAAGGGCCTTCTTGGCGGCGGCACCATGACCGTGTTTCAGCGTCGTGCCAATAAGGGGGTGTAGTTTTAGGGGTGCCGGGAGTTCCCTATAGCACCACAGCGCTCCTTTCAGGGGTATGTGGGTCTGGGCCTGCTCAAGCTGCACCCAGAGTTTGGTTGTTCCATTACGCCCCCAGTCAATGATCCTCCCCAAGTGGGACGCCAAATAGTAATTACGCACATCGGGGAGCGCAAGGCCCCCCCAACGCTTGGGGAGCGTCAGCTGCGCATAGCGCAGCCTGGGTTTCTGGTGTGCCCAGACAAATTTGGTGAAAAGGGACTGTACCTGTCTAAAAAAAAGAGGAGGTATATGTATGGGCAGGGCCTGAATAAGGTAAATAAACTTGGGTAGGATGTTCATCTTTAGGAGGTTACACCTCCCAAACCAAGAGTGGAGACCTCCCCGCCATTGTTCCAGAAGTAACCGAGATCTAGTCAGTAGGGGTGGGAAGTTAAGAGCAAATGTCTGGGCAAGGTTTGCCGGGATTTTCGTACCTAAGTATGTCAGAGCCGTGTCCGTCCATTTAAAGCTAAAATTGGCCCGTAAATCAGAGAGGGTCCGAGGTGGTATTGCTACGCCCATGGCTTCGGACTTAGTAAAGTTTATTTGCAGGTGGGATATCTCCCCATAGCGCTGGAATTCTCTAAGGAGGTTCGGTAACGAGATTTTGGGGTTAGTTAGGGAAAATAAAAGATCATCCGCATAGGCTGATATCTTATATTGAGAAGCACCAAGCCTTAAGCCTGAGATATCCGGGTTCCGTCGAACATGACAGAGAAACGGTTCCAAAGAGAGGGCGAAGAGCAGGGGCGAGAAGGGGCAACCTTGTCTCGTTCCATTCCCAATAGGGAATGGGCTTGAGAGGACTCCGTTCGCCTTAACTTGAGCTGTAGGAGTAGAGTAGATATTAGAGATCCACCGCATCATTGTATTGCCCAAACCTATGTGGCGGAGGACAGAGAACATATAACGCCAATTGACCCTGTCAAAAGCCTTTTCGGCATCTGTATTCACCAACACACAGGGGATCTTTCGGGCCTCAGCAATATGAAGCAGGTTCAACACCTTAATGGTGTTGTCTCTTGCTTCTCTGTTGGGTATGAACCCCACCTGATCTAAGTTAACAAGGGACTGGATGTGGTGCGCTAGTCTAGTAGCCACAATTTTGGAGAAGAGCTTCAAATCTAGGTTTAAGAGCGAGATCGGCCGATAGCTACCACATTGGCTAGGGTCTTTCCCTTCCTTAGGGATCAGGGAAATATGGGCTCTCAGGGTATCTCTCGGAAAGAAAGTGTCTGCTCCTAGTGCATTGAAAAAGGTCACCATACGTGGGCCCAACAGCGGGAGAAAGGTTTTATAGTATTGGGCCGTGAAGCCGTCTGGCCCTGGCGCCTTATCCGTCTTTAAAGCGTTAACTGCCAGTTATAGTTCCGCCAGAGTAACGGGCTCCTCCAGAAGAGACCGCGTCTCCAGCGGGAGTGTGGGAAGCTGGGAACTGGAAATGTACTCGTCCATTTGAGACTGGCTACGGGTGGACTCGGGTAGGTTATAGAGACCCATATAGAAGTCTCTGAAGGCGCTAGAAATCTGCGTCGGGGTAGAGACCTTCAGACCCCGCGGTGTAATTACCTGCGGGATATAGGATGCCGATTTGACATCCCTGACCGCTTTGGCCAATGTTTTCCCGCATTTGTCGCCGCTTTCATATGATATGCGTCTGGAGAATTGTACCGCCGCTTTAGCTTTATACTGGAGAACCTCCGTTATTTGCGTGCGAAGAGTCAACAGTTCCGTCTCTAACTGCGGTGTGGGGATACGTTTGTGTTGGGCTTCCGCCGTGGCCAATTTGGTAAGCAAAAGGTTAAGGTGTTCAGCCCGCTTCCGTTTAGTACGGGCTCCGTGCTTAATAAACACGCCCCGGATGACCGTTTTATGAGCCTCCCAGAGAATCCCAGGGTCGCAGCCCGGAGTGTCGTTGTCCCTGAAGTACAGGCCGAGCTCCTTAGTGATATCTGTGAGAATGTCGGGCACCTGTAAGAGACTCTCGTTGAGCCGCCAGAAAAGAGATCGCGGGGAGGGATGGTCAGTAAGAGAGTAGGTCATAGATATGGGAGCATGATCCGACCAGGTAATCTGCCCCAATGAGGTGGCGGATACCAAGTGGAGCTGGTCGTGTGGCACCAGGAAAAAGTCTATTCTGGAATAGGTCTTGTGTGGGGTGGAGTAGAAAGTGTAGTCCTTCTCATTGGGGTGATGGAGCCGCCATACATCCCACAGCTGGTGGCCTTGGAGTGTCAGGGCAATTCGTTTCTGACAGGCGGGCGATAGGGAGGATTGTCCCGAGGACGTGTCATGGACGGGCGATAAAGGAACGTTAAAGTCACCCCCCAGAATCAACTGGCCCGATTTAACAGTCATTAAGCGCGTCAGGGTACGTTTAAGAAACCTGTCCTGTAGGGCATTAGGTGCATAGAGGGAGGCTAGGGTAAATTGCTGTTCCCCAATCAGGCCAATCAGAAAAAGGTAACGTCCCTCGGGATCTGCTGTAACCGCCTGGCATTGCCAAGGCAGCTTACTAGAGACCAGGATGGACACTCCTCTAGATTTTGAGGTGGGGTTTGTGGAGTGATATACCTTGGGGTAATGTCTGTTTCGGAGTAGGGGTAGCTTATCATCCCGAAAATGAGTTTCTTGGACAAATACTATATCCGCATGGGCCCTTTTGAGGTCATTTAATAGCATCCGCCTTTTCTCGGGGGTATTCAGGCCCTTAGCATTCAGAGATACCAATTTAAGGGAATCCACCGCCATGTCTAGTGGAGAAAACTAAGCAAAGTAGAAGGGGAAGGAAAGACAGAAAGAGGATGTGAGAGAAGGGGTAGAAAAGAGGTAGGGGGAGGGTAGTGTGTCAAAGAGGCGGAGGGCTAGGCCCCTGCAACGCCTCTGTGCCCCGCGTAAGAGACGGGGCAACAAACTAAATGGAAGACAATAGCTTCGTATGTGCACCACCACGGCTACCCGGGGGTACACGCTGGCCTATGTGGGGTGGGGGTAGACAGAGGACCGGTATTGAGGTCCCGGTCCCCCCGCTCAACCCGGCACAGAAAGGTAAAATTGTCAGCATAAAACATTCAAACCATACAAACTTGGACAATCAAGAGAGAAGTAACCTGTAAGTAATGTGAGGTTAAAGGCAAAAAGCATGCAGCAAGAGATAAACATTCAAACAATACAAATTTGAACAATCATAAGAGAGGTAATCTGTAAATAATGTGAGGTTAAGGGCAAAAAGCTTGCAGCAAGAAATAAACAATAGCACGGCCCGGCAGGCACCAAAATAATACAGTACATTCAAGTAAAGAACAGGGGTGTCCCGACCCCCACAACACCAGTGACACCGGCGGGTCATGTCCCATAAGAAGACAGTGGGAAGCACCTCCCTCCCTACCTCCCACCACCGCAGCAGCCGCCTCCCGGGAAAACAGTGTCAGGGGAAATCCCCAGTAAGTGAACAGAAACTCCAGTATGTTGGGACGGCCAACACCCAGCCCCCAAAACCCCCCCCCCCCCCGGCGGGGCGTCCCAACAACCCCGCCGATCTGTAACACAATATAGGACTCCCCAGGAACAGAAGTAGGCTACAGGCAATACCATAGTAACCATTCCCAGATCAACAGGCGAGGTAGGGCTGTTGAACAGGCCCAGGACCCAGCCCGTCTAGAGGATACTGCGTGGCGCAGAGGAAAACCCTCCCCAGCCCCACCACCACCGCCCCCGTATTTCCCCCCCAGTTCCCCACAAAGTCCCCCAGTTTCCCACATAGAACATAGGGTAATATAAAATCCAGGAAGGGGAACAAGGAGGGGCTCCCAGAAAAGGCAACAGGAGGCAGTCTAAGCAACCGCATAAAAAGTCAGAGTACCTGTGGGGGGTGCCGAGGGGTCGTCCGCCGAGGAGGAGGACGGGCAGCCAGCAGATCCATCAAAACCGAGAAGCCTGTGTAGCGAGAGATCGGCCTCATAAGTCAGAGGGGAGACAGGAGCGACAGAGGTGGTGAGGGGGGAGAAAACAACAATAAAGTAAAATGGCAAAATAACAAAAGTGTGGGGCCGAAGGTCCACCGCCCCACCGCCAAAGTCCATTCGCAGAAGGGGAGAGAGGCAGCCTCCACGGCGGCGGGTCTGGAAACACATACAACGGGAGGGACGTAGCAGCACAGTAGCTACAGAGGCCGGTCAAAGGTATGGCGCCGTGGGAGTAACAAGCCGAGACCCCCTAGACTTCACGGTCATCTTCTTGTGAGAGGGCTCGGGGACGCCTGCTCGTCCTCTGCATTCTCCGCGGCAGCGGGGCAGAGGATCCAGAGCCAGGCGGTCTTCCTTGCATGCGGGGGAGGTAGGCCAGCCAATTCGGGACTTCCACTGGGCCAGAGCCAAGAAAAGCAAAAAGCTCCGGGAGGGCCTCCGGAGACCGCAGCAAAAAAGAGCGCTGGTTTTTGATAAAAGTCACCGAGATAGGAAAACCCCAGCGGTAGGTAGCATCACACTGCCTGGCCAGGGCCAGAAGGGGTTTCAGTAAGGCCCGACGGTATAGGGTCGGTCTTGAGATGTCAGGTAAAAGCTTGACACGAGCCCCATCAAAATCAATGTCACCTGCCTCCCAGGATCTGCGTGCAATTATTTCTTTGTGCGTATAGTGGTGCAAACGGCACAGTACATCCCTGGGTCTGGCTGGATCTGAGGATTTAGGTCCCAGGGCCCTATGAACCCTGTCCACTTCTATTCTGTCCGGTAGTTGGTCACCCGCGATTTGGCGAAATATCGCCGTGACCGTGGCCAAGAGATCCCCCGGGCCTGTTGCCTCTGGAATGCCGCGGAGCCGCACGTTATTCCGGCGGCCCCGGTCCTCCATCTCCTCCATACGCAGCTGCATCTCCACTGCAGCGCGGAAGTGGTCTCTCTGATGTGACTCCAGCAGAGTCACCCTCTGCTCCAGGGATGTCACTGATTGTTCGCCCGCCGCAACGCGGGTATCAAGGCAGTGTACCTCTTGTCGGATGGCCGCCATCTCCGTCCTGTGCGCCGCCTCCACCCGGCCAACGATGGCTTCTATGTCTGCCTTGGTGGGTAGAGCTTGCAGGATGGCTCTCAGCTCCTGGTCTGCATGACACAGCGGCACGGTCCCGGGATCGCCCAGCTCCGCGGACAGCGCCGCCGGGGAGCCCGGGTACAATAGCGGACTCCTCGATCCCTCCGAGGGGGGTGGCTCCTCCATTACTCCCGGGGCCGGAGAGCCTGAGCCAGGCGGCTCCGCCATCTTAGGTTCCGAGGGTCCCGCACTCGAGCGCTGGAACAACTTCTGCAGGTCGCCGGAGGTTTGAGAAGAGGCAGCGCGGTTATGCTGCAGTTTAGTGCGCAGGTTCGCCTTCTTCTTGGAGGACATTATGCTGTGTAAAATCGTCGGTATAAGCCGGGCTGGAAGCAGGGAGGCCGGGAGCTCAAGAGAAACACAGCTTCACCCGGCCATGTCCAGACCACGCCCCCCCGCCTGTGGAGATTTTTAAGGGTAAATGTTTGTCGCCATTCCACGAGCGGGCGCAATTTTGAAGCGTGACATGTTGGGTATCAATTTACTCGGCGTAACATAATCTTTCACAATATAAAAAAATTGGGCTAATTTTACTGCTGTCTTTTTTTTTTTTTTTATAAAAAAAAAGTGAATTTTTTACAAAAAAAAAGTGTGCGCAAATACGGTGTGAAAAAAAGTATTGCAATGACGGCAATTTAATTCTCTAGGGTGTTAGAAAAGAAAAAAAAACAATACATAATGTTTGGTGGTTCTAAGTAATTTTCTATTTTCTAGTTTTGTAAACACCAAAATCTCAAAACAAGGCTGGTCCTTAACCACCTCGCGCCCGCCCTATAGCCGAATGACGGCCGTAGAGCAGGCGCGTTCGTCCGGGTGGTAGTCCCTGCACGCCCTGGTGTTTACTTCCGCAATGCGCGGCGCCGCGGGCGCGCATCGCGGAAGTTCTGTGTTCGCCGTGTCCCCCGGGGACAGGCAAACACAGATCGCTGTAAACGGCCAATCACAGCGGCCGTTTACAGCGTGATCGGCGTGTCCAATGGGAGATGATCTCATATGTAAACAAACATATGAGATCATCTCTCAGCGCCGCTCTCCCTCCTCGCACAGACAGTGTGAGAGGGGAGAGATGAACGGCTGCAGCGGCAGCCGTTCTGCCTCTAGTAAAAAAAAAAAAAAAAAAAAGTAAAAAAATAAAATAAAGTGCCATCCTCCCCCAGCAGTGCCATCCTCCCTCAGTGCTACCTGCCCCCAGTGCCATCCACCCCAGTGCTACCTGCCCCCAGTGCCATCTGTCATCAGTGCCACGTGTCATCAGTGCCACATAGGGCCATCTGTCATCAGTGCCATGTATTAGTGCCATCTGTCATCAGTGCCACGTATCAGTGCCATTTGTCATCAGTGCCACCTGTCAGTGTCACGTGCCATCTGTTGTCAGTGTCACGTGTCATCAATGCCACTTATCAGTGCCATCTGTCATCAGTGTCACGCGTCATCGGAGCCATGTATTAGTGCCATCTGTCATCAGTGCCACGTATTAGTGCCACGTGTCATCAGTGCCACGTATAAGTGCCATCTGTCATCAGTGCCACATATTAGTGCCATCTGTCATCAGTGCCACATATTAGTGCCATCTGTCATCAGTGCCACCTGTCATCAGTGCCACGTATAAGTGTCATCATTGCCACGTATCAGTGCCATCTGTCATCAGTGTCACGTGTCATTGTCCTGGTGCTTCAAAAGTGTAATAAATAGTCACCAATTAGATGTGTAATTTATGTTTCTAGAACACATGATGGCGCTACCTGCATGTTGGGCCTCTCTATGTGGCCAGGCTGTGAAAAAGTCCCACACGTGGTATTGTAATACTCAGGAGGAGTAGCAGAATTTTTTGGGGGGGGTGTCATTTGTGGTATACACATGCCACGTGAGAGAAATAACCTATTACAATGACAATTTCGTGGAGGAAAACAAAAAATGAAAAATCTTAATTTTGCAAAGAATTGTGGGGAAAAAAATGACAACATCAAAAAGCTCACCATGCCTCTTACTAAATACCTTGGAATGTCTACTTTCCAAAAAGGGGTGATTTGGGGTGTATTTGTACTTTCCTGACTTGTTCGGGTCACAAGAAGCGAGATAGTCCACCAGTACATCAGATGTGATCAATTTGGTGCGATTCGCACCACAGCTTGTAGACTCTCTAACTTTCACAAAGACCAAATAATATCCACTAATTTTGGGTTATTTTTACCAAAGATATGTAGCAGTATAAATTGTGACCAAAATGTATGAAGAAAAATTAATAATTTGCATAATTCTGTCACAGAAACAAAGAAATATGCGTTTTTTTTTTCAAAATTTTCGGTCTTTTTTCATTTATAGCGCAAAAAATAAAAACCCCAGAGGTGATCAAATACCACCAAAAGAAAGCTCTATTTGTGGGGAAAAAAAGGACAAAAAATTCATTTGGGTACAGTGTTGCATGACTGAGTAATTGTCATTCAAATTGTGAGAGCACCGAAAGCTGAAAATTGGTCTGGGCAGGAAGGGTGTTTAAGTGCCCAGTAAGCAAGTGGTTAACTGGTTAAACAATCGGATTTTCTTGTTGGAAAAATTTTAGATCCAGCTCTCAAACTTTGTGTGTCGGAAATTCCAACGGAAAAAGTCCAATGGAGCCCACACACGCGATCAGATTTTCTGACAACAAGATCCGATCGCACATTTTCCGTCGGAAAGTCCGACCGTGTGTACAGGGCATTACATTGGTGGTCAGTGCAAACAATCCCGCCTCCGCCCCTTCCAGATAGCTAAAAAGTTCAATGGTGTCAGTGGTTACCTTTAGGAGTGGCAAAATTTTCTTGCAGCTTAAGGAACCCCTAGAAGCCTCTGGAGGACTCTATTAGGGCTCATTTACAATTTCTTCGGCTTTAACATGGCTTCGGACAGGCTTTGTTAAAGCTCTCTGAACGCTAGTCAAAGCTCCTGTCACTAAATAAAATAGAAGCCCCACCAAAGCCCCATTGAAGCCTCATCTAAGCCTCATCTAAGCCTCATCTAAGCCCCACCAAATCCCCATCGAAGCCTCATTTAAGCCCCACCAAAGCCCTATCGAAGCCTCATCTAAGCCTCACCAAAGCCCTATCGAAGCCTCATCTAAGCCTCATCTAGGCCCCATCGAAGCCTAATCTAAGCCCCATCGAAGCCTCATCTAAGCCCCACCAAATCCCCATCGAAGCCTCATCTAAGCCCCACCAAAGCCCCACCAAAGCCCCATCGAAGCCTCACCAAAGCCCCATCGAAGCCTCACCAAAGCCTCATCTAAGCCCCATCGAAGCCTCATCTAAGCCCCATCGAAGCCCCATCGAAGCCTCATCTAAGCCCCACCAAAGCCCCATCGAAACCTCATCTAAGCCCCACCAAAGCCCCATCGAAGCCTCATCTAAGCCCCACCAAAGCCCCATCGAAGCCCCATCTAAGCCCCACCAAAGCCCCATCGAAGCCTCATCTAAGCCCCACCAAAGCCCCATCGAAGCCCCACCAAAGCCCCACCAAAGCCCCATTGAAGCCTCATCTAAGCCCCACCAAAGCCCCATTGAAGCCCCATCTAAGCCCCACCAAAGCCCCATCGAAGCCCCACCAAAGCCCCATTGAAGCCTCATCTAAGCCCCACCAAAGCCCCATTGAAGCCTCATCTAAGCCCCACCAAAGCCCCATTGAAGCCTCATCTAAGCCCCACCAAAGCCCCATTGAAGCCTCATCTAAGCCCCACCAAAGCCCCATCGAAGCCCCATCGAAGTCTCATCGAAGCCCCATCGAAGTCTCATCTAAGCCCCATCGAAGTCTCATCTAAGCCCCATCGAAGTTTCATCTAAGCCCCACCGAAGCCTCATCAAAGCACCAAGCAAAATCAGGTGTAAATAGGACTGTAAGGCAACCATTTTATTTAGTGACTGGCATTCAGAGAGCTTTAACAAAGCCTGTCCGAAGCCTTGTTTTGAAGCAAGAGTAAACTAGCCATTAAACAGCACAGAGCAGAGGAAGCTCCTATTGTGTGGTAGGAGTACAGCCTTTTCACTTACCTGGTTCAGATCAGCTCAGCTATGCCATGCAAAGAACGAGGACTGGACACGCAAGTCCTATTTATTTATTTTTAAATCTTTCCAAATGTCCTTTGGAGAAGTCCTTGGAAGCCTATGGGCAATACAATTCTCCTGAAAGTCCTACTCTCTGACTATGTCTGTCTCTGTTATGCCGCGTACACACGATCGGAATATTGGTCAGAAAAAACTCTGATGGTTTTCCCGACGGGATTCCGACGGGATTCCGCTCAAGCTGTTTTGCCTACACGCGGTGACACCAAATTCCGACCGCCAAGAACACGGCGACGTACGACGGGACTAGAAAAAGGAAGTTCAATAAACCCAGAAGCCAATAGCTTCCATCTCGTAGGTTTGCGCAATGCGTGAGTTTTTTGCACTTCGGAAATTGCATACACACGATCGGAATTTCCGATAGAAATGTATTCAGTCGGGGGAAAAATTGAGAACATGCTCTCAAATTTTTTCTGGCGGGAATTCGGGCCAGCTAAATTTCCGATGGAGCGTGCACACGGTCGCATTTTCAGCTCTCATCGGTCTTTTTGCTGGCCGAAAATTTCCGATCGTGTGTAGGCGGCATAAGTGTATGATGTCTGCCTAGGACTAACCAGAAATAACAAGAGAAAAAAATTCTAAGAAAGTCCTGAGTGTACTTACATGGTGCAAAATGAAACGTCATCCAAGGCTTGGAAGTTGTAGTTCTTTTTAGTATAAGCGACATAATTTACAGGGAATACCCCGCCGATAATATAATCTCCATCCTGGAAATATTTGGCATTGAAGTGGTATTCTTTTTTCCTTATACAACATCGAGGTCCGGAGCTTATTCTCTGGCTTTGTACCAGAAGGGTGACACAGAGGAAGAAGAATGAGGTGATGAGGCTACAAAACATCTCTATATAATAATAAGATGTGTAGATTCCTCTTCATAGAAGTCACAATCCATCATTCTACAGACGGCCTGATAGACGTCTGTCTGTGTGTAACCTCTGCTCCTCATACAATCTACTGATCTTATATAGAGTGCAGGCTGAGGGAGAGGTTGGGTGAAGGTTATTCTTAGGCGACTAGGTGATTATTTTAGTGTAGTTGTGTTTTATATTTGATAGTTTGAATCTGCTGTTATAAATGCTACTATAGAAAAAAAAAATAGAAGCTGATGTAGCACCCTGGTTGTAGGCAAGGTTCCTAACAAATTTTGGTGGTACCTAGCCTGGCTGATTGATAGGGGATCCACTGACTTTTCTCTAGCTTTGGAATTGATGCACCTCTCACTTCTGTCACTAGGTGGCGTTGTTGCCTATGGCATTAAAATGACATAGGCATAGTGCAGGGATATGCGATTACTGGACCTCCAGCTCTTGCAAAACTACAAGTCCCATCATGCATCTGTCTCCGGGTGTCATGCTTGTGGCTGTCAGAGTCTTGCTATGCCTCATGGGAATTGTAGTTCTGCAACAGCTGGAGGTCCGCTAATTGCATATCCCTGGCTTAGTGTATTCAGACTAGGCGTGGATGCATACCTCCCAACTGTCCCTGATTTCGAGGGACTGTCCCTGATTCGGGGCAATGTCCCTCTGTCCCCCATTTTGGTCTGATCTATATAGTTTAGGGATGTTACTGTTTAAAATTTTCGTGTTCGATTAATCGATTTTTTTTTTTTAATCGATTAATAGACTAATTTTGATTAATTATAACTCACAAACAGATCCATCTACTTTTAGCTGATCTTGCATTGCAACTCTGCATTAGTCAGTGGTAAATGTGGTATACACTATATACAATCACCCGACACTAGTTAGTTTCCACAATCCATGACTTAACTTCACAGTTCACACAAATACGTTTTAAATTCAAACTGTAGCACTGACAGAAGTCATTTTTTTTCCACGGTAGCGTGACAATCCCTCCACCTCCGGTCTAACTAATCACTCTCACCTTATGGCATGGATCCCTGTGCAAACAGGTGGTCATGCAAGTGGGTATCAAAAGGGTTAACACGGACCATAAACTTCTCTCACGTCTCCTTAGATCTCAGCAAAGACGCCGGGTCATGGGTAGAAAGAAAAGATCTCAGTGCTCACCGTTTAAGTATAAGATTTAATTTTTGTGTTCAAACACAAACTACTCACATAAAGATGATAAAAACACAGCATGTAAAGCCGACAATCGCGTAGGTTCCGTAGGGCAGCAGCGGGTGACTTCATGCGTAGCTCCTCCCCCGTACACGTTACGTTCAATCAGAACTTCAACATCACCGGACTCCTCCCCACCTCCCTTCGTTAACAGACGGAGGCACTTGGGGAAGGGAGGTGACGTCACTGCATCTCCGACGGAACTCCCTAAGAGCGGCGGAGAGGTGAGTACCGATCAAAAGAATTTTGATCGTTCAAAAAAATGAATCGATTAATCAAGGATCGATTCATCTTTAATTTCCCCAGCCCTAATATAGTTGTGTATATATATCTAAAAAAATTATCTTTCAAAAAGTGTTTCTCAGTGCTAAACCTTTCATCTAAATTGCTGCATTTGTAAATTTTAACCGCTTGCCGACCAGCCACCGCAGTTGTACTGCGGCAACATGGCTCGGCTGCGCGAATCGCTGTCATGTTACATGGCCTCATTATTTGGCCACTAGGGGTGCGCACCGCTGGAGCCAATGCGAGTGCCTGGCGGTTGTGATCACCGCTAGGCTCCCGCCATCGCTCGGGGCACACTGAGAACCGGGATCTGTGTGAATAAACACACAGTTTCCGATTGTCTGAGGGGAGAACAGACAGATCGTCTGTTCATATGAACAGCGATCTGTCATCTCCCCTACACTGTCCACTCCCCCCTTCAGTTAGAACACTCCCTAGGACACACTTAACCTCTTCACCGCCTCCTATGCCTACATATGTTTGCTAGTAGGTGTCCCTCATTCCCATCTCAAAATGTTGGGTGGTATGTGGATGGGTTGTCTCAGCCAATTGGCAGGGGTTTCTTTGGTCCCTTGGCCTGCTGGGAGAGCCTTTTTATTCAGGAGAAGTCAGGTGATCGGGGGTTCTGTGCCACCTGCACGGCTGTCTGGGTGAACTTGTGTTACAAGGCCCCCGGGTTGCTAGGCCAGACGCCTGAGGCCTATCCCGGGAGCACCTGGCTGCTAGGCTGTCCAGGCTTGAGTGAAGCAGTGTGGGGTTGGTGCTTCAGGCTGGAAGCCCAACAAAGTTGCAGAGGTTCCGCCGGACATGCTCATCCTAGTGGCATTGGCCCCAGAGCTATTCTGACACCATCAAATTGGATATTAAAATGGTATTAAAGTCTCTTTTTTTTTTAAATGCTTCTGGACCTCCCAACATTTTCAGGTGATCTTGAGCATTACGTGAGCGTGGCGTAAATCTAAATCCCTGAAAGACTTTACCCTCTACAAATCCGCCCTTCTCAAATACAACTCCTGCCTCCACACTGCTAAACAAACCTATTACATCACTCTCATCAAAACCCTCTCATCCAAACCTCGCCAACTCTTTTCTACCTATAATTCCTTACTTCACCCCCCACTGCCCCCACCCACCAACTTGCTTACCGCTCAACAGATTGCCAACCATTTCAATAGCAAAATCAACACAATTCGCAAGGAGATATCCAACATTCAACTTCCTCCCCAACACAACACAACAGGTCCAACACCACACTCAATACTCTCCTCTTTTTGCCAAGTTACCACAGATAAGGTTGATAAACTCCTCTCCATGGCCCTCCTCACTACCTGTCCCCTGATCCCTCCCCCCTCACAATTACTGAGACCACCTTCCCACTTTATCCTAAACTCCCTATCCCACATCTTCAACCTCTCCCTCTCCTCCGGCACCTTTCCTTCCCTGCTCAGAAATGCACTTGTTATACCCATACTCAAAAAACCCCTCACTAGACCCCACCTGTTTGAACAAATTAAGACCCATCTCCCTGTTCCCGTTATCCTCCAAGCTCATCGAACGCCTTGTCCATGACCGAATGAGTCGCTACCTCACGAACAACAAGCTTCTCGACCCCCTACAGTCTGGCTTCCCCCCACAACATTCTACTGAAACTGCCCTACTAAAACTCACCAATGACCTACTAACTGCTAAAACCAACGGGCACTACTCCACACTCCATACCCCATACTCCATCCTCCATACTTCATACTCGTACTTTTAGACCTCTCTGCTGCCTTTGACACAGTTGACCACCTGCTCCTCCTCAGCAAAATTACACTCCCTTAGCCTCTGTGATTCTGCTTTATCCTGGTTCTCCTCCTACCTATCTCCGCGCACTTTCAGTGTCCCTTACAACTCCATCTCCTCCGCTCCCCTTCCTCATTCTGTTGGGGTACCCCAAGGTTCTGTCCTTGGGCCCCTCCTATTCTCACTCTATACCTATTCTCTGGGCCAGCTGATAACCTCCCATGGCTTCCAATACCACCTCTATGCCGACGACACCCAGATCTATCTCTTCACTCCTCAACTCACCCCCTCGATCTCCTCACGGATCTCAAACTTACTGAATGACATATCAGTATGGAGGTCACACCACTTCCTCAAACTCAATCTTTCTAAAACTGAGCTTGTTATATTTCCTCCTTCCCGGTCCCCCCTCTGACTTCACCATTAATATCAACAACACAACCATTGGTCCCTCCACACATGCCAGGGTCCTGGGTGTAATCCTTGACTCTGACCTCTCCTTCAGCCCCCATATCCAATCACTGGCTAAATCCTGCCGCCTTCACCTCCAGAATTTGACCCTTCCCGACTAATGACACCACAAAGCAACTTATTCAATCCTTGATTATTTCCCGCCTTGACTACTGCAACTCTCTCCTTAATGGCCGACCCTTAAGCAGGCTCCTCCCCCTTCGGTCTATTATGAATTCTGCTGCTAAACTAATACACCTCACTAATCGTTCCGTGACTGCTGCCCCTCTCTGCCAATCCCGTCACTGACTCCCCCCCCCCCCCCCACCATGTAAAATTCTAAATGCTAACCTTAACATACAAAGCCATCCACAACATCGCCACCCTAACTACATCACCAACCTCATCTGCAGATATCGCCCAAATCGTCCCCTCCGCTCCTCCCAGGACCTCCTGCTCTCTGGCTCCCTTGTTACCTCCTCCCATGCTCGCCTTCAGGACTTCTCCAGAACCTCTCCCATCCTCTGGAACTCTCTGCCCCAGTCTGTCCGATCAACCCCTACCCTGTCCACCTTTAGGAGATCCCTGAAAAGTAATTTATTCAGGGAAGCCTATCCCACACTCACCTAACAACTGTCCCCGAGCCGCCCCCATCAAATCGTTCTCTGCAGCTATTACCTTATGTACCACCACCCCCTCCCTTTAGAATGCAAGCTCTATGAGCCGGGCCCTCCTGTACCTTCTGTATTGAACTGTAATTGTGTATATACATTGTAAAGCACTGCGTAAACTGTTGGCGCTATATAAATCGTGAATAATAATAGTAATAATAATAATAATAATAAATAATAATCAGGTCCGCAGGACCCGCTAATTGGCTCCCACTGTGTCCAATTACAGCAGGAGCAGTTTCGTCAGCGGCGCCCCTGTGCATCCAAGACCTGGAAATGTAAATGACATGCAGGTATGTGATTTCGTTCTGAAGGGCCGCCCCGGCCACAGTACATGTACGTGGGGCAGTCTGGAAGCGGTTAATCAGCCACAGCTCAAGGAACCCCTAGTAACCTCTGGAGGAACCCCAGGGTACCACAGAATGGCTGATCTAGGGTTCAACCACAGCAGAAGCAGGAAGTTAAACTGCTCCTGGATCCAGGAGTTCTAAGGGCCCAGATAAAGCTACTCCTACGTGTATTGGCTATACAGAAGAAGCACAGAAGAACTTTCTAAAAACAGAGTTTATGGTATCTATGTTTCACTTCTGTAACACATCCAAAAAAGGATTTATTTCTCATTATTGATAGTGGGTGGAGACATGCAATTTATTATTTTATGCCCTTGGGCCAACTGTACATTCAGAAATTCTGTTTTACGAATGCTTGACAGTGCTACACACTGGATTAACGAAGGGCTTTTTGAACCACCTCACCAAAACATGTCATGTTATACTTCCTAGTTGGTCTCCAAGCCATCCTCCATAGAAGCCATGGCTTCCAGGCACTCCACTGATGATGGCCAACAAGCCAGGAACTTCTGTATGCAGTTTGGTGTACATACATTCATTATATAGGGTGCCAACCAGTTATTAACCACTTCCTTCCCCATTGTCACATGACATCTGCAGATAGGATCTCTCATCCTGGGTGGGCATCATATGATGGCCTCGGCATCCCGGCAGTATAGGGGGCGTGCCACGTCACAGATGAGCCGGTGCACGTGATCAAGCAGGAACGTGGATCTGTGTGTGTAAACACACAGATCCACGTCCTGTCAGTGGAGAGGAGACAGATCGTGTGTTTCTAGTATATAGGAATAGCGATCGGTCTCCTCCCCTAGTCAGTCCCACCTCCCCCACAGTTAGAATCACTCCCTAGGACACACAGTTAAACCCTTGATCGCCCCCTAGTGTTAACTCCTTCCCTGTCAGCTGTCAGTGACATTTATACAGTAATCAGAGCATATTTATAGCACTGATCGCTGTATAAATATCAATGGTCCCAAAATAGTTTCAAAAGTGTCTGATCTGTCCGCCGCAATTTGTCACAGTCACGATAAAAATTTCAGATCACCACCATTGCTAGTAAAAAAAAATAAGAAGAAAAATGCCATAAATCAAAAACCTATTTTGTAGGAGCTATAACTTTTGCGCAAACCAATCAATATATATATATATATATATATATATATTTATATTTATATTTATATATATTTATATATATATATATATATATATATATATATATATTTATATTTATATTTATATTTATATATATATTTATATATATATTTATATATATATATATATTTATATTTATATATATATATATATATATATATATATATATATATATATATATATATATTTTTTTTTTTTTTTATCAAAAATATGTAGAAAAATACATACTGAGGAAAAACATTTTTTTTTTAAATTGGGATATTTATTTTAGCAAAAAGTAAAAAATAATGTGTTTTTTTTCAACACTGTCTCTATTTTTTTTGTTTATAGCGCAAGTAATAAAAAACGCAGAAATGATCAAATACCACCAAAAGAAATCTCTATTTGTGGGGAAAAAAATGATAACGTTTTTATTTTGGTACAGTGTTGTATGACCGCGCAATTGTCATTCAAAATGTTACAGCGCCGAAAGCTGAAAATTGGCCTGGGCAGGAAGGGGGGGGGGGGGGGTGAAAATGCTCAGTATTGAAGTGGTTAAAGAAGTATACAGGAATAATTTGCATCCACTAACCTAAAATAAGGATTTAAAAAAAGGAGATCATGAAGGTTTTACTATAGATAATGAGTAGGAGGAAGCTGCTGAAGGTAGAGGAGAAAGTTGGTGAAAGGGGGTATGTTGAGCTCTATACCTGTTTATTATCATTAAGGCCGGGTTCACACTGCTGCGGGGGGAGATCCGGATGTGATTCGCACCGCAAATCACATCCGATCTCCGTAGCGATAAGAGTTCAGCCATACAGATAGTATACAGATAGTATGGCTGAATTCGCATCGCTCCCGCAGCAAACTCGCACGGGACCCTTTTTTTGGTCCGCAACAGAATCGGATCGCATGGGGGTTCACACCATGCGATCCGATTCCTGTGCGAGTCGGCAGATCGCACTGCGATATGCGGACGGATCTGGGGGTGTCATTAACATAACATTGACACTCCCAGCCGTCCGCACAGGGCAGTGTGAACTGCCGGCGGGAGTAATGCGATGCGGGAAAACGCCGCGGATTCGCGGCGTTCCCGCATCGCAGCGGTGTGAACCCGGCCTAAAGGTGAATGTTTAAGTTGATGTTGTGCTAATCTAGTTATACCATATAGCGATTATGGATTGTAGTCTGTGTGTGGTGGGTGGTTTCTTTGTTTGATTTTTTTCTTTCTTCCGCCTCTCTTTTTTTTTCCCTAGTGGGTATGGGATATATGATAGTATTTTTCTAATATGTAGTCTTTTGTATATGTAGCGCTGGCTCCTGACGAGCATGCGCTATGTGTTTTTGAAAGTTAATATTCCTGAAACCACAGTTGGGTTTTGGGGCTAATTTTACAAAATGATGGTTTCAGTGCCAGTCCAGCTGGGTTGCACTGGGGTTCTCCTTGACCGCAGGTGTCGCTGTCACCGCCAGCAAGTGTGAGAACGCAGTTTAGCTGGGTGTATTGAATACCATGTTTCTTTCGGAACCAGCCCAGTGGGAGTGTTCTCCTGCTGTGCATTCTGGGAGATAGTATTTAAAGTACTGACATCACGTGCTTCGGGGGTTCTGTGCCAGAAGATATTTTCTATCTGTTTTGGTTCTGGTCCTCCTGACCATCCCCCATGGCCCTCCTGGCCTGGGGTGCGGTTCCATGCATTTCCAAGTCTCGGGGCTGGATAGTCCGAGGCGAAGCAACTGCAGGGACAGGCCTGAATGGATATCGGGGCCTAATGATTCAAAGGTGGTCTGGTGCCTACTCATCTAAGGAGAGGCCCAACAACTGGAGGAGCATTGAGGGGAGGACAATTCAGGAGAAGGCTGTGCGCAAGGCTGGCTTCTCTGAAGGAGCCTGGAGGCTCAGTTGAAGGACACTTCATGAATCTACACTCATACGTTATCGCCGGCCTGGCTGAGAGATACTGGTACCGTATGATAGCTCTTTAAATTTGTCTATGTCCCTCAGTTACGCTCAAGTCTGTGGCAGAGACTTTTCTCAAGTATTCTACATCCAAGTCTATGGCAGAGACTTTACATTACTTAACACCCTACCGGCTATTAGGCCTAGTGAGAGGAGGTCTATTCGGGGGTTGTGAAATCCAGCTGTGAAACGGTTATTCTCTGGATTTCTTCTATAAGAGATTTCTCATTTTTGCAGTCCAAAGTACCTGAACTTCTTCTTAACCCTCTACCCTAAACTGAGAGACTCTGTTTCTATTTCAAATAAATAACCCAAAAGAAGATTCAGTGTCACTTTCCATGTTTCTTTGGGCCATCTACCACGGGAAACCCTAGGACGGAGATGAGGTCAAGAAGGAAAGGGTAAGCCCAATAAAACCAGCAGCTCCTTCGGGGGGTAGTGCTACATATATATTTATTATATGTGATCTTATACATATTTTTGCATATAATTTCAGCTAGTTTTCCACTTGTATTTGAGATCCCAGGTCCTGATGAAGCAGGAGGATCCCGCAAAATGTGTTAACCTTTACACAATGATCTCATGGCCAACTTAAAAGCCAAAATAATAATACTGCACATATGATAACAAAAAATTGTGTGAAACAAAGCAGCACCACAAATGTGAGATATTATCACAATAAACAAAAAAGAATTCAAAAAGTGTTGCGCTAAAAAAAAACTGATATGAAATATAGTCTAAAAGACAGTCTCTCAAAAGGGCCGTGTTCATCAAATTGCGTGATTCAAGTGTGGATGTAAATGGATCCAAATTCCTACACCAGGTGAGTATGCCACCACCACATAAAGTTGGACTCTTACCAGAGAGCCTGGACCCTTTATTATGAAGGGTCAAACAGGCTTGATATATTAATCCCAGTAGAGACCACCGACAAAAGACATGGGAAGGAATCACTTTAGGATTGGTTCAGATGTATTCAAAGGACTCCGCTCAATCCAAGGACTCCGCTCAATCCAAGGACTCCGCTCAATCCAAGGACTCCGCTCAATCCAAGGACTCCGCTCAATCCAAGGACTCACATAAGACCAATGGCCGGATCCATGGACCCCACTCTGCTCTGCCTGTTTGACCCTTCATAATAAAGGGTCCATGCTGTCTGGTAAGAGTCCAACTTCATGTGGTGTTGGCATACTCACCTGGTGGTGGGATTTGGATCCATTCACATCCACAGTTGAATCACACAATTTGATGAACCCAGTCCTTTTGAGAGACCATCTTTTGGGCTATATTTAATATCATTTTTTTTTTTTTTTTTTTTTTTTAGTGCAACACTTTTTGAATTCCTCATCATATGCTGAGGTTTTAAGGTTTTAAACATTTTTCATTTAAATATTACCAATATGATGTAATAAAATTAAAGCTTTTCATACTATTATTGTGTGTTAGACCATTGGAGGTATATTCAAAGTCCCATACATGATTTACATTTTTCTGATTAGGGAATAATTGTAGTTTTAAAGTCCACAATTTTACTGTAATGTATATCTTCATACAAATTAATTCGTCATGAAATACAAATTATCCAACATCATTTAATCCTACATTTTTAGTAAGAAATTAAAAAAAATTAAAATAATTTAAAAATTTTGTTTTAATAAAAATAAAAAATAAAAATTTAAATGATAATTTAAAATAATAATTTAATAAAAAATAAAAATGTAGTTTTAATAAAACTAAAACTATCCATTGAGGAAAACCCTATTTTTCACTGTCCAAAAAAATCATGCTGCTGTATCTTTGCCAGAATAACATCTGGCAAGGGTACATTAATTGTCACTCATTAGAAAAGATCCTATTCTCCCACTCCCCCATGTACAGATAGGCATAGGCAGGGGTAGAGGCCGTACCCATTGCCACACTTCACACTTTATTATTGTAGCTCGTAGTAGTAATTTACATTCACCTGGACCTGCTCTATCATGTTGAAAACCTCTTACTGCTTCTCCAAGCAGCTACGCTGATACCAGGAAAATACTACAGCATTTATAGCCACACGTGTAACTAAGACACCTTAATCTGATTATGATAGAATGGGAAACCACAGATGATGATTACATAAGAACTAGATGGGAGTTGTTAAACTTTGCGACAACACCCTAGTCTAATTACATAATCTAAACCAACTGTGCCATGTAGCCATGGAGCAGGTCTCAGGCGGCACATGCGCCCCCACGCCCCAGACCCAGGAAGAGACCACGACGTACAGGGACATTGTTTTGCGCAAGCCTGGCCGCCGTGGGCGGTCCGGAAGCATTTAAAAGAAAGTTAAAAAAAGAGACTTTAATACCACTTTAATATCCAATTTGATGGTGCCAGAATAGTTCTGGGGGCCAGTGCCACTAGGATGAGCATGTCCGGAGGAACCTCTGCAACTCTGTTGGGCTTCCAGCCTGAAGCCCCAACCCCACGCTGCTTCTCTCAAACCTGGATAGGCCCTCAGACAACCTAGCGGCCAGGTGCTCCCGGTATAGGCCTCAGGAAACACGTGTTGTGTTTTTCAATGATTAACTTGCTCCAGGCTACATGGCACGAAAAAAATCATGTTGCTGTATTTTTGCCAGAATAACACCTGGCAAGGATACATTAATTGTCACTCATTAGACAATATCCTGTTGTCCCACTCCCCCATGTACAGAAAGGCATAGGCAGGAGTAGAGGCCGTACCCATTGCCACACTTCACACTTTATTATTGTAGCTCGTAGTAGTAATTTACATTCACCTGGACCTGCTCTATCATGTTGAAAACCTCTTACTGCTTCTCCAAGCAGCTACGCCGATACCAGGAAAATACTACAGCATTTATAGCCACACGTGTAACTAAGAAACCTTAGTCTGATTATCATAGAATGGGAAAACACAGATGATGATTACATAAGAACTAGATGGGAGTTGTTAAACTTTGCGACAACACCCTAGTCTTATTACATAATCTAAACCAACTGTGCCATGTAGCCTGGAGCAAGTTAATCATTGAAAAACACAACACGTGTTTCTTGGACCATACTTCCTTGTATTTGGGTAAGAAAGGGTAGGAAAGCTGTATTAGAATGCAGTATATATGAGATGTGGTATGTGTTGTAGGTAGGGGAATATTAGAGTAGGTATATTTTTTTATTTTTTTATTTTTTTTAGAGCAGCTATGTTTAATAGGGAGTTAAAATTTGCTGGCGAGTTCAGCTGACTCTCGGAGAGGGGAGGTAAGGCACCATTTGATGATGAGTTGTTTTGTTCCACACACCTAACATGGAATAGTGTGAGGTGGGGGGGTTGACCGAGTTATCAATCAGTGGGTAATAGGGTCCGGGTACAGTAGGTCAAGATTGAGAGAATGGCTACCAATTAGTTCCACATATTGAGAAGATGGCATGTAAGGAATGGGCAAGACAATGATGGACCCCTTAGTTTAGGGATAACCCACGGTAGACCTCTGATGTAAATCTCATTGGACATGATGCTAGATGGTAGGAAAGAATGTCTGGGGCCTTTATGCCACCTTTGTTCTTGGAATGGAAAATCATTTTTTGGTTGAGTCTAAGCGCCCAGACCTCCAAGTGAAAAGTGTAAACATTTGTTGTAATTTCCTAGATAAAGTCCTAGATATCTCTATTGAGATGCTTTGGAATAAGTATAAAAACGTGGCTGAGGTTAGTTCTATGCCCCCTGTAGAGGTGGACTTAGTCCTAGTTGCCACCAACCTATCCAAGCCACAAACTCAGCAGGTAAAAGAGTTTTTACAGAAGAATAGGGTGTTTTTTTTTTCCAAGCTTCCAAGCCTTACCAGGGGAATTGAGCAGGACATTATCACAGAACCTAATGTAAAGTTCCAAGTAAAACCCTTTTACATTTCGGAGGCAAACTAGACATGTGCAAAAGGAAAAAATTTGTTTAGTTTCGTTTTAATTCGTTAAATAATTTTGTTTAGTTATATTCGTTAAATTCGTTAAATTTGTTTTCGGATTTAATTTGGTTTTCTACTGAATTCGAAAAATTGGTCACGTTCGAAAATATTTCAACCAAATTTGAAAATATTTCTACCGGATTCGAAATGATTTCAACCGCATTGGAAACTATTTAGACCGGATTCGAAAATATTTTGTGACCCGACTTTAGGGCCATGTATCTCGGGGTCACTTGGTGCTAGAAACTTTGGTGATGTTGTAGTGCTAGGTCTACTGTGTTTGCATACCTAATTTGGGGTTTCTATCTATAAGTGACCCCGAGATACGTGGCCCCAAAGTCGGGTCGCAAAATGTCATCTCTTGCAGAAAAGTTCTTGACATTTTGCGACCTGACTTTGGGGCCCCTTAACTCGGGGTCACTTGGAGCTAAAAAAAACCTGGAGAGGTTGTAGTGCTAGTTCTACTGTGTTTGTATACCAAATTTGGGGTTTTTAGCTACAAGTGGCCCCGAGGCAAACAGGAAAGCAGTAGAAGTTCGGAAAATGCTTGGACTCATCATCACTAAAGGATGCTCAGAGCAAATGGTCTAGCCTGATTGTGTTGTAACTGAAGGCCAGCAGTTTTTTAATGATTTAAAAAAAAACAAAATGAGCTATCAGAGATCAATGCATATCCAATTCAGGAGTGGATCAACTGATCCAGAGATTTGGTCCAGCCCAATATATTACCACCTTAGACCTTACCAAAGGGTTTTGACAGATACCTTTAACTAAGGAAGTGAGAGAAAAGACTGCCTTTTCCACTCCAGAGGGTCATTTCCAATATACTGTAAAAGAATGCCATTTTAATTACATTCTGCCCCCAGCTACTTTTCAAAGGGGGGTGAATAAGACACTATGCCCAGGCATGTACTGGCCATCGGGACTACCGGGAGTTTCCCGGTGGGCCGATGGCTCAGTGGGCCACTCTGATGTAAGGGGGCTGCTGATGGGACACTCTGATGTAAGGGGGCTGCTCATGGGACACTCTGATGTAAGGGGGCTGCTCATGGGACACTCTGATGTAAGGGGGCTGGTGATGGGACACTCTGATGTAAGTTGGTGCTGATGGAACCCTCTGATGTAAGGGGGATGCTGATGGGACACTCTGATGTAAGGGGGATGCTGATGGGACACTCTGATGTAAGGGGGATGCTGATGGGACACTCTGATGTAAGGGGGATGCTGATGGGACACTCTAACGTAAGGGGGATGCTGATGGGACACTCTGATGTAAGGGGGATGCTGATGGGACACTCTGACGTAAGGGGGATGCTGATGGGACACTCTGATGTAAGGGGGCTGATGATGGGACACTCTGACGTAAGGGGGATGCTGATGGGACACTCTGACGTAAGGGGGCTGGTGATGGGACACTCTGATGTAAGGGGGCTGATGATGGGACACTCTGACGTAAGGGGGTGCTGATGGGACACTCTGACGTAAGGGGGCTGGTGATGGGACACTCTGATGTAAGGGGGCTGGTGATGGGACACTCTGATGTAAGGGGGTGCTGATGGGACACTCTGATGTAAGGGGGTGCTGATGGGACACTCTGACGTAAGGGGGTGCTGATGGGACGCTCTGATGTAAGGGGGCTGGTGATATGACACTCTGATGTAAGGGAGTGCTGATCGGACACTCAAAATGTAAGTGGGCCGGTCTGGATGAAGTCCAGGGCCAAATTTCTGTCCCAGTCCAGCCCTGACTATGCCCACATTGGAAATACGCCTTGGTGGATTTGGAACGCATTGCTATCTTAGTTATAGACTGGGAGTCCCATCTTCTCGGAGAGAAGACTGTTATAGACTCTCTAAACAAGAGGATGGGGGGTTACAATTAAACTGAGAAAGTGTGCCATTGTAGTGAAAGACACCAAGTGCATTGTGGGTAAGGGTTTGGCGAAACCTCAGATGAACAAAGCAGAGTCTATTCAGACTTTGCTCTGCCCTGTCACAAAGAAACAGGTCTAAACTACTGTTGGTTTGTCCCCAAATTTGCCAATATTGCTGCACCACTGACTGAAAGGGTAAAAAGTCAGTCATAGTCAAGTGGAATGTAAAGCCTGAGGAGGATTTCCTGGATTTTAAAACATTCTTATACCGGTATTCAGTGCTGGTTACTCCAGAATTGCTAAGGAGTTAACTATACAAACAGATACCTCCAGCAAGGGCTTTGGAGCCATACTCTGCCAGTGGAGGAACTTAGTCTTTCTTATGCCGCGTACACACGATCAAATTGTCCGGCGTACTTAGTCCGCCGAAACGCATTTCACCGGACAATCCAATCGTGTGTGGGCTTTAGCGGACTTTCTCAGCGTAAAGTCCGGTGGACTTAGAAAGTATTTTTGCAGTCCAATCTTTCCGCCGGACTTGGGTTTCAGTGGACAATACATTCATGAATATGTTAGTCCGGCGGACTAAGAATGACGTATGCTCATAAGCAAGTACGAGACGGAAGCTATTGGCTGCTGGCTATTGAACTTCCTTTTTCTAGTCCGGTCGTACGTGCTGTACGTCATCGCGCTAGCGAACGCCGGACTTTCTGTGTGTCCGTGTGTGGCCAAGTCCGTTCGGTAGAAAGTCCGCCGGACTATCCGCCGGATTGTTTGCCGGACTAAGTTTGCCAGACAATTCGATCGTGTGTACGCGGCCTTAGTAGAAAGTTGACCACCTCTGAGAGAAATTATACCGTAGTGAAGCGAGAGTGCCTGGCCATTAAGTGGGCTCTAGACTCCCTATGCTATTTTCTCCTCAGCAAGACATTTCAAATGTTGTTGGACCAGGCTGGGCACCACTAGGCTGGATGAGACAGAACATACACACAAATTCCATGGAAATTAGATAGTTCTTGGAATTACAAGAGCTCAAATTTGTGCTGGAACACAGACCAGGAAAGCAATACCAGAATGCGGATGCCCTATCATATGTAGGGTGACCCACAGTGCCTATGGCACCTCCGTGAAGAGGCTGGCTGGTGATCCCGGGCTTCCACTCATTACAACATGTACACCAACCAGGAGAATTGCTTATGGTTATATTTGGTTAGGATAGGTTATTGTTTTTGCAATAATATCAAATGGTTTATAGAAATAACATTTGTGAGATGTCAGAAGGGATTTGGATCTCTTGGTATTTGAAGCAGGTGAAAGAAAACATGATATTTTCTTCCCGGAGAGCCGCCCTGGGATGGTGTCACGGAGATCTGTGAAGAACACAGATGTAGCCTTATTATCTTTGAAATTTCTCAGAGTTAAAACGTCTGACTTTGTTAATCATGGATGGCAAAGAAATACATGTATGTGGTTGTGTTACACATAACAGGAGATTGTCTACAAACAAGGATAGTTTATTACTACTTGGTCCAGTCTGGATTTCAGAGATTGCTGAATTTTTCTTCAATGCAACTGTGATGTGTTCTGTAGATATTAACAGGGGCGGGTGGTGCTAAATATTTCGGGCACCCGCTGCCGGGACTTCCATCTTCCATCGCCAGATGACCAGCAGCGCTTACATGGATTCCCTCCCCAGAAACCCACAGTGTACCCAGCGAAGAGGGATGATTGACGGCTGCATGCACTAACCTTGATCTGCTGTCGGAAACAGGTCCTCCTTCAGCTACAGTCCGAACACCATCCAGTAAGAGTGGCAGACGGAGGCTCCAGGAAAGTCCATGAGTAGCCCGGGAGCAGGACGACCTCGAATCAGTCAGCACTTCCTCTCCTCCCCTCTGCCTATCCTCCTTTTGGCTAATCGGGTGACGGGTCTCAGGACTGGGTGGTCTCAGGGCATAATGCTCTGCGCCCCGAGCCCACCCCTTTTTTTTCAGGCCAATTAGAGCCTCTGGCTCTAACCATGTGCTTCAAAAAACTAAAAAAACTAAAAAATTGAAATCCATGGGTCCAGTGCCTGCATATAGAGTAGGGGCTGGGCGCATGAATTAGGGGGGCAGCACCCCTGCACCCTGTATGGACCGGCCGCCACTGGTTATTAAGTAGTATAGTGGGGTAAGGGGACAATCTTGATAGATGAGTTCCATTACATATGTGGAAGCTTGGTGACAGGGATTAGACATGTGCAGAACCAACATATTTGGTTTAATTTAGTTTTTAGTCAGAGTTTTCATAATGAAACGATAACCTCTAACCTACCAAGACCCGCGGTGTGCCCAGGGCTGGACTGGGAATAAAAACCAGCCCTGGAAATAATTTCATACCAGACCCACAGCATTATTTTAGCAGCCCAACAGCATAACGTCATTATTTTTTGTTAATAAAAGGGAAAACCATGCATTTTAAAGCAGATTTGAAGAGCGTATTATATATAGATAAGACAGATATGAAAGCACAGTGACATATGGCTAGGGATGTATATATAAAAACAGCACATTTCAGTTAAAAGTTGTAAAAGTGAAGCAATCATCAACACACCTGGAACTCTGGGAATGTGAAGGGGGGACCACTTTCATGAAAATACACTAAGGTAAGGGGGGGGGGGGGTTAGTGATATAGGGGGGAAACCTTTATACCAGTGCCCCCCTACATTATTGTATTGACTTACATCAGTGACCCACCCCCCAGACTGGCCTGGCGGTGCTGTCACTGACCTCCTCTCAGGTGCACTGTGCAGGGCTCAGTCAGTTGGCTCCAGCTTGGTTGGCTCTGGTTTTATCCTATAGTCTCCTCTCCACAGTCCACACATGTCTGACTTCTCCCATGACCCCCATCCCGGCGGTGCTCCCATTATTGACTCCTCTCCAGACTCCCTCAGAGACTGCAGATGCAATATAAGACAAGAGATGGAGGCTGTGGCATAGTATAGGAGATGATCAGAGGCTGTAGGCATATAACAGGAGATGGTCAGAGGCTGTGGGCATGGTACAGGAGATGTCAGAGGCTGCAGGCATATTACAGGAGATGGTCAGAGACTGCGGACGTGATATAAGAGATCAATGCAGCCTCACCAGTGCCCATCAAATGCAGCCTCACTGTGCCCATCAATGCAGTCTCTGTACAAGTCCATACAGCCTCACTGTGCCCATCATTGCCGCCTCACTGTTACCATCATTGCCGCCTCAGCGTGCCCATCATTGCAGCCTCACTGTGCCCATCATTGCAGCCTCACCGTGCCCCTCATTGCAGTCTTACCGTGCCCATCATTGCAGCCTTACCGTGCCCATCATTGCAGCCTCACATGCCAATCATTGCAGCCTCACTGTGCCCATTATTGCTGCCTCACCATGCCCTCATTGCAGCCTTACTGTGCCCTCATTGCAGCCTCAACGTGCCCTCATTGCAGCCTCAACGTGCCCTCATTGCAGCCTCAACGTGCCCTCATTGCAGCCTTAGTGCCTGGATTACACACAGCAGTCAGCAGGCATCTCCCACTGTGTCACGGAGCTGTGAAATGTTCGGCCACGCTATGACAAAAATCCCGCCCTCCTCCTAGACCAGCTCGTGCGATAGACAGAACACTGCGTCTATCACACAAACTGGTCTAGGAGGAGGGCGGGACTTTTGTCATTGCACGGCCGAACATTTAACACTGAGCTCCGTGAAACAGTGGTGTATTACAAGTAGGGAGTAGAAGGAGGAGGAGTCTTCATAATTGTAGTAGGCCTACTACAATAATGAAATGATAAACCCTAACCTGTCAAGAAATGTGGTGTGCGTTGGTCTGGCTGGCCAGTATACCTGAAAAGAGGGCAAAAGACACATGAGTAGGTGTGAAAAATTTACTGGGTAACAAAGATCAATCCAACAAAGAAGCGAAAGCCCCGGATGACTTCCGTACGGAGTTCTGGTATATACATACCTGCCAAACAGGAGGACCTCCAATGTCCCATGTATTGGATTATTAAAGGAGGGACCCCCTGCTTGGAAGCTGCCCCGATCCTAAATGAATGTCCGCTAAACAGCTCGGGGTTGATGTTTAATTTTGCGATTAAGACCCTGACATGTGACACAAACTGTTTAGAAGAGAGCGGATCAATGGGAAATGGCAATAAAGCACTGTCCGGTGGGGAAGCTGCCAATAACCTAGAAAGAGGGTCAAGTACCTCCACCAGGCACCACCTGCTGTTAGTACCATCAGGGGCTTAACTATAGGGGGTGCAGCAGTCGCGACCATACCCCCTCCATATCCCCCTGGGGACAGGGACCCCTTCTCACGTGGGGACAGGGACCCCCACCTCCCCTGGGGACAGCGACCCCTTCTCACCTGGGGGCAGTAACTTCATCTGCCCTGGAGAAAAGGACCTCATCTCTTCTGGGGACGGGGACCCAATCCTGCCTAGGGACAGTCCCCCAATGGGGCACCTAAAAATGTAAAAAAAATAAAAAAATAAAAACTACTGATACCAGTGGTGGAACTACAGGGCTCACAAAGGTCACACCTGTGACCACGCCCTGGAGTTCCACCGCCGGACTCGGAGGGCCCTGGCTGGGGTTCGGGGGGGGGCCTTCAAGGTTTCTTGCATCGGGGCCCTGAAGGTTCTAGCTACGCCACTGAGTAACATAATACTTGACCACAAAACCCTGACCCACTTGTCTAGTCTTGTTATTGTTGAGCTGCAAAGCGTAATGATCATCATGCCTGAGGAGACTGGCTTTGACCAAAAAAGGAGCATGAGGATTAACCCTGTGAAACTTCCCCCAGGCCTGAGGAAGCCAAAAAAACATAAACACGTGGTTGCCTTAGGCACCAAACTGGGACCCAGACAAAACGGGGATGCCAACAAAATGTCTGACATGTCCCGAATCATCTGGCCGGTATGTGGCAGTCTAGATACGTGAACCTACCCCTTTCGCCTTTGCATGCCCCTCAACATAGCCTTAAGAGGGTGAGCAGCAAAAATAGACTGACTAGCGGTATTTTGTAGCATCCTGAAATGCTGAATGCCAGATAGATATAATTGAATGGTACTAGCGGATAATACCAAATCGCTGTGGCAATATGCCGCAAATGCCATCACATACTTGATTTCCTTCAATGTTGACTCAAAAATTTGTTAAATGTCTTCAACCCAATAGTGTATGCCTTGAATGTGTTGCTGGATAGAGACTTGTTAGCCAGCTCGGTTGCCTGCGTCCAGAATCTGGTTAGTCCATAATGAGCCGGGAATACGGAGGAACCGGCTTGCCCACCCGCTCTGCATCCCGGTACTGTAAGACCGGCCAGCCATTCAGTACCGAAAATAGCCGCAAACCCCACTGATGCAGCTACGTCTGAGAAAACCCTAGGTGGTTGGCTGCGGAATGAGCAACAAAATGCCATTCCAGTCACGCAGGAACTGGTCTCACATGACCAGATCTGCTCGTGCATCCTCCTGTAAGCAGACAACTGCATCACTGTCACAGCCTGATGACCCCCCAAACACCCCTATGCCTGTACCACCCCCGCCGGGTGACGGATGACCCCCAGAGCAGTCCACCCACCAAAGTGCCGCAGCCCCACAGGGCAGGATCTGCAGAATCCCACAATCCCCCCCCCCAGCTGTGCCCCACCCAGTACCCACCTTGACTTGTGCCAACCGACATGGACCCTGATGTATGTGACCCGCAGCCGATTCCCCGACCCCTGCTGTGGAATGTCCACCACTGAGCATGGAAACCGGTCTAAGTGCGCAAGCGACCCCCAACCCCTATCTGCAGCCTGACACCCCCATGGCCCACAGATGCCTGGCCGGACAGCTGCTTGCCTCTCCCCCCCGCCCATGATGCCGGTGTGCTGTGCAGTGCCTGTGAACTGTGAACCTTGTCAGACCTGCTGCTAGCCCCTCGCCCGGACCATGCCCCCCCCCCGGCAGTGACGGTAGTGGGTTGTACAGTGCCTCAACAACCCGGCAAGATTTGTTCATCTCCTGCCGGCCCCTGCCTGGAACCAGCCCCCCTAATGGTACCTGAGACCTGTCACCCGGTGGTGACACGAGACCTCTCTGACCTGCGATCCCTTGTCTAGCAGCCTGAAATGAGAGCGATGGATTGAGATGGCCCCCACGAGGTGGGCCCCCCCATGAGATGGATGAGATGGGCCCCCCACGAGATGGACGAGGTGGGCCCCCCCACGAGATGGATGAGATGGCCTCCCCACGAGATGGACGAGATGGCCCCCCCATGAGATGGACGAGATGGCCCCCCCCACGAGATGAACCCCCCACGAGATGAACGAGATGGGCCCCCCCCACGAGATGGCCTACCCACGAGATGGCCCCCCATGAGATGGATGAGATGGGGCCCCCCACAAGATGGACAAGATGGCCCCTCCACGAGATGAACCCCCCACGAGATGGACGAGATGGCCCCCCCATGAGATGGACGGGTTGGCCCCCCCATGAGATGGACGAGTTGGCCCCCCCACGAGATGGACGAGATGGCCCCCCCCAGCAGATGAACCCCCCACGAGATGAACGAAATGGCCTCTCCACGAGATGGATGAGATGGCCCCCCCCATGAGATGGACGAGATGAACCCCCCACGAGATGAACAAAATGGCCCCCCATGAGATGGACGAGATGGCCACGAGGAAGTGAGGTCCGACGGTCGCACAGGAAGTGAGGCTATGTCGACCATTGCCCAGGATACCAGAATCACGAGCTGATGCCAGCCTAGCAGGGGAGGAGGGCTAAATAGAGCCAGGCTCCTCCCACAAATACAGGCACCCTTCCAACTTAATTTGTTATTTACATAAATTTGTTTAGTTACATTTGTTCAATTCATTTAATTTGATTTTGGAATTCCTTATGTTTATTCAAATTCAAATCAATGCAAATTTTGAAAATTCGAATACAATATTTTTTTTTTCTATTCTATTTGAATTCAAATGTATTCTAGTCGAAAACCGTGTTTCGGAAAACTGTTAAATTGGTATATTGTTTGTTCTATTCTACTCTGTTCTACTCTTTTCTATTTTATTTTCTATTCTATTCTAGTTTTTTTCTATTCAAATTTATTCTATTTGAAATTTGAATTTCAGAAGATAGTTATGTTCTATTATATTCTATTGTCTATTCTAGTCAATTCTATTATTTTATTTTCTATTCTATTTGTTTCTATTCTATTTCAAATTTATTATGTTTGCATTTTGAGAAATGTTTATATTATTTTTATTCTACAGTTTTTTTCATGCTATTCTATTTCTTTTATTTTCTATCCTATTCTTTTATATTCAAATTTAAATGTATTCTATTTGAAATTGGAATTTCAGAAGATGTTTATATCCTATTTTATTCTCTTCTAGTCTAGTATTTTTATTCTATTCTATTCTGTTTTTATCCTGTTATTTATTTATTTTTATTCTATTCTTTTCTATTGTATTTAAATTTATTCTATTTAACCGCTTCCTGACCAGCCTCCGCGGTTTTACTGCGGCAGGTTGGCTCCCCTGCGCGAAATCACGTTACTGTTTGGGTACAACGTCGCACGACCGCACAATTGTCAGCTAAAGCAACACAATGCTGAATCGCAAAAAATGCTGTGGTCAGGAAGGGGGGGAAATCCTTCCGGGGCTGAAGTAGTTAAGTTTGTTCTTGGGTTTAGCAAGGAATATTGCAATGTGAGTAAATGGCCACTAGATGTCAGAAGAGGCCAGAAAGCAAAAGTTAAATAATAAACTGATACTATGTACTGTAACAATAAAGGAAACAATGTATGCAAACAAATGTGATTACTGAATCAGAAGGTAAAAATGTCTGTGAGCTTCAAGATCTTCACTGAGGCCGTGCGAGGAACAGAGAGTCTATGGGACCAGGGCTGCTGTTAGAAATCACGGGCCCCGTACAGCCCACCTTTGCTAAAATGCGATGGTTGCAATGCTGTTTTGTAGCCATGGCAGAAACGATACCTTTGCTACAGCCACCCACTGACACCTGTATTTTGCGATACTTTTTTTTAACCACTTCAGCCCCGGAAGGTTTTTCCCCCCTTAAAGCGGAGGTCCACCCTAAAATGGACCTTCCGCTCATCGGAATCCTCCCCCCCTCCGGCGCCACAATTGGCACCTTTCAGGGGGGAGGGGGGTGCAGTTACCTGGATAATCCAGGTAACTGCACCCACTTCCGGGATAGCTCTCTGCGGAAAGGGGCGTAGATTACGCCCCTTTCCGCAAGTGCCCGCCCCTTCCCGCAAGTGCCCCGCTGCCTGCTGGGAAAACTCACAGATCCCAGAGGCAGCGGGGAGCGTCCTTATTGCGCAGCGCGACTCGTGCATGCGCAGTAGGGAACCGGGAAATGAAGCCGAAAGGCTCCATTTCCTGATTCCCATACCCAAGATGGCGGCGGCAGCACCCGAGAAACGATCTACAGATCGGCTTCGGGTGCCGACATTGCGGGCGCGCTGGACAGGTAAGTGTCACTATTTTAAAAGTCAGCAGCTGCAGTATTTGTAGCTGCTGGCTTTAAAAAAAAAAAAAAAAACGCGGAGTCCCGGCGGACTCCCGCTTTAACCTCTTGCTGACCACCATTATACTGCGGCAGGTCGGCACGATCCCAGGAACCGTTGTAGCTATACGTCGGCTCCTTTAAGCGGGATAGCAGGCGCGTGCGTGCGCTGCATTGCGGAGGTGCCGGTGCTCGTGCAGAACAGGGACGTGTGAGTGTAAACGCACAAATCTCTGTTCTGTGAGGAGAGGAGAGGCAGATTGTTAGTTCCTAATAATAACTAGGAACCACGATCTGTCATCTCCTCTAGACACTCCCATCCCCCTAGAGTTAGGGCCAGTTCACACCATAGAAACACAGTCTGGATGCGCTCCAGATGCTTTTTTGCATGTGTGTTTTTGATACGTTCCAGTGCATCCCCCCCTTTTTCTTTCCTTAACCTTAAATAAGAACATGGGTGTTCCAGTGCGTTTTTGGTGCGTTTAGGTGCGTTCCGGTGCGTTCCTGTGAGTTTTTGATGCTTTTTACAGCGTTCCAGTATAGACCAGTGCAGGAAAAATGCAGCATGTTCCAATTTTTTTATCTAGAACTGCAAGCACTGGTATGAACTATGCCATTGTAAACCATCTAACCTACTTTCTCTGCGTTTTTGATGCAGAAAAAAACGCACTGGACTGCATGTGGTGTGAACTGGCCCTTAGAACACACAGTCAGGGAACACCGGTAACCCCTTGATCGCCCCCTAGTGTTAACCCAATTTACACCGCAATCAGCACATTTTTATAGCACTATAAGCTGTATATTTGTCACTGGTTTCAAAAATGTGTCAAAAGTGTCTGATGTGTCATAATGTCGCAGTCCCGATAAAAAAAAATCACAGATCACCACCATTACTAGTAAAAAAAAAAATACAATAATAAAAATGCCATAAATCTATCTCCTATTTTGTAGATGCTATAACTTTTACGCAAACCAATCAATATACGCTTATTGCAATTTTTATTATTACCAAAAATATGTAGAAGAATATATTTGATATAAGTTTTTTTGTTTTTTTTTAGCGCAACACTTTTTGAATTCCTCATCATATATTGATGTTTTAAATGTTTTTAATTTAACCACTTGCCGACCGCCGCACGACGATATACGTCCTATTTTTGAAGAGGGATATTTCTCGGTAACGGCAGCAGCTGCTGCCACAACCGAGATATACATCTCTTCAGGCGGCGGTCGGCTGTACGATAACGGTGGTCTCCGTGGCGGATTCGCCGCGAGATCACCGCTATCAGCGGCGGGAGAGGTGACACCCCCCCTCCCGCCGCCCTCCCGCACCTTCCGCCGCTTACCGGAGCCGTCGGTAGCGGCGGAGGCGATCGGGTCCTTCCATCTGCTGGGCATAGAGACAAGTGAGGCTAAGATGGCCCCCCACTCGTCTCTATACCATAGGAGGGCGGAAGCGACGTCAAAACATCACTTCCGCCCCATACCTCTTAAAGGTATATTTTTTTTAAATGTCAGATTTTCTTTTTTTTTTTTTTTTTTTTGCATTTTAGCCCAAATATGAGATCTGAGGACTTTTTGACCCCAGATCTCATATTTAAGAGGACCTGTCATGCTTTTTTCTATTACAAGGGATGTTTACATTCCTTGTAATAGAAATAAAAGTGATCCATTTTATTTATTTTTTTAAAACAGTGTAAAAATAAATAAAATCAATTAAAATAAATAAGGAAAAAAAAATGTTTTTAAAAACACCCCGTCACGACGAGCTTGCGCACAGAAGCGAGCGCATACGTGAGTAGCGCCCGCATATGAAAACGGTGGTCAAACCACACATGTGAGGTATCGCCGCGATCGGTAGAGCGAGAGCAATAATTCTAGCCCTAGACCTCCTTTGTAACGCAAAAAAATGCAACCTGTAAAATTTTTTAAATGTCGCTTATGGAGATTTTTGAGGCTAAAAGTTTGACGCCATTCCACGAGCGGGCGCAATTTTGAAGCGTGACATGTTGGGTATCAATTTACTCGGCGTAACATTATCTTTCACAGTATAAAAAAAAATTGGGCTAATTTTACTGTTGTCTTATTTTTTTATTCAAAAAAGTGAATTTTTTCCAAAAAAAGTGCGCTTGTAAGACCGTTGCGCAAATACGGTGTGAAAAAAAGTATTTCAATGACCGCCATTTTATTCTCTAGGGTGTTAGAAAAAAAACAATATAAAATGTTTGGGGGTTCTAAGTAATTTTCTAGCAAAAAAAACTGTTTTAAACATGGAAACACCAAGTCTGAAAAAGAGGCCTGGTCCTTAAGTGGTTAAAGGTTACCAATATGATGTAATAAAGTTAAACCTTTTCATACTATTATTGTGTGTTAGACCATTGGAGGTATATTCAAAGTCCCATATATGATTTACATTTTTCTGATTAGGGAATAATTGTAGTTTTAAAGTCCACAATTTTACTGTAATGTATATCTTCATACAAATTCATTCAACATGAAATACAAATTATCCAACATCATTTAATCCAACTAAAACTATCCATTGAGGAGTTAGACAAACCTTATTTTTCACTCTCCAAAAAAATCACATTGCTGTATCCATGGGCGTCTGCAGGTAGGGGCAAGGGGGGTCAAGTGCCCCCCCTGGAATCAGGGATCAGATCTTAAATTCAACACAGTTCCATCACTATTGGGGTGACACCATTGTGGTTCTGTCAAGCCCCCCTATCAGTGTAGTGTGACTTCGCCTCTTTTCCCTGCTCAGTCCAGCACAGAACTCGGTGGTGCTGTGATAGGAGAAAGGCGAGCTGCGGGCTATCAGGTTTCCTCCAGTCACCCCCCCTTTCTCCTACCAGGGAGAAGAGACGACGGCTCTCACCAGGTTCCCCGCCCAGCTTTCTGCCCGCTCCATTCCTTCCCTATTGGCCATAACTGAGGGCCAATCAAAGGAGACTAGGAGAGGAGAGCATCATGGGACATGTAGTCCCAAAGATTGGTGGCCCCATTTTCCACAGGGAGGAGGCTACAGCTCGATCAAGAGAGAGATTGAGAGACTGCAGCCTGGAAAAAAGCTGAGGGAGAGAGTGCTACAGGAAAAAGAAGGAGGAGTGTGCTGGGCGGAAGCCAGAGAGAGCCATGCTGCCCAGCGCCACCAGAGAGAGAGCTACACTGCCCCGCGCCACCAGAGAGAGCCATGCTGCCCAGCGCCACCAGAGAGAGCAACGCTGCCCAGCACTGCCAGAGAGAGAAAGACTGAACCACTGCCAGGGTACAGACATGCTACACTACTGACCAGAGTCACCCCCCGGGGAACCCAGAGTGAGCAGATCACTGCTGTAGTTTAACTGGGACTGGTAAGAGCGCCTGTTGGCCATTATCCATTACCTATCCTAGGGACTGTACTACATCTGCAGTCTCTGACCATGATAATGTGATAATGACATTGTCAAAAAGGGGCAGTGCATGGGTGACCCTAAATTTATGCCCCCCCCCCCCCTGAAAAAAATTCTGCGGACGCCCATGGCTGTATCTTTGCCAGAATAACATTTGGCAAGGATACATTAATTGCCACTCATTAGAAAAGATCCTATTCTCCCACTCCCCCATGTACAGATAGGCATAGGCAGGGGCAGAGGCCGTACCCATTGCCACACTTCACACTTGATTATTATTGTAGCTCCTGGTAATAATTTTTATTCACCTGGACCTGCTCTATCATGTTGAAAACATCTCATTGCTTCTCCAAGCGGCTACGCCGATACCAGGAAAATACTACAGCATTTATAGCCACACGTGTACCTAAGACACCTTAATCTGATAATCATAGAATGGGAAAACACGGTTGATGATTACATAAGAACTAGATGGGAGTTGTAAAACTTTGAGACAACACCCTAGTCTTATTACATAATCTAAACCAACTGTGCCATGTAGCCTGGAGCAAGTTAATCATTGAAAAACACAACACGTGTTTCTTGGACTATACTTCCTTGTATTTAGGTAGGAAAGTGTAGGGAATAGTAGCGTAGGTATGTATTTTGTTTTTTGTTTGTTTTGTTTTTTAAGAGTAGGTATGTTTAATAGGGAGTTTTAAATTTGCTGGGGAGTTTAGCTGACTCAAAGAGAGGGGAGGTAAGGCACCATTTCATAATGAGTTGTTTTGTTCCACACACCTAACATGGAATAGTGTGAGATGGGGGGCTGACCGAGCTATCAATCAGTGGGTAATAGGGTGCGGGTACAGCAGCTCGAGAGTGAGAGAATGGCTACCAATCTGTTCCACATATTGAGAAGATGGCATGTAAGGAATGGGCGAGACAGTGATGGACCCCTTCGTTTAGGGTTAACCCACGGTAAACCTCTGATGTAAATCTCATTGGACATGATGCTAGATGGTAGGAAAGAATGTCTGGGGCATTTATGCCACCTTTGTTCTTGGAATGGAAAATCATTTTTGGTTGAGTCTAAGCGCCCAGACCTCCAAGTGAAAAGTGTAAACATTTGTTGTAATTTCCTAGATAAAGTCCTAGATATCTCTATTGAGATGCTTTGGAATAAGTATAAAATCTTGGTAGTGATGTCCATTTTAGAAACAAAATTGATTCATTCAACTGTATAGGGTGGCAGGGATGGGTCCTGGACGGGAGATGTGTCCCTGTTATTTGGATTATGGTCCCTTTAAGGGGGACTACTTGAATGCAATTTTTGAGTATTCAGGGCTTCTCACCCATGCAGTGCGAAGCCTCTCCATATAGGATGGTGATAGAGCATATAACTCAAATGAGGAAGAGAATTTCGAAAGTGCCCCCTTTGGTCAGGGAGCATTTACAAAGGGCAGAGGAAGCACAGGAGACGTGTGTAAATCCAGTCCACCTAGCTCAGACCAAGTGGCTGTGCTTATACCCACAGTTCCTGGACCTGAACCACAGCACGTTCCTGGTTAGGTGGCAGGGGCCATTTGAAGTGCTAGAAAAGGCATCCTGCAAGGTGCAAACCTCAGTGAATAAACGAGGAGAAGGGGGAGAAGACTCACCTGCATCCAAGGCACCCAAATCGGGATCAGCATTGTTAGACGGGAAATCAAAATAATGTTTTTTTTAAGATTCAAACTACCATATTTATTGGCGTATAACACGCGCCGGCGTATAACACGCACCCCAAGTTTAGGAGGGAATTTAAAAGCAAAAAAAACTTTTAAGAGGGAAGTTTAAGGGAAAAAAATGACATTTAAATGCCAATCAATGCAGCCTTGTCATTGTCATTTGCAGCCTTGCATTGAAGCCTTGTCAGTCATATGCAGCCTTGCATTGCAGCCTTGTCAGTCGTATGCAGCCTTGCATTTGCAGCCTTGTCAGTCATTTGCCATTTAAAAATGGTGCCGGTAGTTCTTGGGCTGTTCTCGGCGGCTTTCGGTATTTTCGGCCACACTCGGCCGTTCTCAGCTATTTTCGGCCGTACTTGGCCGTTCTCGGCGGCTTTCGACTTTCCGAAAGCCACCGAGAACGCTCGAAGATAGCTGAGAATGGCCTAAGATAGCTGGGAGCGGCCGAGTGCGGCTGAAAATACATGGAAGCCACAGATAGCGGCAGAAAGCCCTAGAAAAAGCGGGGGATCGGCGTATAGCACGCACACCCCCGATTTCCCCCTGATTTTAGGGGGGAAAAAGTGCATGTTATACGCCGATAAATAGGGTACGTGAAAATTTGTTGACATCACAGGGGCGGACTGACAACTCATGGGGCCCCCGGGCAATAGGAGATTATGGGGCCCCCAGGCAATCAGAGATTATGGGGCCACACAGTATACACAAACACAGTATACAATCACACAGTATATACAGACATGTTTCTATTGACTTAGAAGGTACTGGAGAGGTGGGACAGCTATAATCTCAGGATTTTTAGACCAAAAGGATGTCGGTAAAGGGACATTTCAGAGACAGATGTAAAAAAAACACAGATTTTTATATACTGTCCCTGGTTTTACTGAGGCTGGCAACCCTGATGGGGCCCTCGGGCACTGCCCGAGTGGCCGAATGGTCAGTCCTCCCCTGGACATCCAACAGTGTCCCAATGAGATCAAAATGTCTATTTGGACAAAAGTTAAGTTCTCTTGAAAAGTAGGTTTGTTTCATCATCATTCAAGATCCTTTTAGAAATATTAATGACATTGGAAATTATCGCTGGTCTTTGCCTCGCAACGAATAGTGATTGTTCCTTGGTGTATTTATGCCCTTCTTCCTCCTCTCCTCGTCTTTTTGTGGGTTGTTTCTTTTTTGTTTTTCTTTGGTGAATCCACAAGGGTTTCCTCAGTTGCGGCCATTGCTGGGCCGATCCGAGCTTGCCGATGTTGAGGGCCGTTCTGGTGATGAGTCTGAGGCCGTGGTGGCTAAAGTGTCATTAACTGGTTCACTTTCCTGGTCAGAAAAACTGACCTGTTTTCTTTGATACTTCCAGTACCGACCCGAGAACAATTGTTTTTTTTTCCATGTGTAGACATTGTTATTTTCATAGTCTGTACCAGGGGTCTTCAAACTATGGCTGTCCAGTTGTTCAGAAACTACAATTCCCATCATGCCTGGTCATGTCTGTGAACATGTTGACAGTGTATCGGTCCACTCTTTTTTCAGACTTTCATCAAACAGGTCCGATGGGGGGAATTTTTTAATCCTTAAGCCCCGTGGAATCTGCATCAAAGAGATGTATTCTGTCAAAAAGCTTAATTCCCAAAAAGACCTTATTTGCCTGACCATCAGATTTTCCAATTTTCTAAAAAAGACGTATTAAAGACACTTCTTTATCGTCAGAGGGTTGAAGGGTATGCGTCCGCATATTCAGTCGCAGAGGATTGTCTGATGGCACAGTTTTCTGCTGAATCTAGGTTCTCCTGTGGCTGGGGTGGATGCAATGTTCTTCATATTTGTCATGGTTTTGCAATAGAGTTTGTCTGCTTACCTGTTTCCATGTGTTCATCTAGAGACCAGCCGACCCTCACCTGACTGCTTTTGTAATCTATCCTCTGGCATGGCTCCACCCTAGCTCCTATCGGAGAACTCTATATTAACCTGTGCACTGCAGGCCAGCCCTGCTGATCAACCTTTGTGTGTTTGGCTTCCTGTTACCTGCTGTGTGCTCTGCTGTTGTTCCGTTACTGACTTTGGCGTGTCCTTGACTATCCCTGTTTTCCTGTGATCCTGACCTTTTGGCGTGTCCCTGACTATTCCTGTTTGCTTGTGGCCCCGACCTTGGCTTTGTCCCTCACCATCCCTATCCTCCTGTTGCCTACTGGGGGTGTGAGCTGGGGGACCCTGGGGGTCGCGACCTGGAGCCAGTTGCAGCCAAGTCCATCCTCACCACTAGAGGCTCTGGTGAACACCTTCTGGCTCTTAGACTCCGCGCCCCAGGGAATCTTACGCTCTAACCCCGGTGGGATCCATATTGGTGTTCTGGCAGCCCTGCCTTCCTATCACCTTGACCCCCGTCCGCAGCAGTCAGCCGTAGGGTCCACAACCTTGCGATGCACTCCTGATCCCTACGGTGTGCATCTGTCACCTGGCCTCAAGGTGACCTGACAATATTTAGGCAAGCTTCCACGAGGATAAAGACCAAAAAATGGTGGTTATATATAAGAGTTGAGATCCAAACAGCCTCCGGGCAGGCAAAATAAATGGGCAAAGTCCAGGAACAAGGGGAAGAGAGATGCGGCTCTAGGAAGGGTGTCTGGAAACGTACCTCTCCTCAGGAACAGGAACAGCAGGTGCTGGCCAAGCATAGGTAATTGGATGAAGGGAAGATTCTGGACAGCCACACTCAAAATAAAACGCCTTTATTAAAAAAAAAAAAAGGAGGTAATAATCCAAAAAGTACAAGCCACAGCAAACAACGGATCACAGGAGCTGACGCGTTTCACACTTTCAGAAGTGCTTATTCATATCTAAAGTAACCACAAACAAATAGGGTGGCACAGCGGTGTAACTGCCTGGAGTTTGCATGTTCTCCCTGTGCCTGCGTGGGTTTCCTCCGGGTACTCTGATTTCCTCCTACACTCCAAAGAGATGCTGGTAGGTTAATTGGCTTCTGTTCAAAATTGGCCCTAATATATGAATGGGGACCTTGGATTGTAGGCAACTTGAGGGTAGGGAATGATGTTAGACATGGGCGCCGTCAATAAATTCACTTCGTTCCGTTCCGTTATGGTTCATATTAGAATTAATTCGTACTTCGTATTTCGTGTCCGAAATTCAATTTTAATTCGTACGAAATACGAATTGTCGTTAGGTTCGTTAACTTGTACGAACGTTCTTTACGATGAATTTAAAGGAAAAAATATATACCTCAATATGATGTGACATCATCTGGGATGGACAAGAAGAGAGGAGGGGCCGCCAAGGAGCAGCAGAGAGAGAACTTATTACACACGCTTCCTGCGCTACTCTGCATGCTGGCTGGTAAACGCTGTGCCCTGATGTTCCCCAATGTGTCCCAATGTGCTCCAATATGCCCCGATGTGCCCCAATGTGCTCCAATATGCCCCGATGTGCCCTGATGTGTCCCAATGTGCTCCAATATGCCCTGATGTGCCCCGATGTGCCCTGATGTGCCCCAATGTGCTCCAATATGCCCTGATGTGCTCCAATATGCCCTGATGTGCCCTGATGTGCCCCAATGTGCTCCAATATGCCCTGATGTGCCCCAGTGTGCCCTGATGTTCCCTAATGTGTCCCAATGTGCTCCAATATGCCCTGATGTGCCCCAATGTGCTCCAATATGCCCTGATGTGCCCTGATGTGCCCTGATGTGCTCCAATGTGCCCTGATGTGCTCCAAAGTGCCCTGATGTGCCCCCACCATTCTTCTCATTTACACATATGACTGCTAGAACAGATAAAAAGACATTTAGGGAAATTGATCAAAATTGGAGCGAACAGAATCTGGAGCAGTTGCCCATGGCAACCAATCAGCTTCTCTTCAGTTCGTTCCGTTAAGATTTGAAAATGAAAGAAAGAAGCAGATTGTCTGCCATGCACCGCTGGTCCAGTTTTCCCCTGCTCCAGTTTTTGATAGATCCCCCACACTGTTTGGGGTCACCGGGGATGTGCGGAGAGCACATGCTTGGTAACACCAAACAATTTCCAGTGACCCCGCACATCCCTGGTGACCCCGTGCAGTGCGGGGGATCAAAACTGGAGCAGCTGTGCATGGCAGCCATGTGCTCATTATGAGGGGCTCCCACCATCCCTGTGCTGTGCTAACTTCCTCCTGGGGCTGTACCCCTGCTGTGCTCAGTATGTCATTACAGGGATGGTGGAAACCCCTCATAATGAGCACAGCAGAGGTACAGCCCCAGGAGGAAGTCAGCACAGCACGGGGATGGTGAGAGCCCCTCATAATGAGCACAGCAGAGGTACAGCCCCAGAAGGAAGTCAGCATAGCACAGGGATGGTGGGAGCCCCTCATAATGAGCACAGCAGAGGTACAGCCCCAGGAGGAAGTCAGCACAGCACAGGGATGGTGGGAGCCCCTCATAATGAGCACAGCAGAGCTACAGCCCCAGGAGAAAGTCAGCATAGCACAGGGATGGTGGGAGCCCCTCATAATGAGCACAGCAGAGCTACAGCCCCAGGAGAAAGTCAGCATAGCACAGGGATGGTGGGAGCCCCTCATAATGAGCACAGCAGAGGTACAGCCCCAGGAGGAAGTCAGCATAGCACAGGGATGGTGGGAGCCCCTCATAATGAGCACAGCAGAGGTACAGCCCCAGGAGGAAGTCAGCACAGCACAGGGATGGTGGGAGCCCCTCATAATGAGCTTAATGAGTCGTCGATGCGACGACAACTGATTCAAAATTCGTAAACAAAAGTTCGTATTGCGTACAAAATTCGGACGCATGGCAATTCGTATTTTCGGATCCTCCCGAACGTTCGAATTTAGGGAAATTCGTACGAATGTGAGATTCGTACGAAAATAATCGCACATGTCTAAATGATGTGAGTGTGCAATGTACAGGGATAGGGACAACTGTAGACACTCAGGTTGAACTGGATGGACTTGTGTCTTTATTCAACCTTACTAACTATGTAACAAACATTAACTGCAATATATATACACACTGATATCTATTGAACATGTGACCCAAACCTGTGAATACTTTACTCTAATTAGAGTTAGTTGATAGGTGAAGTGGGTTGATTAATGTAGAGATAACATGTGGTTAAATGTGAGAGCACCACTAAGTATTGTAAAAGATAAAAACAAAATGTGTAAAAGCGGATGTACATAAAAAATATATATGGATATATATAATAAAAAATATTGGAAGATGCTACCTGCAAAGACCCAAAAACATTAAGGCCCCATGCACACTATCAGTTTTTCTGCTGAGTATTTCCTTCAGATTTACCAAAACCACATAATATGAGGTCAAACCTTAGGACTTTCGCTGTGTATGCAATCAGGCCGGCCCTTCTACTACATGGTTTTGGTAAATCTGAAGGAAAAAATCATCAGATAATCTGATAGTGTGTACGGAATGAAACATCCATTGAATATAATCAAAAAAATGAAAAATACTTAACGTTGGATATTAAACAAAAGTTCATATGTGTTGGAATAAACATACTCGATATAAAACATATCCATATAGACCTTTATATAGCGTAGAATATGAAAATGAGGATATGTATTATAAATAAAGAAGTGAACTACCGTAAAGAAAAAAAAAAAAGGTGAAAAATGTGAAGTGGAATGATATAATGATAAGCGAACATCCGTGTCCATATAAACATGCGTATATCCCGGTAGGGAACACCAAGCATGTGAGTATAGACATACATGTGCGTGATTATATAACAAAAAATCTGAAAATATAGGAGCATGAAAATGCCAATGACCACACATCTACAAAGACATCTACTAAACAAAGGATGCAAATGAATTGAAGAAGTTGTCTTGTGTCTGTGGCCTATAAATCTGAAAAATTTGTTAGTAAAATTATTACTGAAAATGAGTATATATATATATATATATGTATATATATAAAAAAAAAAATATATATATATATATATATATATATATATATATATATATATGTATGTATGTATATATATATATATATATATGTATATATATATATATATATATATATATATATATATATATATATATATATATATAAATAAATAAAAGTGGCTTCTAGATGTAAACTATTCAGAAAATGGCTACTACCTATAAAATTATTATACTATTTCATACATAATTGACCGAGAGTTGACCGCTTCTTAGCCCTTGTGCACACGGTCGGAGAATCCGTCGGAATGGGTCCTATCGGACCGTGTCGTCGGATAATCCGACTGTGTGTGGTCTGCATCGGACTGATTCCGTCGGACCCAATTTTCCAACATGTTGGAAATATTTCCCGACCAACTGGGCCGATCGGACATACTCCGATCATGTGTAGAGAATTTTGATCGGACCAAGTGCCACGCATGCTCAGATCAAATTCCTACATCAAAGCTATTGGCTACTAGCCTGAATGTAGTCCCGTCGTAATGAAATTACGTCATCACGTTTTGAATGATCGGATTTTTCGACAACTTTGTCCAACCGTGTGTATGCAACAGTTTCGGACAAGATCCGACGGACAAAATCCGACAGGCAACATCCAACAGATTTGGTTGTGGAAATCTCCGACCGCGTGTACAGGGGCTTAGAGAAATTATACCGTAGTGGAGCGAGAATGCCTGGCCATTAAGTGGGCTCTAAACTCCCTATGCAAGACGTTTCGCCTGTTGTTGGACCAGGCTGGGCACCACTGGGCTGGATGAGACAGAACATACACACAAATTCCATGGAAACGAGATAGTTCTTGGCATTACAAGAGTTCAAATTTGTGGTGGAACACAGACCAGGAAAACAATACCAGAATGCGGATGCCCTATCACATGCAGGGTGACCCACAGTGCCTCTGGCACCTCAGTGTCGAGGCAGGGGGGGGTGGTGGTGGTGGTTATGCACAGCACACAAGGGATGGGTGCTGGATGGAAAATTTTTGTCCCAGTTATTTGAGTTAGGGTTCTTTGAATGCAATGTTTGAGTATTCAGAGATGTTCCCCTATGCAAGGTTGGGGGTTACGGGGTAGTCCGGTTGGAGAAGAGAGGACTGATTTACAGCGCTCTAAAGATTGATAGGTCCTCATTTGGGAACCAGACTTTGGAGGCTTTGGATGGAAAGGAGCCTACAACCCTACAAAGGGCAGTCAGGGACTTTAAAAAAAAAAAACCCTGCCAAAAGGACAAGTGTTACTATCAGTGAGCCATAAATAATTTTTGATGTACCAGAAGTTGATGGACTATTTTGTTTGTTTTTTTCCCATGCCGAGGATATCCTGTTTTCTGTTTGGCTGTTTTTGAAAATAAAAGGACTGTTTGCTTCTACCAAATTGGCTGGCTGGTGATCCCGGGCTTCCACTCATTACAACATGTACACCAACCAGGAGAATTGCTTATGGTTAAATTTGGTTAGGATAGGTTTTTTTTTTTTTTTTTGCAATAATATCAAATGGTTTATAGAAATAACAGTTGTGAGATGTCAGAAGGGATTTGGATCTCTTGGTATTTGAGGCAGGTGAAAGAAAACATGATATTTTCTTCCCGGAGAGCCGCCCTGGGATGGTGTCACGGAGATCTGTGAAGAACACAGATGTAGCCTTATTATCTTTGAAATTTCTCAGAGTTAAAACATCTGAATTTGTTAATCATGAATGGCAAAGAAATACATGTATGTGGTTGTGTTACACATAACAGGAGATCGTCTACAAACAAGGATAGTTTATTACTACTTGGTCCAGTCTGGATTTCAGAGATTGATGAATTTCGCTTCAATGCAACTGTGATGTGTTCTGTAGATATTAAGAGTGGTGGCTGGTGCTAAATATTTCCACTGCTGGGACTTCCATCTTCCATGGCCAGATGTGGAGACCAGCTTGGTCTCCCTCCCCAGAAACCCACAGTGTACCCAGCGAAGAGGGCTGATCGGCGGCTGCATGCATTAAAGAGGAAGTAAACCCTGATGAGTTTACTTCCTCTTTCATTCCCTGCAAAGGCAAAGCATAATGGACTACTATGCATCGCATCGCATCGCATAGTAGTCCATTATGTGTCACTTACCTGACACAGGAGCCAGCGAAGTCACCGCTGTCCCCTGTAGTCCGGCGCATCCATCTTCTCGGTGGGGTCTCGCAGCTCCGCCGCTGTCATTCGGCAAAGCCGCGATGACGTCCCTCCCGCGCATGCGCACGGGAGCCGACACGCGCGGCATCTCCGTCGTGGACGGTGCCGCGCTCAGTGCGCCTGCGCGCTGCTGTCTACGGCGCATGCACCGTAGACAGCGGTGCCTGTCTTCAGGCAAATATCTCCTAAACCGTATACGTTTAGGAGATATTTCTTGGACCTACAGGTAAGTCTTAATCTAGGCTTACTTGTAGGTCAAAGTGCAGGCATGTACTGGCCATTGGGACCACCGGGAGTTTCCCGGTGGGCCGATGGCTCAGTGGGCCACTCTGATGTAAGGGGGCTGGTGATGGGACACTGATGTAAGGGGGTGCTCATGGGACATTCTGATGTAAGGGGCTGCTGATGGGACACTCTGATGTAAGGGGGCTGCTGATGGGACACTCTGATGAAAGGGGGTGCTGATGAGACATTCTGTTGTAAGGGGGCTGGTGATGGGACTCTCAAAATGTAAGTGGGCCGGTCTGGATGAAGTCCAGGGCCAAATTTCTGTCCCAGTCCAGCCCTGTCAAAGTGTGTTGTAAGGGTTTACAACCACTTTAACATTGATCTGCTGCCTGAAACAGGTCCTCCTCCAGCTACAGTCTGAACACCATCCGGTAAGAGTGGCGGACGGAGGCTCCGGGAAAGTCCATGAGTAGCCCGGAAGCAGGACGACCTCTAATCAATCAGCACTCCCTCTCCTCCCCTCTGTCTATCCTCCTTTTGGCCAATCAGGTGACGGGTCTCAGGAGCGGCTTCCTAATTGGCCCGGGAAGAGAATCAGGAAGCCTGACGTTTTGGCCAATACCTGCTTCCCGATTGGCCAGGAGGAAGATCAGTGTTGCAACAGTGAAATTTGATTCGCTGTTGCAACACACCTGGATGGGCTGCAGACGAAATGCTCTGCTCCCCGAGTCCACCCAATTTTGAAGCCTATTAGAGCCTATGGCTCTAATCAGATTCTTCAAAAAAAAGAAAAAGAGCTGGCAACTCTAATTCATATGCCCGGTGACACATGAATAGGGGCGGCCTCCACGGCCGTGGCTAGATTCATGCAATGCATGAATCTATCCACTGCATATAGGGGGGTGGCGAGGAGAGAGGGGGAAGCGCCCGGGCGCCTCTAGGGCCGCCACTGATAAAATGACTCCTTTTTTAAGACATGTGCAAAAAAATGCAAAAAACGGCTCTGGCAGCAAAAGCGTCATAGTCTGGGTTACTGTAGGCGTGGCGGGAAGCATACCTTCTGCTATGATGTGTCCCTTTTTTTCTTATCTTAAAAAGTTGGGAGCTATGACATCATCTAAGGACTAGTCATATATTAACCACTTCCCGACCGGCGCACGCCGATGTACGCTGGCAGAATGGCACGGGCAGGCAAATGGGTGTACCTGTACGTCCCTTTAAATTTGCCGCTCGCGTGCTGGTCGCGACCCCCGTGAGTCCGGTCGCGAGTCCCGTGGACTCGTTCACCGCGGACATACCCGCGATCGTCTCACGGGGCGGCTGAACTGGGAGATGCCGTTGTAAACAGCATCTCCCCGTTCTGCCTAGCAACAAGTGACGCTGATCTCTGCTCCATGTGATTGGAGAAGAGATCAGTGTTTACTAAATGAAAGCCCAGCCCCCAACAGTTAGTAACACACCCCTAGGAACACTTAACCCCTACATTGCCACCCACTGGTTACCCCCTTCACTGCCAGTGTCATTTACACAGGAATCAATGCATTTGTATAGCACTGATTGCTGTATAAATGACAATGGTTCCAAAAATGTGTCAAAAATGTCCGATGTGTCCGCCACAATGTTGCAGTCACAATAAAAATCGCTGATCGCCGCCATTACTAGTGAAAAAAAAAAAGATTAATAAAAATGCCATAAAACTTTCCCCTATTTTGTAAACGCTATAACTTTTGCGCAAACCAATCAATTAAACGCTTATGGAGATTTTTTTTACCAAAAATATGTAGAAGAATACGTATCGGCCTAAACTGAGGGGAAATTTTTTTTTTATATATTTTTGGGGGATATTTATTATAACAAAAAGTAAAAAATAATGCGTTTTTTTCAAAATTGTCGCTCTATTTTTGTTTATAGCGCAAAAAATAAAAACCGCAGAGGGGATCAAATACCACCAAAAGAAAGCTCTATTTGTGGGAAAAAAAAGGACGTCAATTTTGTTTGGGAGCCACGTCGCCACGACCGCGCAATTGTCAATTAAAGCGACACAGTGCCGTATTGCAAAAAAAATGCCCCGGTCATTGAGCAGCCAAATCTTCCGGGCCATTTTTTGCGATTCGGCACTGCGTCGCTTTAATTGACAATTGCACGGTCGTGCGACGCCGTGCCCAAAACAAAATTGATGTCCTTTTTTCCCCCCACAAATAGAGCTTTCTTTTGGTGGCATTTGATCCCCTCTGCCGTTTTTATTTTTTGCACTATAAACAAAAAAAGCCACAATTTTGAAAAAAACTACAATTTTTTTAATTTCTGCTCTAATAAATATCCCCCCCCCCCCAAAAAAAAGTAAAAAAATAACGAATTCTTCATCAATTTAGGGCGATATTTATTCTACATATTTTTGGTAAAAAAAAACAAAAAAAACAATAAGCGTCTATTGATTGGTTTGTGCAAAAGTTATAGCGTCTACAAAATAGGGGACAGATTTGCGGAATTTTTAATTTTTACCCTTTTTGGAGACCAGTAACACCAATACAGTGATCAGTGCTATAAAAACGCACTGATTACTGAATAAATACACTAACAAGGAAGGGGTTAACACTAGGGGGCGATCAAGTGACAATACATGCTCATCTCCAAAAGGACGAGAGGACCACCCCATGGACAGTGAAGCCTATGTCGAGTGATATCGGACAACGACCGACCGGCTCGGAGGCTTGGCTCTACAAATGAATCGTATGTTTGTAGTAGACATGGGCGCCGTCAATACATTCGTTTTGTTCTGTTCCATTACGATTCGTATTAAAATTAATTCGTACTTCGTATTTCGTGTCCGAGATTCCGTTTAGTTTCGTACGAAATATACGTTAATATACGTTAATTTGTATGAACAACGTTCGTTACGATGAATTTAAAGGCAAAAATATACCTCAATATGACAGTCGATGCTGATGGAAGTTTGGTTTTTATCCGAAATACGAAATTCCGTCGAAGAATTTCCTATCCGAAATACGAAGTTTCATTAGATGAGAAAGAGAGAAGCGGATTGTCTGCCATGCACTGCTGGTCCAGTTTGCGCCTGCTCCTCCTGGGGCTGCTTATTATGAGGGGCTCCCACCATCCCTGTGCTATGCTGACTTCCTCCTGGGGGTTCTTATTATGAGGGGCTCCCACCATCCCTGTGCTGTGCTGACTTCCTCCTGGGGCTGCTTATTATGAGGAAGTCAGCATAGCACATGGATGGTGGGAGCCCCTCATAATAAGCAGCCCCAGGAGGAAGTCAGCATAGCACAGGGATGGTGGGAGCCCCTCATAATAAGCAGCCCCAGGAGGAAGTCAGCATAGCACAGGGATGGTGGGAGCCCCTCATAATATGCAGCCCCAGGAGGAAGTCAGCATAGCACAGGGATGGTGGGAGCCCCTCATAATAAGCAGCCCCAGGAGGAAGTCAGCACAGCACAGGGATGGTGGGAGCCCCTCATAATATGCAGCCCCAGGAGGAAGTCAGCATAGCACAGGGATGGTGGGAGCCCCTCATAATAAGCAGCCCCAGGAGGAAGTCAGCACAGCACAGGGATGGTGGGAGCCCCTCATAATGAGCACAGCAGAGGTACAGCCCCAAGAGGAGGTCAGCATAGCACAGGGATGGTGGGAGCCCCTCATAATAAGCATAATGACTGAGTCGTTGTCGATGCGACGACAACTGATCCGAAATTCGTAAACAAAAATTCGTATTGCGTACAGAATTCGGACGCACGACAATTCGTATCCTCCCGAACGTACGAATTTTGGGAAATTCGTACGAATTTGAGATTCGTACGAAACGAATCGCACATGTCTAGTTTGAAGATGGGAAGACAAACAAGGCAGAAGGAACCTACGAATGTACTACGCCTGTGCTGAATGAAGTTGGGACATGACCGACAGCAACTCGGAGGCAGGTTTTTAACGAAAGGGATGCGGGACAGGAGGCATAGCGAGTCGCAAGATTGCACATGATACGAAAAGGTTTGAATCCTATCTGCAACAGTGAGCGGGAACCGCAGACGAAGACCATGAATGGAGAAACCGCAACACACTTGCGATCGATTGCACAGACTCACGAACACGGGGTGAGCTGGGAAGAGTGTATTATCGCACACTGGAACCGACAAAGAGCATGGACGAGTGGGCTGCTTAACCTCCTCGCGCCCGCCGGCCATCGAATGACGGCTCAGCGGTTCGGCTGTCGTTCTGGACGGGCGTCGTATGATGTCCTCCCAAAAGGACCGCTCTCGCGCTCCCCTGGGGGCGTGTGCATCGCAGCGATCGGTGGTGTGGGGTGTCAGTCTGATCTCGGTAAAGAGTCTCTGACTGAGGCTCTTTACCACGTGATCAGCAATGTCCAATCACGGCTGATCACGATCTAAACAGTAAGAGCCGTTGATCGGCTCTTCCTCGCTCGCGTCTGACAGCCGATCGGTTGCTCTCCTGACAGGGGGGTCTGTGCTGATTGATTATCAGCACAACCTCCCCTTGAGTGCCCACCCAAGACCACCAGGATGCCGCCAGGACCACCAGGGATTGGCACCACCCTGGACCACCAGGTATACCACCCTAGACCACCAGGGAGATCAATCAATGCCCAGGCAGCTGCCAAACAGTGCCCATCCCAAATGCCTGACAGTGCCGCCTATCAGTGCCCAGCAGTGCTGCCTATCAGTGCTACCCATACGTACCCATCAGTGCAGCCTTTCAGTGCCCATCAGTGTCGCCTATCAGTGCCCACCAGTGCCACCCATGAGTGCCACCTATAAATGCCCATCAGTGCTGCATATCAGTGCCACTCATCAGTGCTGCCTACCAGTGCTCATCAGTACCGCCTATCAGTGCCCATTGTCAGTGCCCATCAGTGCCCCCTCATTGATGCCACCTCATCGGTGCCCATCAGTTAAGGAGAAAACATACTTATTAACAAAATTTTATAACAGAAACAAAAGAAAAAAATATTTTTTTTTTTCAAAATTATAGGACTTTTTTTTATTTGTTTAGCAAAAAATAAAAACCACAGAGGTGATCAAATACCACCAAAAGAAAACTCTATTTCTGGGAACAAAATGACAAAAATTCTGTTTGGGTACAGCGCCGTATGACCGCGCAATTGTCATTGAAACGGCGACAGCGCTGAAAGGTAAAAATTGGCTTGGGCAGGAAGGGGGTGCCTGGTATTGAGGTGGTTAGATACCCTCCAGGCTCCTCCCATAATTTCAGGCCACCATACTGGCTATATATATAATGAAATACAAAAATTATTTACAAAACTATATATTCTACCTTTCTAGTCTCTTCGGAGAAGGTGCATGCACAGGACTCTATAAACAACTTCTAATGTTCAGAATAGCTTGCAATGGGCGATTAAAGATACAAACCAAGGACAATTATTTTATTTTTTAGAAGAGCCTTAACATACTCTGTACCAGCCAAGCCTTGAGATCTTTAGCCCTAGGTACAGACAGTGCACACACCTAGTTTCCAGCTGATAAGGAAATCTGCCAGCAGAGCACAGACCGGGTTAGGTATGCTTGATAGAACTTTCCCACCCCCTCGGTAAAGTTTTTTTTTTCATTTTGGATAGAGTGGTCCCATTGGGGAAAATTCCCTTTCACTTTCTGTCCCATAGCCAAAACAGGAAGTGAGGCAATCTGGTGTCCCCCGTTGAAAGACTTCCCCTCTATTCCTGTGCTGGTGACAATTTGTTATCTGTGCTCGATTAGCTGCAGTGGGGGGCATGGGAGATATCGGGGGGGGGGGTTAATAGGACTTGTCACCTGTAGACATGTGCATTTCATTTCGTTCCGAATCGAAATTCGGATGAATTTTCATTATTCGGACATTCGGATGCATCTGAATTACCGAATTACAATGCTAACGCATTCAAACAAAATTTGAATCAAATTCGAACATTTTTCGACCCGAATTTGGGGCCACGTATCTCGGGGCCACATGCAGCTAGAAACCCCAAATTTGGTATGCAAACACAATAGAACTAGCACTACAACATCTCCAAATTTGGGGTTTCTAGCTCCAAGTGACCCCGAGTTACGGGCCCCAAAGTTCGGATCGCAAAATGTCAAGCACTTTTCTGCAGCAGAGAATGACATTTTGTGACCCGACTTTGGGGCCTCATGTCTCGGGGTCACTTATAGCTAGAAACTCCAAATTTAGTATACAAACACAATAGAACTAGCACTACATCATCCAAAAATGGAAAGAGTATGGGACAACTGCAAACCTACCAAGACATGGCCGTCCACCTAAACTGACCGGGCCGGGCAAGGAGAGCATTCATCAGAGAAGAGCCAAGAGGTCCATGGAAACTCTGGAGGAGCTGCAGAGATCCACAGCTCAGGGGGGAGAATCTGTCCACAGGACAACTATTAGTCGTCTCTCCACAAATCTGCCCTTTATGGAAGAGTGACAAGAAGAAAGACATTGGAGAAAGAAAGTCATAAGAAGTCCTGTTTGTAGTTTGTGAGAAGCCATGTGGGGGAGGGGGCAGCAATATGTGGAAGAAGGTGATCTGGTCAGATGAGACCAAAATGTAATTTTTGTCCTAAAAGCAAAACGCTATGTGTGGGGAAAACTAACACTGCCCATCCCCCTGAACACACCATCCCCACCGTGAGCCATGGTGGTGACAGCATCATGTGGTGGGGATGGTTTTCTTCAGCAGGGACAGGGAAGCTGGTCAGAGTTGATGGGAAGATGGATGGAGCCAAATACAGGACAATCTTAGAAGAGAACCTGTTAGAGTCTGCAAAAGACTTGAGACCGGGGCGGAGGTTCACCTTCCAGCAGGACAACGACCCGAAACATCCAGCCAGAGCTACAATGGAATGGTTTAGATCAAAGCATATTCATGTGTTAGAATGGCCCCAGTCACAGTCCAGACCCAAATCCAATTGAGAATCTGTGGCAAGGCTTGAAAATTGCTGCTCACAGACGCTCTCCATCCAATCTGACAGAGCTTGAGATATTTTACAAAGAAGAAGAATGGGCAGAAATGTCCTCTCTAGATGTGCAAAGCTGGTAGAGACACCCCCAAAAAGACTTGCAGCTGTAATTGCAGAGAAAGGCGGTTCTACAAAGTATTGACTCCGGGGGGCGCCATACAAATGTACCCCCCCACACTTTTTCACTTATTTATTTGTAAAAAATGTTGAAAAACATTTATCATTTCGTGCCACTTTGTGTTGGTCCATCACATCAAATCCCAATAAAATACATTTACGTTTTTTGGTTGTAACATGACAAAATGTGGAACATTTCAAGGGGTATGAATACTTTTTTTCAAAGCGCAGTATATTGTGTTTGTGTGCACTAAAAGTGTACTTTTTCCTGAAAATATGCAGTGACAAGGGACGTGCAAATATAGTTTGGTTTGACATAATAAACCCCAACTGCCACTATTTTATTCTCAGGGGCCTCTGCTATCAGGAAATATATAATGTTTGGGGGTTGTAAATAATTATTGATATTAAAAAAAAAATGCTGATTTTAACAAGTGTACCAAAAAAGAAACAAAAAAGTATGTGGTTAAAAATTGCAATAATCCAATGTCTGTAAAGGTCACTCCTGGAGCCAAGCCTTGAGAAACCCCCTGGGAAATGCCACAACATCACATGAAGATGACAAAACAGGAGCCATCAATGTATAGAGATCCACATATCTTCACACCTCTCAGAAGGAAGGTGAGATTCAACAATGACCCCTCTGGTCTTCTGCACCGTCTTCCTCTGTGTGGCCATCTCCGCAGGTCAGTGTCATATTTATTAATAAAATGATGATTATTATAGCTTAGAAGGCAATAAGGTCAGACCCAAATATAATTATCAGACTATATGTTACTCTTTTTTTATTTTTATCCACCTTTATTTTCTGTATGTGTTTATTTGTTTTCTTATACGTTTATTTCTTTCCTTATATGTTTAGTTTTATCCCCCCCCGTGTGTTTATTTTATTTTTTTCCTTATATGTTTAGTTTTATTTTTCCCCAGTGTGTTTATTTTTTTCCTCTTTATTTTTATTTTTTTTACATATGTGTTTATTTTAATTTTTAGTGTATATGTTTACTTATTTTATATATGCTTATTTTTATTCCTTATGTTTTTATTTTTATTTTTCCATAAAAGTTTATTTATTTACTTTTCCTTTTTTGTGTTTATTTTTATTTTCTCCCATCAGTGATTCTCAAACCAGGGTTCAGTGAAACTCTAGGGTTCCTCCAGCTATTGCTAGGAGTTCCTTGAGCTTTTTCCTGGTTTGACCTCCTATTTAATGGTGCCTGCGTAGTTCCAGGCCCAAATGCCACTTGGTAGAGCCAGCAGCATGGCACCAAAGATCTTTTTAGCTGCCTGTAAAGGTGGCATTCTGACCACCACGGAAGGGGGTTCAAACCTCCTACTGACCATTTGTGTATTGAGCTTCGGTGGGTTAGTTTTAGTTAGGGCTTCCCAAGACCTGCAAATTGTTTTAGGGGTTCCTCTGGGGTAAAAAGGTTGAGAAAGGCTGTCCTATGTGTTTACATTTTTTCCCCCCTTATGTTTAATTTTTATTTTTCCCCTTATTTGTAATTTTTATTCCCCCCTCTTATTTGTAATTTTTATTTCCCCCCTTATTTGTAATTTTTATTTTCCCCTTATGTGTAATTTTTATTTTTCCCATTTTAGTTTTAGTTAGGGTTTCCAGAGACCTGAAAACTATTTTAGGGGTTCCTCTGAGGTAAAAAGGTTGAGAAAGACTGTCCTATGTGTTTAAATTTTTTCCCCCCTTATGTTTCATTTTTATTTTTCCCCTTATTTGTAATTTTTATTTCCCCCCTTATGTGTTATTTTTATTTTTTCCCCTTTTCGTATTAGTTGGGGTTTCCAGAGACCTGAAAATTATTTTAGGGGTTCCTCTGGGGTAAAAGGGTTGAGAAAAGCTGTCCTATGTGTCTAATTTTTATTTTTTCCCCTTTTCGTATTAGTTGGGGTTTCCCGAGACCTGAAAACTATTTTAGGTGTTCCTCTGGGGTAAAAAAGTTGAGAAAGGCTGTCCTATGTGTTTACATCCCCCCCCCCCCCCCCTTATGTTTAATTTTTATTTTCCCCTTATGCTTAATTTTTATTTTTCCCCTTATGTTTAATTTTTATTTTTCCCCTTATGTGTAATTTTTATTTTTTCCCCTTTTCGTATTAGTTAGGGTTTCCAGAGACCTGAAAACTATTTTAGGTGTTCCCCTGGGGTAAAAAGCTTGAGAAAGACTGTCCTATGTGTTTAATTTTTTTTTTCCCCCCTTATGTTTAATTTTTATTTTTTCCCCTTATGTGTAATTTTAATTTTTCCTCTTATGTGTTATTTTTATTTTTCCCCCTTTTAGTTTTAGTTAGGGTTTCCCGAGACCTGAAAACTATTTTAGGTGTTCCTCTGGGGTAAAAAGGTTGAGAAAGGCTGTCCTATGTGTTTCATTTTTTTCCCCCCCCTTATGTGTAATTTTTATTTTTCCCCTTATGTTTAATTTTTATTTTTCCCCTTATATGTTATTTTTATTTTTTCCCCTTTTAGTTTTAGTTAGGGTTTCCCGAGACCTGAAAACTATTTTAGGTGTTCCCCTGGGGTAAAAAGCTTGAAAAAGACTGTCCTATGTGTTTACATTTTTTTTCCCCTTATGTTTAATTTTTATTTTTCCCCTTATGTTTCATTTTTATTTTTCCCCTTATGTGTTATTTTTATTTTTCCCCTTTTAGTTTTAGTTAGGGTTTCCCGAGACCTGAAAACTATTTTAGGGGTTCCCCTGGGGTAAAAAGGTTGCGAAAAGCTGTCCTATGTGTTTAATTTTTATTTTCCCCCCTTAGGTGTAATTTTTATTTTTCCCCTTGTGTGTTATTTTTTATTTTTCGCCTATTAGTTTTAGTTAGGGTTTCCCCCGAGACCTGAAAACTATTTTAGGGGTTCCCCTGGGGTAAAAAAAAAGTTGAGAAAGGCTGCCCTTTGGGGGTTATTTAGGAAAGGCAAATCCACTTTGCACTACAAGTGCACTTGGAAGTGCAGTGGCTGTAGATCTGAGGGGAAGCTCTGAAATGAGGGGAAGCTCTGCTGATTTTATCATCCAATCATGTGCAAGCTAAAATGCTGTCTTTTATTTTCCTTGCACGCCCCCCCCCCCCCCCCCCCCTCAGACCTACAGTGAATGCACTTCCAAGTGCACTTTGCACCTGTAGTTTTACATTTGTAGTGCAAAGTGGATTTGCCTTTCATAAATAACCCCCCCCCCCCCCCCCCGTGCGTTTATGTTCTTGTAATGTTTACTGGAACAGTTCAAAGGGGACGTTGTCACAAAGAGGAGGTAATAGATCTGCTGAGTTTTGGGCAACAGCGCCAACTCAGCAAAGAGATTCCTCCGAATAACACAAACTTATGTGTTATTTTTTATTTTTCCCCCTTATGTATTTATTTATTTATTTGTCCTTATTTCTTTATTTTCAATTTTTTCCCTTATGTGTTTATGTATTTATAATTTTTTTTGTCCTTATTAATTTATTTTCTATTTTTTCCTTAGGTGTTTATTTATTTATTTATTTTATTGTTATATTTTTTTCTATTTCTCTTCTTTTCTTTTTTTTTTTTATACCTCTTGTTTTATTTGATTTCTTTTTTTTTCTTTTTTTCTTTTTTTTTTATTATTTCTTTTTTTTTTTTTCTGTAGGACGTTATTATGCCCAATAAAATCACATGCTAGAGTTGTATTTGGCTTTCAGAAGTTATCACTTAAAAAATAAAAATAAAAAAATAAGTACTCGGTGTAAAAGAGAAGGGCTATTACTAACATCTGCCGCTGATCTTCAACATCCAACACTGCTTAAGCCGGCCATATACACCTATAGATTGTATGCAGATTTTCTATGGTTAGATTCCTCCATCCACACAGTTTAGCGAACATGGAGAAATCTGTTGCACTTTTTCCATCAAACCATAGAAAATCTGCAGATAATCTATAGGTGTATGGCCAGCTTTAGGGTGCTGTTGCAGCACTGAGACCAAGCATCCAAGCATTGGGACCAAGCATCCAAGCACTGGGACCAAGCATGCAAGCATTGGGAACAAGCTTCCAAGCATTGGGAACAAGCATGCAAGCATTGGGACCAAGCATCCAAGCACTGGGACCAAGCATCCAAGCACTGGGACCAAGCATCCAAGCATTGGGACCAAGCTTCCAAGCATTGGGGCCAAGCATCCAAGCATTGGGACCAAGCTTCCAAGCATTGGGACTAAGCATCCAAGCATTGGGACCAAGCATCTAAGCATTGGGACCAAGCTTCCAAGCATTGGGACTAAGCATCCAAGCATTGGGACCATGCATCTAAGCATTGGGACCAAGCTTCCAAGCATTGGGACCACGCATCCAAGCATTGGGACCAAGCTTCCAAGCATTGGGAATAAGCATCCAAGCATTGGGACCAAGAATCCAAGCATTGGGACCAAGCTTCCAAGCATTGGGACCAAGCTTCTAAGCATTGGGAATAAGCATTCAAGCATTGGGACCAAGCTTCCAAGCATTGGAACCAAGCTTCCAAGCATTGGGAATAAGCATCCAAGCATTGGGACCAAGCATCCAAGCATTGGGACCAAGCTTCCAAGCATTGGGACTAAGCATCCAAGCATTGGGACCAAGCTTCCAAGCATTGGGAATAAGCATCCAAGTATTGGGACCAAGCTTCCAAGCATTGGGACCAAGCTTCCAAGCATTGGGAATAAGCATCCAAGCATTGGGACCAAGCATCCAAGCATTGGGACCAAGCTTCCAAGCATTGGGACTAAGCATCCAAGCATTGGGACCAAGCTTCCAAGCATTGGGAATAAGCATCCAAGTATTGGGACCAAGCTTCCAAGCATTGGGACCAAGCTTCCAAGCATTGGGACTAAGCATCCAAGCATTGGGACCAAGCTTCCAAGCATTGGAACTAAGCATCCAAGCATTGGGACCAAGCTTCCAAGCATTGGAACTAAGCATTCAAGCATTGGGACCAAGCATCCAAGCACTGGGACCAAGCATCCAAGCATTGGGACCAAGCATCCAAGCACTGGGACCAAGCATCCAACCATTGGGACCAAGCATCCAAGCACTGGGACCAAGCATCCAAGCATTGGGACCAAGCATCCAAGCACTGGGACCAAGCATGGGGTGTTTTGCATGCTTGGTCCCAGTGCTGTAACAGCACCCTAAGCAGTCCATGCTACTGCTATGGGGCCTGGGATAGGAAGGGGGCCCCCTATTAGAGAGGCCGGTGCAGGAATACTAAGCTGTGAAGTCTCCAGTGTAAAAGGGAGGAAGTCAGACCTCGGGATCATGGCTAGTCACAGACCTGTGCAGTAGGAAGCATGTGATTGGCTGCCTTACTAGTGCAGATTTAGGGTACATATATTTGGAGAATTTTCCATGCACAGTAGAAATTCTCAGCACTTATGCCTCCCCCTCATCCCTGGGTGTGGGAAAGTACTGGGAACTTACGCTAGGCATGGGGAATGCCTGAAAAAAATCCCCATGTGCACCAACCCTTGTTGTCCTCTGAGCTTCTTCTACAGGCGACATTAACCCCATATGTCCAACCTTGTCAATACGAGCAAAGTCTCTCCTGATAGGACAGCGGAGGATTGGAATTCTTTTTATTGTATTAGGGATCTAGAATCATTGTGTGCGAGAGCATTATTATTATTATTATTATTATTATTATTATTATTCAGAATTTATATAGGAGGGCCATGGTCCTAAGAGCTTACAATCTAAAAGGGAAGAAGAAGTGATACAAAAGGTAATAACTGGGAGGGATGAGTGTTGATGAAGAAAATAAAAGTACTAGCGATGTGCGCGAAGGAAAAATGTGTTTCTTTTCGGATTCGTTCGTTAAGTTAATCATTTCGTTTCATCGTATTTGTTATGTTAGAATGATTGATTCATTTTCAAAATTAATTTAGTATATTCAGAATCGGTTAGTATATTCCTTATTTTCCAATCAATTCGGTTTTCGGAAGACGGCTATATTTGTTCTATTTTATTTTATTCTATTATTTTAATTTTGTATTCTATTCTATTATATCCTATTCTATTCTTTTCTTTTCTGTTTTATGTTATTCTTTTCTTTTATTTTATATTCTATTTATTCTATTCTAGTGTTTTATTTTCTATAATATTCTGTTTTATTCTATCCTATAAAGCAGCCTAAGCAGGCATCATCATCTTTTTTCACTTTTATACCTTACTGTATTTATTGCAATTTTCAAATTAATTTGTTAAGTTAATAATTTAGTTTCATCATATTCGTTACGTTAGAATGATTTGTTTTTTAATTCATTTGGTATATTTGGATTCAGTTTAGTATATTTGTTATTTTCTAATCGATTTGAATTTTGGAAGACGGTTATATTTGTTCTATTTTATTTTATTCTATTCTAATCTAGTCTATTTTTTTCCTATTCTATTCTTTTATATTTTACTCAAATCAGTTCAAATATTGAGCTTTATTCTTTTCTTTTCTATTCTATTCTAGTGTTTTATTTTCTATAATATTCTGTTTTATTCTTTCCTATGAAGCAGCCTAAGCAGGCATCATCATCTTATTTCACTTACTTCTATATCTTACTGTATTTATTGCCACTTTCAAAATCATGACTTAAGTTAATAATTTAGTTTCATCATATTCCTTATGTTAGAATGATTTGTTTTTTAATTAATTTGATATATATTTGGATTCAGTTTAGTATATTTGTTTATTTTCTAAACGATTCGAATTTTGGAAGACGGCTATATTTTTTCTATTTTATTTTATTAAATGTTAATCTATTCTATTTTTTCCTATTCTATTCTTTTCTATTTTACTCAAATCAGTTGGAATTTCGGAAGACAACTACATTTGTTCTATTTTATTCTAATCTTTTTTTTCTCATCAGAAATTTAGATTTATTTTAGTTACACAAATAGTATGAATATTCTATTCTAATCTATTTAATTTTTTTCTATTTAATTTTATTCTAGTATTTTAATTTTGTATTCTATTCTATTATGTCCTGTTCTATTTTTTCCTATACTGTTTTATTTTATTCTATTCCATTCTTTTCTTTTCTATTTTATTTATTCTATTCTCTTGTTTTATTTTCTATTATATTCTCTTCCTATAAACAAAAATAGAGCGCCAATTTTGAAAAAAACGCATAATTTTTTACTTTTTGTTATAATAAATATACCCCAAAAATATATAAAAAAACATTTTTTTCCTCAGTTTAGGCTGATACGTATTCTTCTACATATTTTTGGTAAAAAAAATCTCAATGAGCGATTATTGATTGGTTTGCGCAAAAGTTATAGCGTTTAAAAAATAGGGGATAGTTTTACGGCATTTTTATTACAAATTTTTTTTTTTTACTAGTAATGGCGGCGATCAGCAGGATGCCTGTGGCCAATTATAGCTCAGGCTGTGTAGTACACGCCCCACACTATATAAGGCCGCCAGCGCGGCGGCCTTGTGTAGTGTGTTGGCGTCTGAAGCAGTTAGTGGGTGTTCTGTGTACCTTCAACACAGTATACACCGATCGTTATCGGCCGATTTCCTATCTTGCTCTTGTGTAGTGGTTATTGTCTGTGTGCCCTGACCGCAGTATACACCGCTATATTCACCTCACCTATATAGCTAGTAATCTATCTTTTATAATAGAGCTTGCAGTCAGTAGTGTTAGGAGATAGTGCGTGCTGTCTGCGTGCTCTGTACTCAGTACATACCGCTATATCCACCTACATAGCTCTTCTCTATTTGAGCCCACTTGCCATCTGCAGGAGTTATTGGAAGTTGTGTGTGCCTCCAGCACAGCACAGTATACATCTGTATATACCCCTTTATCTCTGGTGTTCTATAAAAAAGGCATCTGCAGGAGTTAGTGGGTGTTGTGTGCCTCCAGCACAATATACACTACCCAACTGCTGTTTTACCCAACTCCCTTCAGGCCATTACCATGTCTGGAAGGCCAGCAAGGAGAGGCAGACAGGCGCGAGCCGATAAAAGAGGGCAAGCAGGCTCTGTGTCTAGAGACAACAGTGCTGGTCGTGGACACGGTGCATTGTCATCAGCACGTGGCCATGGGACATGCTTGTCCTTCTTTTCGGCAGCTGGACATGTTGAGCCGCAACATGCCAACGACTTGGTAGAGTGGATGAGCAAGCCCTCTTCATCCTCCTCATCCTCTCTCACCCAGGCTCAGGGTACTAGCAAAGCAGCTGCCAACGCATCGTCTTCCCTCCTCTCAATGTCATCATCAGTGGCTCCTTCCCTAGATCCACCACGTCCTCCTGAGGAGTCTCCTGAACTCTTTGAGCACAGTGTTGGGTACATGCTCCAGGAGGATGCCCAGTGTTTTGTAGGCTCTGATGATGACACTCAGCTAGAGGAAGGCAGTAGCGTGAGCACAGAGAGAGGAGATGCTCAAGAAGGACAGCAATCTGGCAGTCATGTTCCACAAGCTGCAGCATACTGCCAGGTTTGCTACAGCGATGAAGAGGGAGGGAATGATGAGGGCACTGACTCCACGTGGGTGCCTGGTAGGAGAGAGGAGGAGGAGGAGGAGGCACATGTCCAACGAGGCAGGATGCCCTCCAGGGGCCAGCTTAGGGGCAGCACACCGACTGAATCACACCGCAGAGCTCCGCCTGTGCAGGGCGCTGCCTCTGCGCGTTATTCTAAAAGTTCTTTGGTGTGACCTTTTTTGAGACGAGTGCATCAGATCGCACCGCTGCTATTTGCAACATATGTCTCAAGCGTATCTCACGTGGCCAAAACATCAGCCGCTTGGGCACCACATGCTTGACCAGACATATGTTGACCTGCCATGCAGCTCGTTGGCAAGCGTACCTCAAAGACCCACACCAAAGAACAAAGCGGACCTCTCCTTGCTCCTCATCAGCTGGCATCTCCAACCCCACTAGACCTTCAGTCCTCTCTGAAACCTGCTCTGAGAGGAATGAAGGTGTAGAATTAGGTGTGTCACAGCCAAGTGCTTCCGGGAACTCTGCTAGCAGTACACCCACGTCCGATTATAGCAGGCAAATGTCCATGCCCCAGCTGCTGGACCGGCGGAAGAAGTTCACTCCCAGCCATCCACATGCCCAGCGGTTGAATGCTAGCTTGGCTAAATTGCTAACACTTCAACTGCTGCCTTTTCAGTTGGTAGACTCGGCCCCCTTCCGTGAGTTTGTACAATGTGCGGTTCCTCAGTGGCAGGTCCCCAAACGCCACTTTTTCTCACGGAAGGGGATTCCGGCTCTCTACCGGCATGTGGAAGGCAATGTCCTTGCCTCGCTGGACAGGGCGGTCAGCGGTAAGGTGCATACTACCGCTGGCTCATGGTCCAGCAGGCATGGACAGGGACGTTACCTGTCTTTCACGGCCCATTGGGTCACTCTTCTGGCAGCTGGGAAGGATGCAGGACAAGGTGCAGTAGTGTTGGAGGTTGTTCCGCCACCACGCCTCCAAAATGCTACTATTGGTTGTGACACACCTCTCTCCTCCACCCCCTCCTCTTCTTCTTCCTCCATGGCCTCTTCCAGTGCTCTGTCCTCAGAACCAGCGGTGCTCCGTAGGCGTTCCAGGGGCTACGCAAGTACGCAGGCAAAACGATGCCATGCTGTGCTTGCGCTGGTTTGTTTGGGGGACAGGAGCCACACTGGGGCGGATGTTTTGTCAGCTCTGCAGGGGCAGGCAGAGAGGTGGTTGATGCCACGCCAGCTTAAGCCAGGAATGGTGGTTTGCGACAATGGCACCAACCTCCTCTCCGCCCTCCGACAGGGACAACTGACCCATGTGCCCTGTGTAGCTCACGTCCTTAACCTGGTGGTGCAGCGGTTCTTGGGCAGGTACCCCGGCTTACAGGATGTCCTGAAGCAGGCCAGGAAAGTCTGTGTGCATTTCCACCGATCATTTAATGCCTGTGCTCGGCTGGCTGAGCTCCAAAAGGAGTTGAACCTGCCCAAGAACCGCCTTATATGTGACATGCCCACCAGGTGGAACTCAACGTTGGCCATGCTGCAGTGGCTGCACACGCAGCAGAGGGCCATCAATGAGTACCTGTGTGACCAAGGCACCAGGACAGGGTTAGGGGAGCTCGTTTTTTTCTCACCACGCCAGTGGGGCATGATCAGGGATGCATGCACTGTCCTGTCACCGTTTGAGGAGGCCACAAGGATGGTGAGCAGTGACAGTGCATGCATCAGTGACACTGTACCTCTTGTCCACCTCTTGGAGCATACGCTGCATGGAATAATGGACAGGGCACTTGAGGCAGAACAGAGGCAGGAAGAGGAGGACTTCCTTGCCTCTCAAGGCCCCCTTTATCCAGACAGTGTTCCTGCTGTGCCACCCATCACACAGGAAGAGGATGAGGAGGAGGAAGAGGAGGAGGAGGATGATTGTGTCAGCATGGAGGTGGAGGCTGGCACTCAGCATCAGCAGCAGCAGTCTTGTAGGGATGATTTACAGTCCCAAGAAACACATGGACTTGTACGTGGCTGGGAGGAGGTAGCTGCGGATCATGTTGTCCTTAGTGACCCAGAGGACTCCGGACCGAATGCCTCAGCTAACCTACGCTGCATGGCCTCCCTGATCCTGCAAAGCCTGCGGAAGGATCCTCGTATTCTTCGGATCAAGGAGAGGGACCATTACTGGCTGGCCCCTCTCCTTGATCCACGGTACAAGGGTAAGGTTACCGACCTTATCTTGCCATCGCAGAGGGAGCAGAGGATGAGACATCTCCGGGAGGCCTTGCAGAAAGGTCTGTGCAACGCATTCCCAGAGACTGGGAGGTTACAAACTCCTGGTCCTGGACAACGTGTTGCTGAGGCATCGGTCAGAAGGAGCGGTGGAGAAGGTGGCCGTCTGACTGATGCTTTCAGACAATTTTTTAGTCCGCAGCCCCAAGGTATGATCGGTTCCAGCAACCATCACCAGCGTCTGATTTACATGGTGCAGGAATACCTAGGGGCAAGGTCAGACTTGGACACCTTTCCCACCGAAAATCCTCTGGCTTACTGGGTCTTGAGGATGGATCACTGGCCAGAGCTTGCACAGTATGCAATTGAGCTACTGGCTTGTCCTGCATCCAGCGTTCTTTCGGAACGCACCTTCAGTGCTGCTGGTGGCTTTGTAACCGATCACAGGGTGCGCCTGTCCACCGACTCGGTTGATCGACTGACCTTCATAAAGATGAATCAATCAGTCTTGGATCACCACCAGCTACCAAGCCCCTGAAGCTGATGTAACCGAATATTTTGTTTTTTAAATGTCACATCCCTTCAAGACTGCCTATGCTGATGCTGAGTGACTGTCCTGTTATGTTGACTGACTATCCTCTTCCTCCTCAATGATCCTGCTTATATCTTGGAAGAACATTTTTGGTTCTAGGTGATACCACCAGACCAATTTTTCAGCCCCTGTTTAACAGGGGTATGTAATACAATTTTTGATGCAATGCTTTGCAGCAGGGCTCATTCCTGTATTCCAACTAGAGTATATGGGAGAGGTTGCAGTGTCGTGGCACCAGCACCAGTGCCTAAGGCCCATTTTTTCTGCCCCTGTTTAACAGGGACATGTAATTACAATTTTCGATATAATATTTCACAGGAGGGCCCCTCCCTGTGTCCACCCAGAGTAACTGTGAGGACTTATAGTGTTGTGGCACCAGCACCACAACCACCAAAGGTAATTTTTTTTACCACTGTTCAACAATGGCATGTAATTACAATTCTTGATATAATCGTTCACAGCAGGGCGCTCCAGCGCCCACCAAGAGTCACTTTCAGGGCTTACAATGTTGTGGCAAAACCAACACCTTGTTCCGCCATTTCGGCAGAGCATATAGGGCAGGCCCCTACTTTCAAACATCCAATTTACAAACATCTACTTGCAAACGGAAGGAGACAACAGCAAGTGAGATGAAAAAAGATGGACGACAAAACAAATTATACAGGGCTGATAACCCTTCCCTATGTTTTCCAAAAAGCTTAAAAATAGTTTTTTTGACTGGAGCTACACTTTAAAAATGTACCAGTTGAAAATTACAAACAGATTCAACTTAACACAACAAACCTACACAGTCCCTGTCTTGTTTGCACCGCCTGTATACTGCTGTTCTGAGTATATAGGGCCTGGGGGCCACACGTATTTCCTTTTTTTAATATGGGTACAGGGTTCCCCTTAATATGCGTACAAGACCCAAAGGGGCTGGTAATGGGCAGGGAGGGCTACCCATGCCATTTTTCTCAATGATTTTCAACCATATTGCAGGAACCAGATAATAACATTAAAACCGCAAGCAGTTTTCAATGATGTTATTTCCGTTAAATGTCATTTTGTGCAGGGACTGTTCTAAACACGGGAAATACGTGGCACTTCACAGGCATACTACAGACACCCCCCAGGAACCATATTTAAAGGAATATTTCACTTTTTTTTTCACTTTAATCGTCATTAAAATCAGTGCTCCCGCCAAAACGGCCATTTTTAAAAACATTTTAGGCATTGACCCATGTCCCCTGGGGCAGGAGCCAGGCCCCCAAACCCTTTTTAGGACAGTATCTTGCATATTGGCCGTTAAAATTAGCACTTTTCATTTCGAATGTTCGAGTCCCATAGACTTCAATGGGGTTCTAAAGTTCGTACGAATTTGGGGTCCGTTCGAAAGTTCTGGTGCGAACCGAACCGGGGGGTGTTCGGCTCATCCCTAGTCACCGCTTTATTAGTTTCACTCTCTCCTTGTCTACCTCCTCCTTGCCTTCCAACTACCAAACTATTACCCGCCATCTTAACCCTTCTCTTCTTTTCTCTGCTACAGATTGTCTCTATGACAAAATCTCATCCTTGTCCTGCCCCAACTTGGCTACTTCTGTCTACAACAGTTCATTGTCATCGACCCTGGATACCTTGACCCCCCCCCCCCTCACTACGCACAGAATCAGGCCCCCCGACCGCTAAAACCCTGGCAGACAGACAATACCAGAAGCCTCAAAAAAACGTAGTCGCGCTCTTGAGCGTCTGTGGCGTAAAACTAAGTCACAGCAAGATTTCAGCCAATATAAATCTGCCCTCCAAAAATACCATTCCGGCCTCCACGATGCCAAACAGACCTACGTTATCACTCTCGTTAACACCCTCTCACACAGTCCCCATCAACTCTTTTCTACCTTTACCACTCTACTTTGTCCTCCATTACCCCCACCCGCTAACTTACTCACTGCCCAGGAGATTGCTTATCTCTTCAAAAATAAGATTGAGACGATTCGTCTCGAGATCTCCGTTCTACAGACATCTCCCCCACTTTACACTCCTTGTCCTTACTGCACAATCAATACTTCTCTCTTTTAACCCGGCTACTACAGAGGAAGTCACTAAACTTTTTTCTAATGCCCACTTAACCTCCTGCCCCCCTGGACCCCGTTCCTTCTCAAATACTACGGTAACCATCTGACTCAATCCTAGACTCCTTAACTCATATCTTCAACCTCTCTCTCTCTACTGGCATCTTCCCCAACCCTCTAAAACATGCGTTAGTCACTCCGATACCAAAAAAGGCCTCCGACCCCGCCAATCTTAACAACTTAAGACCCATCTCTTTACTCCCTTTTGCCTCCAAACTCCTTGAACGTTTAGTCTACAACCGACTGGGCCAGTGGCGTAACTAGAACCTTCAGGGCCCCGATGCAAGAAACCCTGAAGGGCCCCCCTGAACCTCAGCCAGGGCCCTTCCCTCTGAGTCCGGCGGTGGAACTCCAGGGCGTGGTCACAGGTATGACCTTTGTGAGCCCTGTAGTTCCACCACTGGTATCAGTAGTTTTTTTTATTATTTCTATTTTTTATTTTTAGGTGCCCCATTGGGGGACTGTCCCTAGCAGGATGGGGTCCCTGTCCCCAGAAGAGATGAGGTCTTTTTCTCCAGGGCAGATGAAGTTACTGCCCCCAGGTGAGAAGGGGTCCTTGTCCCCAAGGGGAGGTGGGGGTCCCTGTCCCCACGTGGGAAGGGGTCCCTGTCCCCAGGGGGAGATGGAGGGAGTATGTAATGGTGTGTGGGGGATGGGGTCCTCTCACTCACCATGACCAAGCTGTAGGCCGCGCACTCATCCATGTTGGCCTGGGCTCCATCCAGTGTGCTGGACGGGCGATCAGCATATCTCCCAGAAAGACCTTTCATCATCTGTGTATGACGGGGGAGGAGGGGGGCTGGCAGACAAGCCTGCAGTGTCCTCCGGGTGGCTCTCATAGGGCTGCACTGCATCTGTGTGCTTAAAGTTTGTTTACCAGGGTGAAGTATGCAGTGCAGTGTGGGCCGGACTGGGGGGGGGGGGGCGTGACTCTGGCTGGGGAGAACAGACATCGGACTGAGTGGCAATGCATGGAGCAGGAGAGGGGTACTCTGAGGAGCCGGCCGAGGACACAGGTCATGCGGGGAATGCACAATTAAAGAGCAGCCAGTGCGGTAGTCGAGCATGGAGCTCTGCTAGTCACCCTCCACCTCCAGCCACCCGTGTCCATGGTGCACTGGTACCCCTAGCTGCCTATGCTGCTGCCGGCCATATGTAGAGGGGGCTGTGTGGGCCCCCTGCATCACAGGGCCCGGTTGCGGTCACGACTGCTGCACCCCTATAGTTACGCCCCTGGACTGGGCGACCACCTCATTGAGAATAACCTTCTTGATGCCCTTAAGTCTGGATTTCTCTCCCACAGCACTCCACAGAAACTGCCCTGCTAAAACTCCCAAACGATTAACTAACAGCCAAAACCAACGGTCATTATTCCATACTCTTACTCTTGGACCTTTTTGCTGCCTTTGATACAGTTGACCACTAGACATGTGCGACTCGTTTCGTACGATTCTCAAATTCGGACGAATTTCCCTAAATTCGTACATTCAGGAGGATCCGAAATAGGAATTGCCATGCGTCCGAATTTTCTACGAAATACGAACTTTTGTTTTACGAATCCTCAGGAGGAAGTCAGCACAGCACAGGGATGGTGGGAGCCCCTCATCTAACGAAAATTCGTATTTCGGATAGGAAATTCTTCAACGGAATTTCGTATTTTGGATAAAAACCAAACTTCCATCAGCATCGACTGCCATATTGAGGTATATATTTTTGCCTTTAAATTCATCGTAAAGAACGTTCGTACAAGTTAACAAACCTAACGACAATTCGTATTTCGTACGAATTGAAATTGAATTTCGGACACGAAATACGAAGTACGAATTAATTTTAATAAGAACCGTAACAGAACAGAACGAAACAAATTTATTGACGGCTCCCATGTCTATTGACCACCCCCTTCCTCCTCAAAAAAATACATTTTCTTGGTCTCCATGGCTGCACTCTCCATTGGTTTGAATCTTACCTATCTCATCGCATCTTCAGTGTCACTTACAACTCCACTTCTTCTTCTCCAACTCCCCTTTCCATTGGAGTCCCCTAAGGTTCTGTCCTTGGACCTCTACTATTCTCGATCTACACGTCCTCCCTAGGTCAGCTGATAGCGTCCCATGGCTTTCACTGCCATTTATATGCTGATGACACCCAAATCTATCTCTCTGCCCCTCAGCTCACCCCATCAATCTCCTCACGCATCACTAATCTACTAACAGACAGGGCTGGACTGGGACAGAAATTTGGACCTGGACTTCTTGCAGACCAGGCCCACTTACATTTTGAGTGTCCCATCAGCAGCCCCCTTACAACAGAGTGTCCCATCAGCGCCCCCTTACATCAGAGTGTCCCATCAGCACCCCCTTACATCAGAGTGTCCCATCACCAGCCCCCTTACATCAGAGTGCCCCATCAGCACCCCCTTACATCAGAATGTCCCATCAGCACCCCTTTACATCAGAGTGTCCCATCAGCAGCCCCCTTACATCAGAGTGTCCCATCACCAGCCCCCTTACATCAGAGTGTGCCATTACCAGCCCCCTTACATCAGAGTGTCCCATCAGTAGCCCCCTTACATCAGAGTGTCCCATCACCAGCCCCCTTACATCAGAGTGGCCCACTGAGCCATCGGCCCACCGGGAAACTCCCGGTAGTCCCAATGGCCAGTACATGCCTGCTAACAGACGTATCAGCCTGGATGTCACACCACTTCCTCAAACTTTAATCTATCTAAAACCGAGCTCTTAATATTTCCTCCCCCACGTGCCCCTTCCCCTGACTTCTCTGTCAAGATCAAGGGCACATCTATTCCCCGGACCACAGTACTCCAGACAATTCGATCGTGTGTGGGCTACGGGCTTTTCACCGTAAAGTCCGTCGGACTTAGAAAGTAGTTTTGACTCAAAATTTGTCCGCCGGACTTGGTTTTCAGCGTACAATCCGTTCGTCAGTGTGCTAGTCCGGCGGACTAAGAATGACGCATGCTCTGAAGCAAGTAAGAGATGGAGGCTATTGGCTACCGGCTATTGAACTTCCTTTTTCTTGTCCCGTTGTACGTGCTGTACGTCATCGAGCTAGAAATCGCTGGACTTTTGGAGCGTCCGTGTGTGGCCAAGTCCGTTCGTTATAAAGTCCGGCGGATTGTTTGCCGGACCAATTCCGCCGGACAATTCGATTGTGTGTACGCGGCATTAGGCCGCGTACACACGGGCGGATTGTCCGCCCAACTAGGTTCGTCAGACAATCTACAGACAGTCCGTTCAAAATTTGCATGAACGGACTTGACCACACACGATGAGCAGACAGTCCGCTGAAAGCGTGCGCGATGACGTGTACAGCACGTACGACGGGACTAGAAAAACGACGTCCTATACACTGCAATGCAAACTTCGGCCGTGTAAATCCGTTCTGAGCATGCACCATACTTAGTCCGTCCAACTTGCCTACACACGAGCGGACTGTCCACTGAAACCAAGTTTGAACGGACGGTCTTACGGAAATTCCGTAAGACTTTGTTCGTCAGACTGTCCGCTGAAAAAGTCCGCTGAAGCCCACACACGAGCGGATTGTCCGCTGAAACACTGTTCAGCGGACTAAGTTGGACAGACAGTCCGCCCGTGTGTGTACGCGGCCTTACACTCTGAACTGTCCTTTCAGGCCCACATACAAGCCCTGTCCAAATAATGCCGCCTTAGCCTCCGCAACATTTCCAGAATTCGCCCCTTTTGAACTAATGACACCACCAAGCTTCTAATTCACTCCCTGGTCATCTCTCGCCTCGACTACTGTCCTCCACCCCTCTCTGCCAATCCCTCCACTGGCCTCCATTCAATGTCCTCCACCTCTCTCTGCCAATCCCTCCACTGGCTTCCACTCACCCAACGAATAAAATTCAAAGTACTACCAATAATTTCCAAAGCCATCTGTGACAGACCTAGCTGGGACCGGGGCTCTTGGAGGGGACTGAATGTGAGCCTCTTGCCTTGTGATTATGGGCCCTCGCATTTGGGGGAACGGTGCTCTTTGGGAGCTGTATGCCTGGGGACCCCTGAGGTGGTGTTACTTGGATTCAGATCCATGTCCCGCCCCCCCCCCCCCCCCCTACCAAGACACACAGACTCTGGATATGTAAATTCCATGTTAGCAATAGACTGAATCACACTATTGGGACACAAACTCTTAGATGCTAATGTCATCAACTCCAGCCACCTGTCTGTCTTGTATAATGTAAGTGAGTCTAGTCTGGCTTGACACAGATTCTAAAGACTATTTCACCTATTGTTGTTTGTGCTAATTAACCTGCAATTGAATGAAGGAGTCCAGTGTTGATTAGATAATTAGCTCACGCTAATTAGGTTAGGTTTTAGTCACCCCGCTGTATATATTTTGTGTGAGATCTCAAATAAAGGTCATTCCTGATGTCCTCCAAGACTGGTGTCGTCTAGTTCTTGGAGGTTCCTATAGCCAGATCCATTGGACTCGTGTTCCGGGACTTAGGAAGCGGTATATAGACGGAAGCACTCAATCGGAGTGTGGGATTGGTTCCGTCACACCATCCATAACTCTGCCCCTAGTTACATCACTGACCTAGTCGCAAAATACCAACCAAGCCGCTCTCTTCGGTCATCCCAAGACCTCCTGCTCTCTAGCTCCCTTGTCACCGCCTCCCATGCTCGCCTCCAGGATTTCTCCAGAGCTTCTCCCATCCTTTGGAACTCCCTACCCCCAATCTGTCCGACTGTCCCCTAATCTATCCATCTTTAGACGATCCCTGAAAACCCTTCTCTTCAAAGAAGCCTATCCTGCTTCTAACTAACACTGTTTTACTTCCACCATTAGCTCAAACAGCTATTACCTTTTGTATCAATTGACCCTTCCTTTTTAGATTGTAAGCTCTAACGAGCAGGGCCCTCTGATTCCTCTTGTACCAAATTGTAATGTAGCTGTACTGTCCGCCCTCATGTTGTAAAGCGCTGAGCAAACTGTTGGCGCTATATAAAACCTGTATAATAATAATAATAATAATTAGACCCTCCAGCACCGGCCACACCCCTTCCTACTACATATATTCCGTGCTAAAGGTACCCTAACTCGGTTCCCCTGCTTCTCCCGCTAAAAAAAAAGCCCTGCTCCCACTGATACCAACAATGGGGCAGAATTCTCCCCTCGAATATCAAAGATGATGCTGGACGTCCTCAAGCCAGAAAATGAGGCGGAGCTCTATCTGACTTGCTGCAGCTTCTAATGCACAATGTGAGACGCTCACAGTGTGCAGTTAAATCAGAGTTCAAGAGAGGAGCCGGTATAACTGTGCAAGACTGAGGGGGGGGGGGGGGGGCTGGAGGTCAGATGTAAATATCGCGGTGCAGCCCCTGTTTAATTTTCAGGGAGGATCACATGGTTAGGTGGTTACCCCCCCCCCCCTCCCCCCATAGGTGACAATAAGTTTACTTAGCGGGTTTTTTGCTTTAGCAGCATGTCAATCCTTCACACCACTTCTCCAGAAAAAATCCCCGGGAGGCTGACATGCTCAGACATGTTAACCCAATGTGGAAAATCTTACAGAAGCTTTAACATGCTAATGTCATTATAAAAGTAATTTTTAAAAATATTTTATTTATTCTGCAGCTTTCATTAAAATAATCCCTGGTGATCCGGCCCTTAAAGGGTCCTTTATCCAGGCACTTCCTGTTGTAAGGTGACAACACCTTGTCCTCCAATTGTTCTTTGCCCTGCGTTGTCCCAGTGGGAACTACAGTGGGTGAACCAAGGCACATTTTGCAGACAAGGTCCACTGATGTTACCGATAGACTGGGCTCCCGATCATATGACCACTGTGGCAGCCAATCACATTGGTCACGTGATCAGGAACTCTGCCCCGCCCATTTAAAGGGATGCCAGGGCTGGGTAGGAAGAGGTTAAGACACACGGTGCTTTAGCAATCTAGCTGAAGCAAAAGTCTAACAGCCACCCACAGCAGGTAGCACCCCCCCCTTGTGGTAGGTTGTTATGCTGGGGTACGCCAACTGTACAATGTTTCCAGTGGTGGAGGGTCCAATATACCCTGGTTCCATCACTCTGGCTCTACAATCCTTGACCCATTTACTTACAAGGGGACCTTCTATTGAGGGGGGGGGGGGGGGGTCACGCAGAATACCCAGACCCAAAAATAACTAGGGTGACAACTCACCCCTGGCAAGACCACCACCCATTCCCCAACAGAGCCGGCCTCGTGCTTTTGCTCCCCAGGTACAGGATGACCCTCCATCTCATGTAATTAAAGAGGTGTTATCAAACAAATAGTGTAGCGCTGGACGAGTATGACCCAGTGAAAGAAAACAAAAAGGCCACCTCAAATAAACTAGGGTCAAAGTGAAATGAATCAAAGTGACCTGTGAACAAAAAACAAATATATATATAACATAGAATCAAAGTCATATAATAGGGATGGACACTAATCAACTGGCCAATGCCCACTTGTACAATGCCCAAAGAATAGAGGACTTTCTCTTTAATCCTGAACTGAAGCAGAAAACATGTGGTCAGGGTAGACTAGGATGGTGCTGGTAAACATATTCAGATGAGAGGCTGGCTACTCTTACCGAAACAGGTGGACGCACATACCATACCATAGTGCGTCAAAAAGTCTTATAATACTGGATTCCCGGTGATGAGATGATACCAGGCTGGATGGTAACACAAGGACTGCAACACCAATCCACTCTAGGTCAGATGATGGTTCCAAAGCGATGGTTCCAAAACAGTCAACGACTGGACCGATCCAAAAATGGTGGTAATCAGAGGATGGTCATCAGTGCTCAATCATGGGGGAAAAAAAGAGGAAAGAAGCTCCACATGGCGCAGGTCAACCACGAGGACTTTCTCTTTTAATCCTGAACTGAAGCAGAAAATACGTGGTCAGGGTAGACTAGGATGGTACTGGTAAACATATTCAGGTGAGAGGCTGGCTACTCTTACCGAAACAGGTGGACGCACATACCATACCATAGTGCGTCAAAAAGTCTTATAATACTGGATTCCCGGTGATGAGATGATACCAGGCTGGATGGTAACACAAGGACTGCAACACCAATCCACTCTAGGTCAGATGATGGTTCCAAAGCGATGGTTCCAAAACAGTCAACGACTGGACCGATCCAAAAATGGTGGTAATCAGAGGATGGTCATCAGTGCTCAATCATGGGGGAAAAAAAGAGGAAAGAAGCTCCACATGGCGCAGGTCAACCACGAGGACGTTCCCTTTTAATCCTGAACTGAAGCAGAAAACATGTGGTCAGGGTAGACTAGGATGGTACTGGTAAACAGATGAGAGGCTGGCTACTCTTACCGAAACAGGTGGACACACATACCGTAGGGCAGTGCATCAAAAAGTCTTGTAATACTGGATTCTCAGTGATGAGATGATACCAGGCTGGATGGTAACACAAGGACTGCAACTCCAATCCACTTTAGGTCAGATGATGGTTCCAAAGCGATGGTTCCAAAACAGTCAACAGCCGGACCGATCCAAAAATGGTGGTAATCAGAGGATGGTCAACCACGAGAACTTTCTCTTTTAATCCTAAACTGAAGCAGAAAACATGTGGTCAGGGTAGACTAGGATGGTACTGGTAAACATATTCAGATGAGAGGGTGGGTACTCTTACCGAAACAGGTGGACGCACATACCATATGGCAGTGTGTCAAAAAGCCATATGCACCAGTTGAAGACTAGTTAGTCGAAACACGTCGGTTCCATTGGATGGTACTTTTTATCTTCAATAAACCAAATTGTGGTTGACCTGTGCCATGTGGAGCTTCTTTCCTCTTTTTTTCCCCCATGATTGAGCACTGATGACCATCCTCTGATTACCACCACTTTTGGATTGGTGCGGTCGTCGACTGTTTTGGAACTATCGCTTTGGAACCATCATCCGACCGTGAGTGGATTGGAGTTGCAGTCCTTGTGCTACCATCCAGCCTGGTATCATCTCATCACCGAGAATCCAGTATTACAAGACTTTTTGATGCACTGCCGTATGGTATGTGCGTCCAGCTGTTTCGGTAAGAGTACCCACCCTCTCATCTGAATATGTTTACCAGTACCATCGTAGTCTACCCTTACCACGTTTTCTGCTTCAGTTCAGGATTAAAAGAGAAAGTCGTCTATTCTTCGGACATTTTACATGTGGACATTGGCCGCTTGATTCGTTTCCATCACTATTATATCACTTTGATTCTTTGTTATATATATTTGTTTTTTGTTCATGGGTCACTTTGATTCATTTCACTTTGACCCTAGTTTATTTGAGGTGGGCTTTTTGTTTTCTTTCACTGGGTCATACTCGTCCAGCGCTACACTATTTGTTTGATATTGCTGTTTGGACTTCGTTTGTTTGTGTGTTAGAAGCTTATTATTTGTACACTTCCTTTTTTTTTTTCACGTTCATTTTTGGGTTTAGCAAGGTATTTTTCCCTTTATTTACACAATTAAAGAGGTGTTAACTATGATGTTAGTTTGCATGTTCTCCCTGTGCCTGTGTGGGTTTCCTCCGGGTACTCCGATTTTCTCCACACGCCAAAGACATGTTGGGAGGTTAATTGGCTCCTGTGTAAATTGTCCCTAGTATGTGTATGTATGAATGTGGGTTAGGAACCTTGGATTGTAAGCTCCTTGGGGGCAGGGACTGGTTTGAATGTAAAATATTAATTGAAATTGCTGAGTAAAGTGAGTGTGCTATGTACTGGAACGTACCTGTAATAAATAAATAAATAAATATTAAACTCAAAACCAAAAATGACTATACAGTATATTGCAACCATTAACCCTTTCACTGCCAGGGCCATTTTTACACATGTTAAAATGCACGTTTTAGGCCTGCAGATTAGCTACCCCCCCCCCCCCCCCCTCGAAATATGAAAGCAAAGACCCTGGAGAATAAAATGGTGGTTGTTCCAATTTTTTATGTTGCAATGTTAGTGCAAGTTAAGATAAGTAAAGTTAGTTTTAAAGCATACAAATACAAAACTGCCTAATATTTGGAACGATATAAAAGATTAGGTTGCATCGAGTAAATAGATACCCAACATATCAAGTCTTAAAATCGTTTGTGCCCGTTAAATGGATCAAAACATTGCTACACAAAATTATCCACGGATGATTCTGTAAACGCCTTTACAGGTCATAAAATTAGAGTTAGTCATAAATGATGGCCCTAGAATTATTGCCCCCTAGCCGCAATATATATGACGTGCAGCTGATGTTTTCATACTTAGCACATGTGACTTTAAAAAGGCACAGGATAGGGTCAACAGTTTGTAGGGCAGTGTACAGGGGGTCAGCAGGGCAGAGAATATGGTCAACAGTTTGTAGGAGAGTGTACAGGGGGGTCAGCAGGGCAGAGGATGGGGTAAGCAGTTTGTAGGACAGTCTACAGGGGTCAGCAGGGCACAGGATAGGGTCAGTAGTTTGTAGGGCAGTGTACAGGGTTCAGCAGGGCAGTGGATAAGGTCAGTAGTTTGTAGGGCAGTGTACAGGGTTCAACAGGGCAGTGGATAAGGTCAGTAGTTTGTAGGGCAGTGTACAGGGGTCAGCAGGGCACAGTATAGGGTCGGTAGTTTGTAGGACAGTGTACAGGGATCAGCAGGGCACAGTATAGGGTCGGTAGTTTGTAGGACAGTGTACAGGGGTCATCAGGGCACAGTATAGGGTCGGTAGTTTGTAGGACAGTGTGCAGGGGGTCATCAGGGCACAGTATAGGGTCGGTAGTTTGTAGGACAGTGTACAGGGGTCATCAGGGCACAGTATAGGGTCGGTAGTTTGTAGGACAGTGTACAAGGGTCATCAGGGCACAGTATAGGGTCGGTAGTTTGTAGGGCAGTGTAAAGGGGATCAGCAGGGCAGAGGATATGGCCAGCGGTTTGTAGGGGAATGTACAGGGGTCAGCAGGGCAGATGATAGGGTCAGTAGTTTGTAGGGCAGTGTACAGGGGTCAGCAGGGCACAGTATAGGGTCGGTAGTTTGTAGGGCAGTGTACAGGGGTCAGCAGGGCAGAGGATATGGCCAGCGGTTTGTAGGGGAATGTACAGGGGTCAGAAGGGCAGGGGATAGGGTCAGTAGTTTGTAGGGCAGTGTACAGGGGTCAGCAGGGCAGGGGATAGGGTCAGTAGTTTGTAGGGGAATGTACAGGGGTCATCAGGGCAGGGGATAGGGTCAGTAGTTTGTAGGGGAATGTACAGGGGTCAGCAGGGCAGGGGATAGGGTCAGTAGTTTGTAGGGGAATGTACAGGGGTCAGCAGGGCAGGGGATAGGGTCAGTAGTTTGTAGGGGAATGTACAGGGGTCATCAGGGCAGGGGATAGGGTCAGTAGTTTGTAGGGGAATGTACAGGGGTCAGCAGGGCAGGGGATAGGGTCAGTAGTTTGTAGGGGAATGTACAGGGGTCATCAGGGCAGGGGATAGGGTCAGTAGTTTGTAGGGGAATGTACAGGGGTCAGCAGGGCAGGGGATAGGGTCAGTAGTTTGTAGGGGAATGTACAGGGGTCATCAGGGCAGAGGATTTGTCAGTTCCCTCCCCACAGCATCCGTTAGTTTCAGATTACACTATCGCTCTTCCATTATAAATCCCTGATCACTGCTATCAGTAGTAAAAAAAAAAAAATCCAGTATATAAACCATAGTTTGCAGATGCTATAATTGTCATACAAAGCAATCAATATACAGTTATTGGGATTTTTTTTTTTTTTTTTAACAAAGGCAAGTAGCAGAATGCATTTTGGCCAAAATTTATTAAGGATTTTTTTTTCCTTATTGGGTATATTGTATAGCAGACAGTAAATATTGTTTCATTTTTTTTTCCAAAATGTTCTCTTTTTTCATTTTTTTTATCAACAACAACAACAAAAAAAAAAAACTAACGAAAAAAACAAAAAAAAAAAAAACAGTGATGATCAAATACCACCAAAAGAAAGCTCTATGTGTGTGGGAAAAAAATGAATGATATCAATTTAATTTGGGTACAGTGTTGCATTACCGCGCAATTTCCAGCTAAAGTAGCGCAGTGCTGAATAGCAAAAAAAAAAAAAAATGGCCCGGTCATGGTGGGGGTAAAAATGAGGCAATAATGTATTTGAGGAAAATGCATGAGTGTTTTCTAATGCGATGGTGTAAATGGGGCTTATTGTAACACACACGCCGCGCAAAGATTTTTTTACAGATTCTATTGTAGCACACACCAAATGCGATTGGTGAGAACGGCGAGGAAAGTCCTTCTTCATAAAGTCACGTGGTAACTTCGGGAAAGCCGTTTGTTTCATTTTCTAAATGAAAATACATTTTATGCTAATTAGTTGATGCATTTACTGGCAACGGTTGGGTAATTCTGGACTTTCCTAAAGGAACTTCCACCACAGGAAAAAAAAAAAAAAAGTCACTTTCCATTACAACATACATCTACACCTTAATGTGTGTGTGTGCGAGGGTCAGGAGGACTGTGGACTTTACTGACAATCGGGATTCTGCTTTGATGCCAAACGATCGTCCTAATCATCCTGTTAATTGTTAATGGAGAACTCAGATCTAAATAATGATTTCTGCATGGACTGCACTAAAGAAAATTGTTACAATGAAACTCCAACCATACTTCTTCTTAACAACTTCAGCCCCGGAAGGATTTACCCCCCTTCCTGACCAGAGCACTTTCTGCGATTCGGCACTGTGTCGCTTTAACTGACAATTGCGCGGTCGTGCGACGTGGCACCCAAACAAAATTGACGTCCTTTTTTCCCCACAAATAGAGCTTTCTTTTGGTGGTATTTGATCACCTCTGCGGTTTTTATTTTTTGCGCTATAAACAAAAAAAGAGCTACAATTTTGAACAAAAAAAAAAAAACAATATTTTTTACCTTTTGCTATAATAAATATCCCCAAAAAAACATATTAACCACTTGCCGACCAGCGCACGTCGATGTACGTCAACAGAATGGCACGGGCAGGCAAATAGGCGTACATTTACGTCCCTTTAAATTTGCCGCCCTGCCATCAGGAGCGCGCCGCCGGCGACACGCTCTCCCGCGCTGGTCGGGACCCCCGTGAGTCCGGTCGCGGGACCCGCGGACTCGATCGCCGCGGGCATACCCGCGATCGTATCACGGAGCGGCCGAATGAAGAAATGCCGTTGTAAACAGCATTTCTCCATCCTGCCTAGCAACTAGTGACGCTGATCTCTGCTCCATGTGATTGGAGCAGAGATCAGTGTTCACTAAATGAAAGCCCAACCCCCCCCCACAGTTAGTAACACACCCCTAGGAACACTTAACCCCTACACTGCCACCCACTGGTTAACCCTTTCACTGCCAGTGTCATTTACACAGGAATCACTGCATTTATATAGCAGTGATTACTGTATAAATGACAATGGTCCCAAAAATGTGTCAAAAATGTCCGATGGGTCCCCCACAATGTCGCAGTCACAATAAAAATCGCTGATCGCCGCCATTACTAGTAAAAAAAAAAATAATAAAAAATTATTAATAAAAATGCCATAAAACTATCCCCTATTTTGTAAACGCTATAACTTTTGCGCAAACCAATCAATAATCGCTTATTGCGATTTTTTTTACCAAAAATATGTAGAAGAATACGTATCGGCCTAAACTGAGGGAAAAAAATGTTTTTTTATATATTTTTGGGGGGTATTTATTATAACAAAAAGTAAAAAATAATGCGTTTTTTTTCAAAATTGTCGCTCTATTTTTGTTTATAGCGCAAAAAATAAAAACCGCAGGGGTGATCAAATACCACCAAAAGAAAGCTCTATTTGTGGGGAAAAAAAGGACGTCAATTTTGTTTGGGAGCCACGTCGCACGACCGCGCAATTGTCAGTTAAAGCAAAGCAGTGCCGAATCGCAAAAAGTGGTCTGGTCTTTGACCAGCAAAATGGTCCGGTCTGTAAGTGGTTAAAAAAAAAAAATTATTTCTCAGTTTAGGCCGATACGTATTCTTCTTCATATTTTTGGTAAAAAAAAAATCGGAATAAGCGTATATTGATTGGTTTGTGCAAAAGTTATAGCGCCTACAAAATAGGGGATAGATTTATGGCATTTTTATTATTCATTTTTTTTATTAGTAATGGCGACATTCTGCTATTTTTATCATGAATGCGACATTATGGAGGACACATCGGACACTTTTGACACCATTTTGAGACCATTGTCATTTATACAGCGATCAGCGCTATAAAAATGCACTGATTACTGTGTAAATGGCACTGGCAGGGAAGGGGTTGACCGCTAGGGGGCGATCAAGGGGTTACATGTGTCCTAGGGAGTGATTCTAACTGTGGGGGGGGGGGATGGGCTACCTAGGACATGACAGCGATCACTGCTCCCGATCACAGGGAGCAGTAGATTTCTCTCATGTCCCTGTTCCTATGCTCTGGCGGACATCGAGTCTACAGGAACCGCCGGCACGGTCATGGTGTACACAGCGGCAAGCCCGCGTCTACAATGCAGCAATTTAAAGGGGTCGTACCTGTACGCCCATTTGCCCAGCCGTGCCACAGTGACAATGCCAGCGCCGCAGAGAGGAGGGGGGAGACGAGTTGGGCTTCGCGTTCCCCCGCATCGCTGGGACAGGTAAGTACCCGATTATTAAAAGTCAGCAGCTGCAGTATTTGTAGCTGCTGACTTTTAATTGTTTTATTTTTTTTATTTTCGGAACTCCATTTTAAGCTGTGCTTTCAGCCCATTAATTCGAATGGAAGTTGCATCCAAAAAAAAAATGGCGTGGGGTTCTCCCCCCCCCCCGATCCATACCAGGGCCTTTGAGTCTGGTATGGATCTTGAAATGGACCCACCAAAATGAAAAAAAAAAAATGACCAAGGGTCTGGAATGGATTTTGAGCGGAAAGCCCACGCCAAAAAAAAAAAAATGTTGTGGGGTCCCCCCCAAAATCCATACCAGACCCTTATCTGAGCATGCAGCCCGGCAGGTCAGGAAGACCATAGCAAGGCACACGCCCTTAACATGGGGTGTGCGGGTGCTTTGGGGCAGGGGGGACTCTGCGCCCTCCCAACCCAAAACACCTTGTCCCCATGATGGACAAGGGCCTCTTCCCTACAACACTTGCCGGTGGTTGTAGGGGTCTGCGGCAGGGGGGCTTATTGGAATCTGGAAGCCCCCTTTAAGAAAGAGGTTCCCAGGATCCCATCCCCCTCTATGTGAATGAGTATGGGGTACATTGTACCCCTACCCATTCACTACAAAAAAAAGGCAGTGTAGTGTAAATAAAAACAAGAAACGGTTTCAATAAAAATCTTCCTCTGGGCTTCTCTATCCGGTGTTCTCCCTCCGGTGTTCTTCCTCCGGTGTTCTTCCTCCAGTGTTCTCCCTCCAGTCTTCTTCCTTCAGTCTTCTCTGCCGCTGCTGACTTCTCTACCGCTGCTGACTTCTCCATTGCTGACTTCTCTACTGCCGACCCGGTCCTCCTCCAACGATGTCCCCCCTTTGTCCCAGCTCTGCTCTCTGCCTGTTCTTATACAGCCATGGGGCATGGCCATCCGGTGATGTCACATGGAGAGTCGCGCTCTTGTGACAGCACGTGACATCCCAAGGGGCGGGGTCAAGGGCCTCTTCCCTACAACACTTGCCGGTGGTTGTAGGGGTCTGCGGCAGGGGGCTTATTGGAATCTGGAAGCCCCCTTTAAGAAAGAGGTTCCCAGGATCCCATCCCCCTCCATGTGAATGAGTATGGGGTACATTGTACCCCTACCCGTTCACTCCAAAAAAAAGGCAGTGTAGTGTAAATAAAAACAAGAGACGGTTTCAATAAAAATCTTCCTCTGGGCTTCTCCCTCCGGTGTTCTTCCTCCGATGTTCTTCCTCCGGTGTTCTCCCTCCAGTCTTCTTCCTTCAGTCTTCTCTACCGCTGCTGACTTCTCTACTGCTGCTGACTTCTCTGCCACTGCTGACTTCTCTACCGCTGCTGACTTCTCTGCCGCTGCTGACTTCTCTGCCACTGCTGACTTCTCTGCCGCTGCTGACTTCTCCACTGCTGACTTCTCTACTGCCGACCCGGTCCTCCTCCAAAGATGTCTCCCGTTTGTCCCAGCTCTGCTCTCTGCCTGTTCTTATACAGCCACGGGGCATGGCCATCCGGTGATGTCACATGGAGACTCACGCTCTTGTGACAGCACGTGACATCCCAAGGGGCGGGGTCAAGGGCCTCTTCCCTACAACACTTGCCGGTGGTTGTAGGGGTCTGCAGCAGGGGGCTTATTGGAATCTGGAAGCCCCCTTTAAGAAAGAGGTTCCCAGGATCCCATCCCCCTCCATGTGAATGAGTATGGGGTACATTGTACCCCTACCCGTTCACTCCAAAAAAAAAGGCAGTGTAGTGTAAATAAAAACAAGAGACGGTTTCAATAAAAATCTTCCTCTGGGCTTCTTCCTCCGATGTTCTTCCTCCGGTGTTCTCCCTCCAGTCTTCTTCCTTCAGTCTTCTCTGCCGCTGCTGACTTCTCCACTGCTGACCCGGTCCTCCTCCAACGATGTCTCCCGTTTGTCCCAGCTCTGCTCTCTGCCGGTTCTTATACAGACATGGGGCATGGCCATCCGGTGATGTCACATGGAGACTCACGCTCTTGTGGCAGCACGTGATGTCCCAAGGGGCGGGGTCTCATTGTGATGTCACCAGATGGCCATGCCCCATGGATAATATAAGAACCGGCAGAGAGTGGAGCTGGGAGAAAGACAGGAGACGGCGGCAGAAAAGACCAGAGGAAGATTTTTTAATAAAGGACTTGACAAAAACAATATCTTGTTTTTATTTACAGTACACTGCCTTTTTTTTGGGGTGAATGGGTAGGGGTACAATGCATACTCATTTACATGGGGGGGGCAGGGTCTTGGGGGGCCCTTTTCTTAAATTCCATATTTTACGATAAGCCCCTTGCCCGGCGAGACCCCCGCAACCTCGGCCTAGGGTTGTGGGGAAGAGGCCCTTGTCCCCATCAACATAGAGACAAGGTGCTTTTGGGTGGGGGGGGGGGGGCAAAGAGCCCGCCATGCCCCCAAGCTCCCATACTTCCTCCATGTCAAGAGAGTGTGGCCTGGTATGGTTCAGGAAGGGGGGGCTCTTGCTTGTCACCCCCCCCCCCCCCTTCCTGACCTGCGGGGCTGCATGCTTGGATAAGGGTTTGGTATGTCTTTTGTTTTCTATTTTGGTGTGGGGTTCCTTTTCAAGACCCATACCAGACGCAACAGACCTGGTATGGATCTTGGGGGGGGGGAACTCTTCAAGATCCTCAAAGCACGAGTTGCACCACAAGTCGGATCATGATGATACGACTTGGATTCAACTTCAATCCAATTAATGGGCTGAAAGTCGTATCAGTAGATAGACAGCTCTCATAGGGAATCATTCATTTTGAATAGAGTCCGAGAAACACTGCTAAAAGCTAACGTGGCCAAATGAGCATTGACGCCAATGCAAAAAGCTACTAAAAGTGGATTTTTACAGCAGCTTTTTCTGGAGTTGGTAGTGGCTTTGCAGCTCATTTTTTCTAATGCCCCCGTGTACACCAGGCCTTCGATTGTCTGCCAGAATTTTCATATTCAATATATGATAATACACTATACCTCCCGCTGACATCAATATTAGGCGCATTATTCCTCCCACTGATTCCAATGATGGGGCAATATTCCTCCCACTGATACCAATGATGGGGCAATATTCCTCCCACTGATACCAATGATGGGGCACTATTCCTCCCACTGATACCAATGATGTGGCAATATTCCTCCCACTAATACAAATGATGAGACACTATTCCTCCCACTGATACCAATGATGGGGCACTATTCCTCCCACTGATACCAATGATGGGGCACTATTCCTCCCACTGATACCAATGATGGGGCACTATTCCTCCCACTGATACCAATGATGGGGCACTATTCCTCCCACTGACACCAATGATGGGGCACTATTCCTCCCACTAATACCAATGATGGGACACTAATCCTCCCACTGATACCTATGATGGGGCACTATTCCTCCCACTGACACCAATGATGGGGCACTATTCCTCCCACTGATACCAATGATGGAGCACTATTCCTCCCACTGAGACCAATGACGGGACACTATTCCTCCCACTGATACCAATGATGGGGCACTATTCCTCCCACTGACACCAATGATGGGGCACTATTCCTTCCAGGGGTTTACCAGTGAAGAGGCAGAGGATGGGGGATTAGCTATGGAGGGGCAGAGGACAGGGGGATTACCTGTGGAGGAGCAGAGGATGAGGGGTCACTAGTGGAGAGGTAGAGGATAGGGGGTCACGAGCGGAGAGGCAGAGGGTGGGGGATTACCTATGGAGAGGCAGAGGGCAGGGGGATCACCTGTGGAGAGGCAGAGGATGTGGGGTCACTAGTGGAGAGGTAGAGGACGGGGGATTACCTGTGGAGGGGCAGAGGGCAGGGGGATCACCCGTGGAGAGGCAAAGGACGGAGATTACCTGTGGAGAGGCAGAGGACGGGGGGATTACCTGTGGAGGGGCAGAGGATAGGGGGTCACCAGTGGAGAGGTAGAGGACAGGGGGTCATCAGTGGAGAGGCAGAGGATGGGGGATTACCTATGGAGGGGCAGAGAACGGGGGGATTACCTATGGAGGGGCAGAGGACAGGGGATTACATGTGGAGGGGCAGAGGATGGGGGGATTACCTGTGGAGGGGCAGAGAACAGGGGGATTACCTATGGAGAGACAGAGGATGGAGGATTACCTATAGAGGGGCAGAGGACGGGGGATTACCTGTGGAGAGGCAGAGGACAGGGGGTCACCAGTGGAGAGGCAGAGGACAGGGGGTCACCAGTGAAGAGGCAGAGGACAGGGGGTCACCAGTGAAGAGGCAGAGGACAGGGGGTCACCAGTGGAGAGGCAGAGGACAGGGGGTCACCAGTGGAGAGGCAGAGGACAGGGGGTCACCAGTGAAGAGGCAGAGGACAGGGGGTCACCAGTGAAGAGGCAGAGGACAGGGGGTCACCAGTGAAGAGGCAGAGGACAGGGGGTCACCAGTGAAGAGGCAGAGGACAGGGGGTCACCAGTGAAGAGGCAGAGGACAGGGGGTCACCAGTGAAGAGGCAGAGGACAGGGGGTCACCAGTGAAGAGGCAGAGGACAGGGGGTCACCAGTGAAGAGGCAGAGGATGGGGGGGATTACCAGTGAAGAGGCAGAGGATGGGGGGGATTACCAGTGGAGAGGCAGAAGACGGGGGGATTACCTGTGGAGAGGCAGAGGACGGGGGGATTACCTGTGGAGAGGCAGAGGACGGGGGGATTACCTGTGGAGAGGCAGAGGACGGGGGGTTCACCAGTGGGGAGGCAGAGGATGGGGGGGGATTACCAGTGGAGAGGCAGAGGATGGGGGGATTACCAGTGACAGGTCTCTTGGCAGAGCCACTTTCCCTTCCCTGCACTGCACACAGCTCTTCCTCCTCTCTCTCTGCACCTAGCTGAGATTGCATTCCTTTACACACAGCCACGATCCGCACAGTGTGTAACTGGCTGCTATGTTGCAGTGCTGACTTGTGATTTTCCCTGGTCAGATGGGCAGCACAGCTCCAGTAGCCACGTAAATATCCCAGCACCCTCCTAGATCCGGCCATGGATGAAAGGCCGGTGTTTGAAGAGAAGAGCGAGTGGTCCGGTGTGCCCATATTTTTGGCGGGTGAGCAAATATATCTTTGAGTTTGGCGGCCAGTTTTCCAAACCATGGTTTGCGTAAAAACAGAACTAAACTCTCTTAATCAACCTTAACTGTTTGTAATCCTTATGCTGCTATCCTTAGTAAATAGATAGGAAGGTTTATTATATTTACTTGCTTTCTTTTTGTTTAACATTTCTTCACTTACTTTCTGGTTTCTGGCCAAGGCCAAAATTATATCATACATTCCAGGAGCCTCCAGGTGTATTTGTTGGGTCTAGAGCTTCAGATGGATTTTTGTAGTGGTGCAGTTACGGCTGATTTCTCGGCTGCACATCCATGATGCGAGTCTCCTGTTCCACCACATCCCAAAGGTGCTCTATTGGATGAGATGTGGTGACTGTGGAGACCATTGGAGGACAGGGACCTCATTGTCCAGTGGTGAGATCTGGTGAGTGTGGAGGCTCATTGTCCAGTGGTGAGATCTGGTGAGTGTGGAGGCTCATTGTCCAGTGGTGAGATCTGGTGAGTGTGGAGGCTCATTGTCCAGTGGTGAGATCTGGTGAGTGTGGAGGCTCATTGTCCAGTGGTGAGATCTGGTGAGTGTGGAGGCTCATTGTCCAGTGGTGAGATCTGGTGAGTGTGGAGGCTCATTGTCCAGTGGTGAGATCTGGTGAGTGTGGAGGCTCATTGTCCAGTGGTGAGATCTGGTGAGTGTGGAGGCTCATTGTCCAGTGGTGAGATGATTGGAGCTTTGTGACATGGGGCATTATCCTGCTGAAAGGAGCCATCAGAAGATGGGGACACTGTAGTTATAAAGGGATGGACATGGTCAGCAACAATACTGAGGTAGGTCGTGGTGTTTAAATGATTCTCAATTGGTACTCAGGGGCCCAAAGTGTGCCAAGAAAATATCCCCCCACACCATTACACCCCCACCACCAGCCTGAACCGGTGATACAAGGCAGGATGGATTCATGCTTTCATGTTCTTTACACCAAATTCTGACCCCATCATTGGACCAGGCAATCCAGTCTTCTATTGTCCAATTTTGGTGACCCTGTGTGAATTGTAGCCTCAGTTTCCTGTTCTTAGCTGACAGGAGTGGCACCCGGTGTGGTCTTCTGCTGCTGTTGCCCATCTGCTTCAAGGTTCGATGTGTTGTGAGTTCACAGATGGTATTCTGACTTTTGTGAGATACTGTACATCATTGAAAGTATTTGAAATCATCTGATGGGGATGAATGAGTGTGATATCGTGACATATATTCACCAGATGGGGGTGGTTGAGAGATATAACTAATGTCGAGCTTTTATCAAAAGTTTTTTTTTTTTTTTTTAAACTGTTGGCAATATATAAATCTAGCTGGACGATTAGGTGAAAACCCTAAAAAAAAAAACTAATACAGTCACCACATCTAAGTTCATGCAGTCATGTGGATTTATAGGCCTGTATAACCTTTCTCTAACTTGTGTCCATTCTGTGGGTTGCAGTGGGACGTACGGAGGTGACCACGTACCATATCTATCGCTCGGCCGGCTCATCCGTGCTGTTCCCGGGACTGGAGTCCGGGACGGTGAAGTTCAAAGAGGATATGATACACGAGCTGAGGAAGATCGACGAGCCCGGGAACTGGCTGGCCCAGTTCCACGGAGGGGCCATGACCCGCAGTGCCTACGCCACGCGTGGCCGCTTCTTCCACCAAAATAAGTCTTTTCTGCTGGAACGTCTGACAAAGGAGGACAGCGGGGTGTACGAGCAACGGGTGAATCATGTGACTCTGATCCAAGTCTTCCTCAGCGTGATTGGTGAGTGACAACATGTATTATAATAAAAGAGATGGGTTATTCCAACTTTTTTCTCTGCAAAGAACTAACACTATCCGAGGCAACGTGACTGTTATTGGTGGCCGTCTCGCTAGGACTCAACTAACTAGCATTAGACGGAGAGGTAGAGATCGGGCTCGGGGGGCGTGTGTTCGGAATCCCACACGCCCGATCCTGCCAGGAAGCTGACGCTGCACGCGGCCACACCTCCCAACCTTCTGGGGTGGGACACCTATTAGCAAAAGTATGTAGCGAAAGGACACACCCCCTGCCACGCCCCCTTAACTACTTGCCGCCCACGCTATAGCCCCCGAAAGACGGCTGCAGCAGGGGCCTTAATTGCCGGCAGGGCGTCCATGGACATCCATCCGACCCTGCGGGTCACGCGCGGCGCGCTCTGTGATCACTGAAGTCTATGAGACTCGTCTGATCACAGATCTGAGTAAGGGGTGGATCCCGGCCCCTTACCACGTGATCACACTGTCGGCCAATGATGGCTGACCACCTGATGTAAACAGAAGCTCGCTAATCGGTATCTTTTTTTCCTCACACTGGGAAAAAAAAAGCCGATCACAGGCTTCTGTCAGAGGGACATCGGTCCCTCACTCAGAAAGCTGTGGCTGTGCCCACCAGTGTCACTTGCCAGTGCCCACTGTGCCACCTACCAGTGCCACCTATCAGTACCCCCCGGTACCACCTACCAGTGCCACCTATCAGTACCCCCCAGTACCACCTACCAGTGCCACCAATCAGTACCCCCCTGGTACCACCTACCAGTGCCACCTATCAGTACCCCCCGGTACCACCTACCAGTGCCCACAGTGCCACCTATCAGTGCCCTCAGTGCCACCAATCAATGCCCACCAGTGCTGCCAATCAATGCCCATCATTGTCTAATAATCAGTGCTGCCTATCAGTGTCACCTACCAGTGCCCATCAGTGATCATTGAGGAGATTCAGTTTGCGTTGTGCGCTATACAAATATTTAATTAATTAATTCATTCATTCATCATCATCAGTGCCACCTATCAGTGCCCTTCAGTGCCACCCATCAGTGCCACCCATCAGTGCCACCCATCAGTGCCCTTCAGTGCCACCCATCAGTGCCACCTATCAGTGCCCTTCAGTGCCACCTATCAGTGCCCTTCAAAGCCACCCATCAGTGCCACCCATCAGTGCCCATCAGTGCCACCTATCAGTGCCACCTATCAGTGCCCTTCAGAGCCACCCATCAGTGCCAACTATCAGTGCCCATCAGTGCCACCTATCAGTGCCGCCTTATCAGTGCCCATCAGTGCCACCTCATTTGCGCACATCAGTGAAGGAGAAAAATGACTTGTTTTCAAAATTTTATAACAAACTATGAAACAGTTTTGTTTTTGTTTTTTCAAAATTTCGGTCTCTTTTTGTTTTATTTATTTAAAAAAAAAAACAAAAAAAAAAAACCCGGCAGCGATTAAATGCCACCGAAAAAAAAAAGCTCAATCTGTGTGAAAGAAAAAATGATGAAGATTTAATTTGGGTGAACTGTAGCATGACCGCGTATTTGTCATTCAAAGTGCATCAGCGCTGAAAGCTAAAAATTGGTCTGGGCAGGAGGGGGGTTTAAGTGCCCGGTAAGCAAGTGGTTAAAAAAAAATAAAAAAAAATAATTATACAAAAAAAAAAAATGATTAGTGAAACCCACAAGTGATTTTATTTTATTTTTTACTACTATTATTCCTTTATATCAGCTTTTGAAATTTACAAATGCAGCAATTTAGTAATTGGATGAAAGGTTCAGCGCTGGGATAACAGTTTTTGATGGATAGATAAATAGTGCATTTTATATACAACTATATGGATCAGACCAAAATGAGGGACAGATGAGGAGGAAAGAGGGACAGAGGGACATTTCTCCAGATCAGGGACAGTCCCTCGAAATCTGGGATGGTCCCTCGAAATCCAGGACAGTCCTCGAAATCCGGGACAGTCCTCGAAAATCCGGGACGGTCCCTCGAAATCCGGGACAGTCCCTCGAAATCCGGGACAGTCCTTGAAAATCCGGGACGGTCCCTCGAAATCCGGGACAGTCCCTCGAAATCCGGGACAGTTCTCGAAAATCCAGGACGGTCCCTCGAAATCCGGGACAGTTGGGAGCTATGATCTCGGCTAATCACAGGCTGTGAGACATTTCCTGATCTGTGCAGCTGCGGACCGGGAAATGTCTCACGGCCTGTGATTAGCCGCGTGCAATGATGGGTTCTTGGCGGGATCGGGCACGTGGGGCTTCAAATATGCCTGAGCCCATCTCTAACAGACAGGGAGGAGATATCAAATAAATAAACAAGTTGTAGTGTCGCTAAACCACCACCGGATGTCAGCATACACAAGAACATACACAAGAACAATAGTAACCTGATACAAACAGTGCAATACAAAAACAGAAAAAAGTTCATATAGGCATACAGAGTATATATATATATATATATATATATATATATATATATATATATATACACACACACACATACATACACTATATTGTCAAAAATATTGGGACACCTGCCTTTACACTAGGGTTGCCACCTTACCTGCCACCCAAAACACTTTAGCGGCACACATCAATTTTATTTTTAAGGGGGAACACCGTGAATTCTGGTGTAAAGGAGTTACTGCTCACCAAAGTTCCCAGCATTCCCCTTAAATTAGGGACCTTAAAGCCCCCTTTACATCAGAGTCCACAGGGCACCCCTTACATCTGAGTCCCCCTTACCTTTGTTTACTCACTTGCTTCGAGGCAGGAAAGAAAAGGGGGGGGGGACTTCAGTTAGAGACATTGGATGGTGAGCTCTCTCGCCCAAGGATGGAGGCTTAAGCATCAACACCTTCCATCCACCATGTATCTGAGCTGAGTTGCTGAGCTTCAAACTTCCAGACTGCACATTTCTTTCCTGAGGTGCAGAACACCGGGGATTGGAGTGTGGGTGGGCAGTAAGAGGGGGAAGGGTGGGAAGGGGAGGAGCAGCTCAAGTCCTCCCTCCTGTCTGTGTATGGGGGTGGGACCGGTGTGCACAGCTGTGCACTTGGCATTTGTGGTACTTGATTACTTGGGGATCCACAGTCCATTCTGAATATTGTGTCTGGGTTTCAGATGATCTGAAACCTCGACACTGTCCGGGTGAATCCCAGACAGGTGGCAACCCTACTTTACACACACACATGAACTTTAATAACATCCTAGTCTTAGTCCGTAGGGTTCAATATTGAGTTGGCTCCGCCCTTTGCAGCTATAACAGCTTCAACTCTTCTGGGAAGGTCCGTCCGCAAGGTTTAGGAGGGTGTCTATAGGAATGTTTGACCGTTCTTCTGGAAGTGCATTTGTGGGGTCCATCACAAGAAGGCCTGGCTCGCGGTCTCTAATTCATCCCCAAGGCGTTCTATTGGGTTGAGGTCAGGACTCTGTGCAGGCCAGTCAAGTTCCTCCACCCCAAACTCGCTCAACCATGTCTTTATGGACCTTGCTTTGTGCACTGGTGGGCAGTCACGTTGGAACAGGAAGTGGCCGTCCCCAAACTGTTCCCACAAAGTTGGGAGCATGAAATTGTCTGAAATGTCTTGGTATGATGACGCCTTAAGAGTTCCCTTCACTGGAACTAAGGAGCCAAGCCCAACCTCTGAAAAGCAACCCCCACAACATAATCCCCCCTCCCCCCACTCCATAATCCCCCTGACACCATAATCCCCCCTCCCCCACTCCATAATCCCCCCTCTGAAACCATAATCCCCCTTCCTCCCACTCCATAATCCCTCCTGACACCATAAACCCCCCTCTGACAACATAATCCTCCCTCTGACACCATAATCCCTCCTGACACCATAAACCCCCCCCCTCTGACACCATAATCCTCCCTCTGACACCATAATCCCCCCTCCCCCACTCCATAATCCCATCTCTGACACCATAATCCCCCTTCCCCCCACTCCATAATCCCTCCTGACACCATAACCCCCCCTCTGACACCATAATCCTCCCTCTGACACCATAATCCACCTTCCCCCCACTCCATAATCCCCCCTGACACCATAAACCCCCCCTCTAAAACCATAATCCTCCCTCTGACACCATAATCCCCCCTCCCCCACTCCATAATCCCCCCTGACACCATAAACCCCCCCTCTGACACCATAATCCTCCCTCTGACACCATAATCCCCCCCCCCCCACTCCATAATCACATCTCTGACACCATAATCCCCCCTCCACCAATTGGTTTGGACCAGTGCACAAAGGCATTAATGGCTGTGTGTTGCGTTGTAAATTTACACTGGTATACAAGCTGTACACTCACTACTTTACATTGTAGACAAGTGTCATTTCTTCAGAAAAACAACACCGCACCATAAATCCCCCCCCCCCCCCCCCTCCACTAAATGATTTGGACCAGTACACAAAGCAAGGTCCATAAAGACATGGATAAGCCAGTTTGGGGTGGAGGAACTTGACTGGCCTGTGCAGACTCCTGACCTTAACCCGAGAAAACCCTATTAGTGTCACCTATCAGTCCCGCCTATCAGTGCCCATCAGTGAAGGAGAAATTTTTTTTTTCAAAATTTTATAACAAACTACTATATGAAAACGTTTATTTTTTATTTTTTTGGAGCATTTGCACGAGTACCTGTGCAAATACTCTGTAACTATCAGCACCGATACCTTTATTGATATTGGTGCAGCCCTACTAACTAGTGATCAGACGGGGACAGAAAGGTGTCCAGTGAGCAGAGATGACTTCTCCTTGTTCCTTTACCAGATCCTGTGCCGCGGCCAACGCTGAGAAGACAAGAAGATGACACCGGAAGTTGCCTCCTACTCCTGCAGTGTTTGCACTCTGGCGGGGATCAGTATAACGTCACCTTCCTGATTAATGGAGAAACAATGGATGGAAATGTCTCCAAGAATTCCAATTTCAGCACTCTGGTCCTGAATGGCACCAACCCCCAGCACTGGGGCAACTACACCTGTAATGTCAGCAACCTTATCGACTGGAAAGTATCCGGAGAGCTGCTGGTGGATCCACGAGGTGAAATATTAACCCTTTCATGGCTAAGCCTATTTTTGGAATTTGGTGTTTACAAGTTAAAATCCATATTTTTTGCTAGAAAATTACTTGGAATCCCCAAACATTATATATATATATTTTTTTTTTAGCAGAGACTCTAGAGAATAAAACGGCGATTGTTGCAATATTTTATGTCACACGGTATTTGCGCAGCGGTGTTTTAAACGCAACTTTTTGGGAAAAGGGACACTTTCATGAATAAAAAAAAAAAACTGTAAAATTAGCCCAATTTTTTTGCGTAATGTGAAAGATAATGTTACGCCGAGTAAATAGATACCAAACATGTCGCACTTTATAATCGCACGCACTTGTAGATTGACGACAAAGTACGGTACCTAAAAATCTCTATAGGCGACGCTTTAAAAATTTTTTACGGTTACCAGGTTAGCGTTACAGAGGAGGTCTAGTGCTAGAATTATTGCTCTCGCTCTGACGATCGCGGCGATACCTCACATGTGTGATTTGAACACCGTTTACATACGCGGGTGCGACTTCCGTATGCGTTTTCTTTGCTTCGCGAGCTCACGGGGACGGCGGGCGCTTTAAAAAATTTTTTTTTTATTTTTTTATTTATTTTATTTATTTTAAAATGACTAAATTGTTTAAAAAAAAAAAAAAAAATTGATCACTTTTATTGCTGTCACAAGGAATGTAAACATCCCTTGTGACAGTAATAGGTGGTGACAGGTCCTCTTTATGGAGGGATCGGGGGTCTAAAAGACCCCCCCATCCCTCCTTTACACTTCAATGTATTCAGATCGCCGAAAATGGCGATTCTGAATACCGGATATTTTTTTAAAACCGGCGCCATTGGCAGCCGAGTAAACGGGAAGTGACGTCATGACGTCGCTTCCGTGTTTACGATGAGGAGACTGGAACGAAGCCGATTACAGCTTCGTTCCAGTTCCTCCCCAGCGGCCGGAGGCGTCGCACACGGAATCGGTGCTCCCGATCGAACGGGAGCACCGGTAACAGCGGCGGGAGGCGGCGGGATGGGGGGACGTCCCCTCCCGCTCCTCCGGCATAACAGCCGAGCGGCTTTTAGCCACATCGGTTGTTATGGCTGGAAAGCCAATTCGCCTGCTGAAGAAAACGGTACCAGGATCATGCCTGCAGGTGCGGGCATCATCCCGGTATACCCCCCGGAAGCCGAGTACGCAGATCTGCGTACGCTCGGCGGGAAAGGGTTAAAGTGGTGTTGCCACCAAAAAATAAAAAATCATTTAAAATTCTTAAAAAAATATGAAAAAAAAATTATTGGAAACATTTTCTTTTTACTCACCTCTAAATACCTGTTGCTAGGGGGTCCCTCGTAGTCTGCCTTCTTCCTTGCCCGGGCTGGTGACATCACTTCCCCTCATGCCGCACAGTCACCTGGGACCTGCCACGTGTCCCAGGTGACTGTGCGGCGTATCACGTCGCCCTGCGCCGCTCGCGCATGCGCAGTGGGTGCCCGGCTGTGCAGCCACAGCCCGGGTGCCCACAGTATAAATGACGGCGCTGCGAGCGGAGCGGGGAACGAGGGGGGGCTTCGTTCCTCCGCATCGCTGGACCCTGGGACATGTAAGTGTCCGATTATTAAAAGTCAGCAGCTACAGTATTTGTAGCTGCTGACTTTTAATTTTTTTTTTTTTAGGGGGCACCCCACTTTAAGCACTTATTTTCTTTAATATATTTTACTTCAGATCTGTGAATTACCACCATACACTGATTACATTTCCTTCTGCAGGAATTCGGGAAGAAGAGCTGCCTATCTACCTCTTTGTTGCTGGGCTGGGCATCTACGGGGCCTTTCTCATCGCTCAGGTTCTGTGGAGCCTAGAACAACTTAATGGCAAGTACTATAGAGCTAATTCATGAATTTTAATGGACTTTCAGCCTAAAATTGATATTCTGAATGCAGTTTGGTTAGCCTCTAACGTATTTTGGGGACCGATCAACTACGACGCCACCATCCTGGGTTGCCAGTCCTCCCGCTACATTTGTATGCATCATAGTCCACTCAATAGAGTTGCCACCTCATCCATTTAAACCCGAACACATAAGAATTACACGGGTTCTGAGGCTAATTTAATGCAGATAAGGCAAGTGAGTTTAATTACCACCTTAATTAACCACAGAACCTGAGTAATTAATATGTGTTTGGTTTTAAAGGGACGAGGTGGCAACCCTACCACTCAATGAGTGAAGACCACTCATGATGATTGCAGCATCTCAGATCTCTCCACCAGTATCTCTGAGAGGTAGAACAAGTTGGTTCTAAATTATCATGTTGTAGCGCCGGCTCCTGAAGAGCATGTGTTTTGTTCAATTTAATATTCCTAAAATCACAGTTGGGTTTTAGGGTTGATTATGCCATATTATGATTTCAGTACCAGTCTGGCTGGATTGCACTGGGTTCTCCTTGACCACAGGTGTCGCTGTCACTGCTGGCAAGCGTGAGAATGCAGTTTAGCTAGGTGTATTGAGTGCCATTCTTTCTCGGGAACCAGCCCAGTGGGTGTGTCAGCCTGCTGTGCATTCTGGGAAAGGGTATTTAAGGTACTGAGATCACGTGCTTCTGGGTTCCAGTCCAGAAGATCTTTTCTGTCTGTTTGGTCCTGGTCCTCCTGACAAGCCCCCATGGCCCTCATGGCCTGGGGTGCGGATCCACCCAATTTCGAGTCTCGGGGCTGGACAGCCCGAGGCAAAGTAACTGAGAGGAGGATTCAAAGGTGGTCCGGTGCCGTCTCATCTGTGGAGAGGCCCAGCAACTGGAGAAGCACCCAGGGGAGGACTCTTCGGGAGAAGGCCATGCATAAGGCTGGCTTCTCAGAAGGAGCCTGGAGGCTCAGTTGAAGGACACTAAAGGATCTACACTCATACGGTATCGCCGGTACGGCTGCGAGATACTGGTACCGTATGATAGCTCTCTAAATTTTACCTACGTCCCTCAGTTACATTCAAGTCTGTGGCAGAGACTTTATTCACAAGTGTTCGACTTTCAAGTCTATGGCAGAGACTTTGTTCAAATGATCTACATCCAAGTCTGTGGCAGAGGCTTTGCTTTACTTAAACACTCTGTTGACTGCTAGGCCTAGTGAGAGGAGGTCTATCCGGTGGCTGTGAGAATCCAGTTGGGAACGGTGATTCTCTTGATTTCTATAGTGAGAGACTTTATATTTTTTGCAGTTCCAAGAGTACCTGGACTTCTTACCTAAACCCTCTACCCTTCATTGAGAGACTGTTTGTCTACCTGTTCAAATAAATATCCCAAAAAGTGGATCCAGTGTCAGTTTCTACAATTCTTTGGGCCATCTACCTCGGGAAACCCCTAGACGCACACGAGGTCAAGAAGGTAACGGTAAGCCCAATAAAACCAGCAGCTCCTTTGGGGGTTAGTGATACATGTGGGGGTTCGTAGTCCGGGATTTACCATTACCCCTTGCAACGGAAAAAGGAAAAAGAGAACTGTACACCTGGTAACTACATGGTAGAGGGTTCATTTTTTTTTGGACTGCGCCATTTCTAAAGAAATGATTGACATCCACTGTTGGAGCGTAAACTGTGGGTGGAGTTGGATAAGCCTGCGAGTTGCGTGACCAGAGGAGCCAGTGGGAGTGGCCTTGCCTGTTTCTTTTCCCTACACGAGTCACCACGTGAGAGTGTCGTAGGAGAGAGAGGAAGGAGGTTGTATCTCAAAAGAAGCAAAAGAAGTGAATGTTTCGGATTCCAGGGATATCGTCTACCATGGGACCCAGGATGCCTTCTGTGGGAAACCCATCGAGTGTGAGACTGCCTGGGACTGTGTTAATGGATACGGGAATTCGCCTGGCACCTCAGGAGCGTTTTATCCTGTATACGTCGGGAGATGTTGAGGCCCTTGGAATGCTTTGTGGCAAGTGTGAGGGACTGGTCACAAGTCCCCGGCCATTTGTTCGTTGTCTCCGGTGTGGAGAATACCTATTCAAGGTGGAGCAACCCATTGCGCCACAGAGGGCCTACCATATGGACTAGCCCACGGGCGTTGCCACTGAGAAGTCCATTATCTATACTCCTATGGTGAGGCCTACAACTTCTACATTGACATCCTGGAGGGAGATGCTACTACTGCTGTTACTGGAGGAACTACTCCGGATGTCATGGACACTAGACATGTGCAGAGTAAAATATTTCGTTTCGGAATTTCGTTTTCGTCCGAAAACTTAATTTATTTAGTTACTCCCGAAATTCGTTTTTATTTATTTCGTTTTTCGTTCAAAAATTGCATTCGTCCGAAAATCCACATGAATTACGATCGAATCTGTCTTTGAAGGCTTATGGTGTCTGTCGAATGTATAAAGAAGATTCGACGGAGCTAGTATATAGCATACTTTAGAACCCTATTAAAGTCTATGGGACTCCAACGTTCAAAATCTAAAGTGCTAATTGTAAAGACTAATTTGCAAGTTACTGTCCTAAAAAGTGTTTGGGGACCCGGGTCCTGCCCCAGGGGACATGTATCAATGCAAAAAAAAGTTTTAAAAACGGCCGTTTTTTCGGGAGCAGTGATTTTAATAATGATTAAAGTGAAACAATAAAAGTGTAATATTCCTTTAAATTTCGTAGGGGGGGGGGCGGGTGTCTATAGTATGCCTGTGAAGGGGCTCATGTTTCTGGTGCTTAGAACTGTCCCTGCATAAAGTGTCATTTATGCAGGAAAAAAAGTCCTTTAAAATCACTCGCAGCTATTATGAATTGTCGGCTCCGTAATACAGAGAACACTCATTGAAAGTCATTGATAAAAAAATAAATAAATAAATTTAAAAAAAAGCAGGGGGGTCCCCCAAATTCAATTACCAGGCCCTTCAGGTCTGGTATGGATATTAAGGGGAACCCTGCCTCAAATTTAAGAAAAAATTTGATGTGGGGCCCCCTAAAAATCCATACCAGACCCTTTATCCGAGCACGCAACCTGGCAGGCCGCAGGAAAAGAGGGGGGGACGAGAGAGCGCCCCCCCCCTCCTGAACCGTACCAGGCCACATGCCCTCAACATTGGGAGGATGCTTTGGGGGTCTGTGACCCCTCAAAGCACCTTGTCCCCATGTTGATGAGGACAAGGGCCTCATCCTCACAACCCTGGCCGGTGGTTGTGGGGGTCTGCAGGCAGGGGGCTTATCAGAATCTTGAACATGATCGTCCGTCGCTGGATAGCAAGAGTGGATTAGCACCGCTGGAATCTTTTTTTTTTTTTTTTTTTTTTTTAATAAAGGAATTTTTCAAAAGTGTGTTTGTCTTATTTAACTATTTTTTACACTTTCTTTGTGAAATGGTAGGGGTACAAGTACCCCCTTACCATTTCAAACAGGGGGGGGGCCGGGATCTGGGGGTCCCCTTGTTAAAGGGGGCTTCCAGATTCTGATAAGCCCCCCGCCCGCAGACCCTAACAACCACCGGCCAGGGTTGTGAGGATGAGGCCCTTGTCCTCATCAACATGGGGACAAGGTGCTTTGAGGGGTCACAGACCCATGTGGCCTGGTACGGTTCAGGAGGGGGGGGGGCGCTCTCTCGTCTCCCCCTCTTTTCCTGCGGCCTGCCAGGTTGCGTGCTCGGATAAAGGGTCTGGTATGGATTTTTAGGGGGCCCCCCCACGTCAATTTTTTTTTAATTTGATGCGGGGTTCCCCTTAATATCCATACCAGACCTGAAGGGTCTGGTTATGGATATTTAGGGGGAACCCCACGTCAAATTTTTTCTTAAATTTGAGGCAGGGTTCCCCTTAATATCCATACCAGACCTGAAGGGCCTGGTAATTGAATTTGGGGGACCCCCACGCTTTTTTTTTTTTTTTTTTTTTTTTTTTTTTTTATCAATGACTTTCAGTGAGTGTTCTCTGTATTACGGAGCCGACAATTCATTATAGCTGCGAGTGATTTTAAAGGACTTTTTTTCCTGCATAAATGACACTTTGTGCAGGGACAGTTCTAAGCACCAGAAACATGCGCCCCTTCACAGGCATACTATAGACACCCCCCCCCCCCCCCACGAAATTTAAAGGAATATTACACTTTTATTGTTTCACTTTAATCATTATTAAAATCACTGCTCCCGAAAAAACGGCCGTTTTTAAAACTTTTTTTTGCATTGATCCATGTCCCCTGGGGCAGGACCCGGGTCCCCAAACACTTTTTAGGACAGTAAATTGCAGAATCTTTTCTCTCTGTCAAATCTTTTTTCTCTGTCGAATATTTTCTCTATATAATCTTGGACTAATAGAGGTAAGGTTAGGCACATTCGACCACAGGTTCTATAGACACAGATTGTTATTGTCAGAGTCATGTCGAATCTCCTATTCTATATCGAACTGTTGTAACAATGAAAACGAAAATAAAGCATTTATTTATGTCGGATCTTTCGTTTTTCGGATTTTGTGCTTTCGTTATCGTTTGTCAAAACGAAAATGAAAATAGCTGAAATTCGGACGAAAATGCATTCGGACGAAAACGAATGCACATGTCTAATGGACACCGCTTCGTCCATAGTCACCACAACTACCACGCCCGCTCCGAAGAAAGCGGGTCATGTCAAGGCCTCCTGTGGCCGCAGTCGAGGACCATCTCAGAGTTCACCCGAACCGGATCGGAGGAAGGAGATCGTTCCGGAGAAGTCTGCCAACACTACTGGTGAGAAATCTGGGGCCATTTTTTCTATTGAAAAAGCCCATGGCGTGCAAACACACCCAAAAAACTTCCACCCGGTGCATAAAAAAAGTGCACACACATAAAGAGTGACACACTAAAAAGTGCAGACGGGTGTCTGATGTCCTTCAAAAGAAGGACCATACCCTGATCCCCCGGGGCGTTAGGCTCCAGACAGGGACTGGGGTACCAGACTCAACAAGTGGGCCCCGGACGAAACCGGAAGCCCTCCTTTCCCCGGGAGGACTGCCGAAACAGAACCTCCTAGGTACTTGGTACTGTGGGGGCTTCCCCGAAGGAAGACCCCCCCTCATGGAGATTGGACCAAGCCAGAAGGCCTATGTCCGCTCTCCCACAAGACGTTCAGGATTGGTCCGAGGATCGACACCCTACTAATCAAACGTGAAGTGACATACAGTGACAAACACACACAAATAAAATAAATAAAAAGTGAGGAAGGGATAGTGGAGAGGAGAGTGAAAAGTGAGCATTGTGCAATACAACGGCCGGCCCTCCGGCCAGGAATCAAAAATTCCTCTGGTCCTAGCCAAAAGGCCGGGCCCTAGAGGCAGGTGTGAAAAAGCGTGTTAATGGTGACGTGACCTAGGTGCCTAAATCAAAGTGCAGGACGCACAGTGAAAGAAGGCACCCCTGGACTGCCACTCCAGGGGCACATCACCATGGGCTTTCCAACAAAAGCATCCCTGGCCCCCCAGCCCAGACCACAACAGCCCCCACCCTAGTCAGGAAGGTATGGAGATCCAGGAGCTTAGTGAGACCCTTTACCATCAGGTCCACCCTCACTCCCATCACTCCTACCTAATTACATTCGGGACGTACTGGCCGCTCCCCCCCCACCCTACAAAGGGGAACAAGCGTTCCAGTCCCGAAAAACTGACCGGAGCTAAAGCTGCCACAATCCAGGCCAAAAGGCCAGGGTCCCCTCCCCTGGCTTCGACCAGTGGTTCTCCATCCCCATCAGAAGGCTTCCCTTTCGGCTACGAACCGCGCCAGGTCACCTTTACACCAGCAGGCTTTGCATAGCAACCGCCAACCCTGCTCCACCTCGCCGTAGAACAGGGACGGAAGCAAGCGCCACCTCCTGGTAACTGATAAGAACAGATACTACACTTGATCTTAGCCAAAATGTTGGGTGGGACTATGACTAATTATCTGCCAGCAGGGAAGTTGGGAGATTCAGAGCTAGATTCCCTTTCTAATGCAGGGGATGATGACCTTTTTGAGACCATGACCCAGGCAGGGCCGTTTTTAAGGCAGGGCAAAAGGGGCAGCTGCCCTGGGCCCTGTCATTGTTGTGGGGCCCAAAGCAGCTGCCTCATACTTGCCAACTATCCCAGTGTAAATTCCCTTGTCCCTTGAAGTTTTAGTGCTGTATTGTGTCCTGATCTCAATGTGAAGTGCTGCTACTAATGCTGCCCAGCTCTGCCCTATTATTGTGTACAGATGACTCACCTGCAAATCCTGTGTTTACATGTAAATAACCGGCATTCATATGTAAATAGTGGCGGCGTTACTAAGTAAATAGATGCGGCTGGCAGCATTGATATGTAAATAAAGGTGGCATTCATATGTGTATCATGCTCCCCTGCAGTGAGGAGATGATGTGCTGTAACCTCTAGCAACCAATCAGTGAGCAGTATTACTTAACAGTAATCTCTAGCAACCAATTAACAAGCAGAAACCATTTGCTGTAACCTCTAGCAACTAATCAGTGAGCCGTAATGTGTGCTGTAACCTCTAGTAACCAGTCATTAAGCAGTTATAATATGCTGTAACCACTGGCAACCAATCGCAATTGCTGCCTTATCTGATACAGTAAACTGATTTTAAGTCTAGCTGCGATGTATTGTATGTCTCAGAGCAGGTGGAGAGCAAAATTGCATGGGGGGGGGGGGGCCAAGAAAATTTTTGCCCAGGGTCCAATCAATATTAAAGACGGCCCTGGACCCAGGAGATGCTATGGGCCAACGCAGATGATGTGGCCGCAACTTGTAGTATCTCTGGCTGGCTGGCTCTTAATTCGGGGAGTGTATCGCCTCGAGGGCGGAAACCCCTACTACCATAGACTTGACTCTACCAAAACCTGTAAATTTACCCGAGCCAAAGAAAACCTTTCTTGCCATGGTGCGCAAGTCTCCAAATTCCTGTGTGCCTCCCGGGGATGGAAGTGTTAGAGCTCTGCCTAGACTCGCACGGTCCCAACAGCTGCTTAACAAGAGGGTGGCAACAGAATATGGACTGGAGTTTCCTTATGTGCCCAAGGAGATTATGAAAGTGATTGAGAAAAACCACGAGGAATTATATGCTAGTGATGTTTGGGACTACCTCAAAGTTCCAAAACCCTTTCGAAAGAAAGTGTGTGCCCCGGACATGTATGAGCGATTCACCGGCTGCCTCCAACACTGGAGCTTTGGGAAGCATATTTACGTGGACAAAGTTGTGATTTGCCGGCCAGGAAGAGACAATGTGGTTTACTTTGTAACTACAGTGGACGCTCAGGGGAAAACACTGACTTTGCCGGACCCAAGGTTCTACTGGTAAAATAACTACCAGAACTGTTTCTTTTACCTCAAAAGAGTTTTTTTCTTCTTTTCTTGAATTCAAGGACTGTGGGGTAGCTATTTAGAGTTTAGGTTTCTAAAGAAGCTCCATGTCAAGATTTTCCAGGGGACACAGCCTTTATTTCAAAGAAAGACTCCCACTTGGTGGTGTGGGTCTGCACAAAACGTTTGGTCTTCTTGCTTGCTAGCTTGTAGATTTTTAGTTAAGAAGAGAGAGTCTCATTATCTATGGGAATGAGACCCTGCCTTCTAACAACATATGAACAGTGTGTGGTTTGTTGTTTTGTGTGTTTCTTTCTTTTTTTTTTAGGAGTCAACAAGAGTCGTCTATCAAGCTACCGCAGAGTGGGTGATGTAGATAGCCAGGAATTGGGTTGTATAGCATGTAACCTGCCTGTGTCAACTGTTAAATATATTACATTGTTAAATGTTTCTGTTGTTTTTCCTTCCTTTCCCCGTTCCAACCTTAAAGTTCAGGTACTAAAATTTTTCTAGGATTAGAAGGTTTTTTTTCCTTTCTTTCCCAGACGATGAGGACATCGTCTAAATGGGAGGAGGGGAGTATGTAGCGCCAGCTCCTGAAGAGCACGCCCTATGTGTTTTTTTTTCAATTTAATATTCCTAAAATCACAGTTGGGGTTTTAGGGTTGATTTTGCCAAATTATGATTTCAGTACCAGTCTAGCTGGATTGCTCTGGGTTCTCCTTGACTACAGGTGTCGCTGTCACTGCTGGCAAGTGTGAGTATGCAGTTTAGCTAGACGTATTGGGTGCTATTCTTTCTCAGAACCAGTTCAGTGGGTGTGTCATCCTGCTGTGCATTCTGGGAAAGGGTATTTAGGGTACTGAGTTGACATGCTTCTGGGTTCCGGTCCAGAAGATCTTTCTGTCTGTTTCGTCCTGGTCCTCCTGACCAGCCCCCATGGCCTGGGGTGCGGATCCACCCAATTTTGAGTCTCGGGGCTGGACAGCCCGAGGCAAAGTAACTGAGAGGAGGATTCAAAGGTGGTCCAGTGCCGTCTCGTCTGTAGAGAGGCCCAGCAACTGGAGAAGCACCCAGCGGAGGATTCTTCGGGAGAAGGCCATGCATAAGGCTGGCTTCTCAGAAGGAGCCTGGAGGCTCAGTTGAAGGACACTAAAGGATCTACACTCATATGGTATCGCCGGACCGGCTGCGAGATACTGGTACTGTATGATAGCGCTCAAAATTTTACCTATGTCCCTCAGTTACATTCAAGTCTATGGCAGAGACTTTATTCACAAGTGTTCTACATCCAAGTCTGTGGCAGAGACTTTGCTTTACTTAAACACTCTATCGGCTGCTAGGCCTAGTGAGATTAGGTCTATCCGGTGGCTGTGAGAATCCAGTTGTGAACGGTGATTCTCTGGATTTCTATAGTGAGAGACTTTCTATTTTTTGCAGTTCCAAAAGTACCTGAACTTCTTACCTAAACCCTCTATCCTTCATTGAGAGACTGTTTTTTGTCTACCTTTTTCATATAAATATCCCAAAAAGTGGATCCAGTGTCAGTTTCTACAATTCTTTGGGCCATCTACCTCGGGAAACCCCTTGACGCACATGAGGTCAAGAAGGTAACGGTAAGCCCAATAAAACCAGCAGCTCCTTCGGGGGTCAGTGCTACAATGTCAACATCGGAAAACTGAAATATTGTTTTTTTAGGGGACTGACACTATTGCCCACGATAACATTATTAACCACTTCAGCCCTGGACCATTTGGCTGGCCAAAGACCAGAGCTAATTTTTGCGATTCGGCACTGTGTCGCTTTGACTGACAATTGAGCGGTCGTGCGACGTGACTCCCAAACAAAATTGACGTCCTTTTTTTCCCCACAAATAGAGCTTTCCTTTGGTGGTATTTGATCACCCTTGCATTTTTTATTTTTTGTGCTATAAACAAAAAAGGAGCAACAATTTTGAAAAAAAAAAATCATTATTTTTTTACATTTTGCTATAATAAATATCCCCCAAAAATATATATTAAAAAAACATTTTTTTTCCTCTGTTTAGGCCAATACGTATTTTTCTACATATTTTATGTACAAATGCACTGATTCATGTGTAAATGACACTGGCAGTGAAGGAGTTAACCACTAGGGGCAGTGTAGGGGTTAAGTGTGTCCTAGGGGCATGTTTCTAACTGTGGGGGGGCGTGGCTATGTGTGACACGTCACTGATCTCTGCTCCCGATCACAGAGAGCAGAGATCAGTGACAGTGTCACTGGGCAAAACGTCGAGATGCTTGTTTACATCGGCATCTCCCCGTTCTTCCTCTCAGTGAGGCGATCGCGGGTATCCCCGCGGACATTCAGTCTGCCGGGACCCACGACCCGACTCACGGAGCTTGCCGTTGGCGTGCGCCCGTAGGTCGCCTCCTAAAGGGAGGTACACACGATCGGATTTTCCAACAACAAAACCATGGATTTTTTTTGTCCAAGGGATGTTGGCTCAAACTTGTCTTGCATACACATGGTCACACAAATGTTGTCGGAAATTCTGAACACCCAATTTTGAAGCCTGTGGCTGTAATCAGTGCTTAAAAAAAAAAAAAAAACCCTGGCCGCTGTAATTCATGTGACCCGAAAGGGGCCGTACACGTGAATAGGGGGGCGGCCGCGGCGCCAGTGGATAGATTCATGCTATGCTATGCATGAATCTATCCATTATATTATGCATATAGGGGGGCGAAGACATTTTTATTGCCTTATATAACATACACATCAAATGGTGTTCCTTCATTAGGAAACTATTAGATAAACTCTGAAAGTTTATTTTTCTCTCCAGGTTACAAAACTCTGAAAAACTGTATCTTCGCGGCTCGAAACGTCTGTGGTATTGTCTTGGAGATTTCAGCCCTCCTCACCTTGTGTTATTACGGTAAGAAATTGTCTTCTTGTCCTACCGAATCCGCCACTTAAAGCTGAAGATTAATCTGCTTATGCCGCGTACACACGACCGGACTTTTCGAGGGACTAGGTCCGACGGACTTTTGGCGGAGTTCTGACAGAGTTCTGACAGACTTTCCGAATGAACGGACTTGGCCACACACAATCACACCAAAGTCCGACGGATTCGAACGTGATGACGTACGACCGGACTAGAATAAGGAAGTTCATAGCCAGTAGCCAATAGCTGCCCTCGCGTCGGTTTTTGTCCGTCGGACTAGCACACACACGAGCGGATTTCTCGGTAGGAACTGGGTCCGGCGGAGTTCCGGCGGAAAAATTTGAAACATGTTCCATTTCTAAAGTCTGGCGGATTTTTGCAAATCAAAAGTCCGCTGCAGCCCACACACGATCGAATGGTCCGCCGGAATAGTTCCGTCGTACCTTTGATGTCGAAAAGTCCGGTCGTGTGTACGCGGCATTAGATTGTGTCTTCCCTGATTCCTCCTGCCCACTTCATCCACATCATCCAGACATTTTTCAATAAAAAATCTTTCCATTTTTCATTACATACCTTAATTTACCCTCACAGGCAAAAAAAAAAGGGGGCAGCACACCAGAAATGTATGCCTGGAGCTGAGGCGGAACAAATTCATCAGAGGGCATACATGACGGGGTGGGAGGGGAACCGGGCAGAAGGAGTTAACTGATTTAAAGTTATGTGGTCAGCGCTGACGCTTATCTGATTGGTGGAGTAGATGGAGTGATTGTGACCAGTTAGTAATTATAGTTGCTGGGGGGGGGGGGGGGTCTTGGTTTAGGTTCACTTGCAGAGTAGAAATCGTTGGATGAACATCCCACCTGCCCTTAGTTTTTTTTTATGGTAGTCATGTTTTTTATTTAATTTGTTGTTCTTTGGCGGGGGTCTAGAACTGGTTATTGGGTAAAAGGTGGGGGCCAGTGGCGGCTGGTGCTCAACATTTTTGGGGGGGCACAAACAAACTGAAAAATTCAGAAAAAAAAGCCCATCAATTGCAGCCTCATTGTGCCCATCAATTGCAGCCACATTGTGCCCATCAATCACAGCCACTGTGCCCATCGATTGCCGTCACTGTGCCCATCGATTGCCGTCACTGTGCCCATCGATTGCCGTCACTGTGCCCATCGATTGCCATCACTGTGCCATCAAACGCAGCCACTGTACCCATCGTTTTCCGCCACTGTGCCCATCAAATGCAGCCACTGTGCCCATCAATACCCGCCACTGTGCCATCAAACTCAGCCACTGTGCCCATCAATTGCCGCCACTATGCCATCAAGTGCAGCCACTTTGCCCCATAAAATGCAGCCACTGTGCGCTCATCAATTGCCGCCACTGTGCCCATCAATTGCTGTCACTGTGCCCATCAATTGCTACCACTGTGCCCATCAATTGCTGCCACTGTGCCCATCAATTGCTGCCACTCTGCCCATCAATTGCTCCCACTGTGCCCAATCAAATGCAGCCACTGTGCCATATCAAATGCTGCCAGTGTACCCCCCCCGCCAGGCCACCGTCTGCACTTACCTGTCTTGGAGGGACAGATCCTTGATGTCTTCCCGTCCTCTCTTTCCATCCTCTGCTATGATTGGACGCCTGGCGTCCAATCACAGCGCCTATCATTTCAATCAAACAGGTGACGGGTAACAGATCTTAGCACCTGATTGGCGGAGAGGCGGTTTAGTGTTAGGAGTGTTAGGAAAGCAAATTTTCATTCGCTTTTCTAACACAGCTGAGTGACCTGCGAGCGCCCAACATGACGCTCACAGGTCACCTTTTTTGATGCCTATTTGAGCCTATGGCTCTAATCAGGTGCTTCAAGACCACCCCCCGCTGCTGTAGTTCAGGTGCCCTGCGCCCAAAAGGGGGCCGGGTGCCTGAGTAGGGGGTGGCAGCGGTAGCCATAGATAGATTCATGCAATGCATGAATCTATCTATTGGTGCTAGAGATGGTGGCAGGAGAGAGGGGGCGGCGCCCGTGCGTCCTTATGGACGCACCGCCACTGGTGGGGACCCATCTGAGGTATGACATCCTCTAGTTGGTATGGTTCAATGCATTGTGATCGGGTAGTGTTAAGACCGGTGAGTCTTCAACTGGGTTAGTCCCCAAGGACTTGGCGGCTGGGGTCACAATTTAGCTATCTGGTGCCACAGACACAAAGTTTTGGCTATATGGTACCGTCAAGGACCTCAAGCCGTTGTTGTCAGGATTGAGACTTTTATTGGTAAATTTTGTTATTTAAAAAAAGCTTACCTTTAATAAAAGGCAGATTCAGCCATTTAACTCCACTTACGAGTAGCGTGTTTTTTCCTAATGCCGCGTACACACGACCGGACATTTTTTATGGACTAGGTCCGGCGGTCTTCCCGTCGGACTTTCAGTGGAAGTCCGATAGATTTTCTGAACGAAACGGACTTGGCCACACATGACCGGACTAAGTCCGTTCGAAAGTCCGTTCGTTTTGAACGTGATGACGTAAGGCGGGAATAAACAAGGAAGTTCAATAGCCAGTAGCCAATAGCTGCCCTTGTGTCATATATTTGGTCCGTCGGACCAGCACACAGACGAGCGGTTTTTCCGATTTTTAGTCCATCGGACTTGAGTTCGTTGGATAGATTTGAAACATGTTTTATTAAAAAAAGTCCGCTGGAGCCCACACACGATCGAATTGTCTGACGGATTCCGGTCTGCCGGACCAAGTCTGCCGGAAAGTTAGATTGTGTGTACGCGGCATAAGGGGTATGGGGAAGTGGGGTTTTGTGAAGGTTTGGTTGAGAAGTCAGGTATAGAGGTGAGCTCTAATCTACCCTAGTCAAGAGAATCTCAATTATTTACTGAGTTCTCATTAAAGCGGAGGTCCACCCTAAAATGGACCTCCGCTCATCGGAATCCCCCCCCCCCTCCGGCGCCACAATCGGCACCTTTCAGGGGGGAGGGGGGTGCAGTTACCTGGATAATCCAGGTAACTGCACCCACTTCCGGGCTAGCTCTCTGCGGAACGGGCGTACGTTACGCCCCCGTTCCGCAAGCGCCCGCCCCCTTCAGCAAGTGCCCCGCTGCCTGCTGGGAAACACACAGCTCCCAGAGGCAGCGGGGACCGTCCGGATTGCGCCGCGCGGCTCGCGCATGCGCAGTAGGGAACCGGGAAATTAAGCCGAAAGGCTCCATTTCCTGATTCCCATACCCAAGATGGCGGCGGGACCCGGCAGCCGAGCGAGCGATCGGCTTCGGGTGCCGACATCGCGGGCGCGCTGGACAGGTAAGTGTCACTATTTAAAAGTCAGCAGCTGCAGTATTTGTAGCTGCTGGCTTTTAAAAAAAAAAAAAAAAAACGCGGAGTCCCGGTGGACTCCCGCTTTAACAAAGCATGCATTAAAAACAGAGACTTATCTTGGAAACTTGCAGGTCCTTGTTTGCAGGATGACAGATAATGTACAAGCAAAATAGATACTCACCAAACTTGAAACACAACTTGCCTGTGGTTTTTCCAGTGCTTGGTCCTCTTCACCCACTATGATTGTGGCACAGGTATGGCAGAGCTCAATACTATTCGCCACACACAACCCAATACTGCCAAGAGGGAAACAAAGCTGGGGCAAATTTTATACCTATTTAAAGGATTATGGCCAAGGCTCTTTTGGCCATACTTCTCCTATGGGTCACAGAAGGGCACTCTCCACTCCTGTGACCCAGATTCAGCTGATACCGGAACACTTCCAGTTAATAGAGCACACAGACATGCTTAAAGCGGAGTTCCCACTGATACATTTTTTTTTTTTAGTAACCATATATTTTGTTAAGAAGGATAAGTTAAAGAACGCACGTTTTTATGCAGAATTGGCCCTGGATTGAGGATTTCGTAGAGGAATATGTTTTATATTCTACTTTCAGGGCAGTTTCCATAGTGCTTATGGGCATGTGAAGCCCACAAGCACGATCTTCTGAGCTCTGGTGCGACCATCATGCACCGCCCAGTATGTACGGCGCAGCGCGGTACACTTCAGACGTTACCATCACAATGGGGCGGCGTCGTCGGATATGCCCGCCCCCCCCCCCCATTGTGATGGCAACGAAGCCCTCTGCGCTGCCCAGTGACTCCTGGGAAATGATGACAGACATCTCCCAGGAGCACTAGCGAGCATGGTTGTCGAGGGAAGTGACGTCAGGCGCCTTGGAGAGGAAGAAGCAGATTACGAGGGACCCCCTAGCAACAGACCTGAAAAGGTGAGAATTTAAAAAAAAAAAAATTTCACAGGTTGTTCCTTGTATTTATTGCTACTGAATACTGTAAAAAAATGTATGAGTGGAACTCCGCTTTAATAATTCCTTACTTTTTCAAATTTTACAGATATAGAGATTTAGGGATTTATGATTACTGGAACAAACTGAGGACAAATAGCTTTCTTCCCCGTTCATTAATTATAAAGTCTTTATAGGGCTAGATTGATTTGTTTTAGAATGTGGCTGCGAGTAGGTTTCAAGTTAATTAGGTTTTTGGGTGAACTTCTATTTTAATCTATCCACTGCTATATGTGCATTGCCCTTCCATGTGCTCCTTGCTGCAAAGGCTACTTATAGGCTGGGGAGGTTTCCATTTCTTTGTATAATTGTGCCGCAAGCATAGGGGTGAACAAGTTAGAGCATTGGAAAGGCAAAGTGGGTTGTGTGATTCTTGATTGGTCCCTGCATGGATTGCTAAATTTTTTCTACTTATCTATCCTCCTGTTTTAAGAGTTGTGGGTTAACGGGAACTCCTCTCCAAATTTGGTGGACGTATCCCCTGGTGCAGCTCTTCTGGACTAAAGTGTTTGGGATCCTTTCAAAACCATTCTCCAGACCTCTCTCCCCTGAGCCTACCATGGCACTTCCTTCACAGGATCTTCTGAAGTGGCAGCTCAAACTTCTTGCACAGGTCACCCCCTGATGTTGGCAAAGGCCTTAAAGTGGTATTCCACCCACAAAAAAGGCTTAAAATTCTTAAAAATAAATAAAATAAAAAAACATTTGGATTTTTATTTTTTTTTTGCAATAAATTTTTATTGTGGTATACAAGAGTAAATAAAAAAAAAAATATATATAATGGAACAATAAAATAACAATACAAACTTACAATAAGCATAAATAAAATGGACATGCATTTAAGAAAAATAAATAAATAAATTAAATAGGAACTTTAAATATCAAAATGCAGTATATGACAATAAAGATTCGCAAAATTATCGTAAGGATAATTGCGCATAGTCAGAGGATTTACAAAAGCAATTCCAAGAATCCCAAATCTTCCTAAAGATATCAGTAGTATCATTCGCTTGATGAATCAATTCTTCCATGCATTTAATTTTTTCTATACGATTAAACCAATCCAGAGTGGATGGGGGAGTAGTAATGTTCCATAGAGCTGGAATACACATTTTTGCTGCGTTAATTAAGTGTAGAGTAAGAGATTTATGATACATTTTTCTAGGGATATGAGAGTGATGTAAAAGCATCTGTGCTTGCGTGAAATCAATCGGGAATGTGGAAACTAGAGAAGTAATACGGTAGACTTCCTTCCAGAAAGGTTGAATAAGGGGGCAAGACCAAAAGATATGAAGTAAAGAGCCTTCTAAATCCATACATCTCCAACAATGAGAAGGTATGGAAGGAGAAAACTTATGTAGGAAAAGTGGAGTTTTGTACCACCTAGAGAAAATTTTAAAACCATTTTCTTGAGTAGAAACATTAATGGAACCTTTATGTATATCGGAATAAATCTTACTCCATTCTTTACTTGAAAGACCGAGAGAGAGATCTTGCTCCCATCATTGACTGGCAACATTGGATTTGGAGTCAATACCAGAGAAAAAAAAAGAATAAATTTTAGAAATAACGTGTTTTTGAGGTTCAGTTTGAGAGCATAGTACTTCAAAGGAGGTTAGTGATTTTGTAAAAGCTATACGTTTGAGAGGGTTATTCAAAAAATTTCTTATTTGAAAGTATAGCCAGAAAGGGAAAGAACAACTTGAAGTCTGTAAATGTAAATCTGATAAATTTAAAAAGGAACCATCATGAAAAAATTGCATGGCCCTAACTATTTTATGAGGCCAATTAGACTTGAAAAAAAGAGTTTAAAATACCTGGCGGGAAGTCAGGATTATCACAAATGGGTGTGAAGGGACCTGGAGAAGAAGAAATATTATGTTTTTTACAAGCTTGATTGAATATTTGTATAGTATTGTGAATGAGAGGATGTTGTCTGCAAGTGTGTGGTACATGAGCGGTAGAAATCCAAGGTAGTTGGTGAAGAGGAATATTAGTAAATGAATGTTCAATGGATATCCAATCTTTAATAGAAGAGTGAATATTCCAGTCAACTATTCTTGATAGGTGACAGGCCCAATAATATTTAGAAAAATTTGGAAGACCAATACCCCCTTTCAATTTAGGCATGGTCAGTCTATCAAAACTAATTCTTGGTCTGAGTTTACCCCACAGAAATAAAGAGCAAGCAGTTCGGAGTGAGGCAAAAAAGGCGCGTGGTAGCTTAATGGGTATAGTTTGAAAATGATAAAGAAGTCTTGGAAGGATGTTCATTTTTATTATAGAAGCTTTAACAAACCAGGAAAATATACCAGTGGACCAAGAATGTAAGGCCGCGTACACACGAGAGGATTGTCCGTCCAACTTAGTCCGCTGAACCGTGTTTCAGCGGACAGTCCGCTCGTGTGTGGGCTTCAGAGGACTTTTTCAGCGGACAGTCTGACGGACTAAGTCTTTCGGAATTTCCGTAATTTTGTCCGTCCAAACTTGGTTTCAGCGGACAGTCCGCTCGTGTGTAGGCTAGTTGGACGGACTAAGTATGGCGCATGCTCAGAAAGGATTTACACGGCCGAAGGTTGCATTGCAGTGTATTGGACGTCGTATTTCTAGTCCCGTCGTACGTGCTGTACACGTCATCGCGCAAGCTTTCAGCGGACTGTCTGTTCGTCGTGTGTGGTCAAGTCCGTTCATTCAAAAGTTGGACGGACTGTCTGTCGGATTGTCTGACGGACTTAGTTGGGCAGACAATCCGCCCGTGTGTACGCGGCCTTAGTCTTTTTGTATATTTTGAAGGATGGGAACATAATTTTTAGAGTAGAGTTTAGACAAATGAGAGGGTAATTGTATACCAAGGTAAGTGATTGAATCAGTATTCCATTTAAAAGGAAAATTTGATTTACATCGGGAAATATCATCAGCGTCTAGAGATATATTCAGAGCTTCGGATTTATTGAAATTTATTTGAAGATTAGATAGAAGTTTAAATGTGGCAAATAGTGATGGCCCGAACCTCCGACGGGACGTTTCGCGAATGCGGACCGCGAACGAGGCCGACCGTTTGCGAAACCGAACGTTCGCGGCGGGCCCCATTGACTTCAATGGGAGGCAAACGTTTCAAACCTTTAGGTCGAATTTGCAGCCACGAGGTAATTATTAGCAGGGAAAACATAGTCCCACCACATGGCCAATGACATAACACATGTATGAGGTGAATTTGGGATCGATAACTACAAGCATTCTTTTTTTATATGGGAAATTGTTCTGACAATTCAGGACTGTGGAGCGCATGAAGGCAATGGAGGAGAGGGAAGGTCAGGGACCAGGGTAGGCAAAGAAGAGGGTGCAGGAGATGATCACCAGCAGCGTGACATACAGCAATGACACATGCACCGTGATAGAGGCATCTGACAACAGCACCGTGATAGAGGGCACTGACATCAGCAGCGTGACATAAAGCATTAACACCAGCACCGTGACATACAGCATTGACAGCAACACCGTGATAGAGAGTACTGACATCAGAAGCGTGACATTAAGCACTGACATCAGCACAGTGATATACAGCACTGACAGCAGCACCGTGATAGAGAGTACTGACATCAGAAGCGTGACATTAAGCACTCACACCAGCACCATGATATACAGCACTGACAGCAGCACCGTAAGCAGCCCCAGGAGTAAGTCAGCACAGCACAGGGATGGTGTGATCCCCTCATAATAAGAACCCCCAGGAGGAAGTCAGCACAGCACAGGGATGGTGTGATCCCCTCATAGTAAGCAGGCCCAGGAGAAACTCAGCACAGCACAGGGATGGTGTGATCCCCTCATAATAAGAACCCCCAGGAGGAAGTCAGCACAGGGATGGTGTGATCCCCTCATAGTAAGCAGGCCCAGGAGAAACTCAGCACAGCACAGGGATGGTGTGATCCCCTCATAATAAGAACCCCCAGGGGGAAGTCAGCACAGCACAGGGATATCATAAGCAGCCCCAGTAGAAATATGACACCACTCAACCTCTTCAAAGAGGAGGGTAGGGGCATATAGTACGGTGTGCTTTTTTGGGACAAGGAAGTGAGCCAAATGAAGAAAGAAGGTCTGTGTGCTTGATTAAAAAAATAGTTTATAGACATATACATGGTCTACTGGTCACATGTGTTGAATTCCTTCGAGATCCATGCCTCATTCATTTTTAGAAATGTGAGGTAGTTAACACTGTCGTGAGCTAGGCGAGTACGCTTATCGGTCACGATCCCCCCTGCTGCGCTGAACGTCCTTTCGGACAGGACACTGGATGAGGGGCAAGCCAACAGTTCGATTGCAAATTGGGCAAGCTCTGGCCAGAGGTCAAGCCTGCCCACCCAGTAGTCCAGGGGTTCATCACTCCTCAGAGCGTCCACATCGGCCGTTAACCCAATGTAGTCGGACACCTGACGGTCTAGGCGTTCCCTGATGCTGGATCCGGATGACACCTGTCGATGGGTCAGCTGAAAGAATGACCTCATATCCGAAGTCACCAACACATCTTCAAACCGGCCTCTTCTTGCAGGCGCTGTTGGATTGGTACCCGCAACTCCTTCTCTGGGAGTGGGAATTGCTCCTCTGCCAGCGCACGCAAAAGCAGAATGCAGCATTTCTCGAAGCAAGGCCTAGAAGTGCTGCATTCTGACAGCCCTCTGCGACGGCGGTAACATTTCCGCCATTTTGTGTTTGTACCGGGGGTCTAAGTACGTTGCCACCCAGTACTGGTCCTTGACCCCTATGCTTTTTATACGGGGGTCCCTATTAAAACACTGGAGCATGAAGGCCCCCATTTGCACTAAAGTGGAAGCGGTGTGGTGGCCTGGCTCCTGCTCATCATCCAGGATAATGTCGTCCTCTTCATTCTCCTCTCCCCATCCACGCACAACAGGGATCCCAGAAAGGTTTAAAGCATGCTCTTCTTGCTCCTCCTCATCCGCCCCGGCACCATCCTCCTCTGACTCCTCATCAGACTCCTGTTGTTGACTTGTCTCAGATAGAGTAGCCCCCCCTGGGAATTCATCCAGCATTGCGACTTCCTCATCTTCCCGCTCCTGCTCCTCCACAGCCTGATCAATGACACGACGCAATGCACGCTCCATAAAGAAGGCATAAGGTACCATGTCACTGATGGCGCCATGGCTGCGACTGACCAGTTTGGTGATCTCCTCAAATGGCCGCAGAAGTCTGCATGCGTCGCGCATGAGCAGCCACTGGCGCGGTGAAAAAAAACCCAGCTCCCCAGAACCGTTTCTTTCGCAGAGTTCATACAGGTAGACGTTAACTGCACGTTTCTGCTGGAGCAGCCTATCAAGCATATAGAAGGTTGAGTTCCATCGCGTCGGGCAATCGCAAATAAGACGTCTGACCGGCAGATGGTGTCGCCGCTGAATGTCAGCAAGGCGAGCCATGGCCGTGTAAGATCTTCTGAAATGGGCCGAGATTTTCCTTGCCTGCCGCAAGATGTCCTGGACCCCAGGGTATTTGACAAGGAATCGCTGCACGACCAAGTTTAAGACGTGTGCCATGCATGGCACGTGCGTGATTTTGCCCTGTTTCAATGCGCTAAGCAGATTGGCACCGTTGTCACACACCACTTTACCAACTGTCAAATTGAGCGGTGTTAGCCACTGATCTGCCTGTGAACGCAAAGCTGAAAGGAGTGCCGGGCCAGTGTGGCTCTTGGCTTCCAGGCACAACAGACGCATCACGGCATGGCAACGTCTCACCTGGCATGTGGAATAGGTTCTGGGGAGCTTGGGTGGTGCAGCGGAAGAGACGCTAGCAGCGGAAAAGGAGGAGGCAGCTGAGGAGGAGAGGGAGGAGGATGGAGTAGGAGGAGGAGGAGAAGAAGAGTCAGGCCTGCATGCAATCCGTGGCGGTAAAACCAAATCTACATGGGTGCCACGGGTTACATACTTGACGGCCGTCAGAAGGTTCACCCAGTGGGCAGTAAAAGTGATATACCTTCCCTGCCCGTGTTTGCTAGACCACGTGTCTGTGGTCAGATGTATCTTGGCACCGACACTGTGTGCCAGAGATACATTCACTTGCCGCTGAACATGGCCATATAGCTCTGGGATGCCCTTCTCTGAGAAATACTTCCTTCCTGGGACCTTCCATTGTGGTGTTCCAATGGCCACAAATTTGCGAAAGGCCTCCGAGTCCACCAGTTTATATGGCAGTAGTTGGCGGGCTATCAGTTCTGACAAGCCAGCCGTCAACCGTTGGGCAAGAGGGTTATCCGGTGTCATCATTTTTTTACGCTCGAACATTAGGCCCACGGAAGCCTGCCTTTTTGCAGAAAAACGTGAGCTTGGCGTGATGGAAGGTGGAGTGGAGGACAATTGTGAGGAGAGAGGAGAAGGAGAAGTAGAAGACGAGGCTGGACGGTGAGAGAGCCTGGAGTGTGGCTTCGTGTGTTCCGTTGCTCCCACTGGGCTCGGTGATGGCTGCTCATGTGCCTTCTTAAGGCGGTCATCCCTAGGTGACTGTTGGGCTTACCGCGACTAATGCGTTGACTGCAAAGATTGCAGATGGCAACGCTATTGTCAGCAGCGGACACGTTAAAAAAAGCCCACACTGCGGAGCCATGTGCCGGTGTCCTGGAAGCGCCAGATGTGACCGTACATGGTCGATGACTCCCTCCTGATACATTTGCAGTCTGCTTTGTCCCTCCTGTGCAATGTAAGTTATTCTTGCTTCTCCTCCCTATCTGCTGGTCCATATCTCCCTCTGAACTCCCCTCCTCTTCCTCTCTTGTGGGCACCCACGTGACATCACTAGACATGTCATCATCAACGTCACCTTCCCCACCGCTATAAGTAGAGATCTCGGAGTAGGCAGCAACACCGGGGACCAACCCCCTCCATGGGCTGATCTGGGTACTGTCGTCAGACTGCTGAGTAGCGGTTGTTGCTACCTCCTCTTCCTGATCCAATACCAAGAGTGGCTGCGCATCAGAAATGTCCTCTTGATATGGATCGGAAAATAATTCCTGTGACTCAATCGGAAGGTATGTGGTGGTGGTGGTGGTGGTGTTGTTGGTGGTAGTGTCTTTGGGGGTGCACATAGCAGAGAGTGAAGAAGAGGGTGCAGATCGAGAGGATGAGGAGGGTGCAGAAGAGTAAGGCTGAGTGAGCCACTCAACCAAGTCTGGTGCGTCCTTTAAAGTAATTGAACGCACCTTCTGCAACTTCCCACTTTGGCTCAAGGCTGTTGCTCCTGCCCTACCCCTACCACCCCTGCGGAAGGGCCTGCCTCTTCCTCTGCCTGTCATTTTTTAAATCATCCTGTGACAAAACTCTTAGTCCCTATACCAATGAAGGACTGCTGCAGTATAGGGCAGCAGTCAGCAGTAGTGCACCTCAACCCTATCTATTGTGGACCGATAGCGGTCCTTACAGAACAGCAGACTGTACCGCACTCAACCCTATGTACTGTAGCACCCTAGACCAAGTTACCAGTCCTTATAGGAACTTTTGTGGACCAAGCAGGTTGTGTGTTAGTGATTAGCAGACTGTACGTCAGTCCCTATACCAATGAAGGACTGCTGCAGTATAGGGCAGCGGTCAGCAGTAGTGCACCTCAACCCTATCTATTGTGGACCGATAGCGGTCCTTACAGAACAGCAGACTGTACCGCACTCAACCCTATGTACTGTAGCACCCTAGACCAAGTTACCAGTCCTTATAGGAACTTTTGTGGACCAAGCAGGTTGTGTGTTAGTGATTAGCAGACTGTATGTCAGTCCCTATACCAATGAAGGACTGCTGCAGTATAGGGCAGCAGTCAGCAGTAGTGCACCTCAACCCTATCTATTGTGGACCGATAGCGGTCCTTACAGAACAGCAGACTGTACTGCACTCAACCCTATGTACTGTAGCACCCTAGACCAAGTTACCAGTCCTTATAGGAACTTTTGTGGACCAAGCAGGTTGTGTGTTAGTGATTAGCAGACTGTACGTCAGTCCCTATACCAATGAAGGACTGCTGCAGTATAGGGCAGCGGTCAGCAGTAGTGCACCTCAACCCTATCTATTGTGGACCGATAGCAGTCCTTACAGAACAGCAGACTGTACCGCACTCAACCCTATGTACTGTAGCACCCTAGACCAAGTTACCAGTCCTTATAGGAACTTTTGTGGACCAAGCAGGTTGTGTGTTAGTGATTAGCAGACTGTACGTCAGTCCCTATACCAATGAAGGACTGCTGCAGTATAGGGCAGCAGTCAGCAGTAGTGCACCTCAACCCTATCTATTGTGGACCGATAGCGGTCCTTACAGAACAGCAGACTGTACCGCACTCAACCCTATGTACTGTAGCACCCTAGACCAAGTTACCAGTCCTTATAGGAACTTTTGTGGACCAAGCAGGTTGTGTGTTAGTGATTAGCAGACTGTACGTCAGTCCATATACCAATGAAGGACTGCTGCAGTATAGGGCAGCGGTCAGCAGTGGTGCACCTCAACCCTATCTATTGTGGACCGATAGCGGTCCTTACAGAACAGCAGACTGTACCGCACTTAACCCTATGTACTGTAGCACCCTACACAGACCAAGTTACCAGTCCTGATAAAGAGCTTTGTGGAACAAGTGAGTTGTGAATGATTAGCAGACTGCAGCAGAAGGGCAGCAGTCAAGTATAATATTCTTTCTATATTTGGAAGAAAGAATATTATACGTGTACAAGCCTATTACCATACCACTGATACCAGTCCTGAAAAGAACCTTTGTGGAACTAATAGTAACAGCAAGTCTTTAAACTGACCCTCACTGCCTGACACAATGCTTCCTTCCTGTCCCTATACAAAGTGGCAAAAAAGAGTAGACTGGAACGATTAGTGGTTACTGGAATAGCTCTTTTGTGGACCTGATAGTAACAGCTAATGATGATGATGATGATGATGATGACTAATCTGGCTGTCCCTGTAGCACACACCGTCCTTTCCCTTTCTCTAAACTGACAAAAGACACTCAGGCTGCTGCAACAATGAGTAGCACAGCAAACCTATATACACCTAACACCTATACCAGTCCTGAAAAGAACTTTTGTGTACCAAATAGCTAGCGATTTATCTGTCCCTACTCCACACAGCAACCTTTCCCTATAGTGACAGAAGAAAGAATGTAAAATGGCCACCGGATCGGGTGTATTTATAGGTTAGGGGGAATGTCCAAGTGTCCATGTGCTGTCATGTCTCAATTGGCTGTCCTGTACCCCATGATAGACGTGTCATCATAGGTCAAAGTTCTTTTACACATTAAACACGTAAGTCCGCCAGGGCGAACGACGGCAAAAGGCGAGCGAACGAGCGGACCGCGAACGACCAAAATTCGCTGCGAAACGACCGCCGGGCGAACTGTTCGGCCATCACTAGTGGCAAAGTCTTTAAGCAAGGATGGAATAGAAATATGAGGATTAGTAAGAAATAACAGAATGTCATCAGCAAAAGCTGCTAGTTTATAAGTGTTGTGGGCGATAGTAATTCCATGGATGTCAGGATTAGAATCGAGACAATGAAGTAAAGGTTCAAGAGTGAGTACAAAAATTAAAGGGGATAGGGGACATCCTTGACGAGTGCCATTGGAAATTGGAAAGGCGTTCGATAGGTGGCCATTAACTCTCACTCTCGCAGTCGGGGAGGAGTATAATGCATGAATAAATTGCAACATGCGTTCGGGGGAGACCAAATATTTTGAGAGCTTCAAACATATAATCCCAGGCCACTCTATCGAACGCCTTCTCCGCATCTAAAGATAAGAAAAAAACACGTTGTTGTGAGGAAGACAACCAATGATGTAGATTAATAGCTTTCGTTGTATTATCTTTTGCTTCTCTACCTGGAATGAAGCCTACTTGGTCTAATGAAATTAATGTAGGCAAGAAGGGTAAAAGACGATTGGCCAAAATTTTTGCATAAATCTTCAGATCCACATTCAGCAATGAAATTGGACGGTAATTAGAAACAAGGGATGGATCTTTATGAGGTTTAGGAATAACTGTTATATGAGCAGTAAGTAAATCAGGCGTAGGAGATTTGTGTAAAGATAAAAAATTAAAAGTATTTAGAAAATGTGGGCGGAGGATTTCTATAAAAGATTTGTAATAGCCCGAAGTTAGACCATCAGGTCCAGGACTCTTTCCAGGTTTTAACTGTTGAAGAGCCATATCTTTAGAAGAAATAGGTTGTGCTATAGTGAGAGAGTCTTGTTCGGAAAGTTTTCTCGTGGTATATTTAGATAAAAAATCTTAAAATTTTTTTTATTCGGGTGTTTCGTTCAGAGTCTGAAATGGAGGGCAATAAATTGTATAGACGTGTATAATAATTAACAAAGTGATTAGCAATATCAGTATTAGTAACTAATTTGCGTCCCGTGGAAGTGGTGAGGGAATGAACAGTAGAACGTCTCTTCTTGAGTCTCAAAGCATTAGCTAATAGCTTCTCTGCTTTGTTCCCGTATTCATAAAAACGTTTTTGATTTAATATGTAATTGCGTTTATATTGATTGTGCAATTCAGCTAACAAATCTTTTCTAGCTTGAATAAGATCATTTAAAGAGGAAATAGCCTGTGAAGATTTATGTGCCATTTCCAAATGGCGAATACGAGATGTCAAGTTATTGATATATGATTGTTTTTCTTTTTTGCGTTTTGTGGAAAGTGCAATAAAGTAACCTCTTATAACGCATTTGTGCGCTTCCCAGGACACTAAAGGTGAAACATCAGAAGAGGTATTTTCCGCAAAATATTGATTCAGTCTCTCAACAAGGACGGGAGCAAATCTTTTATCTGTGAGAAGGGAGGGATCTAGACGCCAGATAGATGGTGGTGAAAGTACATCAGGAAATGACATGGAAATAGGGTGATGATCAGATAAAAACATAGGATCCATAGTGGCAGAAGTGAGGAAAGGTAGGTCTTTCTGAGGCCACGTACACACGGGCGGATTGTTCGCCCAACTTAGTCCGCTGAAACACAGTTCAGCGGACAATCCGCTCGTGTGTGGGCCTCAGCGGACTGTTTGAGCGGACAGTCTGGTGAACTAAGTCTTTCGGAATTTCCGTAAGACAGTCCGTCGAAACTTGGTTTCAGCGGACAGTCCGCTCGTTAGTAGGCAAGTTGGACGGACTAAGTATGGCGCATGCTCAGAAAGGATTTACACGGCCGAAAGTTGCATTGCTGTGTATTGGACGTCGAATTTCTAGTCCCATCGTACGTGCTGTACACGTCATCGCGCAAGTTTTCAGCGGACTGTTCGTTCGTCGTGTGTGGTCAAGTCCGTTCATTGAAAAGTACGACGGACAGTCTGTCAGACTGTCTGACGAACTTAGTTGGGCGGACAATCCGCCCGTGTGTACGCGGCCTGAGAAAGAAATAGATAGTCAAGTCTAGAGTAACGTTTATGTGGTGCAGAATAAAAGGTGTAATCTTTCATTGTAGGGTATAGTGTACGCCATGTATCATGTAGAGATAAATTTTGAAGTTGAGTTTTAATGGAGCGTAAAACTGTATAAGGGAGTGATGAGGAACCGGTAGACGTATCCTGAATAGGTATCAAGGGAACATTAAAATCACCTCCTACAATGAGAATACCAGAATAAAAATCAGACAGTTTCTGCAAGGTTGATTTAAAAAAATAGGGATTGTTTAGAATTAGGAACATAAATATTAGCTAAAGTGATAGGTTTACCATGAAGTGATCCTTTCAAAAAAAAGATACCTTCCCTCTATGTCTATACAGGAGTCCAAAATTTGGAAAGGGCATTTAGCAGCAATTAAAATAGAAACCCCCTTGGATTTCAAATGGAGATTAGTGGCATGAAAAAAAGATGGATATCGGGCATCATGAAGTTTAGGAGTAGAATTCGTTTTAAAATGTGTTTCTTGTAAGAAAATTATATCAGCTTTGTTTTTATGCATATAGGAAAGCAATTGTGAACGTTTCTCTGGTACATTAAGACCTCTAATATTTAAGGAAATAATTTTAATGGTCGGCAAAGAAGATTTAATATGTGAATAAGCCATTGTACGATATGAGATGCAGGAGAAAAATAAGATAAAATATTATACTGCAAGTAAAAAAGAGAAAAAAATAAATAAAAATTAAACAAATAAATAAATATATAAATAAATAGGTATGAGATCAAAAAGGGATAAAACCGGGGATAAACAAGAACCCGCTTGTTGATCCGTGAATGGTAGATAATAAATCTACCAAAATACCGGATATCGATCAGTGGTATGAGTAATAATTAAATATTTTTTATTATGTGTGAGAGTAGCGTATACCACTGTGAGAGAACGAGGTTGGACACAAAAAAAGAGGTGTCTTTTAGTAATTAATAATAAATTTCCCGTTGAACAGAGATAATGAACAACATAAAATGGAGGAGGTATATACATTAAAAAAAATGAATAGAGTATTCGAAGAGTATCACAATGTAAAATATGGGTGTCATTAAAAAGTATGCTATGTTAAGCGCAATTTCTGTTTTTCCACTGTGTCCATATCGTACAAAGGTTAATATTTTTCAAAAAGAAAATTGTAGTCCCAATTTTTAATCATATTCCACCCAAACCTATGGTAATAGCCATATAATCATAAATACAATAACTTCCAATAGAAAAACAAGAATTAATAATAAAATTAATATCAATTACTCAGATATAGATAAACCAACAAATCCAAGGAAAAAAAATAAAATAAAAATAACATTTGAGACATCCGACGATACTTCATAGAGGAACTAAACCACCGCAAAGGAGAAAAATGTGGCAGTGAGATCAGGTTGATTAAAACATGTAAAGAAAAGAAACAGATATAATTCATTACTAATGTTTCGAGAATGAAATACAATGTATCATTTATCATAACAAGATTAGGAGAAGGGAGAAGAAAAACAAATAAATAAAAAAGAAAGGGAGGAGGAGAGAAAGGAAAGAAAGAAAAACAAAAGAAAACATCAAGCAGAGCAGGTAAATAGAAACAGCATTGGAAATCAAAGTAAGAAGTAATAAGCAGAGCATTAGAAAGTCAATGAAAGTCAATGACCCCGGCGGGCTCGGCGGGAATGAGGTGCTCTCGTGGAATGTGAATCACCGCCAGTATTAGCAGAAGCAGGATCCAAGGGACGTTGTTCCGACGGTGATCGTTGTCTGCGGTGATGAATTGTTTGGGTATCCATCTGTTCGCAATGAGGCTGGGCTGAGCCTGTGATCCGTGGACGAAAGTCCGCATACCAATCCGGTACTGCAGTAAAAGGGATATCCAGTGTAGAGCAGAAATGACGCAGATCTTCAGGCACTCTGAGTAGGGCTGTGCGGCCTAGTGATGACACAGATAAACAAAAGGGAAATTTCCAGCGGTACGGAATACCGCGTTTACGGAGAACATCAAGAAGGGGTTTAAGTTCCCTGCGTCTCTGTAGTGTAATACCGGAAAGATCCTGGAATAGATGCAATTCTGTGCCATTAAAAAGGATTTTAGAATCATTGCGAGCTTTTTTGAGAATGTCTTCTTTAAGCTGAAAGTCAATTAAGTGACAGATGACATCTCTAGGCGGATCAGATTCTCTACCTTTAGGTCTGAGAGCACGATGGATTCTGTCTATTCCTAGAGGAGTTGCAGGGGGCTTTCCTAATAGATTATTGAATATAATCATAACAGTAGATTTAAGGTTGTCTGTATCAATTGATTCAGGAAGGCCTCTCAAGCGTAAATTATGACGTCTGCCACGATTGTCGAGATCTTCAATGTGTCTATTGAGGTCACGTAGTTGAAGGGAGTGTGTATCAATATATTGATGAGCAGAGTTAATAGTAATAGAATGTTCATCTTGTATTTTTTCTATTGTAGTAACACGTACAGCAATAGATTGAATATCAATGCGAAGATCAGATATAGCTGCTGTTAACGTAGTTTTAATATCTGCCGCAACTAAATGTAAATCCGAAATGCTGGGGTGTTGATTTTGCATAAGCATAATGTTATTATCAGACGACTGTGATAGGGAATTATCAGCCATAGGTATACCGGAATTTGATTGCGCAGTTGAAGATGAATCAACAGCAGTGGTATTGGACCGGAACATAGCCAGGATTGTAAGAGAGGAATAACAGCTCAGATTTCGGGGAGACCGAGACCTTGAGGTGGAGGAGTTCCTAGACGATGTACCCATGTCAATTTGGATGTAAAAAGAATGAATAATACCTCCGTATTTTTAAGGTAAGTAGCCCTGTCAGCGGGAGTGGAGAAGTTAAGCGGCCATCTTCATCAGCGTCCAAGCCACGCCCACTTTTTTTTTAACTCACTTCTAAATGTCTGTTGCTAGGGGGGTCCCTCGTAGTCTGCCTCCTCCAGTGCCTGGGCTCCTGACGTCACTTCCCCTCGGCGCAGGAAGGGCTCAGCCCCGCCCCCTCCCTCCTGTCAGTCATCTGGGACACGTGACAGGTCCCAGATGACTGCGTGGCCAATCACGACGCGTGGCGCCGCTCCGCGCATGTGCAGTGGGTGCCCAGCTGTGAAGCCACAGCTGGGTGCCCACAGTTGCAATGCTGGCACCGCTGAAAGGAGGGGGGGGGGAGCGGGGCTTCGTTCCCCCGCATCGCTGGACCCTGGGACAGGTAAGTTTCCGATTATTAAAAGTCAGCAGCTGCAGTATTTGTAGCTGCTGACTTTTAATTTTTTTTTTTTTTTTTTAGGGGAAACTTCTCTTTAAAAACCCTTAGGTTGTGCCTTGCTGAAACAAAAAACTAGAGTCACGCAGGTCACAATTCTTGGAAAAATAGAAGCCTTACCAGATAGAGTGCCTGAGTACACCAGGCTTTGTCGCCCTTGGGTGACCCAGTTTCCACCGACTTTTTGCTTAACTTTCCTGAGCCCTCACGCGTGATCGGCGTTCAGTTTGTGTCTACAGACTAACCCCCCGGGATCCCTCTTTCATTTGTGAAGTCAACTCAGTTTGGATGAATATGACATTTTAATGATTTATTTTGTTATTGCAGTTTATCAATTCAGAGATGAGTGGAGGAGCCTGATTGGTGGAACACTTCTCTTCCTGTTCATTGTAATGGTCCGGATAGCTTGGTGTTTTCAAGTTCAATGTGAGTATCATATAATAATCCCTGTCAGTGCTCCCTCCTCCGGCCTCACAACTACATGAGCTTGCACATCCTATACCAAAACCAGGTGCACGTAATCAAGCACAGGGCCACACTGTCTACATTGGCAACGATGAGCATACATTGATGTTTAAGCCCTTGTACACACGGTCGGACATTCCGACAACAAAATCCGTCGGATTTTGTCCGAAACTTGTGTTGCATACACACAGTCGGACAAAGTTGTCGGAAAATCTGATCGTACGTAACGTGACGACATTATTTCGTTACGATGGGACTACTTTCAGGCTAGTAGCCAATAGCTTTGGTCTAGGAATTTGATCTGAGCATGCGTGGCACTTTGTCCGATTGGAATTCTCTACACACAATCAGACAAAGTCCGATCGGATGATGTTGTCGGAAAGTTTTATAGCCCAGCTCTAAAACTTTATCCGTCGGATATTCCGACGGAAACAGTCCAATGGAGCCCACACATGGTCGGATTATTCGACAACATGGTCCGATCGTACATTTTCCGTCGGAATGTCCGACCGTGTGTACAAGGGCTTAGACAATTGTGTATTCCAAACTTGTGGTAACAGTTTGGTGAGACCATTTTCTTTTCCAGCATGACTGTGCCCCTGTGTACAAAGCCAACTCCATTAAAGACATGGTTTGATGGGTTAGTGGGAAGGAACTTGACTGTCCTGCATAGAGTCCTGGCCTCAACCCTACTGAACACCTTTGGGATGAAGTGAAATGCCGATGTTTGCTCATCCCACATCAGTACCTGACCTCACAAATGCTCTGTTGGCTGAATGAGCATAAATTTCCACAGACAAAGTTTCAAATCTTCTGGAAAGCCTTCCCAGATGAGAGGAGGCTGTTATAGCTACAAAGGTACTGTAGGCCAACTTTACATTAAAGTCCATCATGTTGGAATGAGTTGTCCAACAAGCCCATATAGATGAAATGGTCAGGTGCCCACATATACAGCAGTGTAGACAATAACCAACTCTGTATATATATATATATATATATATATCTGGATGGTCAGACACCCCGATACTTACATTTTAGTCTTTTTTTTGCTAAAATGCCCCAAAAATATAAAATTTTACTCATAAAATTCTAAAATATATCATTTATTTTTCTTGGTTTTAAAGTAGAAGTAAACTCCCCTATCGTTTTCAGCCAAGGAAGCGGCCATCTTTGCCTCTGTTTAATCTTCAACTGCTATGGTGCTGCACATGTGATTCTTTATGACACCAGCCATTGGACGGTTTGATAGTTTGGCTGAGAGCACAGCCAATGTGCAGTTAGCATTCCCGGCATGCCTTTTTTTTTTTTAACTGTTTAAATCGATGGGTTTACTTCCACTTTAAGCTGGTTTTCAGAGAGTTTCTCACATGTTGACTTTTCCCAATGTCCTTCATTTCAGTGAACAATAGAGGTCGCTATCATTGACGGGGATACAAGATTGTTTACTCTCTTTCAACTGGGCAAACGGACGTGTCCTCATCCACAATATCACGTGTGTGATTTCTAAAGTCCTAAAAACATAGATCAGGGGTTTTATTTAAAGTGGAGCTCCACCCTAAAGTGGACCTTTCGCTCATTGGAATCCTCCCCCCCTCCAGCGCCACAATTGGCACCTTTCAGGGAGGAGGGGGGTGCAGGTACCTGTACAGTACAGGTATCTGCACCCACTTCCGGCGTAGATTCTGCAGAATCTACGCCCCTTTCCGAAAGTCCCCCGCTGCCTGCTGGGAAACACAGGGATCCCAGAGACAGCGGGGACCATCCTTATTGTGCAGCGCGACTCGCGTATGCGCAGTAGGGAACTGGGAAATGAAGCCGAAAGGCTCCACTTCCTGATTCCCATACCCAAGATGGCGGCGGCAGCACCCGATAGACGATCGAGAGATCGGCTTCGGGTGCCGACATCGCGGGCGCGCTGGGCGGGTAAGTGTCATTATTTTAACCACTTGCCGCCCGCCCTATAGCAAATAGACGGCGGCAAAGTGGTTTCATAATCCTGACCGGACGTCATATGACGTGATCAGGATTATGAGCTGATGCGTGCCCCCGGGGGCGCGCATCGCGACGATCGTTGTTGCGGGGTGTCAGTCTGACACCCGGCAACTACGATCTCGGTAAAGAGTCTCCGACGGAGACTCTTTACCATGTGATCAGCCGTGTTCAATCACGGCTGATCACAGTGTAAATAGGAAGAGCCGGTGATCGGCTTTTCCTCACTCGCGTCTGTCAGACGCGAGTAGAGGAGAGCCGATCGGCTGCTCCTCTGACAGGGGGGGTCTGTGCTGATCGATTATCAGCACAGCCCCCCCAAGGATGCCCACACTGGACCACCAGGGACGCCACCAGACCACCAGGGATGCCAAGGACAAGGTATGCCACCCTAGACCACCAGGGATTCCAATCAGTGGCACAATGGATGCCAATCAGTGCCCATAATGGATGCCAATCAGTGCCCACAATGGGCATCACTGATTGGCATGCATTATTGATTGGCACTGATTGGCATCCATTAGTACAATATATTATAATACAATGCCGCCTATCAGTTCCCATCTGTGCCGCCTATCAGTGCCTACCCATGCCCACCTGTGCCGCCTACCCATGCCCACCTGTGCCGCCTACCCATGCCCACCTGTGCCGCCTACCCATGCCCACCTGTGCCACCTACCCATGCCCACCTGTGCTGCCTACCCATGCCCACCTGTGCTGCCTAACCCATGCCCACCTGTGCCACCTATCCATGCCAATCCGTGCCACCTATCAGGGCCCATCCATGTCACCCATCAGTGCCACCCATCAGTGCCGCCTATCAGTGCCACATATCGGTGTCCATCAATGCCGCCTCATCAGTGCCACTTCATTGGTGCCACCTCATCGGTGCCCATCAGTGCCGCCTTATCATTGCCCATCAGTGTAACCCCATCAGTGCCCATCAGTGAAGGAGAAAACTTACTTATTTGCAAAGTTTTGAAACTGAAACAAAAAAAAACATATTTTTTTTCAAAATTTTCGGTATTTTTTTATTTGTTTAGCAAAAAATAAAAACCGCAGAGGTGATCAAATACCACTAAAAGAAAGCTCTATTTGTGGGAAAAAAATGCTAAAAATTTCATTTGGGTACAGTGTAGCATGACCGCGCAATTGTCATTCAAAGTGCGACAGCGCTGAAAGCTCAAAATTGGTCTGGGCAGGAAGGTGTTTAAGTGCCCCCCCCCCCCCCCCCGGTATTGAAGTGGTTAAAAGTCAGCAGCTGCAGTATTTGTAGCTGCTGGCTTTTAAAAAAAAAAAAAAAACGCCGGAACTCCCGGCGGACTCCCGCTTTAACTTTTGTCTTCTTTATGGGAAAACAGAACTGTGTCTAATTTTGATTGAAACCTCTTTCAGCGTACGTGGGGTTTCCCCATTTCCAAGTCTATTTACTAGAAAAATTTCTCCATTGTTTCGATATACAGTATTGGATGCCAACAGTGTCTGTTTATCTCGACAGTCCATCCAAGGCATTTTATCACCGACTAGAATAGGATTTCACGTAAACTTTCAATCTTCCATAATGTAAAATGAGAGAATATGAGAAAAATATTTTTTTTTTCTTCCACAAAGCTTCTGACAATATAGTAGCTATGTACCCATGGGGCAGCAATTGGAATGACATGGCTCAGCTTAGGTTAGAGCAGAAAGTATTTGATCTTTGGTCCTGTACTTTCCAAAGGTGCAGGCCTTCTACATGGATACGGAGAGTGTAGTATTTTTACTATTGCAGCACTTGGAGTGATTATATCAGAGGCAGAACCTCCAACATAGCACTAGAGTTGATCCCAAAATCACATGAGATTCTGACCGTTTTTCCGTTATTTTTGACTGTTCAGACTTCCAAAAGGCTTCTGGAAGAAAGAGACCAAAAATGACCCCAAAGGCTGTTTCCGTCTTATAACTGCTTCTGCTGTTGCCTGACCGCCCCCCCTTAAATTGGTTGCAAGTGCCACCAAGTCTCACCCTTCTATCTTAGTATAAGGGCTGTTTTTAAGGCAGGGCAAAAGGGGCAGCTGCCCTGGGCCCTGTCATTGTTGTGGGGCCCAAAGCAGCTTGCCAACTATCCCAGTGTAAATTCCCTTGACCCTTGAAATTTTAGTCTTGTGCTGTGTCCTGATATCTCAGTGTGAAGTGCTGCTACTAATGCTGCCCAGCTCTGCCCTATTGTTGTCTACAGATGACTCACCTGCAGACCCTGTATCTTGATTATGCTAGCATAGTTTCTTGTTTCATAGTTAGTAAGGTTGAATAAAGACACCAGTCCATCCAGTTCAACCTGAGTGAGTATCTACAATTGTCCCTTCACATTGCACACTCACATTGGTCCCTACCCTCAAGGAGCCCCCCAATACAAGGTCCCTGCTCATATACTAGGGGCCAATTTTGGACAGAAGCCAATTAACCTACCTGCATGTCTTTGGATTGTGGGAGGAAACCGGAGTACCCGGAGGAAACCCACGCAGGCACAGGGAGAACATGCAAACTCCAGGCAGGGTCGTGGTTGGGATTCGAACCAGGGACCCTTCTTACTGCTAGGTGAGAGTGCTAACCACTACACCACTGTGTTTACATGTAAATAACCGGCATTCATATGTAAATGTTGGCAGCATTACTAAGTAAATAGATGCAGCTGGCAGCATTGATATGTAAATAAAGGTGGTATTCATATGTGTATCATGATCCCCTGCAGTGAGGAGATGATGTGCTGTAACCTCTAGAAACCAAACAGTAATCTCTAGCAACCAATTAACAAGCAGAAATCATTTGCTGTAAACCTCTAGCAACTAATCAGTGAGGCGTAATGTGTGCTGTAACCTCTAGCAACCAATCGCAATTGCTGCCTGATCTGATACAGTAAACTGATTTTGAGTCTAGCTGCTATTTATTGTATGTCTCAGAGCGGGTGGAGAGCAAAACTGCATGGGAGGGCCCCCCAAGAAAATTTTTGCCCAGGGTCCAATCAATATTAAAGACGGCCCTGCTTAGTATCCCTGGTAAAATAGGAGGTGGCTCAGGATGCTTTGTGTATCATCTCATCAGGAGGGGCTGTCAGGACCTTCCAATTCTGCACAATTTTGCTCTGTGTTACACTTTTTTGAAACCTATTTCAGATTGATAATGGATCTTACTTTAGTAATTTTCCGAAATTTTGCACATGTTTAAAGCATTTGGCTGAAATGAACCACATCTGATCGAACGTCTCAGAAGTTCACTCAACTCTACATAGCACTCATGTTCTGCAGATGCTCTGCAATGGCCCATCCAAATATAAATCATGTTTGTCTACTTCACCCCCCAATTTATTTTCCAATGCGCACCTTGGTCCACACCCCGTAACTCCTCTTATACTGGCTGGTGAAGGTGTAAGCTGCATGGTAATTCCATATCTCTAACTGTGGCTATCAAAAATGGAGGAAAAGGTCTTTATTGTATGGCCATAAAAATCCGATTTTTTTTTTTTTGAACAGTAATGCCCCGTACACACGAGCGGATTTTCCGTCGGAAAAAACTTGGAAGGTTTTTTTTCAGACGGAATTCCTCTCAAGCTTGGCTTGCATACACACGGGTCACACAAAAAAGTTCTCTGAACTTTCGACCGCCGAGAACGCGGTGACGTACAACACTACGACGAGCCGAGAAAATGAAGTTCAATGCTTCCGATCATGCGTCAAATTGTTTCCGAGCGTGCGTAGGAATTTGTACAGGCGATCGGAATTTCTGATCGGAACTTTTTCTGATTGAAAAATTGAGAACCTGGTCTGAATCTTTTGCTGGCCGAAATTCCGCCAGCAAAAGTCCGGTGGAGCATACACACTTTCCGGTGGCGCATACACACATTTTCCGACCAAAAGCTCTCATCGGACTTTTGCTGGTGGAATTTCCGATCGTGTGTACGGGGCATAAGGTTTGCTTCACCGTGATTTATTAACATGGAACTCCAGTCATTTTTTTTAGGGGGTCGGAATGCAGAAGGATTAGGACTTCTCTCAGGGCTTTATGTCCGTTTGCCTGTTTGGGAGATGAAAATCCATTGTCTGTAATGGGTGCAGAAAGTAATAGGAAATGTAAACTTTCACAGTTGTTACTAGGACAGACGTAGAGGGAAACCCTTCAGATGGGGCCACCTCTTCAGGTATCAGATATGGGTCACCTTTTGGGGAGATTTCTTCTTATTCCCTGTTCTGTATTCAGGGCAGAAAAAGGGCAGAAATTTCACTGTGGAGTAAAAAAAAACATCAATACGAAACCGACAGATGGTCTAACCCAGGGCTTTCCAATCCTTTCAGTATGAGGGCCACATATAATATTTTATAAATATTCATGGGCCAAAAAAATACCCATCAGAGCCACCATCAGAGTTGCCGCTTACTTCAGAGTTCCCCCTTACATCAGGGTCACCATCAGTGTCCCCTTTTAACATCAGGGTCCCCATCAAAGATCCCTCTTACATCAGGGTCCCCATCAGAGTCTCCCCTTACACCAGGGTCCCCATCAGAGTTTCCCCTTACACCAGGGTCCCCATCAGAGTTTCCCCTTAAAGCAGGGTCCCCATCAGAGTTTCCCCTTAAAGCAGGGTCCCCATCAGAGTTTCCCCTTAAAGCAGGGTCCCCATCAGAGTTTCCCCTTACATCAGGGTCCCCATCAGAGTTCCCTCTTACATCAGGGTCCCCATCAGAGATCCCTCTTACATCAGGGTCTCCATCAGAGTTTCCCTCTTACATCAGGGTCCCCATCAGAGTTTCCCCTTACATCAGGGTCCCCATCAGAGATCCCTCTTACATCAGGGTCCCCATCAGAGTTTCCCCTTACATCAGGGTCCCCATCAGAGTTCCCTCTTACATCAGGGTCCCCTTCAGATTTTCCCCTTACATCAGGGTCCCCATCAGAGTTTCCCCTTACATCAGGGTCCCCATCAGAGATCCCTCTTACATCAGGGTCCCCATCAGAGTTCCCTCTTACATCAGGGTCCCCATCAGAGTTTCCCCTTATATCAGGGTTCCCATCAGAATTCCCTCTTACATCAGGGTCCCCATCAGAGTTCCCTCTTACATCAGGGTCCCCATCAGAGTTCCCCCTTACATCAGTGTCCCCATCAGAGTTTCCCCTTACATCAGGGTCCCCATCAGAGTTTCCCCTTACATCAGGGTCCCCACCAGAGTTTCCCCTTAAAGCAGGGTCCCCATCAGAGTTTCCCCTTACATCAGGGCCCCCAATCAGAGTTTCCCCTTAAATCAGGGTCCCCATCAGAGTTTCCCCTTACATCAGGGTCCCCATCAGAATTCTCTCTTACATCAGATGTGGAGAACAAGCCTCTGCTGACCTTATTCCTCACTCATAGTACATTGAGGATATGTCACTGACCGTAGATAGGGGGGGGGGGGCTGTAGTTTGGAGACCCCTGGTCTAACCCAACCTTTCTCCACCAAGGTTACTCCAGACCAGAGGTTGATAAGGGTTACTTCAGAAGTCAGTGCTGGCAGAACTGATGGTGCCTGCAACGTTATGGGGCCATCGCTTTGCAGAGCCAAAGTCATGTGAGCGGGTGAGCCTCTCCTATCTTACGTAAGTAACCACTGACACCAATTATCATTTTTATTTGTCTTTTTTTTCATTTCTCCACTGACCACCAATGGCAGTATTTCTCTCTCTGCATTGGTCATTAAAGCGGAGTCCCACTTGTTTTTCAGTTTATTAAAAGTCAGCAGCTACAAAAAGTGTAGCTGCTGACTTTTAATAAACAGACACTCACCACGGTCCAGTGATGTGTGCATGGTAGCCAATCAGCTGCCAACTTCAGCTTGTTCCATTAAGCCTTCATAATAAAACCTGGAAGCTGATTGGTTTCTATGCAGATTTGCACCAGATTTTGCTCTCTAGTTTTTTCGTAAAAATAACCTCCATTATTTATTATGTAGCCCACTGATCACACAAAGGTACCATGAGCTGTAGATATAATCATGTGTAGCACTGGTTCTTCAAGACCTGAAAATGATTTCTAGGGTTCCTCGGCTCTAAACCTTCCCCGTTATTTCCAAACCTAGAAAAAGAGCTTCAAATTGACTTCAATTCTTCTTTGTTACAGCAGTGACCTACGAACCTGATTTGCTCTTCTCCTATTTCCTGACAGGTAGCCTGGCAATGAGATGGATCACCACAGCGGAAAAAGCCTACCTAGTGGCTGACTTTCTGTTTGTTCCCGCGTTATTCATACTGGAAATTCTACTTATTTATCAAGGTGAGCCACGTCTATACCCTCACCATATACTCTACAGCAGGGTTGTGCAATTAGCGGACCTCCAGCTGTTGCAGGACCAGGGGCGGACTGACAACTCATGGGGCCCCCCGGGCAATAGGGGATCATGGGGCCCCCTTTGTCCCCACCCAAACACAAGCCACACCCTCACAAAGCACCACGTATATATATTGCACTGGTGCATCATATGCATTGGTGACGGAATTTCTCTACTGTATGTTCAAAATAAAGGTTTAAAGAGTTAGGAAAATAAAGAAAAATAAACTCACATTAACCACGTACATTTACTGCGGGGCTGCGTCTCCTGTGAGCAGAATCCCATACAGGTACTTGATTCTGCACTTGCGGGTCTGCACGCTGTTTGATTGGACACACCGAGAGCTAATCAGCGGGTCCGGCGGGCCCCGACGATTGTTTCCAACAAAGGCAGAACGGGGGTCTTCCGATGTAAACAAGTCCCCAGAGAGCCTCCCTCACTTACATCAGGGTCCTCAGAGAGCCCCCCTTTACATCAGGGTCCCCAGAGAGCCCCCCTTTACATCAGGGTCCCCAGAGAGCCCCCCATACATCAAGGTCCCCAGAGCCCCCCATACATCAGGGTCCCCGGAGATCGCCCCCTCCATACATCAGGGTCCCCGGAGATTGCCCCCTTACATCAGGGTCCCCAGAGAGATCCCCCCTTACATCAGGGTCCCCAGAGAGACCCCCCTTACATCTGGGTCCCCAGAGAGATCCCCCTTACATCAGGGTCCACAAAGAGCCCCCCATAATGGGTCCCTAGAGAGCCCCCATACATCAGGGTCCCAGAGAGCCCCCTCCATACTTCAGGGTCCCCAGAGAGCCCCCTCCATACAGCAGGGTCCCCAGAGAGCCCCCTCCATACAGCAGGGTCCCCAGAGAGCCCCCTCCATACAGCAGGGTCCCCAGAGAGCCCCCTCCATACAGTAGGGTCCCCAGAGAGCCTCCCCCATACATCAGGGTCCCCAGAGAGCCTCCCCCATACATCAGGGTCCCCAGAGAGCCTCCCCCATACAGCAGGGTCCCCAGAGAGCCCCTTCCAAACAGCAGGGTCCCCAGAGAGCCCCCTCCATACAGCAGGGTCCCCAGAGAGCCCCCTCCATACAGCAGGGTCCCCAGAGAGCCCCCTCCATACTTCAGGGTCCCCAGAGAGCCCCCTCCATACAGCAGGGTCCCCAGAGAGCCTCCCTCCATACTTCAGGGTCCCCAGACTTAACCCCCCCCCGAGGTTCCCCTGTACCTGGCTGTGCACATCCAACCCCCAGCACGGGGAGGTGGGAGGGGGCGATCGGCAGCTCTATGGTGCCTGTGGACCGCGGGATCTCCCTCGGGCTTGTATTTCTCCTTCACAGTGTATAGAGTGGAGAGGGGAGGAGCCTCTGACCCGGGCAGCAGTCGGCAACAGTGTACAAGCCGAGCAACTCACTGAAGAGTGAAATTTATAGCTGCCCGGGTCAGAGGCCCCTCCCCTCTCCACTCTATACACTGTAATGGAGAAACACAAGCCCGAGAGAGATGCCGCTGTAACGACATATTCGATCGCTGCCCCCCCTACTGAACTGAAAGCTAGAGGTGCAGGGGAGATGCTGTGTCTTGGCCGCCCCCCCCTCCCCCCGCAGCGGCAGAACGGCTCCACCGCAGCACTGCCAGCAGCATAGGAGCTTCTCACGGGCCCCCTACTGGCCGCGGGCCCTCGGACGGCGTCCGAATGCCCGAATGGTAAGTCCGCCCCTGTGCAGGACTACATGTCCCATGGGGCATAGCAAGACTCGGACAACCCCAAACATGACACCCAGAGGTAGAGCATAATGGGGCTTGTAGTTTTGCAACAGCTGGAGGCCCGCTAGTTGCATATCCCTGCTCTACAGTATTTATACACCTTACGTTGAGAAATGGACCAGTTTGAAGGATTTTTGGTGATCCATGTGGCCCCCGAGTGTGACGTTAAGGGCCACAATGTGAAATCTTGACTGACAGCAGATCCTCTGTGTTTCTGGCAGGTGATGATCTCTGCGGGATGAAGATGAAGACAAGATGGAAGTGCCACCTCTACATGGGGATAGTCATGTCGGCCATTTTCTTGGCCAAGTGCCTGTCCAGGCTCTGTAAGTGCCAAGTTATGAGTGTCGTTTTGTATCATTTGTTGGTGTGTCACCTGAAATGTCCCCAACTTGATGACATTTCTATGCTACCTTAGAGAATTACCATACATCTTAACGTTGTAAGAATCAAAAGGAGCAAACTTAGCTTGAATGTGGCCTTCATTTGTGTCCAAACTTTCCTTTCAGGCTGGGTTCACACTATAGCGCCACATTACCATGTTGTATGGCAAGTGTTAAGGTGCGATGTTTATGATCTGAAGGTGATACCCGCGTCTTTGTAAGCAGGAGACCATTATGTTGCAGAGTGTGACTGCTACAATGTTATGGCTTGTAAGTGAGAATAAGCTCTTGGTTCGATCCGCACACACTGCTTGCTTTGGCCGTTTGTCCACATTTTTAGTTTGTTGCTGGAAGCCTACTATCATCTATAGTAAAAGTTGGTCTACAGCTACTATATATATATATACACAGGTATGACAGCTTCCTTTCTCAATGGTTGTTGAGGAAGCAGCAGGGGCATTGATAGCAGCTGTCATCACTAACTGTTAGAGTCCAGGTGTGGAGCCCGACTTGTAGGAGGAGACCTCTCTTACAGCGCTGGTTCAGGAGCCGCTGGAGTGGGAACAGCGGTCTCGAGAGCACAGTGGGTAGGAGGGCCTGCTGGATAGGGCCGCTGGAGCTGGTAGAAGAGCGGAGATCCCTCTGAAGGCTGAGTGGACTGCGGGTTGCTGGAAGCTGAGAAATGCAGGCAGTAGCTTCAGAAGCCGAAGATAGAACTGGCAGCAGGCTGGAGAAGAGTCAGACGGTCCGGGTCAGAAGGTAAGTAGACTGGTGGTAACGGAAGGCAGAAGAGGTGTCGGTAAGCAGGCAGAGGTCGGCAACGGAATCACAAGCAGAAGAGGTTTCGAGGTCAGGCAGGCCGGGTCGGGATTGGAGAAGGCAGAGAAGTCAAACAAGCCGGGTCGATAACGGTAGCAGGTAATCAGGTTCAGGATCAGATATTCAAAGGTAATCGGGTTCAGGATCAGATATTCAGACACACGGAAGCTGAGACGAAACAGCGCCGTACCGGCGCACTTGAGGAACCTTTAAACGCTCAGTGGCGGGAAGGAGCGCACGCACGCCACGCACGACCACGTGAACGCGCGCGCGTACGAACGCCACTCGCGAACGTGCACACTAACGCGTAAACGAACGCGCACGCGAACGCGAACGCGCAGAAAACACACGCCGACGCCTGTGTGCACGCAGCTGTACCTGTCCATTGCTGGTAAGTTCCTGACATTGCCCCCTCCCAAGGGGCAGCCTCCGGATGCCCAACAGGTTCCTCTTTTCTGGATGGGCAGACAAGTATGCGTGAATTAACCGCCTGGCATGGATATTGCTGTTCGGTTCCCAGGAATTGTTCTCTGGCCCAAATCCTTTCCATTTGATTAGAAATTGGATGCGTCCCTGTCTTCTTCTGCAATCGAGGATGGCCTCCACCTCGTACTCCTCGTTTCCATCCACTAAGATGGGTTCTGGAGGTCTAGTTCCTCTATCAGGAAAGGGATCAGGGGTGGCAGGTCTCAGCAGTGACACATGGAACACGGGATGAATCCTAAGCGACTCAGGCAGGGTTAGCTCGTAGGAAACTTCATTAATTTTCCTCTTAACCGGAAATGGTCCCATAAATTTAGGTGCAAATTTCCTGGAGGGACAAGCCATTTTAATGTTATTGGTAGAAAGCCATACCTGGTCGCCAGGTTGTAGGATCAGTTCCCCTCTTCTTCTCCGGTCAAAGGCTCTCTTACTGTCTGCCTGGGCCTTGGCCACTGCTTCCTGCAACACCCGGTTATTGTGGCTGAGGAAATCCACTGTCTTCTGGACCGCTGGAACTGAGGTTTCTGGAAGAAAATCAGGCAAAAAGGTTAAATGAAAGCCATAATTGGCGAAAAAAGGGGACTGACCGGTGGCCGAATGACAAGCATTATTGTAGGCAAATTCTGCCAAAGGCAGCAGGGACACCCAATCATTCTGTACGAATGATGTAAAGCACCTAATGTACTGCTCAAGAGTCTGGTTGGTCCTTTCTGTCTGCCCATTAGTTTGGGGATGATAGGCCGAGGACAGTGCCAGCTCAATTTTCAGGATCTCGCACAGGGCCCTCCAGAAGCGTGAGGTGAACTGCACTCCTCTGTCGGAGACTATATTCGCTGGAATCCCGTGTAGCCTCACAATCTCCTTAATGAACACGTGGGCAGTCTCCACAGCAGATGGGGTGCCTTTTAAGGGTGAGAAGTGGGCCATCTTGGATAGCCGGTCTACAACCACAAAAATAGTTGAACATCCCTCAGAACATGGAAGCTCGACAATAAAGTCCATACTAATCATTCTCCAGGGTCTGTCGGGTACAGGTAGGGGTTTCAGCAGTCCCCAAGCCCGGTTCCTGGGTGTCTTGTTCTGGATACAGACGGGGCAAGAGCTGATGTACTTTTCGCAAAAGTCCTTCAAATTGGGCCACCAGAACGTGCGTTGTACCAGATCAAGGGTCTTACGGACCCCAAAGTGGCCTGCCAGTGGGTGGTCATGAAGAAGGGACAGCACCTTAACTCGGACATTCTTGGGGACAAAAATTTGACTTCCCCTCCAGAACAAGCCATCTCTGGACATTAAGGTGATTCCGGGGGGTCTTGAGGAGTCAGAGGATGCTTCTCTGATCAGAGAGAGGAGGTCAGGCTGTAAAAGTAAAAAATTCCCGGCAGGTAAGATGGTGTCAGGAACAGATGAGTCCTTGGGATTGTCATACATCCGTGACAGCGCATCCGGTTTCACGTTCTTCGATCCGGGCCGGTACGTGATGTGAAAGGAGAAACGTGAAAATAACAGGGCCCAGCGGGCTTGTCGGGGTCTCAGTCGCTTGGCAGACCGTAGATATTCTAAGTTCTTGTGGTCTGTGTATATTAGTACCGGGTGAGCAGCGCCCTCCAATAGGTATCTCCACTCCTCCAAGGCAGCCTTAATGGCGAGCAACTCTCGGTCGCCTACGTCGTAATTCTTCTCCGCGGGAGAGAGTTTCCTGGAAAAGAACCCCACGGGATGCATTAGGTCCTTGTTGCCTTGACGTTGGGAGATGACCGCTCCTACGGCCACTTCAGAGGCGTCTACCTCAAGGATGAAGGGTAGAGACGGGTCCGGATGGCTGAGAATTGGGGCGGACGGGAAGAGTTTTTTAAGTTTTTCGAAAGCACTCTGGGCCTCCTGAGTCCAGCAGAAGCGGAAGTTTTGTCTGGTCAGTTGCGTGATAGGCGCAATTATAGCTGAAAAGTCTCTTATAAACTTTCTATAAAAGTTCGCAAAACCGATGAAGCGTTGTACACCCTTCTTATCCAGAGGCGCTGGCCAATCTAGTACAGCAGATACCTTTTGGGGATCCATCCTGATGCCCGTTGGGGAGATCACTAGTCCCAGGAATCGGATGCTCTGTAACTCAAATTCGCATTTCTCAGCCTTTGCGTAGAGTCGGTGCTGACGAAGGCGGTCTAGGACCTTACGGACGTGTTCTCGATGCTGATCAAGAGAGTTGGAAAATATTAAAATGTCGTCCAGGTAGACAATCACGAACACGTCGAGGAAATCCTTAAACACGTCATTGATCAGGTGTTGAAATGTGGCCGGGGCGTTGCAGAGCCCAAAGGGCATCACTAAATATTCATAATGACCGAATCGGGTCCGGAAGGCTGTTTTCCATTCATGCCCGGCCTGGATGCGAACTAGGTTATACGCTCCCCTTAGATCCAACTTGGTGAATATTTTAGCGGATCTCAGTCTCTGGAAGAGTTCGGGTATCAAGGGTAAGGGGTAGCGGTTCTTAACCGTAATCTTGTTTAAGTCTCTATAGTCCACACATGGACGGAGGGACTGATCTTTTTTAGTGACAAAAAAGATTCCAGCTCCTGCTGGGGAAGTTGAAGGACGGATGAACCCCTTCTCCAGGTTCTCGTCCAAGTAGGTCTTCAGTGCCCCCTGCTCCTTTTCTGATAAAGGGAATATGCGTCCGAAAGGAATCTCGGCCCCAGGGAGTAGTTCGATCGGACAATCATAGGGACGATGAGGAGGTAGAGTGTCTGCTCCCTTTTTACTGAACACATCAATAAAGTCATGGTAGTGCTTGGGCACAGTCTGCAGTAGGTCTTGATCAGAGTCTACACATAAAAGGGTGGCAGAAGGCTTGGTGGAATCTGTTAGGCAGTGTTTCAAGCAATAGGAAGATGGGAATGTGACTTCTCTGGTAACCCAATTGATGTAGGGGTTGTGGGCTTGGAGCCAGGGTAAGCCCAGAATGATCGGGAACATTGGAGAGGAGATGACATCCAACGTCAGGAATTCCTTGTGTTGAGAGGAGATAGTGACAGGTAGAGGAAGAGTCTCTTGAATTACCTTTCCAGAACTGATGCTAGACCCATCGGCCAGAAAAACTGAGAGTTCATGAGCCTTGCCTCGTAACGGGATGCCCTGTCGGCCCGCAAAGGTGGAGTCTATGAAGCAGCTGCATGCCCCGGAGTCAATGATAGCGTTGACTGTCACCGTCCTTCCTTGGAGCTGTAGTGAGAGAGGAACAGCAAGGTGGGTTGAATTGACAGTCAATGCAGAGAGATTGGTAGAAGCAGAAGGTAGACACTTACTTGTCTTGACAGGGCAATTAAAGACATAGTGACCTGAACCACCGCAGTAGAGGCAGAGATTCTGCTGCCGGCGACGTGCACGCTCTTCTGGAAGCAAAGCGGGGCGCAGTAGTCCTAATTGCATGGGCTCGGAGGTGTCAGGAGCCGTACAGGGCGGAATAGGGCTGGACGGAGGTACATAGCGAGAAGCAGGCATTGGGGCTCTCGCTGTCATCCAGACTGGACGGGCTTGCTGAGCGGAGCGCTCTGATCTTCGCTCCCTGAGACGGCGATCAATCTGGATTGCCAAGGAGATCAGGGCCTCCAGGGTTTCTGGTATACCGACTCGAGCCAGTTCATCCTTAAGTCCTTCGGATAACCCCATGCGAAATTGATGCCTTAAAGCCGCATCATTCCATTCCGTGTCTGCGCTCCAGCGTCGAAAGTCCGAGACATAATCCTCAGCCGGTCTGCGGCCCTGCTGGAGCGCAAACAGAGCAGATTCAGCCGTGGCAGTCCTTTGGGGGTCCTCGTAAAGCTGAGCCATGGCCTCAAAGAAGGATTGCAGAGAGAAGGTTGCGACTGAATCTCCTTCAAGTAAACGGTGGGCCCAGGTCTGCGGTTCTCCTTGTAGGAGGGAGATTACAAATCCTACCTTCGTGGCTTCCAGGGAAAAAGTCCGTGGTTGTAGGGCAAAATAGAGTTGACAAGCGTTCCGAAAAGCCCGAAATTTGGTTCGATCCCCAGAAAACCTTTCCGGAATGGGTACCCTTGGTTCAGGTGGAAGCATGACAACGGATGGTGAGGCGACGGGCTGTGCTGATAGGGAGGAAGGAGCAGGGGCCACGTGACCAGTATCTGTAAGGTCCTGGACCTGTCCTTCAAGCCTGGCATAGCTATCCTGAAGCGATTTTACCGCTTGGGTAAGGGCCGACAGGTGCGTGCAGATCTCCTTCATGGGAGAGGTCTCTCCTGCGGGCTCAGTCATGGCTGTTTCGTACTGTTAGAGTCCAGGTGTGGAGCCCGACTTGTAGGAGGAGACCTCTCTTACAGCGCTGGTTCAGGAGCCGCTGGAGTGGGAACAGCGGTCTCGAGAGCACAGTGGGTAGGAGGGCCTGCTGGATAGGGCCGCTGGAGCTGGTAGAAGAGCGGAGATCCCTCTGAAGGCTGAGTGGACTGCGGGTTGCTGGAAGCTGAGAAATGCAGGCAGTAGCTTCAGAAGCCGAAGATAGAACTGGCAGCAGGCTGGAGAAGAGTCAGACGGTCCGGGTCAGAAGGTAAGTAGACTGGTGGTAACGGAAGGCAGAAGAGGTGTCGGTAAGCAGGCAGAGGTCGGCAACGGAATCACAAGCAGAAGAGGTTTCGAGGTCAGGCAGGCCGGGTCGGGATTGGAGAAGGCAGAGAAGTCAAACAAGCCGGGTCGATAACGGTAGCAGGTAATCAGGTTCAGGATCAGATATTCAAAGGTAATCGGGTTCAGGATCAGATATTCAGACACACGGAAGCTGAGACGAAACAGCGCCGTACCGGCGCACTTGAGGAACCTTTAAACGCTCAGTGGCGGGAAGGAGCGCACGCACGCCACGCACGACCACGTGAACGCGCGCGCATACGAACGCCACTCGCGAACGTGCACACTAACGCGTAAACGAACGCGCACGCGAACGCGTACGCGAACGCGCAGAAAACACACGCCGACGCCTGTGTGCACGCAGCTGTACCTGTCCATTGCTGGTAAGTTCCTGACACTAACCAAATATGGCCAGATGGCCATATTTGGTCAATGATGTCACTGGTATATCTGCCCCTGGAAGCAGGGCCGCCATCAGGGGGGGTACAGCCGATACAACTGTGAGGGGCTCGCCCGGGCCAAAATAAGGCAGGACAGGGGGAAGGGGAGACATGTTGTGCACTATAGAAACAATCTTGAAGCTTCTGCTGCTCTCTGTGTCATTGAGCTCATACATCAAGCTCTTTACTGACACCTCTGGCTACTATGTGCATGTGCACCCCCTTTGTGTGAGCTGCCTGTACTGTGCTCCTCTGTGTCAGCAACATGTCAGCTTTCTGAACACGAGCTGGGACTAGGTAGGAAGATTTTGTTTACAAATAGGGGCTGTGAAGGAAAGGGAGGGGGGGCTGGTTGTGTACAGGGAGGGGCCAGAGGCTTGTGTGTTTACAGATTTATGTATGTGTGGGGCTAACATATATATACAGGTGTATGGGGGGGCTGACATATATACAGTTTATGGGGGGGCTGAGATATATACAGGTGTGGGGGGCTGACATATATACAGGTGTGAGGGAGGCTGAAATATATACAGGTGTGTGGGGGGCTGATATATATACAAGTGTATGGGGGGGCTGAGATATGTATACAAGTGTGAGGGGTGCTGACATATATAGATAGGTGTGGGGGGGCTGACATGTATACAGGTGTGATGGGGGCTGGCATATATACAGGTTTGAGGGGGGCTGACATGTATGCAGGTGTGAAGGGGGCTGGTATATATACATGTGTGGGGGGCTGACATATTTACAGATGTGAGGGAGGCTGGCATATACACAGGTGTGAGGGGGCTGGCATATATACAGGTGTGAGGGGGCTGGCATATATACATGTGTGAGGGGGCTGGCATATATACATGTGTGAGGGGGCTGGCATATATACAGGTGTGGGGGGGCTGGCATATATACAGGTGTGAGGGGGCTGGCATATATACAGGTGTGGGGGGGCTGGCATATATACAGGTGTGGGGGGCTGACATATATACAAGTGTGGGGGCCGACATATATACAGGTGTGGGGGGCTGACATATATACTGGTGTGAGGGTGCTGGCATATATACAGGTGTAGGGGGCTGACTTATATACAAGTGTGGGGGCTGACATATATACAGGTGTGAGGGAGGCTGCCATATATACAGGATTGAGGGGGGCTGTCGTGTATACAGGTGTGAGGGGACTGACATATATACAGGTGTGGTTGGGTGGGGCTGACATATATACAGGTATACAGGTGTGATGGGGGCTGGCATATATACAGGATTGAGGGTGGCTGGCATGTATACAGGTGTGAAGGGGGCTGGCATATATACATGTGTGGGGGGCTGACATATATACAGGTGTGAGGGAGGCTGGCATATATACAGGTGTGAGGGGGCTGGCATATATACAGGTGTGAGGGGGCTGGCATATACACAGGTGTGGGAGGCTGACATATATACAGGTGTGATGGGGGTTGGCATATATACAGGATTGAGGGGGGCTGGCATGTATACAGGTGTGAAGGGGGCTGGCATATATACATGTGTGGGGGGCTGACATATATACAGGTGTGAGGGAGGCTGGCATATATACAGGTGTGAGAGGGCTGGCATATATACAGGTGTGAGGGGCTGGCATATACACAGGTGTGGGAGGCTGACATATATACAGGTGTGATGGGGGTTGGCACATATAGAGGATTGAGGGGTCTGGCATGTATACAGGTGTGAGGGGACTGACATATATACAGGTGTGGTTGGGTGGGGCTGACATATATACAGGTGTGAGGGGGCTGGTGTATATACAGGTAGGGGTGGGGCTGACATATATACAGGTGTGAGGGGGGGCTGGTATGTATACAGGTGGGGCTGACATATATACAAGTGTGAGGGGGGCTGGCATATATACAGGATTGAGGATGCTGACATATGTATACAGGATTGAGGGGGGGGGCTGGTATGTATACAGATGGGGGGTGGGGCTGACATATATACAGGTGTGAGAGGGCTGGCATATCTACAGGATTGAGGTTGCTGACATATATACAGGATTGGGGGGGGGGCTGAGTGTGTAAAGGCGAGGTGGCCGGTGTGCGGATTTGGTGGGATGGCCCATGGGCAAGCCCTAGGGAATGTTGGTGGTCAGGCTGGGGGGGTGGGGGGGGGGGGCAGGCCTAAAGCTGTGTAAGGGGCCCAAAAATTTCTGATGGCTGCCCTGATTGGAAATGTCAATCAGTGAGTGGGATTTTCCTTTTAGTGACCTATTGGGCACAGTTCATCCTGATTGATGAGTGATCGGGCACTGGAAGATATAGAGTTTCTGCCACAGGAATGGGAGCTGGAGATCGCCTACAGACAGCTGCTAGACTCTGCTCAGTGCCAGGGCTGGGCTCCCTTTGCCTGGGACTATCAGGAAATACCTGTTGACAACTCTGAAATCCTGGCTGAAGAGTCGGCAATGTGGCAGAGTAACAGTGTGCTTTGCCAACCTGCCCCCACGGCTATGGGCGTGGAGGTCCTATGGCAGATGCAGCAAGTGCTGACTGACCTTGATGATCCTGTTTCTGCATGGGATGATCTTGGATGGAGGAATGTGCCCATCCAGCAGCATGCCGGAGAATCGACAGTGGAAAATCTGGAGATTGCCATCCCCAAAGCTGAAGTTCTGACAACAGGGCAGAGCTCTGCTAACCTCTGCCCAGCACTGATAGCATCTTCTGGGTTCCATGGACAGGAGATGGTGAAACTCTATCCCCAGACACCAGTTGTGACACAGACTCTGGATATGCATTTGCCATATTAGCAATAGTCTGAATCATACTGTCATACAAACTGTTAGATGCTAATGTCATCAACTCCAGCCACCTGTCTGTTATGCAAATGAGTCTAGTCTGGCTTGTAATAGTATTCCACACATTGTTGTTTGTGCTAATTAACCCTGTGTTTATGTTTATGGTAATGTGTAGCCCTTTTCTGAAATCCATGATTTCGTCCAACCGCCACTCCAAATCACTCCCAAAGTTGGAGTCCCCTGTCAGCTTCACATACAACAGTCCCAGGCCGCCGTAGCTTAAGCCTTCCGTTGGGCTGTCATCCGCCATCCAGGGACATGCTTGGGATACATGCCACCGGGGGGCGCTGTAACTCTCATCCAGCTTCATCTCTGCCCAGACCAGCCTGCTTAATTCAGCTGTCTGCTCCTTGTGCGTTTTTTCTTCTAAAAACAGCACCCGCAATCCATACTGCGACCAGTACCTTTCCTGGTTGGAGGGGAGAACTTTTCCCTGGTGATGCTGCTCACGGGCTAGAGCTTCCTTCCAGAGTTCGCACCGAATAGAATCAAACCATCCCAGCAGGACCTGCTCTGATACCGGGCCTCTGTGCTGTAGCTGCATCTCTGGCGACCTCCTTTTGAATTCCTTTTCCATGGCGGCTGGTATCTGTACCTCTCCTCCTCTCCTGCTATCCTGGCCTTGGATCCAGGTGGAGGTTTGGATGTCCCAGACTGCAGGAAGCATCCCACTGCTTGCCAACAATGTGACGGATCCTATTCCCCCTACACTCCGATTGAGTGCTTCCGTCAGTATAGCGCTTCCTAAGTCCTGGAACACGAGTCCAATGGATCTGGCTATAGGAACCCCCAAGAACTAGACAACACCAGTCTTGGAGTACATCAGGAATAGTCTTTTATTTGAGATCTTCCACAAATATATACAGCAGGATGACTAAAACCCAACCTAATTAGCATGAGCTAATTATCTAATCATTGACCCAGACTAGTTGTCTGAGAGATAGGACTTTTCAGGGTAAGACTTTGTATCTCCTAGCTCACTGACTGACTATTCAATATACATTACCATAAACATAAACACATGGTTAATTAGCACAAACAACGTGTGGAATACGCTTACAAGCCAGACTAGACTCATTTGCATAACAGACAGGTGGCTGGAGTTGATGACATTTAGCATCTAACAGTTTGTGTCCCAACAGTGTGATTCAGTCTATTGCTAATATGGCAAATACATATCCAGAGTCTGTGTGTCTTGGTGGGGGGGGGTTATGGATCTGAAGCCAATTAACACCACCTCAGGGGTCCCCAGGCATACAGCTCACAAAGAGCACCGTTCCCCCAAATGTCAGGGCCCATAATCAGTGGGCAAGAGGCTCGCATTCTGTCCCCTCCAAAGAGGCTCGCATTCAGTCCCCTCCAAAGAGGCTCGCATTCTGTCCCCTCCAAAGAGGCTGGCATTCAGTCCCCTCCAAAGAGGCTCGCATTCAGTCCCCTCCAAAGAGGCTGGCATTCAGTCCCCTCCAAAGAGGCTCGCATTCAGTCCCCTCCAAAGAGGCTCGCATTCAGTCCCCTCCAAAGAGGCTCGCATTCAGTCCCGGGTAGGTCTGTCACAAGACCCTTGTCCTCATCAACATGGAAACAAGGTGTTTTGCCAGAACGGTTTCCCCCTGCAAGGTATCTCCCCCTACAAGTTGAGGGCATGTGTCCTAGTATGGTTCTGTCCCTCACCTTTCCTGGTCTGTCAGGCTGCATGATTGGAGAAGGGTTTGGTATGGATGATGAATGGAATCCCAGGCCCAGTGGTGGGACATGGTCATGTAGAGCCTAGGGCAGATGTGCCAAACTGCGCCCCCCCCTCCAAAATGTATGAGCATTATATGTTAGCAAAACCCACACCCCCCAAAAAAAATGTGAGCACTAATCTGCATGCTTACCCCCTAAGCATAATCCCCCCCTCCACCCAGTATAAATCCACTCCCCCTGCTGGAATACCCTCTCCCAGCACAACATTCTGACTCCCCATCTCCGCTCCCAGCTCAAATCCTCTCTCTCCAAAATCTCCCCCTACACAATTTGACCCCCCCAAAAAAACACTCCTATTAGCACAAGGCTTCTACCCCTCAAATTTTCCCTCCCAGTAAACACCCCCCCCCCATCCAAATCTCCCCTCCCAGTAAACACCCCCCATCCAAATCTCCCCTCCCAGAACAAAAAATCCCCCCCCCCATCCACCCTCCTAGCACAAATCCCCCTGCCCATTTCAACTCCAAGCACAAATACTCCAATCATCCTTACTAGCTCAAATACCCCCTAATATATATATATATATATTCCCCTCCTAGTACAATTCCCCTCCCCCTCTACCATATCACCTCTTCTAGCACGAACCCCTTTCCCCTTCCCCCTAACATAAATGCCCCAAATCACAACTTCTAAGCCCTTGTACACACGGTCGGAGATTCCGTCGGAATGTGTCCTATAGGACCGTTTTGACGGATAATCCGACTGTGTGTGGTCTCCATCGGACTGTTTCCATCGGAATATCCGTCGGACCAAATTTTCCAACTTGCTGGAAATATTTTCCGACAAACTGCTCCGATCGGACATACTCCGATCATGTGTAGAGAATTCCGATCGGACAAAGTGCCACGCATGCTCAGATCAAATTCCTACATCAAAGCTATTGGCTACTAGCCTGAACGTAGTCCCATCGTAACGAAATTACGTCATCACGTTCTGAAAGACCGGATTTTCTGACAACTTTGGCCGACCGTGTGTATGCAACAGTTTCAGACAAGATCCGTCTGACAAAATCCGACGGATTTGGTTGTCGGAATCTCCGACCGTGTGTACAAGGGCTAACACCCCCCAAATTCTCCCTCCTAAAACAATTTATACCCCCTAGCGCAACTCTAATCCCCTCCCCCCAATGTCATTGCAGCACCCCCCCACCCCCCCTATGATATTGCAGTGCCCAGGGCAGCCATACCTCCTACCCACCTTTTGTCTTGGCCCTGCCCAGGCCATTTGTTTGCAAACAGAAGTAAAAGACCAGAAACTTCCCTTTACTGACAATTTAGTTGGCTTCCATTGACTTCAGTGAGGTTCAGCTTCTGCACCCAAACTTCAGTAATGTTTGCTGAATCTGCCTCGAATAAAACACAGGTATAACAACTCATGCAAGCTAGAAGGGGGCAGGCCAGGCTTGACCTTTACTGCAAAATTCAAGATTTGCAAATGACCTTGCTGCCTTGACCTTAGAGTTTAACTCCTGATTTTGATATGTGGCTTTTACTGATGATAACCCTTATCATGTGCTCGGTTTACACTATATGAATGCGTCACTTTAAAGCTAAATTCCGGTCTTTTGGTATCTCCCCTTTCCATTATAAGGCTCTAATGAGCTTGTTTCATGTAAGGGAATCAAAATACTTGCCTTATTCCTTACTTACACAGGTTTTTTTCTTCTCTGGATGCCTAATCCAATGAAGCTTCCTTTCTCCCTTTCCTTTCACCCCACCCTTTACCAAAATCATTATACCTAATGCAGGCCAAGTAGTCTTGCATTGTACACGAGGGTGAAGAAGGCCCGTCCGTAGTGCGGAGGAGTGCCAAGGTTATGATGAAGAAGGTAAGTGTAGCACCTTCTAGAAGTGTGCTAGAGTTAATTTAGGTTTGTTAGTGTAGGTCTGCTAGGGCAGGCAAATCATAGTTAGTTCAGGGCTAAGCTTGAGCTGTGTAATCTGGGTCAGGGTTACTTTTGTTTGGGGCTGGGTGACTCATCCTAGCTGTAATGGAACGTCCCCCACACTCCGCTTGAGTGCTTCCGTCAGTATACCACTTCCTAAGTCCTGGAACTCAAGTCCAATGGATGTGGCTATAGGAACCCCCAAGAACCAGACAACACCAGTCTTGGAGTACATCAGGAATAGCCTTTTATTTGAGATCTCACACAAATATATATAGCAGGATGTCTAAAGCCTAACCTAATTAACATGAGCTAATTATCTAATCGTTGACCCAGACTAGTTGACTGAGAGATAAGACTTTTCAGGGTAAGACTTTACGGCTCCTAGCTCGCTGACTGACTATTCGATACACATTACCATAAACATCAACACAGGGTTAATTAGCACAAACAACAATATGTGGAATACTCTTACAAACTGTGGTAAGCCAGACTAGACTTATTTACATTATAGAGGATAACAGACAGGTGAGTGGAGTCTATGACATTAGCATCTAACAGTATGAGTCCCAACAGTATGAATCAATCACTATTCTAATATGGCAAATAAAGGGTTCCCAGAGTCTGTGTGTCTTGGGGGGATACGGACCTGAATCCAAAGTAGCACCTCCTCCAGGGTCCCCAGGCACACAGCTCACAAAGAGCACCGTTCCGCCAAATGCCAGGGCCCATAATCGGTGGGCAAGGGGCTCGCATTCAGTCCCCTCCAAAAGCCTTGGCCCAGGGTAGGTCTGTCACAAGGCCCTTGTCCTCATCAACATGGAAACAAGGTGTTTTGCCAGAATGGTTTCCCCCTGCAAGGTATCTCCCCCTACATGTTGAGGCCATGTGTCCTAGTATGGTTCTGTTCTTCAGTATGAGTCCCAACAGTATGAGTCAATCACTATTCTAATATGGCAAATAAAGGGTTCCTAGAGTCTGTGTGTCTTGGGGGGATATGAACCTAAATCCAAAGTAGCACCTCCTCCAGGGTCCCCAGGCATACAGCTCACAAAGAGCACCGTTCCCCCAAATACCAGGACCCATAATCAGTTGCAGGAAGCTGGCATTCAGTCCCCTCCAAAAGCCCCTGTCACACTAGCAGTTTCTCTGGTGCCACCTCCTGTTTTCTGGGACATTGGAGAATATCCTAGACATAGTGGGTGGAGGATAGGAGGAGCTGCTTGGAACATTTATGAGGACCTCAGCCATACCCAGTAAAGGGCATGCAGGGGGCAGGCCACCTCATAAATAAGCACGGGGCAGTTGGGTAGAAGATGGAGTACCGAGGAGGCTGTTGGTGGTTCTCGAGGGTGCCCACTAATCTGGGAAGATTCCTACCGAAAACACACAGAGGAAACCCTTCGCTGAGGCACGGGAGCAAGGAGAAAGGACAGCAGGAGTCGGTCAGCATGTCTTAGCCCTTGTACACACGGTCGGAGATTTCGACAACCAAATCTGTCGGATTTTGTCCGTAGGATCTTGTCCGAAACTGTTGCATACACACGGTCGGACTAATTTGTCGAAAAATCCGATCTTTCAGAATGTGATGACGTAATTTCGTTACGATGGGACTACGTTCAGGCTAGTAGCCAATAGCTTTGATGTAGGAATTTGATCTGAGCATGCGTGGCACTTGGTCCGATCGGAATTCTCTACACATGATCGGAGTATGTCCGATCGGCCCAGTTGGTCGGAAAATATTTCCAACAAGTTGTAAAATTTGGTCCGACGGATATTCAGACGGAATCAGTCCGATGCATACCACACACAGTCGGATTATCCGACGACACGGTCCGATAGGACACATTCCGACGGATTCTCCGACCGTGTGTACAGGGGCTAAGACATCTCCTGAGAGTCAGCCGGGAGGGCTGGTGAGTGTCAGTCTGGAGGACTGTGTGGAGAAGTTAAGTTAGCCTGGAGGGCTAGTAAAAGGGGCAGCTGCAGCCAGGTGTTGCTAATATCAGTAGCCACAGGAATGATACAAGCTGGACACGGACATTTTTCTACACACCTAAGGGGCATTGGGTTCCTCTCTGTAATGGACCATTGCTTCATCTGACTCAGTGACTGCCAGGTACTCACAGTGTTCCAACTAGGTTCTTCAAGCAGGTGTGTGCTTGAAGGAGCTGTATATAGAGACTGTATATAGGAAATGTTGTCCCTGAAGTTGTTTTTGAAAGCCAAATGGGCATCCCGTAACCTCCCATCCCTATCCAAGTTATTACCTTCAATAAATAACAAAAAGCAAAGTCACGGGCTGTTCTCTGACTCTGTAGAGCCTGTGAAAATTCAGTGTGCCTGGCTGTGCAGGGTGGGGGATCTCAGTTTACTTGCGGCTACTAAAAGGGATGCACTGCATACAATAAGTATTTTTCTCTCTGATAGCCCCCTAGATCTAGCAAGCATTAGATCGTTACTAGAGAAGACCAAGGAGACTACCAAAGGGCCAAAAAGACCAACAGACTGGAGCTCAGCTATAAGCCTCATAGGGGACTAATATTTTCAACAAATAGTTCTTTCAGATCTGATGTTAAAAAATAGACTTTACTATTAGTACCGCTACCTAATCATGATTTATCTGATATATGTTATATTCATAGGCAGAAAACCACATCCTACACCCCCAACCCAAGGACCAACGTCAGGAGGACAGGTCCAAAGGAAAGGCCCTCTTGTAGGGACCCCGGACAATGATGGAGCCACAGAGGACAACTCTGAAGTCAACTCATCTATGGACAATGCCCAGAGCAGAGAGAGTGAGGAGGAGGAAGATGAGGAGGAAGAGAATGGTGCAGGAAGAGAAGATTTACAGCTATACAATGGCTGCCGAGACATTATGGATGGCAATGATTGGATTTTTGATACCGAGAATGTGCAAGGCGATGAGTCGGAGGAAGGAATTCCTCTGCAGGCTCAGAGGTGTATAGAGTGACAACCCAGGTGTATTGTATATACTGTACATAGATTTAGATTTTTCTGTCATTTACAGTGCCTTGAAAAAGTATTCATACCCCTTGAAAATGTTCACCTTTTGTCATGTTACAACCAAAAACGTAAATGTATTTTATTGGGATTTTATGTGATAGGCCAACACAAAGTGTCACATAATTGTGAAGTGGAAAAAAAAGGAAACCTCCGCCCCGGACTCAAGTCTTTTGCAGACTCCAACAGGTCTTCTTCTAAGATTGTCCTGTATTTGTCTCCATCCATCTTCCCATCAACTCTGACCAGCTTCCCTGTCCCTGCTGAAAAAAAAAAGCATCCCCACAACATGAAGCTGCCACCACCATGTTTCACAGTTGTTGGTGTGTTCAGGGGGATGGGCAGTGTTAGTTTTCCCCCCACACATAGCATTTTGCTTTTAGGCCAAAAAGTTCAATTTTGGTCTCATTTGACCAGATCACCTTCTTCCACATGTTTGCTGCCCCCTCCCCCACATGGCTTCTCACAAACTACAAACAGGACTTCTTATGACTTTCTGTCACCAATGTCTTTCTTCTTGTCACTCTTCCATAAAGGGCAGATTTGTGGAGAGAGACGACTAATAGTTGTCCTGTGGACAGATTCTCCCCCCTGAGCTGTGGATCTCTGCAGTTCCTCCAGAGTTACCATGGACCTCTTGGCTGCTTTTCTGATGAACGCTCTCCTTGCCCGGCCCGGTCAGTTTAGGTGGGCGGCCATGTCTTGGTAGGTTTGCAGTTGTGCCATACTCTTTCCATTTTCTGATGATGGATTGAACAGAGCTCCATGAGATGTTCAAAGCTTAGGATATATTTGTATAACCTAACCCTGCTTTATACTTCTCCACAACTTTATCCCTGACCTGTCTGGTGTGTTCCTTGGCCTTCCTGATGCTGTTTCCTCACTACAGTTCTATAACAAACCTCTGAAGGCTTCGCAGAACAGCTGTATTCATACTGAGATTAAATTACACACAGGTGGACTCTACTTATTCAGTGACTTCTGAAGGCAATTGGTTACACTAGATTTTAGTTAGGGGTATCAGAGTAAAGGGGGCTGAATACAGGGCTCGAGTGCTGCGGGAACGCATGGGAACGGCGTTCCCGTACTATTTCCACAGCGGGAACGCCATTCCCATTAGCTGTCTGAGGGCTGAGGCTATGCAGCGCGTAGTCCGCGCCGCTCCTCAGCCGCCGAGTGACTGGTTGCTAGGCAGGAGCCGCTCCGCATCTAGCAACCGGTCACATGACTTCGTCCGTGCGTGGGCACGCACTGGCACGAGTCAGTGTGACACACGCTGCGCGCCTGCTTGGTTCCGGAGTTCCGGACTGTCCCCCCGCTCCCCTCTACCCAGTGCCTCCTGGGGCCACAGCCGCTGCACGTTTCCAGTTTACTTCCCTGGCTCCCCCGAGAACAGAAGGGAAGAGAATACCAGGAGGTCAGTCACTAGTGTGTAAGTTGCATTCTGCAATACCCTGCCAATACTCATCAATACTCTGCAATACCCTGCCAATACTCATCAATACTCTGCAATACCCTATCAGTATCAATACTCTGCAATACCCTGCCAATACTCTGCAATACCCTATCAATACTCTGCAATACTCTGTCAATACTCTGCAATACCCTGCCAATACTCTGCAATACCCTGCCAATACATACCCTGCCAATACTCTGCAATACCCTGCCAATACTCTGCAATACCCTGCCAATACTCTGCAATACCCTATCAATACTCTGCAATACTCTGCCAATACTCTGCAATACCCTGCCAATACTCTGCAATACCCTATCAATACTCTGCAATACCCTATCAATACTCTGCAATACCCTGCCAATACTCTGCAATACCCTGCCAATACTCTGCAATACCCTATCAATACTCTACAATACATACCCTATCAATACTCTACAATACATACCCTATCAATACTCTGCAATACCCTGCCAATACTCTGCAATACATACCCTGCCAATACTCTGCAATACCCTGCCAATACATACCCTGCCAATACTCTACAATACTCTGCCAATACTCTACAATACATACCCTGCCAATACTCTGCAATAACCTATCAATACACTGCAATACTGTGCCAATACTCTGCAATACCCTGCTAATACTCTGCAATACCCTATCAATACTCTGCAATACCCTGCCAATACTCTTCAATACATACCCTGCCAATACTCTGCAATACCCTATCAATACTCTGCAAAACCCTGCCAATACTCTTCAATACTCTGCCAATACTTATTCCTGTTTGTGGGATATTTTCTAATGGGCTGTGTAACAGAATGTGGAACAGGGTGTATTTGTGGTAGAAATTCCCTGCGAGGGAAAGATCATCACCCATTGTGTTGATTGTTTTGTTTCACACGTTATTTTGTTTTTGTAAACTCGCACTTTACAATAAATGTTGTACTGTATTTACTGTGAAGTATACAGTGGTGTGAAAAAGTGTTTGCCCCCTTCCTCATTTCCTGTTCCTTTGCATGTTTGTCACACTTAAGTGTTTCGGAACATCAAACCAATTTAAACAATAGTCAAGGACAACACAAGTAAACACAAAATGCAATTTGTAAATGAAGGTGTTTATTATTAAAGGTGAAAAAAAATCCAAACCATCATGGCCCTGTGTGAAAAAGTGATTGCCCCCTAAACCTAATAACTGGTTGGGCCACCCTTAGCAGCAACAACTGCAACCAAGCGTTTGCGATAACGTGCAATGAGGCTTTTACAGCGTCCTGGAGGAATTTTGGCCCACTCATCTTTGCAGAATTGTCCTAATTCAGTTACATTAGAGGGTTTTCGAGCATGAACGGCCTTTTTAAGGTCATACCACAACATCTCAATAGGATTCAGGTCAGGACTTTGGCTAGGCCACTCCAAAGTCTTCATTTTGTTTTTCTTCAGCCATTCGGTGGTGGACTTGCTGGTGTGTTTAGGATCATTGTCCTGCTGCAGAACCTAAGTTCGTTTCAGCTTGAGTACACGAACAGATGGTCGGACATTCTCCTTCAGGATCTCTTGGTAGACAGCAGAATTCATAGTTCCTTTTATCACGGCAAGTCTTCCAGGTCCTGAAGCAGCAAAACAGCCCCAGACCATCACACTACCACCACCATATTTTACTGTTGGTATAATGTTCTTTTTATGAAATGCAGTGTTCCTTCTACGCCAGATATACTTGGACACACACCTTCCAAAGAGTTCCACTTTTGTCTCATCGCTCCACAGAATGTTGTCCCAAAAGTCTTGGGGATCATCAAGATGTGTTGTGGAGAAATTGAGACGAGCTTTGATGTTCTTTTTGCTCAGCAGTGGTTTTCTCCTTGGAACTCTGCCATGCAGGCCATTTTTGCCCAGTCTTTTCCTGATGGTGGAGGCATGAACGCTGACCTTAACTGAGGCAAGTGAGGCCTGCAGTTCCTTGGACGTTGTTGTGGGGTCTTTTGTGACCTCTTGGATGAGTCGTCGCTGCGCTCTTGGGGTAATTTTGGGCGGCCGGCCACTCCTGGGAAGGTTCACCACTGTTCCATGTCTTCGCCATTTGTGGATAATGGCTCTCACTGTGGTTCGCTGGATTCCCAAAGCTTTGGAAATGGCTTTATAACCCTTTCCAGACTGATAGATCTCAATTACTTTCTTTCTCAATTGTTCCTGAATTTCTTTGGGTCTCGGCATGATGTGTAGCTTTTAAGGATCTTCTGGTGGACCTTACTGTGTCAAGCAGCTCCTATTTAAGTGATGCCTTGATTGTGAACAGGTGTGGCAATAATCAGGCCTGGGTGTGGCTAGAGAAATTGAACTCAGGTGTGGACAACCACAGTTATAGTATGTTTTAACAAGGGGGGCAATCACTTTTTCACACAGGGCCATGATGGTTTGGATTTTTTTTCACCTTTAATAATAAACACCTTCATTTACAAATTGCATTTTGTGTTTACTTGTGTTGTCCTTGACTATTGTTTAAATTGGTTTGATGTTCTGAAACACTTAAGTGTGACAAACATGCAAAGGAACAGGAAATGAGGAAGGGGGCAAACACTTTTTCACACCACTGTATATGCATATGAGCGTACCTTTTTTTTTTTTTTTTGGTGGGGGAATGGATCTTGGGTGGGAGTTCCCACACTTTTTTTTCCCAGGACTTGACCCCTGGCTGAATACAAATGCCCCCCCACATTTTTCACATATTTATTTGGAAAAAAAAAAAAAAATTGAAAACCATTTATCATTTTCTTTCCACTTCACAATTATGAGCCACTTTATGTTGGTCTATCACATAAAATCCCCCAAAAAATAAATTTATGTTTTTTGGTTGTAACATGGCAAAATGTGGAACATTTCAAGGGGTATGAATACTTTTTCAAGGCTGTGTATGGACTTTAAAAAAAAAAAAAAAGTTTCCACACTTTTTTTAATATTTAATAAAAGTAAAAAAAAAAAGTGTGTAAACTTACGTACTGTATATATATATATCGCTCTGTATACTGTATATACTGTATATATCTATAACACTTAATTAAAACATTTACAATTTATAGATAAACTTTTTAGAGAGAGAGAGAGAGAGGGGCGCCGCCGGCATTTTAGCAAGTCACAGCGCGCATTTCTTAAGGCCTTGAGAGAGGCGGGGCTGTGACTCACCAAACCGTTTCCCCTTCATTTCTTCCTCTTCGTTCTTCTATAGAAGACCTTTGTGTGCTTACTATACCTCTACTATACCTCTACTATACCTCTACTATACCTCTTATTGTATTATTATTGTATGTTGAGGACTAAGGCATTTACATTGGATGGGATAGGGATAATATACACTGTATATTCTGTATATTGAATGCTATCATTACATGGATTTACCACTTATCAGAATACACTTTTTTTTAGTGATAGTGAAGCTACAGTACAGCTGAACTCGGGGCAGAAATCTCTTTCCTTTACATGTATTCCACAAAGGAGTGCCTTTTAACCACTTCAGCCCCGGCAGGATTTACCCTCTTAATGACCAGACCTTTTTTTTTGCGATACTGTACTGCGTCACTTTAACTGACAATAGTTCGGGCATGCGACGATGTACCCAAATAAAATTGATGTCCCTTTTTTCCCCTACAAATAGAGCTTTCTTTTGGTGGTATTTTTTGCGCTATAAAAAAAAAAGACAGACAAAAAAAAAAAAAAAAATATATATATATATATATAATATATATATATATATATATATATATATATATATATATATATATATATATATATATATATATATATATATATACACACACACACATTATATATAAATATACGCACACACATATATATACATATACACACACACACACACACATATATATATACGGTATATATATATATATATATATATATATATATATACACACTCAAATATATATATACAGTGCCTTGCGAAAGTATTCGGCCCCCTTGAACTTTTCAACCTTTTGCCACATTTCAGGCTTCAAACATAAAGATATAAAATTAAATTTTTTTGTGAAGAATCACCAACAAGTGGGACACAATTGTCAAGTGGAACGAAATCTATTGGATAATTTAAACTTTTTTAGCAAATAAAAAACTGAAAAGTGGTGCGTGCAAAATTATTCCTCCCCCTTTACTTTCAGTGCAGCAAACTCACTCCAGAAGTTCAGCGAGGATCTCTGAATGATCCAATGTTGTCCTAAATGACTGATGGTGATAAATAGAATCCACCTATGTGTAATCAAGTCTCTGTATAAATGCACCTGCTCTGTGATAGTCTCAGGGTTCTGTTGAAAGCGCAGAGAGCATCATGAAGACCAAGGAACACACCAGGCAGGTCCGTAATACTGTTGTGGAGAAGTTTAAAGCCGGATTTGGATACAAAAAGATTTCCCAAGCTTTAAACATCCCAAGGAGCACTGTGCAAGTGATCATTTTGAAATGGAAGGAGTATCAGACCACTGCAAATCTACCAAGACCTGGCCGTCCCTCTAAACTTTCAGCTCAGACAAGGAGAAGACTGATCAGAGATGCAGCCAAGAGGCCCATGATCACTCTGGATGAACTGCAGAGAACTACAGCTGAGGTGGGAGAGTCTGTCCATAGGACAACAATCAGTCGTACACTGCACAAATCTGCCCTTTATGGAAGAGTGGCAAGAAGAAAGCCATTTCTCAAAGATATCCATAAAAAGTCTCGTCTAAAGTTTGCCACAAGCCACCTGGGAGACACACCAAACATGTGGAAGAAGGTGCTCTGGTCAGATGAAACCAAAATCAAACTTTTTGCCCACAATGCAAAACGATATGTTTGGCGTAAAAGCAACACAGCTCATCACCCTCACCACACCATCCCCACTGTCACACATGGTGGTGGCAGCATCATGGTTTGGGCCTGCTTTTCTTCAGCAAGGACAGGGAAGATGGTTAAAATTGAGGGGAAGATGGATGCAGCCAAATACAGGACCATTCTGGATGAAAACCTGTTGGAGTCTGCAAAAGACCTGAAACTGGGACGGAGTTTTATCTTCCAACAAGACAATGATCCCAAACATACAGCAAAATCTACAAAGGAATGGTTCACAAATAAACGTATCCAGGTGTTAGAATGGCCAAGTCAAAGTCCAGACCTGAATCCAATCGAGAATCTGTGGAAAGAGCTGAAAACTGCTGTTCACAAACGCTCTCCATCCAACCTCACTGAGCTCCAGCTGTTTTGCAAAGAAGAATGGGCAAGAATTTCAGTCTCTCGATGTGCAAAACTGATAGAGACACCCCAAGCGACTTGCAGCTGTAATCGCAGCAAAAGGTGGCTCTACAAAGTATTAACGCAAGGGGGCCGAATCATTTTGCACGCACCACTTTTCATTTTTTTATTAGTTAAAAAAGTTTCAAAAATCCAATAGATTTCGTTCCACTTCACAATTGTGTCCCACTTGTTGGTGATTCTTCACAAAAAATAAAAAATTTATATCTTTATGTTTGAAGCCTGAAATGTGGCAAAAGGTTGAAAAGTTCAAGGGGGCCGAATACTTTCGCAATATATATATATATATATATACACATTATATATAAATATACGCACACACATATATATATATACATATACACACACGCATACACACACATATATATATATATATATATATATATATATACACACATATAAATACACACATATATATATATATATACACACATATACACACATACATACACACACAATTTATTTATATATATATATATATATATATATATATATATATATATATATATTTATTTTTACTTTTTGCTATGATAAATATCCCCCAATTTTTTTTTTTGGAAAAACAAATTTCTTCCTTAGTTTAGGCCAATATATATTCTTCTCCATATTTTTGGTAAAAAAAAAAAAAAAAAAAAAAAAATCGCAATAAGCGTATATTGATTGCTCTGCACAAAAGTTATCGCATGTACAAAATAGGGCATATATTTATGGCATTTTTCTGATTAATATTTTTTTTACTAGTAATGGCGGTGATCATTGATTTTTAGCGGGACTGCGACATTGCGGCCGAAAGATCGGACACTTTTGATGCTTTTTTGGGACCAGTGACAATATTACAGTGATCAGTGCTAAAAAAAATTGTCACTGATCACTGTATAAATGACACATGCAGGGAAGGAACGACAGGAGGGGGCGGAGACTAGACCAGTCCCCCTGCACAAGGAGAGGGGGCAGCACTGAGCGGTCTTTATTCTCAGGAAGTCTCACGCTGGATTCCTGCACAGATCACCGAGATTCAAGAAGAAGACACATGAGGAATAGATTTAGATCACATTTGCTGGAGTTCAGCTTTATTTGGTATCCCAAGCTGTAAGATTTGATATTAAATGTTTCTTAGAGTAGGATATATACATAATTGTTTTATTGATAGTGATCATTAGCATATGAAAAATTGCAGCTTTGTAAAATATTTCTTCCTCTACCAATCAATAAACTACCAACAGAATGTATACAGTATATGTGTGTAATGCAGTCACCTCTTCAGTTATATATCAGGACTCTTCGGGAACCAGTGGCGTCGCTAGGGGGGGTGGCAGGGGGGTTCGGGCTGCACCAGGTGACACCCACAAGAGGGGTGACAACTGTGGGCAACGGCACCACCAACGCAGCACGGTCCTCACCCCTACACTGCTCTCTTGTGTCTCGCGGGCTGTCTCACACAGCGGAGCGGACCGGAGAAGCCTCCCCCTCCTCTCTGTTTACATCTACAGGAGGGGGAGGTGGCTTCGGTCCACTCCGCTGTGTGAGAGGGATGAGGGACTCAATGCTGTATCCCGCACTGTTCTGAGGTCTGTAAAGTTTAAGATAATTGCAAATGGACATGTGCTGGGGGGCGCTATGGGAGAGGAGAGGGGAGTCTGCACTGATGGAGGGGGGGTCGGCACTGAGGGTGGGCTGCACTGATGGAGGGGGGTCAGCACTGATGGAAGGGGGTCTGAACTGAGGGTGGTCTGCACTGATGGAGGGGGGTCAGTACTGAGGGTGGTCTGCACTGATGGAGGGGGGTCAGCACTGAGGGAGGTCTGCACTGATGGAAGGGGGTCTGAACTGAGGGTGGTCTGCACTGATGGAGGGAGGGCGTCGGCACTGAGGGTGGTCTGCACTGATGGAGGGGTCGACACTGAGGGGGGTCTGCACTGATGGAGGGGGGGTCGGCACTGAGGATGGTCTGCACTGATGGAGGAAGGGTCGGCACTGAGGGTGGTCTGCACTGATGGAGGGGGGTCGGCGCTGAGGGGGGTCTGCACTGATGGAGGGGGGGTCGGCACTGAGGGTGGTCTGCACTGATGGAGGGGGGAGGGTCGGCACTGAGGATGGTCTGCACTGATGGAGGGAGGGTCGGCACTGAGGGTGGTCTGCACTGATGGAGGGGGGTCAGCACTGAGGAGGGTCTGCACTGATGGAAGGGGGTCTGAACTGAGGGTGGTCTGCACTGATGGAAGGGGGTCTGAACTGAGGGTGGTCTGCACTGTGGGAGGGAGGATGTCGGCACTGAGGGTGGTCTGCACTGATGGAGGGGGGTCAGCACTGAGGGTGGTCTGCACTGATGGAGGAGGGTCAGCACTGAGGGGGGTCTGCACTGATGGGAGGGGGTCTGAACTGAGAGTGGTCTGCACTGATGGGAGGGAGGGTGTTGGCACTGAGGGTGGTCTGCACTGATGGAGGGGGGGTTGGCACTGAGGGGGGTCTGCACTGATGGAGGGGGGGTCGGCACTGAGGGGGGTCTGCACTGATTGAGAGGGGGTCGGCACTGAGGATGATCTGCACTGATGGAGGGGGGGTCGGCACTGAGGATGGTCTGCACTGATGAAGGGAGGGTCGGCACTGAAGGGGGTCTGCACTGATGGAGGGGGGGTTGGCACTGAGGGTGGTCTGCACTGATGGAGGGGGTGCAGCACTGAGGGGGGTCTTTACTGATGGAGGGGGGTCTGTACTTGGTGAGGTGGGTCTGTACTTAATGGCAGGGTCTGCACTGAGGGGGGTCTATACTGATGGAGGGGGGTCTGTACTTGGTGAGGGGGGGTCTGTACTGAGGGTGGGGATCTGTACTTAGTGGGGGGTCTGTACTTATTGGAGGGGTCTGTAATTAGTGGAGGGGGGGTCTGTACTTGATGGAAGGGGGTCTGTACTGAGGGGGGGCTATAGTTGGTGGAGGGGGGGGGGGGGGTGACACCAATTTTTTCCACACCGAGTGACACCAACCCTAGTGACGCTACTGTCGGGAACCCCTAAACCCAGAGGGCTACAACATGAGGTCAGTACTGAGACATCGGCACTTGGCCCCACACCTTCCCTAGCCATTATCTTACTATTAATCATATGAAGATGTCCAACACTTTGCATTTTTCTACATTTATATACAACATAAGAATGTGTAAGAATTTTACAAAATTAAAAATGCTACAAAACATATATTATAGTGCAAACTTAATATTGTCACCAACACCAACCAACCAACCAACCAACATACACTATATTGTCAAAAGTATTGGGACGCCAGCCTTTTTACACACGCACACATGAACTTTAGTGGCAGGCCAGTCAGGTTCCTCCACCCCAAACTCGCTCATCCATGTCTTTATGGATCTTGCTTTGTGCACTGGTCCAAATCATTTGGTGGAGGGGGGATTATGGTGCGGGGTTGTTTTTCAGGGATTGGGCTTGGCAACCCTTAGCCCTTGTACACACGGTCAGAGAATCCGTCGGAATGTGTCCTATCGGACCGTGTTGTCGGATAATCCGACTGTGTGTGTGTGGAATATCCGTCAGACCAAATTTTCCAACTTGCTGGAAATATTTTCCGACAAACTGGGCCGATCGGACATACTCCGATCATGTGTAGAGAATTCCGATCGGACAAAGTGCCACGCATGCTCAGATCAAATTCCTACATCAAAGCTATTGGCTACTAGCCTGAGCGTAGTCCCATCGTAACGAAATTACGTCATCACGTTCTGAACGATCTGATTTTTCAACAACTTTATCCGACCGTGTGTATGCAACTGTTTCGGACAAGATCCGATGGACAAAATCTGACGGATTTGGTTGTCGAAATGTCCGACCGTGTGTACAGGGGCTTAGTTCCAGTGAAGGGAACTCTTATGCCCCGTACACACGATCGGACTTACCGACAACCAAACCGTGGATTTTTGTTCGAAGGATGTTGGGTCCAAATTGTCTTGTATACACACAGTCCCACAAATGTTGGCCAACAATTACGAACATGGTGACATACAAGATGTACGTGATATCTCCATTATAAATGCTAGTTTTACATGACCGAGCGCTTCCGGCTTGTATTTGATTCCAAGCATGCGTGGACTTTTGTCCGACGGACTTGTGTACACACCATCGGAAAGTCCGAAAACAAACATTTGTTGGGGGAAAAGTTGAGAACCCGCTAGCCAACATTTGTTCTCGAAAAATCTGATCGTGTGTACGGGACATTAAGGCGTCAGCATACCAAGACATTTTAGACAATTTCATGCTCCCAACTTTGTGGGAACAGTTTGGGGATGGGCCCTTCCTGTTCCAACATGACTGCCCACCAGTGCACAAGGCAAGGTCCATAAAGACATGGAGGAGCGAGTTTGGGGTGGAGGAACTTGACTGTTCCTGACCTCAACCCGATAATTAGAGCGGAGACTGCGAGCCGGGCCTTCTCTTCCTGACCTCACAAATGCTCTCCTGGAAGAACGGTCAAACGTTCTCATAGACACATCTCCTAAACCTTGTGGACGGCCTTCCCAGAAGAGATGAAGCTGTTATACCTGCAAAGGGTGGGCCAACTCAATATTGAACCCTATGGACTAAGACTGGGATAGTTCATGTGTATGTGTAAAGGCAGGAGTGTCAATACTTTTGGCAACAGAGTGTATTTTTTAGTTAAAAAAAAAAAAAAAAAAAAAATATATATATATATATATATATATATATATATACACATATACATATATACACACACATACATATATATATATAGTAGTTCAAACATTATATATTGTCACCAACACCATCCCACATATAATATCATATATAGATTTTATTTCATATTTTAGCAATGGTTTAGTATTCGGTCAGAACATTAAATAGGCCATTTAGAACTTTTAGGCTGTTCAGCGTGGACGATTGTGACAGCTTAAAGCTGCCACGTTTTTACCAAACACTAACATAGTTGCATAGTTATATAGTCAGGTTGAAAAAAGACACAAGTCCATCCAGTTCAAACAAAAAACCCCCCCACAAACCTGGGGATAGATCTCATAAGCTGGGTAGAAAGATTTGGGGGGGGGGGGGGGTTCCACAAGGAAGTGGCATCATGATTGATGATGGATTTACAATAAAGGAAATTTTTTGGGACTACTTAATCAAAGAGGGGTATCTGTGGGCTTCCTTGTTATTAAAGGGGGCTTCCTGATTCTGATAAGCTCACCACCCGTAGACCCCCACCACCAGTGAGCAAGAGCCGGGGAGAAGATGCCATGTCCCCACCACCACTGATCAAGAGCTGGGGAGAAGATGCCATGTCCTCACCACCAGTGAGCAAGAGCCGGGGAGAAGATGCCATGTCCCCACCACCACTGATCAAGAGCTGGGGAGAAGATGCCATGTCCCCACCACCACTGATCAAGAGCTAGGGAGAAGATGCCATGTCCACACCACCACTGAGCAAGAGCTGGGGAGAAGATGCCATGTCCTCACCACCACTGAGCAAGAGCTGGGGAGAAGATGCCATGTCCTCACCACCACTGAGCAAGAGCTGGGGAGAAGATGCCATGTCCCCACCACCACTGAGCAAGAGCTGGGGAGAAGATGCCATGTCTTCGCCACCACTGATCAAGAGCTGGGGAGAAGATGCCATGTCCTCACCACCACTGAGCAAGAGCTGGGGAGAAGATGCCATGTCCTCACCACCACTGAGCAAGAGCTGGGGAGAAGATGCCATGTCCTCACCACCACCAAGCAAGAGCTGGGGAGAAGATGCCATGTCCTCCCCACCACTGAGCAAGAGCTGGGGAGAAGATGCCATGTCCTCACCACCACTGAGCAAGATCTGGGGAGAAGATTCCATGTCCTCACCACCACTGAGCAAGAGCTGGGGAGAAGATGCCATGTCCCCACCACCACTGAGCAAGAGCTGGGGAGAAGATGCCATGTCCTCACCACCACTGAGCAAGATCTGGGGAGAAGATGCCATGTCCTCACCACCACTGAGCAAGAGCTGGGGAGAAGATGCCACGTCCTCACCACCACCGAGCAAGAGCTGGGGAGAAGATGCCATGTCCCCACCACCACTGAGCAAGAGCTGGGGAGAAGATGCCATGTCCTCGCCACCACTGAGCAAGAGCTGGGGAGAAGATGCCATGTCCTCACCACCACTGAGCAAGAGCTGGGGAGAAGATGCCATGTCCTCGCCACCACTGAGCAAGAGCTGGGGAAAAGATGCCATGTCCTCACCACCTCCGAGCAAGAGCTGGGGAGAAGATGCCATGTCCCCACCACCACTGAGCAAGAGCTGGGGAGAAGATGCCATGTCCTCACCACCACTGAGCAAGAGCTGGGGAGAAGATGCCATGTCCTCACCACCACTGAGCAAGAGCTGGGGAGAAGATTCCATGTCCTCATCTCCATGGGGATAAGATGCTTTGCTATGGGCAAGGCACCCCCCCCCCCCTCATATTAAGGGCACGTGGCCAGCCATGGATTCAACTATGGGTGTAGTTGGTATGCATTTTTAGGGGGACCTCACACATTTTTTTTTTTTGCATTGAGTCCCCATTATCATTATTATTATTATTATTCACAATTTATGTAGTGCCAACAGTTTATGCAGCACTTTACAATGTAGAGGGGGGGGGGGGGGGCAGCATAATTACAGTACAGTACAATACAGAGGGGACAGGAGGCCCCGGCTCATAGAGCTTACATTCTAAAGAGAGGAGGTGGTGGTACAAAAGGTAATAGATGTGGGGAATGATCTGATGGGGTTGTTAGGTGGGTGTGGGATAGAGATGGGACCATTAAAGTCTGTACCAGATCTGAAGGGTCTGGTATGGATTTTTTTTTTTATGTTTTGCGTGAGGTATCCCCTTAAAATCCATACCAGACTTAAAAGTTTTGGCATGTATTTTTGAGGGGAGGGGGGGGTTCTATGCATTTTTTTTTAAAATCTTGCTATAGTATGTGCTACAACAAAAGTGATATTTACAAAGTAAAAAATGATGCGGCTTAAATTGTTGGCAAAGAAAACTGCATTGTTGGCTTCTTAAAAAAAAAACAAAAAAAAAAACACACACACGCAGACCCCCCCAAGTGAACCCCCTAATACATAACCATAGCTCCCAACTGTCCCTGATTTGGAGCAATGTCCCTCTTTCCTCCCCATTTCTCCCTCCTTTTGGTCTGCTCTATACAGTTGTATATACAATGCACTTTTTTTATCTTTCAAAAAGTGTTTCCCAGTGCTAAACATTTCATCCAAATTCTAAATAGCTGCAATTGTCGATTTTAAAACCTTTCTGATGTTTTACCGCCCCAAATAATTTTCACATCCGGCAATAACGCCTCTACAGTTCCTACGCAGCAGCGTTATGGAGGCGCTTTGCACGCATTACCAGTCATTCACATTGAAAGTGCCTTATTCCTTGGAAACCTTCCCCAAAGATGCGGCCATTGGAGTTTGAATGTAGCCTATTCACTGCTTCCCCCCCCGCAAACTCTTACAAAACCCTCCCATACTCCCAACACAGCGTAAAGGGGCTCGGTGAAGGTGGCACTGAAGGTGTGGAGGTGCCTCATTGTCCCGCACACGGAATAGAAGGAAATCTGTCCACCTTCGTAATCCAGAAAGATCCTGACTCTATCACTGGAGGCGTTGTCGGGTAAAGGTATCACTTTACAGTTATGTATCACGGCATAGCCATTTTCATTCCTGAAAAACCCCCAGGACTTATTATTACTTCCTATCCGTGACTGATCCGTCCTCTTCCTCTCCATGCTGGGGTAACACATCCCAACCCTCCAGCTACTCGATTCCCCGACGTCCACTTCCCAGTAATGTTGCCCTGAGGAAAATGTCTGACTGCTCAACACAAGAGGAAAACGCTGAAACCTCTCTGGCGTTTCTGGGCGCTTCTGGCTTATATTTGACTGGGACGCTGTTCTCTTATCATCGGATATAAGTAGATTATTATGAGCTGTGTTTTCATCCAGCAATATGTCTGCAGCTTCCTGTACGTAGAAGCATCCATTTATGCCTTTTATTGCATCCAATAAAGTGTTGGATATGTGGTTAATCCAAGAAACATCCAGAAGCCTTCCATCAAGGAGCTGTGTCTCCTGCCTCTTCCGCTCCTCGTTGTCTTTATCCTCACACAAGTCACCTATGTTGGATCTCTGTAGGATAGCCACGGGATCCTTTATTTTACACAGCTCCTCGATGAAACACATCTTCCTGGACAACTCCACCTTCTTTATTTCCAGCTTCTCGATCAGATCCCACACGGAGACCAAGACCCCTTCTGCCTTCTCGGAGATGTCACTTAGGATTCTCCTCTCCAGGTCTTCCAGCCGTCTCTTGAGGTCTCTAAACAGGGCAGTGATTATCTCCGTGTCGCCGGCCGCTTTTTCCTTCACTTTTCTCTGATGCTCCTGCAGGCTCTGGACGTTTTTCTCGGCCTCCTCCCTCCTCGTAGCCAGTTTCTGAACGACATTTCCCAGCCAGTTCTTCTTCGTCTCAAAGGCCTCGTCCAGCGACTCCGTCTGGTGACTTTTGTGCTCCCCGACCAGACAATACACGCAGACGCAGGTCGAGTCTTCCTTGCAGTAATACTCCAGGCTTTTTTTATGAAGGGAGCATTTCCTCTTCTCCGGAGAAGCGGTGGGATCGGTTATAACGTGTTCTGGCGACTTGCTGTGAACTCTCAGATGATTGTCACATAGATAAGCTTCACAATGCGTACACGATTTAACAGCGGATACGGGAGTGTGAATGCAGTAAGTGCAGAAGACCCCGGGCTCCTTCTGATCGGGCTGAGTAGACTGGAAATCCTCCAATACCTTCCATAGCGTTATGTTCCTGTGCAGTGCAGGTCGCTCCTGGAATTTCTTTCTACATTCGGGACAGGAGTAAATTCCAGACTCCCCCTGTGTGTCCAGCATGCGATCAATACACTCCCGGCAGAAGTTGTGTCCACATTCCAGCATTACAGGATCCGTATAAATGCTCAGACAGACGGAACATTCCAGCTCCTTCATCAGATCAGCAGACGCCATCTCTGACTGCAGAAAAGAGAGAGACACAGAACTGAAATTCTCAGGCGCTTATCCGGCAATTACAGGTTATGTAATATGAAGGTGGGGCACGGAAAATTATATAATAATATCACATGGCAAAAACGTGTCTGTCTTGGCAAAAGTAAGGGTTAAACAAAGGTTACCATCGCTCACTATTTTATGGGGATCAATCCCTATTGTAAGGGGTCTGTACCTGTAAAGCATATTGACCTAAACCTGTAAGTAAATAAGAGAACCCGGACCTTTGCTAAGTTGCAGAGTGGGTTTGATAATAAAGTTGGCAGTGCCTCCCCCCGGGACAGGGCCTCTATGAACAGAAGGCATTCCATTCCTGGGAAATTAACCAGTACTCTGATCAAAGTAATTCAGAGCAGCGGAACTACTGCAACCAGCATATAACATTAACCACAAGTATATACTGTAGATCAGCTTGTTTCAACCTTTTCAATACAGGAGGGACCCTTGAAATAGTTCTCCAGTCTCGAGGAACCCCCTGCTAAAAATTAGAAATCTACAACTCATGATACATTAGTATGATGGTCAGTGGGTAGAATGGTCCTTACACTTGTGGTCATTGGGAAGAATGGTCCTTACACTTGTGGTCATTGGGAAGAATGGTCCTTACACTTGTGGTCATTGGGAAGAATTACCTCCTTACAGATAGCTAAAAAGATGAATGGTGTCAGTGGGAACTTATCTGAGAGGCAGAAATGGTCCATTGCTGAAGGAACTCTTAGCAACCTCTGGAGGAACCCTAGTTGAGAATCACTGCTGTAGATGCACACCAGTATGGAAATAACACAAGCTTCATATAATAAAAGATTAATAATAGTACATTCATCCAATGTACAAACAGGTATTATCAGCAAAGGGCCCATCAAGAGCCCTGGTGGAATGGCGCACATATACCCGGGTGTATATAGTTAATAATAGAGCTACCTCTAGATGAATGCTGCAGCAAAGTTAATTGGCAGGGGCCCCTGAAGATGATCTTAATGTGGCAACCCTCTTGGTGTTATAGACCTAAAGAAAAAATCAGCAATGATGGGGAGATCCTTCAGCCATTGTCCAACCAGCCTGGAAAACAGCTTCTCACCATCAGGAAATGTGAAGTGGCAATGGAACTCAAAGTCAGCCTATCTACTCTGCTTCTTAGTCCTTAGTAGCTTCTGATTTGCCATAATCGATCATCTACTGTAACTACCCAAGTAGCCATCGAATGCCTAACATTCTCAGGCGTCTCAGACGCTTATCCGGCAATTACAGGTTATGTAATATGAAGGTGGGGCACGGAAAATTATATAATAATAGCACATGGCAAAAACGTGTCTGTCTTGGCAAAAGTAAGGGTTAAACAAAGGTTACCATCGCTCACTATTTCATGGGGATCAATCCCCATTGTAAGGGGTCTGTACCTGTAAAGCATATTGACCTAAACCTGTAGGTAAATAAGAACTCAGACCTTTGCTAAGTTGCAGAGTGGGTTTGATAATAAAGTTGGCAGTGCCTCCCCCCGGGACAGGGCCTCTATGAACAGAAGGCATTCCATTCCTGGGAAATTAACCAGTAATCTGACAAAATTAATTCAAAGCAGTGGAACTAATGTAACCAGCATACAACATTAACCACAAGTATATACTGTAGATCAGCTTGTCTCAACCTTTTCAACACAGAGGAACCCATGAAATAGTTCTCCAGCCTCGAGGAACCCCCTGCTAAAAATTAGAAATCTACAACTCATAATACATTAGTGTGATGGTCAGTGGGAAGAATGGTCCTTACACTTGTGGTCATTGGGAAGAATTACCTCCTTACAGATAGCTAAAAAGATTAATGGTGTCGGTGGGAACTTATCCGAGAGGCAGAAATGGTCCAATGCTGAAGGAACCCCTAGCAACCTCTGGAGGAACCCTGGTTGAGAATCACTGCTGTAGATGCACACCAGTATGGAAATAATACAAGCTTCATATAATAAAAGATTAATAATAGTACATTCATCCAATGTACAAACAGGTATTATCAGCAAAGGGCCTGTCAAGAGTCCTGGTGGAATGGTGCACATATACCCGGGTGTATATAGTTAATAATAGAGCTACCTCTAGATGAATGCTGCAGCAAAGTTAATTGGCAGGGGCCCCTGAAGATGATCTTAATGTGGCAACCCTCTTGGTGTTATAGACCTAAAGAAAAAATGAGCAATGATGAGGAGATCCTTCAGCCATTGTCCAACCAGCCTGGAAAACAGCTTCTCACCATCAGGAACTGTGAAGTGGCAATGGAACTCAAAGTCAGCCTATCTACTCTGCTTCTTAGTCCTTAGTAGCTTCTAATCTGCCATAATCGATCATCTAACTACCCAAGTGGCCCTCGAATGCCTAACTTAACTTTAGCCTATGCTGGTTTTTGAACCTTGAGCTAAAACTAGCTATAGAATCCCAGATCAGAAGGGACTGAACTGACTAGAATAACAAGAGCTTCATTTAAACTCTATTGCAATAAACAAGTTCACCTACTAACATACAACAAGGTAACTACTACACGTATCGCAGATTTAGTTACCTGGTATAGCACATGTGAGACAACAAAAAGGGGACAGATAGTCTTCTTCCACCGGCCTTTTTATATATACACACCCAGAAGCTAGTGGCAACAATAGAAAACTATTAAACATAGGAGCACTTGCCTAATAATCCCTGCTTTTGGCCTATGGACAGCATGCGTGGACCCAAACTCTTTCTCTACTTCCTCTTTCTGGGGTTTCTAACTCAGTAACCCAGAGACAGGAAGTACTATACATAAATGTAGCACCCTGGTTCTAAACAGGGCTGCTAATAATTCTAGTTGTGCTAGGTGGTAACTAGCCTGGCTAATTGGTAGGTTGATCCACTGATTACTGTCCTAAGTCTGAGTTTGGGGTAGTCTCTCCCTTCTGTCAATAGGTGGCACTGTTGCTTTTCGCATTAGACTGATGGATTATTATAAATTCAGGTAATGGGTAACTAGGTTGTCTCAGTAAATCAGCAGGAGTTTCTTTAACCACTGTGTATGCTGGGATAGGCTATTTATTTGGGAGGAGTCAGGTGATAGGGGTTCCTCCTGCCTGAGGCTTTAGCCTGGGTGTGTGTGTGTGTTGAGAAGCTCCTGGTTGCTAGGCCTGAAGCCTGAGGCCTAGCCAGGAGGCATGCTGGCTGCTAGGCCCACTTAAGGCCTATCCAGCAGTTCAGGATTCCACAAAGGAGGAGCAGCCGAGGTTAAGCCCGAAGCCTCGGGCGGAACTGCATGTGTTAGAGGCTCGGCCTGAAGGGAGCCTCTTCGTTGTCAGTGGTAAAGGAGAAGCAGTTGCCACAAAATGGACGACCACTCCTCTTACCGGAGGCAAGTTTGGAAGGGATGAAGTTATGAAGGAGCACCAGAGCAGATGCTCTGCCTATGTAAACAAGGCAGATCGCCGTTCTGCCAGAGGGGAGAATGGAGATTTTGTGTTCCTGCTAAGCAGAAACACAGATCTCTGTTTTCCTTTAGTCAAAGCACCTCCCCCACAGCTAGAATGCAGCCCCTAGGGATACACTTAACCCTTTGATCACCCCTGATGTTAACCCCTTCCCTGCCAGTGTCATTTGTACAGTAACAGTTCATATTTTTTAGCACTGATCACTGTAATAATGTCACTGGTCCCCATAAAGTGTCAAGTGTGTCAGTTAGGTGTCCAATTTGTCCGTTGCAATGTCGCAGTCCTGCTAAAAATTTATACAGTACAATCCTTAAAAGGTACAGCATAACGGTGTAGTCCCCAGCATGTTTCGCCCTACAATGGGGCTTCCTCAGGGGGCGCTGTCCAAATGAATATCAGCGCCTTCCCAAGATATATTGCAATAGATAATGGTTCAGGGGATCAGTCAAAGTCACTTAAATCCCCTTTCTTACCCATTCTGATACTCGGTTTGAACTTCAGCAAGTCGTCTTCACCGCGTCTAGATGCCTAAATGCATTGAGTTGCTGTCATATGATTGGCTGATTAGCAACTTGTGCAGGGGTGGCTTGTCCATTAGGGGGGCATGGGTGCCGCCCCCTCTCTCCAGCCACCCCCTCTATGACTAATGGATAGATTCATGCATAGCATGAATCTATCCATGGCCGCCGCCAACCCCTAGTCAGGCGTCCGGGCCCCATTTTGGACACCGGGTGCCTGAATTCCAGTGGTGGGGGTGTTTTTTTTAAGCACCTGATTAGACTCATAGTGCTCACAGTCCACCCAGATGTGTTAGAAAAGCAAATGAATATTTGATTTTCTAACACTGAACCACCTCTCAGCCAATCAGGTAGCGCGGGTCTAATACCCATCACCTGGTTGGCTGAAGGAACAGGCACCCCGATCGGGCGCCAAGCAGACCAAAGAAGAGAGGAGGGGGAAGCATGGAGGACACAGGAGCCGTCCCACAGCTTACCATCGTCACCCGCTGCCTGACCCACCACTAAGATGGGGTAAGTGCCAGGCAGATGGCAGGCACAAGTGGCTGCATTTGATGGGCACAAGTGGCTGCATATGATGGGCACAAGTGGCTGCATATGATGGGCAGAAGTGGCTGCATATGATGGGCACAAGTAGGAGCATTTGATGGGCACAAGTGGCTGCATATGATGGGCAGAAGTGGCTGCATATGATGGGCAGAAGTGGCTGCATATGACGGGCACAAGTGGCTGCATATGACGGGCACAAGTGGCTGCATATGATGGGCAAAAGCAGCTGCATATGACCGGCACAAGCGGCTGCATATGACCGGCACAAGTGGCTGCATATAATGGGCACAAGTGGCTGCATATGACGGGCACAAGTGGCTGCATATGACGGGCACAAGTGGCTGCATATGATGGGCAAAAGCAGCTGCATATGACCGGCACAACCGGCTGCATATGACCGGCACAAGTGGCTGCATATAATGGGCACAAGTAACTGCATTTGACTGGCACAAGTGGCTGCATATAATGGGCACAAGTGGCTGCATATGATGGGCACAAGTGGCTGAATTTGACAGGCACAAGTGGCTGCATATGATGGGCACAAGCGGCTACATATGATGGGCACAAGCGGCTGCATATGACCGGCACAAGCGGCTGCATATGACCGGCACCAGCGGCTGCATATAATGGGCACAAGTGGCTGCATATGATGGGCACAAGTGGCTGCAATAAAGTGGCCATTGAGTTTACATGTTATTTCACCAAAGGCTCTAGATGGACTTTAAACCACGCCTGGTAATCTCTGCACAGAGCAGTACTGCACTACGTGCGCGGTACACTGCACACTGCAGATGGTGCTGCACTGCTGAATCAGGGGGTGCTATACTGCTTTGGATTTAAAAGTTTGTATTTTTTTTAAAGAATCCACGCTGCTGCAATTGTTTTGCACCCTCTGGCAGTGTAGCCTGTCCCATGCCCTGTCACCGTCACGTTTGCATGCCAGCTTGGGCAGCATGTAGGTGTGTAGAGAAATTTGAATAAGGGCGTTAATAAACAATTATCTATATACTGTACTGTGTATAAACACTTACAGTTTAAATAAAAATTATATAGAGAGACGATGCCAAAATTTTAGCAGGTCACAGCGAGCATTCCTTAAGGCTTCCAAAGAGGCGGGGCTGTGACTCACCAAAGCGTTCCCTTGATATCTTCCTCTTCGTTCTTCTATGGAAGACCTTTGTGTGCTTACTATACCTCTACTATACCTCTACTATACCTCTACTATACCTCTACTATACCTCTTATTGTATTATCCTTTTCATTTGGAGCAACGAGGCATTTACATTTTATAGGGTGCTGATAATACTGTATATGCCGTATATTCAGGTTCACCAACCACCCTCTACGCACAATCACGTACATACAGTATACATGACTCTGCACTTCTGGGTTTTGGGTACGAGCGCGTGCCGACGGCAGCGCCCTCCCCTTGTGCCATTACAGTGGAACCCCATGTCCACCGGAACCCGCCTATCATTCGTTACTCTGACTGAATGACAGTTTGCCTATGTAAACAAGGTCCCGCAATAAGCCCACCACATCACATCGCTGCCAGCACATCGCATCACATCGCATCACATCGCCCCCAGCAAATCGCATCACATCGCCCCCAGCACATCGCATTACATCGCTCCCAGCACATCACATCACATCGCCCCCAGCAAATCCCATCACATCGCCCCCAGCACATCACATCGCTTCTAGCACATTGCATCACATTGCCACCAGCACATCGCATCACATCGCCCCCAGAAAAACGCATGACATCACCCCAGCAAAACGCATCACATCACCCCCAGCAAATTGCATCACATCACCCCCAGCAAATTGCATCACATCGCCCCCAGCACATCACATCACATCCCCCCCAGCACATCACATGGCCCCCAGCAAATGGCATCACATTTCCCCCAGAAAATCGCATCACATCGCCCCAAGCACATTGCATCACATCGCCACCAGCACTTCTCATTACATTGCCCCCAGCACATCACATCGCTCCCAGCACATTGCATCACATCGCTCCCAGCAAATCACATCACAACGCCCTCAGCAAATCACATCACATCGCCCCCAACAAATCGCATCACATCGCTCCCAGCAAATCGCATCACATGGCCCCCAGTAAATCGCATCACATCACCCCCAGCAAATCGCATCACATCGCCCCGGCACATTGCATCACATCACCCCCAGCAAATCTCATCACATCGCCCCCAGCACATCACATCACATCGCCACCAATACATCGCATCACATCGCCACCAGCACATCGCATCACATCGGCACCAGCACATCACATTGGCACCAGCACATCGCATTACATCGCCACCAGCACATCGCACCCAGCAAAATTGCATCACATCGCCCCAGCACATCACATCGCCCCAGCACATCGCATCACATCGCCACCCGCACATCACATTGCTCGAGGCACAGTTGCATCACATTGCTTCCAGCACATCGCATCACATCACCCCCAGCAAATCGCATCACATTGCATCACATTGCCCCTAGCAAATCGCATCATATCACCCCAAGCACATTGCATCACATCACCACCAGCACATTGCATCACATTGCCCCAGCACATCACAACGCTCCCAGCACATTGCATCACATCTCTTCCAGCAAATCGCATCACATCACCCCCAGCAAATCGCATGACATCGCCCCCAGCAAATCGCATCACATCGCCACCAGCAAATCGCATCACTTCGCTCCCAGCAAATCGCATAACATTGCCCCAGCAAATTGCATCACATAACCCCCAGCAAATCACATTACATTGCCCCAGCAAATCACATCACATCACCCCCAGCAAATCGCATCACATCGCCCCAAGCACATTGCATCACATCGTTCCCAGCAAATCGCATCACATCACTCCCAGCAAATCGCATCACATCGCCACCAGCACATCGCATCACATCACCCCCAGCACATCACATTGCTCCCAGCAAATCGCGTCAAACCGCCCCCAGCACATCGCATCATATCGCAGCCAGAAAATGGCCTGTCAAATGCAGCCACTTGTGCCAACTATATGCAGCCACTTGTGTCCCCATTAAATGCAACCACTTACCTTCCGAACAAATCGCCTGTATCCACTGCCGCCAATCTTGATCCTCTGGAAGCCAGTGTAACTATGGCAACAAAAGCCTGGTTGCCCTTATTTAAAATGGCGCTGGCCACTGCCTTGCATCTCATCATTTCCGGTTTTGACTTATTGCGATGCTATGGTCCAGCGATGCCTATTACCTCCTGGGATTGATGACAAACATCTCTCAGGAGGCAACAGGAGGCATTGCAAAGACAGGAAAAGAAGCGCTCAGCTGTGGCCGAGCACAGGAAATCAATACTATCATACAAAATATCACAGTGAGTTTTTAAAAAAAATTTAAAATGATATGCCAATTCTTTATCAGCGCCCAGAGGGGCTATGGATGCAGAGGACTTAAAAATATGGGTGGAACTCCGCTTTAAGGCAGTGCTGGAAAATAATGGTGGCCACACAAAATATTGACACTTTGGCCCAATTTGGACATTTTCACTTAGGGGTGTACTGACTTTTGTTGCCAGCGGTTTAGACATTAATGGCTGTGTGTTGAGTTATTTTGAGGGGACAGGAAATTTACACTGTTATACAAGCTGTACACTCACTACTTTACATTGTAGACAAGTGTCATTTCTTCAGTGTTGTCACATGAAAAGAGAGAAGAAAAGATTTACAAAAATGTGAGGGGTGCACTCACTTACTCACTTTTGTGAGATAATGTAAAATATATATATATATACATATATACATACATATACATACACACACACAGAATCTACTACTTTTGCCCTAGGGACTTTAATTGAGGCATATCACTCATAAAGCCACATAATCACATAATAAAATGTTTATTGACACAAATCGATCACATCATAGTAAAATCTGGTTAAAATCATATTGAGCTGACTTGTAGTATTTCAATTTATACACGGTTCCAATGTTGGTATACATATAAGTTGTTTGGTAAGGTAGATAGCAAGCTGCATCTGATAACCCAACGCGTTTTGCAAGTCACTGTTCGCTTCCTCAGGAGTAGAGGCATAACATATAAAATCAGCCTAAACATAACAGAGCTTGGGGAAAAAGGTCGTCAAGGATGTCTATCCTGGGAGCTGTGTAGAAAAAAAAATGATATAAATAGTATAGTTTGTGAAAGGAAATAGTTGGTATTCTGGATGAACACCCTTCTTATAGGTACATCAACAGCACCCTCAGATATCTAGAGACACATTGAAAACGAGAAGCAAGTTGTGCATTCGGAAAATGTCTGACTTTATTATGTGTGTTACAGTTTATATATGGTTCAACATACCAATAGAAAGAGGGGAGGGGGAGTGGCTAGTAAATGACGTATTTGTATAGAAATATATAGTTATACAAGTCAGTGACCCTCCAAGTTACTTCATCATGAGTTAACACGGGTCCACAGGCTGTCTGGCTATGAGTCACAAGTCATGCATCCTGTCCCATGGCTTACCAACCCACAATAATATATATTATATATATATATATATATATAGTGCAGTGCTTGTGCACGCATCATTATAAGCATTCTGTTATAGTTGCAAATTTAAGCTATCTTGTATACTGAAATAGCAGAGCATATCAAAGCATATTAGTCACATATCAGTCACAATGGTTCGGGCATATGACTACAATCCCCTCTTTTGTCATGGGCGTGACAAACACAAACCCAATATGCCCCCGACATTCACCTGGACTACTTTCCCACAAATTTACCACCACACTACGCATGTAAAAATAGAAAACAACACATAGGGGTTTATTTACTAAAGACAAATCCACTTTGCACTACAAGTGCACCGCAAGTGCACCTGGAAGTGCACTTGGAAGTGCAGTCGCTGTAGATCCGAGGGGGACATGCAAGGAAAATAAAAAAACAGCATTTTTGCTTGTACATGATTGGATGATAAAATCAGCAGAGCTTCCCTTTATTTCAGATCTTCCCCTCAGATCTTCCAGGTGCATTTGTGGTGCACTTGTAGTGCAGAGGGGATTTGTCTTTAGTAAATCAACCCCATAATCTCAGCTGCATAGCAATTGTCCCTGAAATATAAAGGGGGAAGGGGCGTGGTAGTCCATAAAAGCAAGTGGGAAGGGCATGGCAGCCTTTAGGCCAAATAAAAATAGTCCCAAAGAAAAGCACAAAAATAAATTTGTGCATTAAATTCATAAAAAGGAAGGAAAAGGAAATGTCCACATTATAATTCTCATTCTCCTAAACTTTTCCCAAAAGGCTTGGTTCGATTCTGTGCTCACCCATATTTTACAGAGATCCTCCACCCAAAAACTCTGCCTCTCTCTGTAAGCATAGAACTCAATATCCACAGACAGACTGGAGCTGATGCATTGGGCAAGACTTGGGTCTTCAGGCTGGCGTATCTGGATCTCTCCCTTGAGATGCTCACTGGAATTCCTCAAATCTTGGCGTGTGCGTCATTTGGATAACCCTCCAGGCGTCATTCCCGGGAGCATTTCCCGACAGGAGTCCGCCTGTACTCATCTCAGCACCTCCCATGGCATTTGACCAACAAAGCTGAACAACGAAGATTTCCATGTAAAACCTGTAGTCATCTCTTCATACGGATAGGGTATAGGGCAAGGTATGAATGGGGTGTAGGGAAGGGTATGAATGGGGTGTAGGGTATAGGGCAGGTATAGGGCAGGGTATGAATGGGGTGTAGAGTGTAGGGAAGGGTATGAATGGGGTGTAGGGTGTAGGGAAGGGTATGACTGGGGTGTAGGGTGTAGGGAAGGGTATGAATGGGGTGTAGGGTATAGGGAAGGGTATGAATGGGGTGTAGGGTATAGGGCAGGGTATGAATGGGGTGTAGGATGTAGGGAAGGGTATGAATGGGGTGTAGGGTATAGGGAAGGGTATGAATGGAGTGTAGGGTATAGGGCAGGGTATGAATGGGGTGTAGGGTGTAGGGAAGGGTATGAATGGGGTGTAGGGTGTAGGGAAGGGTATGAATGGGGTGTAGGGTATAGGGCAGGATATGAATGGAGTGTAGGGTATGAATGGGGTGGGCATTTATTCATGTGCGTGGGGCTAGGGGTGAATGCAAAAGATCAGACAACAATACAGAAGTTGACCAAAGGTGGCGGTAAAGAGCAGAAAACACACGTGATTTGGTGAATGTTGGCTGAAAAAAGTGTGTATCCAATACAAGTTCACGGCCAACACCCTTTGTACAAAAATCCACGGGAAAGTTTGTACAAAGTCTGATCGTGTGTATGAGGCTTTAGAGTCACTCCCTAGGACACACTTAACCCCCTTCACTGGCCCCTAGTGGTTAACCCCTTTACTACCAGTGTCATTTACACAGTAATCAGTGCATTTTTATAGCATTGATCGCTGTCAATGGTCAATGCCATTGCTGACAAAGGTCCCAAAATAGTGTCAAAAGTGTCCAATGTGTCCGCCATAATGTCGCAGTCCCAAAAAAATAAAAAAAATAAAAATGAATAAAAAAAATAAACAAAAATAAAAAATAAAAAAAAAATCGCAGATCGCCACCATTACTAATAAAAAAAAATACCATAAAACTAAAACTATAGAACTATTTGTCCCCTGCTTTAGCAAAATTAGATCATGGCTCTGCTGGGGTTTTTTGCCTTCTTCTGGATCAACTGTGGGTATAGAAATGGGTATATGGGATTGTATGATATTATTATTTTTTTTTTTTTTGTGAACTAGATGGACTTGTGTCTTTTTTCAACCTGACTAATTATGTCAACTATCCCCTATTTTGTAGACGCTATAAATTTTGCGCAAACCAATCGATATGCGCTTATTGTGATTTTTTTCTTTACCAAAAATATGTAGAAGAATACATATCGGCCTAAACTGAGGAAAAAAAAATAGTTTTTTATATATTTTTAGGGGATATTTATTATAGCAAAAAGTAAAAAAATAATGTGTTTTTTTCAAAATTGTCGTTCTTTCTTTTGTTTATAGCGCAAAAAATAAGAAGCGTAGGGGCGATCAAATACCACCAAAAGAAAGCTTTATTTGTGGGGGGGGGGGGAGTCGTCAATTTTGTTTGGGTGCAATGTCGCACGACCGCACAATTGTCAGTTAAAAGCGTTGCAGCGCCGAATCGCCAAAAACTGTTCTGGTCAGGAAGGGGGGTAAGTTCTTCCAGGGCTGAAGCGGTTAAACAAACACTTTAAGATAATAATACCCTGTGCGTTTATTAAACACAATGCAGCCACTTTCTCATTCCACATTCATTCAGCCGTTTCCTTCATTCTTCATTTAGACCCGTTTTCCATATTTTTAAATCCTTATCTTCCCCCCGAAGTATATATTTTTCCCCCGTGCATAGGATTACACAACACAGTTACTTCTCTTTTTCTCTGGCGTAGAGCCCGGGAATACATAACTTCCTTATTCTTTCAATAGCATAGATCTATACTTTCCGAATTATAAAATATTATTAACCACGTAAGCCCCAGACCATTTGGCTGGCCAAAGACCAAAGCACTTTTTTTGCGATTCGGCACTGCGTCGCTTAAACTGACAATCGCGCAGTCGTGTGACGTGGCTCCCAAACAAAATTGACGTCCTTTTTTCCCCACAAATAGAGCTTTCTTTTGGTGGCATTTGATCACCTCTGGTTTTTATTGTTTGCGCTATAAACCAAAAAATAGCGTAAATTTTGAAAAAAAAAACGCATTATTTTTTACTTTTTGCTATAATAAATATCCCCCAAAAATATATAAAAAAAACTATTTTTTTTCCTCAGTTTAGGCCGATACGTATTCTTCTACATATTTTTGGTAAAAAAAAAAAATAAGCAATAAGCGTATATTGTTTGGTTTGCGCAAAATGTATAGCGTCTACAAAATAGGGGATAGTTTTATGTCATTTTTATTTTAAATTTTTTTTTTTTTACTAGTAATGGCGGCGATCTGCAATTGTTATCAGGACTACGACATTATGGCGGGCACATCGGACATTTTTTACACTGTTTTGGGACCGTTGTCATTTATACAGCAATCAGTGCTATAAAATAAATAAAGCACATGCCCACTGCATAGTTAATTGGGAACATTAAAAGGGGAATGTAACACGTCACTGATAATAAATTACATGTATGTGCTGGTACCAAATGTTTTTTTTTTTTTTTTTTTTTACATATCGGTCGCTCTTTTTTATACAAATATATAAAAAATCGTTTTTTATATATTTTTAGGGGAAATTTATTATAGCAAAAAGTAAAAAAAAAAATTAGTTTTTTTTCAAAATTGTCGTTCTTTCTTTTGTTTATAGCGCAAAAAATAAAAATGACATAAAACGATCCCCTATTTTGTAGACCTTATTCATTTTGCGCAAACCAAACAATATACGCTTATTGCTTATTTTTTTTACAAAATATATGTAGAAGAATACGTATCGGCCTAAACTGAGGAAAAAAAATAGTTTTTTATATATTTTTGGGGGATATTTATTATAGCAAAAAGTAAAAAAAATTATGCGTTTTTTTTTTTTCAAAATTTACGCATTTTTTTGTTTATAGCGCAAAAAATAAAAACCGCAGAGGCGATCAAATACCGCCAAAAGAAATCTCTGTTTGTGGGGGAAAAAAAGGACATTTTTGGGTGCAACGTCACACGACCGCGCAATTGTCAGTTAAAGCGTCTCAGTGCCGAATTGCAAAAAGTGCTCTGGTCAGGAAGACGGGGGGATTGGGGGGGGGGGGGGGGTAAAATCCTCCGGGGCTGAAGTGGTTAACAATAAACGTGTCTTTTTATAGGTAACGTTTCTGAATCGAATCCTTCTTTAACATTCACTCTGCACCTCCGCAAGTCTCTGGGACTCGATGAATATGTAATGCAAAAGCGGTGGCGAAGGAATGGTCGGCGGGTTTGATCCCCGAAAATGATTACATGGATCATTGAAAGGAATGCATGAGTGGGGGAGAAGACGTTGTGTGTGTGTGTATAAAGAGGTGGCCAACATAATATTTTGTAACATTTTGTAATAAATATTTTGTAAATAAACGACATTTAGCTACAATGTCTCTTTGTGTGACCAATATTAAGACCTATAGCTACAAGACCATTGATTGAACGATTTTTGCCGTCAATCACCATAATCAAAATATAAAGTCAAGGGAACACTGCGCTGCCTAAAAATTAAAATGAATAGAAAAAAAAAAAGCAGCTAACACAACAACTGGATACGTTTGTTTCAAAAGTGGATAGGTATATAAAGTGTAGCGCTGAAATAGCCGAAACAATGGCCTAGCTAGGCGAATGCTAGGGCCACCATATATGCAAAAAAGTGAATGGTGACAAGTACTGACAACCAGTCTTATGATAAGATTGGGGCGCTTTTAACCCCTGCTAGTGGCCAAATAAAGGGTTAAAAGCGCACCCACAAAGCGTCGCTGACAAAAGCGCTTTTCAGGCGTTTTGCAGGCGCTTCCCATTGATTTCAATGGGAAGGGGGGCGCTTTAGGAGCCGTGTATTCACCGCTCCAAAAGCGCTGCAAAGAAGCTGCTTGCAGGACTTTTTTTGATGCCCTGCCAGCAGAGCGCCTCAGTGTGGAAGCACTTGGACCTTTCACATTGGGATTGCAGTTGCGGCTTCTTTCAGGCGCTTTACAGGCACTTTTTTTTTAAAGCTAAAGCGCCTGAAAAACGCCCCAATGTGAAAGGGATCTCAGTGTGAAAGCACTCGGGCTTTCACATTGGTATTGTAGATGAGGCTTCTTTCAAGCGCTTTACAGGCGCTTTTTTTTTTTTAACGCTAAAGCGCCTGAAAAACGCCCCATTGTGAAAGGGGTCCAAAAGCGCTGCAAAGAAGCTGCTTGCAGGACTTTTTCTGACACCCTGCCAGTGCAGCGCCTCAGTGTAAATGCACTCGGGGCTTTTACATTGGGATTGCAGATGAGGCTTCTTTCAGGCGCTTTACAGGCACTTTTTTTTTAAAGCTAAAGCACCTGAAAAACGCCCCAGTGGGAAAGGGGTCTTACCGCCCTCCAACCTATGATCAATATTAAGACCTATAGCTATAACTCCATTGATAGAATGATTTTTGCCGCCAATCACCATAATCGCCTGAAAAACGCCCCAATGTGAAAGGGGTCCAAAAGCGCTGCAAAGAAGCTGCTTGCAGGACTTTTTCTGACACCCTGCCAGTGCAGCACCTCAGTCTGAAAGCACTCGGGCTTTTACATTGGGATTGCAGTTGTGGCTTCTTTCAGGCGCTTTACAGGCACTTTTTTTTAAAGCTAAAGCACCTGAAAAACGCCCCAGTGGGAAAGGGGTCTTACCGCCCTCCAACCTATGATCAATATTAAGACCTATAGCTATAACTCCATTGATAGAATGATTTTTGCCGCCAATCACCATAATCGCCTGAAAAATGCCCCAATGTGAAAGGGATCTCAGTGTGAAAGCACTCAGGGCTTTCACATTGGGATTGTAGATGAGGCTTCTTTCAAACGCTTTACAGGCGCTTTTTTTTAACGCTAAAGCACCTGAAAAACACTTGAAAAACGCCCCAGTGTGAAAGGGGTCCAAAAGCGCTGCAAAGAAGCTGCTTGCAGGACTTTTGTTGACGCCCTGCCAGCGCAGCGCCTCAGTGTGAAAGCACTCGGGCCTTTCACATTGGGATTACAGTTGCGGCTTCTTTTAAGCGCTTTTTTTTTAAGCTAAAGCACCTGAAAAACGCCCCACTGTGAAAGGGGTGTTACCGCCCTCCAACCTATGACCAATATTAAGACCTATAGCTATAAGTTCATTAATAGAATGATTTTTGCAGTCAATCAACATAATCGCCTGAAAAACGCCCCAGTGTGAAAGGGATCTCAGTGTGAAAGCACTCGGGGCTTTCACATTGGGATTGCAGATGAGGCTTCTTCCAAGCGCTTTACAGGCACTTTTTTTTAAAGCTAAAGCACCTGAAAAACACCCCAGTGTGAAAGGGATCTCAGTGTGAAAGCACTTGGGGCTTTCACATTGGGATTGTAGATGAGGCTTCTTTCAAGCGCTTTACAGGCGCTTTTTTTTTAACGCTAAAGCGCCTGAAAAATGCTTGAAAAACGCCCCAGTGTGAGAGGGGTCCAAAAGCGCTGCAAAGAAGCTGCTTGCAGGACTTTTTTTGACGCCCTGCCAGCGCACCTGAAAAACGCCCCAACCTATGACCAATATTCAGCCCTTGTACACACGGTCGGAGATTCCGACGGAATGTGTCCGATCGGAGCGTTTTTGTTGGATATTCCGACTGTGTGTGGTCTCCATCGGACTGTTTCCGTCGGAGTATCCGACGGACCAAGTTTTCCAACTTGCCCGTAAAATTTTCTGACAAAATGCTCCGATCGGACATACTCCGATCATGTGTAGAGAATTCCGATCGGACAAAGTGCCACGCATGCTCAGATCAAATTCCTACATCAAAGCTATTGGCTACTAGCCTGAACGTAGTCCCGTCGTAAAGAAATAACGTCATCACGTTCTGAACTATTGGATTTTCTGACAACTTTGTCCGACCGTGTGTATGCAACAGTTTCGGACAAAATCCGACGGATTTGGTTGTCGGAATGTCCGACCGTGTGTACAAGGGCTAAGACCTATAGCTATAAGTCCATTGATAGAATGATTTTTTGCAGTCAATCACCATAATCAGTGAGTAGTAGAGAGAAAAAATTCTGAATGTAATTCTGATTCTGAAAATTCTGAACGTAAATCTGATCACGAAGCCACTGTTTTAATCTGATAGGCGAAATTGTTTTGGAATGAGATCGCTCCTCTTTGTGATGTTCAAACACTTCAAACCCTGGAATAACGCCTCATATGGCACTATTAATTAGACATGGGCGCCGTCAATAAATTTGTTTCCTTCTGTTCCGTTTTGATTCGTATTAAAATTAATTCGTACTTCGTATTTCGTGTCCGAAATTCCGTTTAGTTTCGTACGAAATACGAATTGTCGTTAGGTTCGTTAACTTGTACGAACGTTCTTTACAATGAATTTAAAGGCAAAAATATATACCTCAATATGGCAGTCGATGCTGATGGAAGTTTGGTTTTTATCCGAAATACGAAATTCCGTTGAAGAATTTCCTATCCGAAATACGAAGTTTCATTAGATGAGAAAGAGAAAATCGGATTGTCTGCCATGCACCGCTGGTCCAGTTTGCTCCTGCTCCTCCTGGGGCTGCTTATTATGAGGGGCTCCCACCATCCCTGTGCTGTGCTGACTTCCTCCTGGGTCTGTACCTCTGCTGTGCTCAGTATGTCAGTACAGCACAGGAATGGTGGAAACCCCTCATACTGAGCACAGCAGAGGTACAGCCCCAGGAGGAAGTCAGCACAGCACAGGGATGGTGGGAACCCCTAATTATAAGCAGCCCCAGGAGGAAGTCAGCACAGGGATGGTGGGAGCCCCTCATAATGAGCACAGCAGAGGTACAGCTCCAGGAGGAAGTCAGCACAGCACAGGGATGGTGGGAGCCCCTCATAATAAGCAGCCCCAGGAGGAAGTCAGCACAGCACAGGGATGGTGGGAGCCCCTCATAATATGCACAGCAGAGGTATAGCCCCAGGAGGAAGTCAGCATAGAACAGGTATGGTGGGAGCCCCTCATAATAAGCAGCCCCAGGAGGAAGTCAGCACAGCACAGGGATGGTGGGAGCCCCTCATAATGAGCACAGCAGAGGTACAGCCCCAGGAGGAAGTCAGCATAGCACAGGGATGGTGCCTCTCATAATAAGCATAATGACTGAGTCGTTGTTGATGCGACGACAATGGATCCGAAATCCGAAATTCGTAAACAAAAGTTCGTATTGCGTACAGAATTCGGACGCACGGCAATTCGTATTTCGGATCCTCCCGAACGTACGAATTTTGGAATTCATTCACATGTCTACTATTAACATCTACCGTTTTTATGAAGTGGATTTTAGAGGCGTTTCGCATTTATTTTTCAGCCTTCCCCATGAAAAGTTCCTTTTTCGTTGGAAACCTCACCAAGGATGCGGCGTTTGAATGTAGTCTATCTACTGCTTCGGCCCACATACCCTAACGAAGCCCTCCCATACTCCCAATACAGCATGAAGGGGCTCGTTGAAGGTGGCCGTAAAGGTGTGGAGGTGTCTGATTGTCCCGCACACGGAATAGAAGGAAATCTGTCCACCCTCGTAATCCAGAAAGATCCTGACTCTATCACTGGAGGCGCGGCCAGGTAAGTTTATCACTTTACGGTTATGTACCACTGAGTACTGATTATTATTCCTGAAAAGTCCCCAGGATTTATCATTTCTTCCAATCCACGAATAATCCGTTCCCTTCCTCTCCATGCTGGGGTAACACATTCCAACCCTCCAGCTAACCGATCCTCCGACGTCCACCTCCCAGTAATGTTGCCCCGAGGTAAAGCGTTGGCCGCTCAACACATGGAAAGCAGACTGAAATCTTGCCGGTGTTTCTGGGCGATTCTGGCCAATATTTAACCGGGATGCTGCTTTCTTGTCCACGGATATAAGTAGATTATTATGAGCCGTGTTTACATCCAATAATACGTCTGCAGCTTCTTGTACGTAGAAGCAGACATTTATCCCTTTTATTGTATCCAATAAAGTGTTGGACATGTGGTTGATCCAAGAAACATCCAGAACCCCTCCATCAAGGAGCTGTGCGTCAAGTCTCTTTGGCTTCTCATTATCTCCATCGTCGTACAAGTCACCTATGTTGGATCTCTGTAGGATAGTCATTGGATCCTTCGTTTTACACAGCTCCTCGATGATACTCATCTTCCTGGACAACTCATCCTTCTTTTTTTCCAGCTTCTTAACCAGATCCGAGACGGAGACCAAGACCCGTTCTACCTTCCCGGAGACGTCACTAAGGATTTTCCTCTCCAGGTCATCCAACCGTCTCTTAAGGTCTCCAAACAGGACGGAGATTCTCTCCGTGTCACCGGCCGCTTTTCTTTGTAGGTTTCTCGTGAGCTCCTGCAGACTCTGGACTCTTTTCTCAGCCTCTCCTTTCTTTGTAGCCAGTTTATGAAGAACATTTCCCAGCCAGTTCTTCTTCGTTTCAAAGGCCTCGTCCAGCGTCTCCGTCTGGTGACCTTTGTGCTCCCCGACCAGACAATAGACGCAGACGCAGGTCGAGTCTTCCTTGCAGTAATACTCCACAATCTTTTTATGGAGGGAACATTTCCTCTTCTCCAGGGAAGCGGTGGGATCGGTTAGAACATGTTCTGGTGACTTGCTGTGGACTTTCAGATGATTATCGCACAGAGAAGCTTCACACAGCTGACAGGTTTTAACAGCAGATACAGGAGTGTGAATACAGTAAGTACAGAAGACCCCGGACTCCCGATTGGGAGGCGTAGACTGGAAATTCTCCAATATCTTCCGTAGTGTTATGTTCCTGTGCAGTGCAGGTCGCTCCTGGAACGCCTCTCTACATTCGGGGCAGGAGTAAATTCCAGACCACCTCTGTGTGTCCAGCACTCGATCAATACACTCCCGGCAGAAGTTGTGTCCACATTTCAGCATTACAGGATCCGTATAAATGCTCAGACAGACGGCACATTCCAGCTCCTTCATCAGATCGGAAGACGCCATCTCTGTAAGCAGAAGAGAGAAATGAAAGTCTCGGACATACAAGAAGAATACAGTGTTTTCATGGCTTTGTGATGTCGAAGGACATGAAAAAAATACATAAGAATATCGTGCAAGAAAATGTAAACCTCTTAGAAAAAATAAATAAAGGCTAAACTAGGGTTACCATCTGTGCCCGATGTTTTAGGACAGTCACAGTCCCCGTCGTGAGGTTTCTGTACCTTCAAAATGGGCGTCTCTGGAATCATCCTCAAAAGCCATTCAGTCCAAAGGCTGCCTGCACATACAATGGATGTAAATGATGCACAGGCGCCTCCTTTTTTAAATTGACACTTGCGCAGTGCGGCTGTTGAGTTGGGGCCAGTGCTCTGCAAGGTTTATGCTGTACTGCTATGGTCCTGGGGATGATTCCACAATATAAAATCTGTTACACTCATTTTCTAAAGCGGCCTGAGAGTTACCTCCCTCCTCCTGACCTGACCTGGGCTTTCTCTGCAAGACTTATTCCTGACCTGACCTCTGTCTCTCTGCATTACTTACTCCTGACCCAATCTTTGCTCTCTCTGTGTTACCTCTGGCCTGACCTCTCCTCAATGTGTTACTTACTCCTGATCTGACTTCTCCTCTCTCTGTGTTACTCTGTGTTACTCCTAGCCTGACCTCTCCTCTTTCTGTGTTACTCCTGACCTGACCTCTGTTCAATCTGAATTACTAACTCCTGACCTCTCCCCTCTCTGCGTTACTTACTCCTGACCTATGCTCTCTCTACGTTACTTACTTCTGACCTGACCTCTCTTCTGTCTGTGTTACTAACTCCTGACCTGACCTCTGTTATCTCTGCTTTACTCCTGACCTATCCTCTCTGCATTACTTACTCCTGACCTGGCATCTCCTCTCTTGGTGTTAGTTAGTCCTGACCTCTCCTCTCTCTGTGTTAGTTAGTCCTGACCTCTCCTCTCTCTGTGTTAGTTAGTCCTGACCTCTCCTCTCTCTGTGTTAGTTAGTCCTGACCTCTCCTCTCTCTGTGTTAGTTAGTCCTGACCTCTCCTCTCTCTGTGTTAGTTAGTCCTGACCTCTCCTCTCTCTGTGTTAGTTAGTTCTGCCTCTCCTCTCTCTGCATTTCTGACACATATTCTTTTCTCTCTCTGCATTACTTACTTCTGACCTTGCCTCCCTCTGTTACTTAATCCTGACCTGACTTCTCCTCTCTCTGCGTTTCTGACTCCTGATCTCTTCTCTCCCTGCATTACTTACTGTCCTCTCTCTGTGCTACTTACTCTTTACCTGACCTCTTTTCCCTGTGCTACTTACTCCTGATCTGACCTCTCCTCACAATGTGTTATTCCTGATCTGACCTCTCCTCTCAATCTGTTACTCCTGATCTGACCTCTCCTCTAAATGTGTTACTCTGTGTTACTTATATCTGACCTGACCTCTCCTCTCTTTGCATTACGTACTCCTGACCTCTCCTCTCTCTGCATTATGTACTCCTGACCTCTCCTCTCTCTGCATTATGTACTCCTGACCTCTCCTCTCTCTGCATTACCTTCTCCTGACCTGACCTCTCCTCTCTCTGCATTACATACTCCTGACCTCTCCTCTCTCTGCATTATGTACTCCTGACCTGACCTCTCCTCTCTCTGCATTATGTACTCCTGACCTGACCTCTCCTCTCTCTGCATTATGTACTCCTGACCTGACCTCTCCTCTCTCTCTGTTACTTACTCCTGTCCTGATCTCTGTTCCCTCTGCATTACTAACCCCTGACCTCTCCCCTCTCTGTGTTACTTACTCCTGACCTGACATATCCTCTCTCTGTGTTACTGACCCCTGACCTGACCTCTGTTCTCTCTGCGTTACTCCTGACCTGACCTCTCCTCTCTCTGCATTACTTACTCCTGACCTGACATCTCCTCTCTCTGTGTTACTGACCCCTGACCTCTCCTCTTTCAGTGTTAATTACTCCTGACCTGACATCTCCTTTCTCTGCGTTACTCCTGACCTCTCCTCTCTGCATCACTTACTCCTGACCTCTCCTCTCTTGGCGTTACTGACTGCTGACCTCTTCTCTCTCTACATTACTTACTCTTTAGCTCTCATCTCTCTACATTACTTACTGCTGACCTTGCCTCTCTCTGTTACGTACTCCTTTCCTGACCTCTTTTTCCTCTGCATTACTAACTCCTGACCTCTCCCCTCTCTGCGTTACTTACTTCTGACCTGACCTTTCTTCTCTCTGTATTACTAACTCCTGACCTGACCTCTGTTCTCTGTACTCCTAACCTATCCTCTCTGCATTACTTACTCCTGACCTGGCCTCTCCTCTCTCTGCATGACTCCTGACTTCTACTCTCTGCATTCCTTACTCCTGACCTGGCATCTCCTCTCTTGGTGTTACTTACTCCTGAACTCTCCTCTCTCTGTGTTAGTTAGTCCTGGCCTCTCCTCTCTCTGCATTTCTGACACATATTCTCTTCTCTCTCTACATTACTTACTTCTGACCTTGCCTCCCTCTGTTACTTAATCCTGACCTGACTTCTCCTCTCTCTGCGTTTCTGACTCCTGATCTCTTCTCTCCCTGCATTACTTACTGTCCTCTCTCTGTGCTACTTACATTTTACCTGACCTCTTTTCTCTGTGTTACTTACTCCTGATCTGACCTCTCCTCTCAATGTGTTTTTCCTGATCTGACCTCTCCTCGCAGTGTGTTGCTCCTGATCTGACCTCTCCTCTCAGTGTGTTACTCCTGATCTGACCTCTCCTCTCAGTGTGTTACTCCTGATCTGACCTCTCCTCTCAGTGTGTTACTCCTGATCTGACCTCTCCTCTCAGTGTGTTACTCCTGATCTGACCTCTCCTCTCAGTGTGTTACTCCTGATCTGACCTCTCCTCTCAGTGTGTTACTCCTGATCTGACCTCTCCTCTCAGTGTCTTACTCTGTGTTACTTATCTCTGACCTGACCTCTCCTCTCTCTGCATTACCTTCTCCTGACCTCTCCTCTCTCTGCATTATATACTTCTGACCTGACCTCTCCTCTCTCTGCATTACCTTCTCCTGACTTGGCCTCTCCTCTCTTTATATTACTTACTCCTGACCTCTCCTCTCTCTCTTACTTACTCCTGACCTTTCCTCTCTCTGCATTACTTACTCCTGACCTGACCGTTCCTCTTTCTCTGCATTACTGACTCCTGACCTCAGCTCTCTGTTACTCACTCCTGACCTGACTGTGTTACTTACTCCTAACAGGACTTCTCCTCTCTCTGTGTTACTTACTACTTACCTGACCTCCCCTCTCTCTGTGTTACTTACTGCTGACCTCTGTTCTTTCTGCGTTACCTACTCCTGATCTCTCCTCTCTCTACATTACTTCTGACCTGACCTCTCCTCTCTCCATGCCTGCAAGCCTTTCCTTCCACACTCCAAAGACTTACTGGGGGGGGGTTAACTGGCTCCTGTCTAAATTGGCCCTAGTATTTACATGCACATCTCCAAACTTTTTGAGACCGAGGGACACCCATTCGCAAACGGATGCAGGCATAGGACACACCCCTTACCACGCCCCCTTAACCACTTTCAGACCGGACCATTTTGCTGGCTTAAGACCAGACCACTTTTTGCAATTCGGCACATCGTCGCTTTAACTGACAATTGCGCGGTCGTGCGACGTGGCTCCCAAACAAAATTGACGTCCTTTTTTTCCCACAAATAGAGCTTTCTTTTGGTGGTATTTGATCACCTCTGCGGTTTTTATTTTTTGCGCTATGAACAAAGATAGAGCGACAATTTTGAAAAAAACGCATTCTTTTTTTACTTTTTGCTATAATAAATATCCCCCAAAAATATCTAAAAAAACATTTTTTTCCCCTCAGTTTAGGCCGATACGTATTCTTCTACATATTTTTGGTAAAAAAAAAATCACAATAAGCGATTATTGATTGGTTTGCGTAAAATTTATAGCGTTTACAAAATAGGGGATAGTTTTATGGCATTTTTATTAATAATTTTTTTACTAGTAATGGCGGCGATCAGAGATTTTTATCATGACTGCGACATCACGGCGGACACATCGGACATTTTTTACACATTTTTGGGACCATTGTCATTTATACAGCAATCACTGCTATACAAATGCAGTGATTCCTGTGTAAATGACACTGGCAGTGGAGGGGTTAACCAGTGGGTGGCAGTGTAGGGGTTAAGTGTGTCCTAGGGGCGTGTTACTAACTGTGGGGGGGCTGGGCTGTGTGACAGTGAACACTGATCTCTGCTCCAATCACATGGAGCAGAGATCAGTGTCACTTGTTGCTAGGCAGAACGGGGAGATGCTGTTTACATCGGCATCTCCCTGTTCAGCCTCCCCGTGAGACGACCGCGGCGATCGAGTCCGCGGAACCCGCGACCGGACTCGCGTGGGTCCCGACCGGCAGGAGCGCACGCAATGGCAGGGCGGCAAATACAAATGGATGTACCTATACGCCAATTTGCCTGCCCGTGCCAGTCTGCCGACGTACATCGGCATGCGCCAGTTGGGAAGTGGTTAAAGGAGAATTATTAAAAAAAAAAAATAATTAGTTAAACCTACAAGTGCTTTTTTTTTTTTTTCTTTTTTTTAACCACTACTATTCCTTTATATTGGCTTTTGAAACTTACAAATGCAGCGATTTAGAATTTGGATAAAAGATTTAGCACCGGGAAACACTTTTTGAAAGAGAAAAAGTGCATTTTATATACACAACTATATGGAACAGACCAAAATGAGGGATAAATGAGGGGGAAAGAGGGACAGAGGGATATTTCTCCAGATCGGGGACAGTCCCTCGAAATCAGGGACAGTTCCTCAAAATCAGGGACAGTTTCTCGAAATCAGGGACAGTCCCTCGAAATCAGGGACAGTCCCTCGAAATCAGGGACAGTTCCTCGAAATCAGGGACAGTCCCTCGAAATCGGGGACAGTCCTTAGAAATCGGAGACAGTCCCTAGAAATCAGGGACAGTTCCTCGAAATCGGGGACAGTCCCTCGAAATCAGGGATAGCCCCTTGAAATCAGGGACAGGCCCTCAAAATCAGAGACAGTCCCTCGAAATCAGGGACAGTCCCTCGAAATCAGGGACAGTCCCTCGAAATCAGGGACAGTTGAGAGCTATGGTATATGTATGAATGTGAGTTAGGGACTTTAGATTGTAAGCTCCTTGAGGGCAGGGACCGATGTGACTGTACAATTTATATGTAAAGTGCTGTGTAAATGGATGGTGCTATTTAAGTACCTGTAATAAATAAATAGTCACTGGGCGCTCTGGTTCTGCAACACTCCACAAAATGGGGACCCCCTCAGGAAAAAGGGAAATGACCCAGAGTTGAGAATCCTCGTGCAAACAATCTGGTCTGGGCACCAAACCAATGCCCGCGAGTTCAAGGTAATTTAACCACTTAATAACCGCCCTATAGCCGAATGACGGCTTCAGGGCGGTTTCTTAACTCTGGGAGGCCGTCATATGACGTCCTCCCAGAATTCCGCTCTCGCGCGCCCCCTGGGGCGCGCACTCGAGAGCATCCGTGACCGCCAGGTCCACAGGACCCGGCGCATCACGGATCACGGTAAACGGCCACTCATAGCGGCCGTTTACCACGTGATCGCTCCGTCAAATGATGGAGTGATCACTTGTAAACAAACCGGCGTCATGTTATGACGCCGGTTCCTCCCTCCCCTCTCTGTACCGATCGGAACAGCGGAGGGGGAAGAGATCGGTGTCAGCAGCGATGTGGGCGGCATCTGCAGTGCCCACATCGCTGCTCACTGAAAATTAACCCTGCAATAACCCTGCAATAACTCTGCAATAGGGATGAGCCGAACACCCCCCGGTTCGGTTCGTACCAGAACTTTCGAACGGACCCCACGTTCGTTACGAACGTTAGAACCCCATTGAAGTCTATGGGACTCGAACGTTCGAAATGAAAAGTGCTAATTTTAACGGCTAATATGCAAGTTACTGTCCTAAAAAGGGTTTGAGGACCTGGCTCCTGCCCCAGGGGACATGGGTCAATGCCTAAAATGTTTTTAAAAATGGCCGTTTTGGTGTGAGCACTGATTTTAATGACGATTAAAGTGAAAAAAAAAAGTGAAATATTCCTGTAAATATGGTGCCTGGGGGGTGTCTGTAGTATGCCTGTGAAGTGCCACGTGTTTCCCGTGTTTAGAACAGTCCCTGCACAAAATGACATTAAACGAAAATAACACCATTTAAAACTGCTTGCGGTTTTAATGTTATATCTGGTTCCTGCAATATGGTTGAAAATCATTGAGAAAAATGGCATGGGTAGCCCTCCCTGCCCATTACCAGCCTATTTGGGTCTTGTACGGATATTAAGGGGAACCCCGTACCCATATTAAAAAAAAAAGGAAATGTATGTGGCCCCCAGGCCCTATATACTCAGAACAGCAGTATACAGGCGGTGCAAACAAGACAGGGACTGTGTAGATTTGTTGTGTTAAGTTGAATCTGTTTGTAATTTTCAACTGGTACATTTTGAAAGTGTAGCTCCAGTCAAAAAAACGATTTTTTCCAGCTGCCGAAAAGAAGGACAAGCGTGTCCCATGGCCACGTGCTGATGACAATGCACCGCGTCCACGACCAGCACTGTTGTCTCTAGACACAGAGCCTGCTTGCCCTCTTTTATCGGCTCGCGCCTGTCTGCCTCTCCTTGCTGGCCTTCCAGACATGGTAATGGCCTGAAGGGAGTTGGGTAAAACAGCAGTTGGGTAGTTTATATTGTGCTGGAGGCACACACAACACCCACTAACTCCTGCAGATGCCTTTTTTATAGAACACCAGAGATAAAGGGGTATATACAGATGTATACTGTGCTGTGCTGGAGGCACACACAACTTCCAATAACTCCTGCAGATGGCAATTGGGCTCAAATAGAGAACAGCTATGTAGGTGGATATAGCGGTATGTACTGGGTACAGAGCACGCAGACAGCACGCACTATCTCCTAACACTACTGACTGCAAGCTCTATTATTAAAGATATATAAATATAGTGAAGTGAATAGTGAATATAGTGGTGTATACTGCGGTCAGGGCACAGACAATAACCACTACACAGCAGCAAGATAGGAAATCAGCCAAAAATGATTGGTGTGTAACTGTGTTGAAGGTACACAGAACACCCACTGCTTCAGACGCCAACACACTACACGAGGCCGCCGCAATATAGTGTGGGGTGTGCACTACACAGCCTGAGCTATGATTGGCCACAGGCATCCTGCCTGTGGCCAATCATGGCTCTCCTCGCTGCTGGCACTGCGATTGGCCAAGCATGCGGGGTCACAGTGCATGCTTGGCCAATCATGAGCCAGCAATGCACTGCGCCATCGCAGTGCATTGTGGGCCGTGAGCGCCACGCGAATTTTGACGCGAACGGACCAAGTGTTCGGATTTCGCCGAACGGATGAACAGCCAATGTTCGAGTCGAACGTACGTTCGACTCGAACACGAAGCTCATCCCTACTCTGCAATAACCCTGCAATAACTCTGCAATAACTCTGCAATAACTCTGCAATACCCTGCAATACTCTGCAATACTCTGCAATACTCTGCATTACCCTGCAATACTCTGCATTACCCTGCAATACCGTGCAATACTCTGCATTACTCTGCAATACCCTGCAATACTCTGCAACACTCTGCAATACCCTGCAACACTCTGCAATGCTCTGCAACACTCTGCAATGCTCTGCAATGCTCTGCAACACCCGCCAATACCGTGCAACACTCTGCAATGCTCTGCAACACCCGCCAATATCCTGCAATGCTCTGCAACGCAATACTCTGCAACGCCATACTCTGAGATACCCAGCCATACTCTGATATACCCAGCCATACCCAGCCATAGTCGGTGATACCCTGCAATACCCAGCCATAGACACCCCCCCCCCCCTCCCACCGCCCTCCGGTGCTTCTACCGACTCGCCAATACGATCAAATCCAGAATCTTTTTTTTTTTTTAAGGCTTCCCAGCTTAGAGGTGAGATGTGGGTCTTATTGACCCCATATCTCACTGTAAAGAGGACCTGTCATGTCATATTCCTATTACAAGGGATGTTTACATTCCTTGTAATAGGAATAAAAGTGATCAAAAAATTTATTTTTGGGGAAAAAAATGTCAAACTAAAATAAATAAAGTAAAATGAACAATAACATTTTTTTTTTTTTTTAAAGTGCCCCTGTCCCCATGTGCTCGCATGCAGAAGCGAATGCATACGTAAGTCCCGCCCACATATGAAAACAGTGTTCAAACCACACATGTGAGGTATCGCTGCGAACGTTAGAGTGAGAGCAATAATTCTAGCCCTAGACCTTCTCTGTAACTCAAAACATATAACCAGTAAAAAAAAAATTAAATCGTCGCCTATGGGGATTTTTAAGTAGCGACGTTTGGCGCCATTCCACGAGCCTGTGCAATTTTGAAGAGTGACATGTTGGGTATCGATTTACTCGGTGTAACTTCATCTTTCACATTATGCAAAAATTGGGCTAACTTTACTGTGTTTTTTTTTTTTTTAAGCACAAAACTGTTTTTTTTTCCAAAAAAAAGCATTCGAAAAATTGCTGCGCAAATACCGTGCGAGATAAAAAGTTGCAACGACCACCATTGTATTCTCCAGGGTGTTTGCTAAAAAAACATATATAATGTTTTGGGATTCGATGTAATTTTCTAGCAAATAAATGATGATTTTTACATGTAGGAGAGAAATGTCAGAATTGTCCTGGGTGCTCCAGAACGCCTGATGGCGCTCCCTGCATGTTGGGCCTCTGTATGTGGCCACACTGTGTAAAAGTCTCACACATGTGGTATTGCCGTACTCGGGAGTAATAGCAGAATGTGTTTTGGGGTGTCATTTGTGGTATGCATATGCTGTGTGTGAGAAATAAACCGATAATATGACAATTTTGTGAAAAAAAAAAGTAAAAAAAATCTTGATTTTGCAAAGAATTGTGGGAAAAAATGACAACTTCAAAAAACTCATCATGCCTCTTACTAAATACCTTGGAATGTCTTCTTTCCAAAAAGGGGTCATTTGGGGGGTATTTGTACTTTTCTGGCATGTTAGGGTCTCAAGAATTGAAATAGGCCGTCAGTCCTTCAGGTGTGATCAATTTTCAGATATTGGCACCACAGCTTGTGGACTCTATAACTTTCACAAAGACCAAATAATATCCACCAATTTGTACTTATTTTTACCAAAGATATGTAGTAGTATAAATTTTGGACAAAATTTATGAAGAAAAAATTACTTACCTGCTAAATTTTATAACAGAAATGAAGAAAAATTCATTTTTTTACAGAATTTTCTGTATTTTTTCTTTTATAGCACAAAAAATAAAAAAACCCAGCGGTGATTAAATACCACCAAAAGAAAGCTCCATTTGTGTGAAAAAAAGGACAAAAATTTCATATAGGTCCAGTGTTGCATGACTGAGTAATTGTCATTCAAAATGTGAGGGCACCGAAAGCTGAAAATTGGTCTGGTTATTAAGGGTGTTTAAGTGCCCAGTGGTCAAGTGGTTAAGGATGAAATGGATTCATAGCGGAATAAAACCAGTGTGTTATGGGAGCCAAGCACACTGTCCCTTCACCGGGGGCTACAAAACAAGTACAAAGGTCATCAATATAAAGAGACTTTAATAATTTGTTTTAAATAAAAATTTTAATAAAGTAAAAAATTCTGAATGTCAAAAGGGCGTACACTGTAATATCTGACTCCAGTGAATAGCAGACTGAAAGATAATAATATCCTACATACAATACAGACACCAGAGGTCATAATACTTAATTATCAAACAGTGAGATGAATAAAATGATAGACAATAGAAAGGTGTTTACTAAAACTGGAGCAGACAGAATCTGAAGCAGCCGAGCATAGTAGCCAATCAGCTTCTATCTTCACCTTGTTACATTAACCTATTGCCGACTGCTGCGCGCCGATATACATCGGCACAATGGCAATGGTGGGCAAATGGACGTACTTGTATTATCCCCTTTAATTGGCAGGGGCTAGCGGGCCCATGCCCGCCATGTGTACAGCGTGACTGCCCGCCGCGTACAGCGCGACCGTGCCCGTGGGATCCGCACACTCGATATCCGCCGGTGTCCCAGCGACCGCGTCACGGAGCGGAAGAACGGGGAGATGCCTATGTAAACAAGGCATTTCCCTGATCTGCCTAGTGACATGACGGAGATCTACTACTCGTCATCGGGGGCGGTGATCGCTGTCATGTCAGTGGTAGCCCACCCCCCCCACAGTTAGAATCACTCCCTAGGACACACTTAAACCCTTCATTGCCCCCCTAGTGTTTAACCCCTTCCCTGCCAGTGTCATTTACACAGTAATCTGTGCATTTGTATAGCACCGATCGCTGTATTGATGCCAATGGTCCCAAAAATATCTCAAAATTGTCCGATGTGTCTGCCATAATGTCGCAGTCACGATTAATAAAAAAAAAAAAAAAAAAAATCGCAGATGGCCGCCATTACCAATAAATAAAAAAATCATAAAAATGCTATAAAACGATCCCCTATTTTGTAGACACTATAACTTTTGCGCAAACTAATCGATATACGCTTATTGTGATTTTATTTTAACAAAAATATGTAGAAGAATACGTATCGGCCTAAACTGAGAAAGACATTTTTTTTTAATATATATTTTTTGGGGATATTTATTAAAGCAAAATATTAAAAATATTGCTTTTTATTTCAAAATTGTCGCTTTTTTTTTTTTTTTTTTTCTATAACGCAAAAAATAAAAACTGCAGAGGCGACCAAATACCACCAAAAGAAAAAAAAGGACGTCAATTTTGTTTGGGTGCAACATCGCACGCCCGCGCAATTGTCATTTCAACTGTCGCAGTCACGAATCACAAAAAAATGGCCCGGTCATTCAGCAGCCAAATCTTCCAGGGCTGAAGTGGTTAAGTAGGATTGGGATATGGTGGGTTCCCACAGATATCATTGTTCTCAACGCGTTTCGCGGAGTTCTATCGCTTCATCGGGAGATTATGCAGGACCCAAGCCTAGCCGGAGTTAAAGATGAGTGCTATAAAAATGCCACTGATTGCTGTAAAAATGCCACTGGCAGGGAAGGGGTTGACACTAGGGGGGCGATCAAGGGATTAATTGTGTTCCCTGTGCGTGTTCTAACTGTAGCGGGAGGGGACTGACTATAGGAAATGACGGATCGTGGTTCCTAGCTATTAGGAACACACGATCTGTCACTCCTCTCAGAACAGAAAAGGGATCTGTATGTTTACACCCACACTTCCGTGTTCTGTCCCTCGTGCTCATTATCACTTGGTTCCCACAGATATCATTGTTCTCAACGCGTTTCTATCGCTTCATCGGGAGAATATGCTGGACACAAGCCTAGCCGGAGTCAAAGATGAGTGCTATAAAAATGCCACTGATTGCTGTAAAAATTCCACTGGCAGGGAAGGGGTTGACACTAGGGGGGCGATCAAGGGATTAATTGTGTTCCCTGTGTGTGTTCTAACTGACTGTCGGAGGCCCGGGCGCGATGTTATGACGTCACGTCCGGGCCGTGGATGTAAACGTAGCCGCGATCGCGGCCGGTAAGCATGAGATTGTGCATTTTTTTTTCTCGATCTCATGCTTTCCAGCCTGGAGGAGAGATGTGGGGTCTTTTTGACCCCGCATCTCTCCATAAAGAGGACCTGTCACACACCATTTGTATTACAAGGGATGTTTACATTTCTTGTAATAGGAATAAAAGTGTTAAAAAAATCCAAAAATTAAAAGAAAGTATAAAAAAAATAAAAAAAAATAAAGTAAAATAAAAAAAAAAATGAAAAAAAAAATAATAATTTAAAATGCCCCTGTCCCCGGTAGCTCGCGCACAGAAGCGAACGCACACGTTAGTCCCGCCCACATATGTAAATGCTGTGAGGTATCGCCGCGTGCGTTAGAGCGCGAGCAACAATTCTAGCACTAGACCTCCTCTGTAACTCTCAACATGTAACCTGTAAAAAAAAAAAAAAAATGAAAGCGTTGCCTATGGAGATTTTAAATTTTTTTTTTTGGCGCCATTCCACGAGCGGGCGCAATTTTACTGGGCGTAACATCATTTTTTGCATTATACAAAAAAATTGGGCTAACTTTACTGTTTTGTTATTTTTTTTAAATCATGAAACGTTTGAAAAAATTGTTGCGAAAATACTGTGTGGGGTAAAAAGTTGCAACGACCGCCATTTTATTCCCTAGGGTGTCTGCTAAAATATATATATATATATAATATTTGGGGGGTTCGGAGTAATTTTCTAGAGCAAAAAAATTGAGATTTTTACATGTAGGAGAGAAGTGCCCCCGTATGGAAGTGGTTAAATAAATTGCTGGGTCTTGAAAGTTATATAAATGTACTCTACGTGACTACAACATAGACACAACTAAGAGCACAAAAATGTAAAAAAAAGAAAAAGAAAGAAAGTATAATCATTGTATACATTTGTATCTTTTACAACATTTTATACAAGCAGTGAACACGTACCTCCGGAGGACGGGTCACACCACGGAGAGCGAATTCCTTCCTGGCAATTGTAAATAGAAGAAAAGGCGCGCGGGTTTGAAGGGGGGAGGAGATTCGGAGAACGAGACGTACCGAGGAGGGAGGGGAGGGAGAGGTGACCAGCAATAGAGGAGAGACGTACACATAGTAATACATGGAGGAGAGATGTGTACACATAGTAATACATGGAGGAGAGATGTGTACACATAGTAATACATGGAGGAGAGACGTGTACACATAGTAATACATAGAGGAGAGATGTGTACACATAGTAATACATGGAGGAGAGACGTGTACACATAGTAGTACATAGAGGAGAGATGTGTACACATAGTAATACATGGAGGAGAGACGTGTACACATAGTAGTACATAAAGGAGAGATGTGTACACATAGTAATACATGGAGGAGAGATGTGTACACATAGTAATACATGGAGGAGAGATGTGTACACATAGTAATACATGGATGAGAGATGTGTACACATAGTAATACATGGAGGAGAGATGTGTACACATAGTAGTACATAGAGGAGAGATGTGTACACATAGTAGTACATGGAGGAGAGATGTGTACACATAGTAATACATAGAGGAGAGATGTGTACACATAGTAGTACATAGAGGAGAGATGTGTACACATAGTAGTACATGGAGGAGAGATGTGTACACATAGTAATACATGGAGGAGAGATGTGTACACATAGTAGTATATAGAGGAGAGATGTGTACACATAGTAGTACATAGAGAAGAGATGTGTACACATAGTAATACATGGAGGAGAGACGTGTACACATAGTAATACATGGAGGAGAGATGTGTACACATAGTAGTATATAGAGGAGAGATGTGTACACATAGTAGTACATAGAGAAGAGATGTGTACACATAGTAATACATGGAGGAGAGACGTGTACACATAGTAGTACATAGATGAGAGATGTGTACACATAGTAGTACATAGAGGAGAGATGTGTACACATAGTAATACATGGAGGAGAGACGTGTACACATAGTAGTACATGGAGGAGAGATGTGTACACATAGTAGTACATAGAGGAGAGATGTGTACACATAGTAGTACATAGAGAAGAGATGTGTACACATAGTAATACATAGAGAAGAGATGTGTACACATAGTAATACATAGAGGAGAGATGTGTACACATAGTAGTATATAGAGGAGAGATGTGTACACATAGTAATACATAGAGGAGAGATGTGTACACATAGTAGTACATAGAGGAGAGATGTGTTCACATAGTAGTACATGGAGGAGAGATGTGTACACATAGTAATACATAGAGGAGAGATGTGTACACATAGTAATACATGGAGGAGAGATGTGTACACATAGTAGTATATAGAGGAGAGATGTGTACACATAGTAATACATGGAGGAGAGACATGTACACATAGTAGTACATAGAGGAGAGATGTGTACACATAGTAGTACATAGAGAAGAGATGTGTACACATAGTAATACATGGAGGAGAGACGTGTACACATAGTAGTACATAGAGGAGAGATGTGTACACATAGTAGTATATAGAGGAGAGATGTGTACACATAGTAATACATGGAGGAGAGATGTGCACACATAGTAGTATATAGAGGAGAGATGTGTACACATAGTAATACATGGAGGAGAGACGTGTACACATAGTAATACATAGAGGAGAGATGTGTACACATAGTAGTATATAGAGGAGAGATGTGTACACATAGTAATACATGGAGGAGAGATGTGTACACATAGTAGTATATAGAGGAGAGATGTGTACACATAGTAATACATGGAGGAGAGACGTGTACACATAGTAGTACATAGAGGAGAGATGTGTACACATAGTAATACATGGAGGAGAGACGTGTACACATAGTAGTACATAAAGGAGAGATGTGTACACATAGTAATACATGGAGGAGAGATGTGTACACATAGTAATACATGGAGGAGAGATGTGTACACATAGTAATACATGGATGAGAGATGTGTACACATAGTAATACATGGAGGAGAGATGTGTACACATAGTAGTACATAGAGGAGAGATGTGTACACATAGTAGTACATGGAGGAGAGATGTGTACACATAGTAATACATAGAGGAGAGATGTGTACACATAGTAGTACATAGAGGAGAGATGTGTACACATAGTAGTACATGGAGGAGAGATGTGTACACATAGTAATACATGGAGGAGAGATGTGTACACATAGTAGTACATAGATGAGAGATGTGTACACATAGTAGTACATAGAGGAGAGATGTGTACACATAGTAGTACATAGAGAAGAGATGTGTACACATAGTAATACATGGAGGAGAGACGTGTACACATAGTAGTACATAGAGGAGAGATGTGTACACATAGTAGTACATAGAGGAGAGATGTGTACACATAGTAGTACATAGAGAAGAGATGTGTACACATAGTAATACATAGAGAAGAGATGTGTACACATAGTAATACATAGAGGAGAGATGTGTACACATAGTAGTATATAGAGGAGAGATGTGTACACATAGTAATACATAGAGGAGAGATGTGTACACATAGTAGTACATAGAGGAGAGATGTGTTCACATAGTAGTACATGGAGGAGAGATGTGTACACATAGTAATACATAGAGGAGAGATGTGTACACATAGTAATACATGGAGGAGAGATGTGTACACATAGTAGTATATAGAGGAGAGATGTGTACACATAGTAATACATGGAGGAGAGACATGTACACATAGTAGTACATAGAGGAGAGATGTGTACACATAGTAGTACATAGAGAAGAGATGTGTACACATAGTAATACATGGAGGAGAGACGTGTACACATAGTAGTACATAGAGGAGAGATGTGTACACATAGTAGTATATAGAGGAGAGATGTGTACACATAGTAATACATGGAGGAGAGATGTGTACACATAGTAGTATATAGAGGAGAGATGTGTACACATAGTAGTATATAGAGGAGAGATGTGTACACATAGTAATACATGGAGGAGAGATGTGTACACATAGTAGTATATAGAGGAGAGATGTGTACACATAGTAATACATGGAGGAGAGACGTGTACACATAGTAGTACATAGAGGAGAGATGTGTACACATAGTAGTACATAGAGAAGAGATGTGTACACATAGTAATACATAGAGGAGAGATGTGTACACATAGTAGTACATAGAGGAAAGATGTGTACACATAGTAGTACATAGAGGAAAGATGTGTACACATAGTAGTACATGGAGGAGAGATGTGTACACATAGTAATACATAGAGGAGAGATGTGTACACATAGTAATACATAGAGGAGAGATGTGTACACATAGTAGTACATGGAGGAGAGATGTGTACACATAGTAATACATAGAGGAGAGATATGTACACATAGTAATACATGGAGGAGAGATGTGTACACATAGTAATACATAGAGGAGAGATGTGTACACATAGTAATACATAGAGGAGAGATGTGTACACATAGTAATACATGGAGGAGAGATGTGTACACATAGTAGTATATAGAGGAGAGATGTGTACACATAGTAATACATGGAGGAGAGACGTGTACACATAGTAGTACATAGAGGAGAGATGTGTACACATAGTAGTACATAGAGAAGAGATGTGTACACATAGTAATACATAGAGGAGAGATGTGTACACATAGTAGTACATAGAGGAAAGATGTGTACACATAGTAGTACATAGAGGAGAGATGTGTACACATAGTAATACATAGAGGAGAGATGTGTACACATAGTAATACATGGAGGAGAGACGTGTACACATAGTAGTACATAGAGGAGAGACGTGTACACATAGTAGTACATAGAGGAGAGATGTGTACACATAGTAGTAAATAGAGGAGAGATGTGTACACATAGTAATACATAGAGGAGAGATGTGTACATATAGTAATACATGGAGGAGAGATGTGTACACATAGTAGTACATGGAGGAGAGATGTGTACACATAGTAGTACATAGAGGAGAGATGTGTACACATAGTAGTACATGGAGGAGAGATGTGTACACATAGTAGTACATAGAGGAGAGATGTGTACACATAGTAATACATGGAGGAGAGACGTGTACACATAGTAGTACATGGAGGAGAGATGTGTACACATAGTAGTACATGGAGGAGAGATGTGTACACATAGTAGTACATAGAGGAGAGATGTGTACACATAGTAATACATGGAGGAGAGATGTGTACACATAGTAGTACATAGAGGAGAGATGTGTACACATAGTAGTACATGGAGGAGAGATGTGTACACATAGTAATACATGGAGGAGAGACGTGTACACATAGTAGTACATGGAGGAGAGATGTGTACACATAGTAGTACATGGAGGAGAGATGTGTACACATAGTAATACATGGAGGAGAGACGTGTACACATAGTAGTACATAGAGGAGAGATGTGTACACATAGTAGTACATAGAGGAGAGATGTGTACACATAGTAGTACATAGAGAAGAGATGTGTACACATAGTAATACATAGAGAAGAGATGTGTACACATAGTAATACATGGAGGAGAGATGTGTACACATAGTAGTATATAGAGGAGAGATGTGTACACATAGTAGTACATAGAGGAGAGATGTGTACACATAGTAGTACATAGAGGAAAGATGTGTACACATAGTAGTACATAGAGGAGAGATGTGTACACATAGTAATACATAGAGGAGAGATGTGTACACATAGTAATACATGGAGGAGAGACGTGTACACATAGTAGTACATAGAGGAGAGACGTGTACACATAGTAGTACATAGAGGAGAGATGTGTACACATAGTAGTACATAGAGGAGAGATGTGTACACATAGTAATACATAGAGGAGAGATGTGTACATATAGTAATACATGGAGGAGAGATGTGTACACATAGTAGTACATGGAGGAGAGATGTGTACACATAGTAGTACATAGAGGAGAGATGTGTACACATAGTAGTACATGGAGGAGAGATGTGTACACATAGTAGTACATAGAGGAGAGATGTGTACACATAGTAATACATGGAGGAGAGACGTGTACACATAGTAGTACATGGAGGAGAGATGTGTACACATAGTAGTACATGGAGGAGAGATGTGTACACATAGTAGTACATAGAGGAGAGATGTGTACACATAGTAATACATGGAGGAGAGATGTGTACACATAGTAGTACATAGAGGAGAGATGTGTACACATAGTAGTACATGGAGGAGAGATGTGTACACATAGTAATACATGGAGGAGAGACGTGTACACATAGTAGTACATGGAGGAGAGATGTGTACACATAGTAGTACATAGAGGAGAGATGTGTACACATAGTAGTACATGGAGGAGAGATGTGTACACATAGTAGTACATAGAGGAGAGATGTGTACACATAGTAATACATGGAGGAGAGACGTGTACACATAGTAGTACATGGAGGAGAGATGTGTACACATAGTAGTACATGGAGGAGAGATGTGTACACATAGTAGTACATAGAGGAGAGATGTGTACACATAGTAATACATGGAGGAGAGATGTGTACACATAGTAGTACATAGAGGAGAGATGTGTACACATAGTAGTACATGGAGGAGAGATGTGTACACATAGTAATACATGGAGGAGAGACGTGTACACATAGTAGTACATGGAGGAGAGATGTGTACACATAGTAGTACATGGAGGAGAGATGTGTACACATAGTAATACATGGAGGAGAGACGTGTACACATAGTAATACATAGAGAAGAGATGTGTACACATAGTAATACATAGAGAAGAGATGTGTACACATAGTAATACATAGAGGAGAGATGTGTACACATAGTAGTATATAGAGGAGAGATGTGTACACATAGTAATACATAGAGGAGAGATGTGTACACATAGTAGTACATAGAGGAGAGATGTGTTCACATAGTAGTACATGGAGGAGAGATGTGTACACATAGTAATACATAGAGGAGAGATGTGTACACATAGTAATACATGGAGGAGAGATGTGTACACATAGTAGTATATAGAGGAGAGATGTGTACACATAGTAATACATGGAGGAGAGACATGTACACATAGTAGTACATAGAGAAGAGATGTGTACACATAGTAATACATGGAGGAGAGACGTGTACACATAGTAGTACATAGAGGAGAGATGTGTACACATAGTAGTATATAGAGGAGAGATGTGTACACATAGTAATACATGGAGGAGAGATGTGTACACATAGTAGTATATAGAGGAGAGATGTGTACACATAGTAATACATGGAGGAGAGACGTGTACACATAGTAATACATAGAGGAGAGATGTGTACACATAGTAGTATATAGAGGAGAGATGTGTACACATAGTAATACATGGAGGAGAGATGTGTACACATAGTAGTATATAGAGGAGAGATGTGTACACATAGTAATACATGGAGGAGAGACGTGTACACATAGTAGTACATAGAGGAGAGATGTGTACACATAGTAATACATAGAGGAGAGATGTGTACACATAGTAGTACATAGAGGAGAGATGTGTACACATAGTAATACATAGAGGAGAGATGTGTACACATAGTAGTACATAGAGGAGAGATGTGTACACATAGTAATACATGGAGGAGAGACGTGTACACATAGTAGTACATAGAGGAGAGATGTGTACACATAGTAATACATAGAGGAGAGATGTGTACACATAGTAGTACATAGAGGAAAGATGTGTACACATAGTAGTACATGGAGGAGAGATGTGTACACATAGTAATACATAGAGGAGAGATGTGTACACATAGTAATACATAGAGGAGAGATGTGTACACATAGTAATACATAGAGGAGAGATATGTACACATAGTAATACATGGAGGAGAGATGTGTACACATAGTAATACATAGAGGAGAGATGTGTACACATAGTAATACATAGAGGAGAGATGTGTACACATAGTAATACATGGAGGAGAGATGTGTACACATAGTAGTATATAGAGGAGAGATGTGTACACATAGTAATACATGGAGGAGAGACGTGTACACATAGTAGTACATAGAGGAGAGATGTGTACACATTATTATTATTATTATTATTCAGGATTTATATAGCGCCAACAGTTTGCGCAGCGCTTTACAATATGAGGGCAGACAGTACACTTACAATACGAATCGATACAGGAGGGATCAGAGGGCCCTGCTCGTTAGAGCTTACAATCTAGAAGGGAGGGTCAAGTTGAAACAAAAGGTTTTAACTGTGGGGGGATGAGCTGATGGAGAAAATGAAAATACAGTTAGGTGGGGGTAGGGTAGGCTTCTCTGAAGAGAAGTGTTTTCAGGGATCGTCTAAAAGCTAATAAAGTAGGAGATAAGCGGACAGATTGGGGTAGGGCATTCCATAGGATTGGGGAGGCTTTGGAAAAGTCCTGGAGGCGAGTATGGGAGGAGGTGATGAGGGAGCTAGAGAGCAGGAGGTCTTGAGAGGAACGAAGAGGACGAGTAGGTTGGTATTTAGAGACTAAGCCAGTGATGTAGCTGGGGGCAGAGTTGTGGATGGCTTTGTATGTAATTGTTAGTATTTTGAATTTAATTCTTTGGCTGAGCGGGAGCCAGTGGAGGGATTGACAGAGAGGGGTAGCAGACACCGAGCGATTGGTAAGGTGGATGAGTCTGGCAGCGGCATTCATAATGGATTGAAGAGGTGCTAGACTATGTAGAGGTAAGCCAATGAGGAGGGAGTTGCAGTAGTCAAGGCGAGAGATGACCAGCGAGTGAATTAAGAGCTTTGTTGTCTCATTGGTTAGAAAGGGGCATATTTTGGAGATGTTGCGGAGGTTGAGGCGGCAAGATTTGGACAGTGATTGGATGTGTTGCTTGAAGGAGAGTTCAGAGTCCAAGACTACACCTAGAATCTTGGCATGAGGGGATGGGCTTATGGTTGTGCCATCAATTTTGACAGTGAGATCAGGGGAAGGGGCATATGGGGGAGGAAAAATTATAAGTTCGGTTTTTGATAGATTGATTTTGAGGAAGTGGTGTGACATCCAGACTGATATTTCTGATAGTAAATTAGTGATACGTGAGGAGACAGAAGGAGTGAGCTGAGGGGTAGAGAGATAGATTTGGGTGTCGTCAGCATAGAGGTGGTATTGGAAGCCATGGGAGGCTATCAGTTGACCCAGAGAGGAGGTATAGATTGAAAATAGGAGTGGTCCAAGGACAGAACCTTGGGGGACCCCAACAGAGAAAGGAAGAGGAGAGGAGGAAGTAGAGTTGTAAGAAACGCTAAAGGTGCGGTTGGATAAGTAGGAAGAGAACCATTGTAGAGTACGGTCACAGAGACCAAAGGTGTGGAGTTTTTTGAGAAGGAGGGGGTGGTCAACTGTATCAAAGGCAGCAGAGAGGTCCAGGAGGAGGAGTACAGAATAATGTCGATTGGTTTTGGCCGTTAGTAGATCGTTTGTTAGTTTTAGGAGAGCAGTTTCTGTGGAGTGTTGGGGACGAAATCCAGACTGAAGGGGATCAAGAAGGCCATTATCAGCGAGGTGGTCACTCAGTCGGTTGTAGACCAGACGTTCGAGTAGTTTGGATAAAAAGGGGAGCAAGGAGATGGGGCGTAGGTTGTTAAGATTGGATGGGTCCAGTGAGGGTTTTTTAAGTATGGGTTTGACAAGTGCATGTTTTAGAGAGTTGGGGAAGATGCCAGAAGAGAGTGAGAGATTGAAGATGTGAGTTAGAGAGTGTAGCATAGAGTCAGAGGGTGAATGTAGCATTTGCGAGGGAACAGGATCCAGAGGGCAGGTGGTAAGGTGGACATTACCAAGTAGTTTAGCAACTTCGTCTATAGTGGTGGGGTTGAAAGAGGGAAGTAATAGTAGTACATAGAGAAGAGATGTGTACACATAGTAATACATAGAGGAGAGATGTGTACACATAGTAGTACATAGAGGAAAGATGTGTACACATAGTAGTACATAGAGGAGAGATGTGTACACATAGTAATACATAGAGGAGAGATGTGTACACATAGTAATACATGGAGGAGAGACGTGTACACATAGTAGTACATAGAGGAGAGACGTGTACACATAGTAGTACATAGAGGAGAGATGTGTACACATAGTAGTACATAGAGGAGAGATGTGTACACATAGTAATACATAGAGGAGAGATGTGTACATATAGTAATACATGGAGGAGAGATGTGTACACATAGTAGTACATGGAGGAGAGATGTGTACACATAGTAGTACATAGAGGAGAGATGTGTACACATAGTAGTACATGGAGGAGAGATGTGTACACATAGTAGTACATAGAGGAGAGATGTGTACACATAGTAATACATGGAGGAGAGACGTGTACACATAGTAGTAAATGGAGGAGAGATCTCTCCTCCATGTATTACTATGTGTACACATAGTAGTACATAGAGGAGAGATGTGTACACATAGTAGTACATGGAGGAGAGATGTGTACACATAGTAATACATGGAGGAGAGATGTGTACACATAGTAGTACATAGAGGAGAGATGTGTACACATAGTAGTACATGGAGGAGAGATGTGTACACATAGTAGTACATAGAGGAGAGATGTGTACACATAGTAATACATGGAGGAGAGATGTGTACACATAGTAGTACATGGAGGAGAGATGTGTACACATAGTAATACATGGAGGAGAGATGTGTACACATAGTAGTACATAGAGGAGAGATGTGTACACATAGTAGTACATGGAGGAGAGATGTGTACACATAGTATTCACCGCAAGGAACAGAACAAAAGAGAAGAAAAAGAAGAGATCTCTCCACACATTTAAAAAAGTAATAATTATACATGAAAGAATAATTATGTATGAGAATATACAATTAACTTTTAACTGTGTTTGGCTGGAGGGAAGACATATACCGTATATACAAACACACAGGATCTCACAAAAGTAAGTACACCCCTCACATTTTTGTAAATCTTTTCATGTGACAACACTGAAGAAATGACACTTGTCTACAATGTAAAGTAGTGAGTGTACAGCTTGTATAACAGTGTAAATTTCCCGTCCCCTCAAAATAACTCAACACACAGCCATTAATGTCTAAACCGCTGGCAACAAAAGTGAGTACACCCCTAAGTGAAAATGTCCAAATTGGGCCCAAAGTGTCAATATTTTGTGTGGCCGCCATTATTTTCCAGCACTGCCTTCACCCTCTTGGGCATGGAGGTCACCAGAGCTTCACAGGTCACCACTGGAGTCCTCTTCCCCTCCCCCATGATGACATCACGGAGCTGGTGGATGTTGGAGACCTTGTGCTCCTCCACCTTCCGTTTGAGGATGTCCCACAGATGATCAATAGGGTTTAGGTCTGGAGACATGCTTGGCCAGTCCATCACCTTTACTCTCAGCTTCTTTATCAAGGCAGTGGTGGTGTTGGAGGTGTGTTTGGGGTGGTTATCATGTTGGAATACTGCCCGGCAGCCCAGTCTCTGAAGGGAGGGGATCATGCTCTGCTTCAGTATGTCACAGTACATGTTGGCATTCATGGTCTCCTCAATGATCTGTAACCCCCCAGTGCCGGCAGCACTCATGCAGCCCCAGACCATGACACCCCCACCACCATGCCTGACTCTAGACAAGACACACTTGTCTTTGTCCTCCTCACCTGGTTGCCCCCACACACGCTTGACACCATCTGACACCAAATACGTTTATCTTGGTCTCATCAGACCACAGGACATGGTTCCAGTAATCCATCTCCTTAGTCTGCTTGTCTTCAGCAAACTGTTTGCGGTTTTTCTTGTGCATCATCTTTAGAAGAGGCTTCCTTCTGGGATGACAGCCATGCAAACCAATTTGATGCAGTGTGCGGCGTATGGTCTGAGCACTGACAGGCTGACCCCCCCACCCCTACAATCTCTGCAGCAATGCTGGCAGCACTCATACGTCTATTTCCCAAAGACAACCTCTGGATATGACGCTGAGCACGTGACCTCAACTTCTTTGGTGGACCATGGCGAGGCCTGTTCTGAGTGGAACCTGTCCTGTTATACCGCTGTATGGTCTTGGCCACCGTGCTGCAGCTCAGTTTCAGGGTCTTGGCAATCTTCTTATAGTCTAGGCCAGTGATGGTGAACCTTGGCACCCCAGATGTTTTGGAACTACATTTCCCATGATGCTCTGGCACTCTGCAGTGTACTGGAGCATCATGGGAAATGTAGTTCCAAAACATCTGGAGTGTCAAGGTTTGCCATCACTGGTCTAGGCCATGTTTATGTAGAGCAACAATTATTATTTTTTCAGATCCTCTGAGAGCTCTTTGCCATGAGGTGCCATGTTGAGCTTCCAGTGACCAGTATGAGAGAGTGAGATCGATAACACCAAATTTAACACACCTGCTCCCCATTCACACCTGAGACCTTGTAACACTAACGAGTCACATGATACTGGGGGAGGGAAAATGGCTAATTGGGCCCAATTTGGACATTTTCACTTCGGGGTGTACTGACTTCTGTTGCCAGAGGTTTAGACATTAATGGCTGTGTGTTGAGTTATTTTGAGGGGACAGGAAATTTACACTGTTATACAAGCTGTACACTCACTACTTTACATTGTAGACAAGTGTCTATATCAGGGCCGTCTTTAAGGCAGGGTAAAAGGGGCAGCTGCCCTGGGCCCTGTCATTGTTGTGGGGCCCAAAGCAGCTGCCTCATACTTGCCAACTATCCCAGTTTACATTCCCTTGTCCCTTGAGGTTTTAGTCCTGTTGTTGTGTACAGATGACTCACCCGCAGACCCTGTGTTTACATGTAAATACTGGCATGCATATGTAAATAGCAGTGACATGCATGTGTAAATAGCTGAGGCCAACGGCATTGATATGTAAATAAGGCAGCATTCATATGTATATCATGCCCCCTGCAGTGAGGAGATGATGTACTGTAACCTACAGCAACCAGTGAGCAGTATTACTGTACAGTAATCTCTAGCAGCCAATCAACAAGCCAAAATCATGTGCTGTAACCTCTAGCAACTAATCAGTGAGCGTTAAGGAGTGCTGTAACCTCTAGCAACCAGTCAGTAAGCAGTAATGATATGCTGTAACCTCTGGCAACCAATCGCAATCGCTGCTTGATCTGATACAGTAAACTGATTTTAAGTCTAGCTGCTATTTATTGTATGTCTCAGAGCAGGTGGAGAGCGAAATTGAATGGCGGGAGGGGGGCCCTAAGCAAATTTTTGCCCAGGGCCCAATCAATATTAAAGACGGCCCTGGTCTATATATATATATACAGTGCTGTGCAGAATGCTTTGGACGGGTGCGATGTAATGCTGTAAATGAAGAATGCTTGAAGAAACGGGAGTGTTGAGCCCGTGCCGACCGGCTCCTGTACATATACGGTGGCAGGTTGGCTCATCGGCTTATATGTATGGCGGCTCCTTTAAGAGGAGGACCCGAAGCACATGGCCGGCAGGCGCAATAGCCACTGAACATTGGCGTCGCTATGGAAGGTGCGCGTGGGGGGAGGGGGGACCACACCCGGGTGACCCTCGCCAGAGCGGTGACACTAGGAAGCAGTTGTAGTGGGTGCCGGTGAGCCCCCCCCCCCATCGGTAAAGTGGTGACAGCGGGATATTTGGCAGAGAACTGAGCAGCGCTGTGACAGGGGAGAGGCGCACTGAGCACTGTCCTTGTACAGTGGTGTGAAAAAGTGTTTGCCCCCCTTCCTCATTTCCTGTTCCTTTGCATGTTTGTCACACTTAAGTGTTTCGGAACATCAAACCAATTTAAACAATAGTCAAGGACAACACAAGTAAACACAAAATGCAATTTGTAAATGAAGGTGTTTATTATTAAAGGTGAAAAAAAATCCAAACCATCATGGCCCTGTGTGAAAAAGTGATTGCCCCCTAAACCTAATAACTGGTTGGGCCACCCTTAGCAGCAACAACTGCAACCAAGTGTTTGCGATAACGTGCAATGAGGCTTTTACAGCGTCCTGGAGGAATTTTGGTCCACTCATCTTTGCAGAATTGTCCTAATTCAGTTACATTAGAGGGTTTTCGAGCATGAACGGCCTTTTTAAGGTCATACCACAACATCTCAATAGGATTCAGGTCAGGACTTTGGCTAGGCCCCTCCAAAGTCTTCATTTTGTTTTTCTTCAGCCATTCGGTGGTGGACTTGCTGGTGTGTTTAGGATCATTGTCCTGCTGCAGAACCCAAGTTGGTTTCAGCTTGAGTACACGAACAGATGGTCGGACATTCTCCTTCAGGATCTCTTGGTAGACAGCAGAATTCATAGTTCCTTTTATCACGGCAAGTCTTCCAGGTCCTGTTGTAGCAGTTGTTGCTGCTAAGGGTGGCCCAACCAGTTATTAGGTTTAGGGGGCAATCACTTTTTCACACAGGGCCATGATGGTTTGGATTTTTTTTTTCACCTTTAATAATAAACACCTTCATTTTCAAATTGCATTTTGTGTTTACTTGTGTTGTCCTTGACTATTGTTTAAATTGGTTTGATGTTCCGAAACACTTAAGTGTGACAAACATGCAAAGGAACAGGAAATGAGGAAGGGGGCAAACACTTTTTCACACCACTGTATGTCCCTCGCTCACTTCCCCCCCACCCATTTTTTTTCTCCTGCCATCCAAACAGGAGAAGGGAGAGCAGCTATAATATGGTTCACCGCTTTGCCACCCAGCTTCCTGCCCGCACCGTTTCTCTCCCCATTGGCCACGGCGGTACTGGCGGAGCATCATGGAAGATTGGCCGTGCTCTGCTGAAAACTCCAAATTAGCGGTCCCAGTGTTGTCTGCAGATAGCAGGCTACAGCACCCAGCATGCACTCTGCTGGGGGGAGAGAGAGAGCCTGGGACATGGGAAAAGGGAAAGGGAGTGAGTGCTACAGGAAAAGGGACTGTGCTGGGGGAAGCCAGAGAGGGAGTCACCCTGCACCCGCACCACTGCACCCGCACCACTGCACCCGCACCACTGCACCCGCACCACTGTACCTGCACCACGATACCCACACCACCAGAGAGGGAGCCACGCTGTGCCCACATTACTGTACCCGCACCACGATACCCACACCACCAGAGAGGGAACCACGCTGTGCCCACATTACTGTACCCGCACCACGATACCCACACCACCAGAGAGGGAGCCACGCTGTACCTGAACCGCTGTACCCACATCACTGTACCTGCACCACTGTAACAGCACCACTGTACCTGAACCACTGTACCCGCATCACTGTACCTGCACCACTGTAACCGCACCACTGTACCCGCACCACTGTACCTGCACCACTGTACCCACATTACTGTACCCGCACCACTGTACCTGCATCACGATACCCGCACCACCAGAGAGGGAGCCACACTGTACCACCATTGTACCCACACCACCAGAGAGGGAGTCACACTGTACCTGAACCACTGTACCCACATCACTGTACCTGCACCACTGTACCCGCACCACTGTACCTGCAGCACTGTACCCGCATTACTGTACCCGCACCACTGTACCCGCACCACTGTACCTGCATCACAATACCCACACCACCAGAGAGGGAGCCACACTGTACCACCATTGTACCCACTCCACCAGAGAGGGAGCCACACTGTACCACCATTGTACCCACTCCACCAGAGAGGGAGCCACACTGTACCACCATTGTACCAACACCACCAGAGAGGGAGTCACACTGTACCTGAACCACTGTACCCACACCACCAGAGAGGGAGTCACACTGTGCCCAAACCACTGTACCCACATCACTGTACCTGCACCACTGTAACCACACCACTGTACCCGCACCACTGTACCTGCACCACTGTACCCGCATCAATGTACCTGCATCACTATACCCGCACCACTGTACCTGCATCACTGTTCCTGCACCACTGTACCCGCACCACTGTACCCGCACCACTGTACCCGCACCACCAGAGAGGGAACCACACTGTACCCGCACCACCAGAGGAAGAAAGACTGAACCCCTGTCAGGGTACAGATGTGCTACACTATTGATCAGAGTCGGCCTGGGCAGCCCAGAGTGAGCGAACCTCCTGCCGGAGGGATCACTACTGTGGTCTCGCCAGGACTGGTAAGAGGGCCTGTTGGCCATTATCCATTACTGTTCCCAGGGACTAAACCATTAGGAAGTGTCTAACCTGCTATCCCCTAGGCCTTATGGCTGCCATAACGAGCTCCAAAGCCGGGCCTCCGGCCCGAAAATAGGGGAAGGGGGAGGGTGACACAAATTTTTACTGCACCAGGTCACACCAACCCTAGCGATGACTCTGCCGCCGGCCACCCGTGATCGCGGCAAAAGAGCCAGAACCACACAGATCCTCGTTCTGACGGGAGAGGAGACAGATCTGCTGTTTGCGGTAACTGTGAACAGCGATATGTCTCCTCCCCCAGTCAGTCCCACCACAGTTAGAAAGACTAACTAGGGAACACTGTTAACCCCTTGATCGCCCCCTAGTGTTAACCCCTCCCCCGCCAGTGACATTTACACAGTAATCAGTGAATTTTTATAGCACTGATCGCTGTGCAAATGTCAATGGTCGCAAAAATGTGTCAAAAATGTCACAGTCCCGCTAAAAATCACAGATCACCGCCGTAAAAAATAAATAAAATACCATAAATCTATCCCCTATTTTGTAGACACTATAACTTTTGGGCAAATTAATCAATATACGCTTATTGCAATTTTTTTTTACCAAAAAATATGTAGAAGAATAGATTTTGGCCTAAACTGATGAAGAAATTTGTTTTAACCACTTTCAGACCGGACCATTTTGCTGGCTTAAGGCAAGGCCAATTTTTGCAATTCGGCACTGCGTTGCTTTAACTGACAATTGCGCGGTCGTGCGACGTGGCTCCCAAACAAAATTGACGTCCCTTTTTTCCCACAAATAGAGCTTTCTTTTGGTGGTATTTGATCACCCCTGCGGTTTTTATTTTTTGCGCTATAAACAAAAATAGAGCGACAATTTTGAAAAAAACACATTATTTTTTACTTTTTGTTATAATAAATATCCCCCAAAAATATATAAAAAAAACATTTTTTTTCCTCAGTTTAGGCCGAATTTACGTATTCTTCTACATATTTTTGGTAAAAAAAATTACAATAAGCGATTATTGATTGGTTTGCGCAAAAGTTATAGCGTTTACAAAATAGGGATAGTTTTATGGCATTTTTATTAATAATTTTTTTTCTTTTACTAGTAATGGCGGCGATCAGCGATTTTTATTGTGACTGCGACATTATGGCGGACACATCGGACATTTTTGACACATTTTTGGGACCATTGTCATTTATACAGCAATCAGTGCTATATAAATGCACTGATTCCTGTGTAAACGGCACTGGCAGTGAAGGGGTTAACCAGGAGGTGGCAGTGTAGGGGGTTAAGTGTTCCTAGGGGCGTGTTACTAACTGTGGGGGGGCTTGGCTGTGTGTAAAGCCGCATACACACGGGCGGACTGTCTGGCCAACTTAGTCCGTGAGGCCGCGTACACACGGGCGGACTGTTCGCTCAACTTTGTCCGCTGAACAGTGTTTCAGCGGACAGTCCGCCCGTGTGTGGGGCTTCAGCGGACAGTTTCAGCGGACAGTTTGACGAACAAAGTTTTTCGGAAATTCCGAAAAACTGTCCGCTGAAACTTTGTTTGAGCGAACAGTCCGCCCGTGTGTAGGCCACTTTCGAAATGAGCCAACTGTTCCCGCTCGGAGGAAAGTCTGCTCATTACGAGCGCGCCTCCAGGTAGGCGGGGCCCGCGAAGGAGACTTCGCGGGCACCGCCGCCTGGTATGTACTTAAAGGGGGACCCCAACGCCGAAAAAATCGGCGTGGGGTTCCCCCCAAAGTCCACAACAGACCCTTGTCCGAGCACGCTACCCGGCCGGCCAGGAAAGGGGGGCGAGCGAGCGCGCCCCCCCTCCCGAGCCGTACCAGGCCGCGTGCCCTCAACATGGGGGGTGCCTTGGGGAAGGGGGGGCCGCGCGGCCCCCCCACCCCAAAGCACCTTGTCCCCATGTTGATGAGGACAAGGGCCTCTTCCCGACAACCCTGGCCGTTAGTTGTCGGGGTCTGCGGGCGGGGGGCTTATCGGAATCCGGGAGCCCCCTTTAATAAGGGGGCCCCCGGATACCGGCCCCCCACCCTATGTGAATGAGTATGGGGTACAATGTACCCCTACCCATTCACCTGTGAAATAAAGTACAAAAAAAACACAACACAGGGAAAAAATATTTTATTGCACAGCTCCGGGGGTCTTCCGTCTTCGGGGGTCTTCTCGCCGGACTCCTCTGCTATCTTCTTGTAGCTCTTTTGCTAGCGGAGGAGCCCGGCTTTCTTCCTCCCCGCCGCCGGCCTCTTCTCCCGACTTCGGGGGTCTTGTCCGCCTCTTCGGTTCTTCTGCCGGGCCACCGCGCCTTCTTGTAGCTCTTTTGCAGGCGGTGGCCCGGTCTTCTGTCGCCGCCGCCTTCCGTTCTTCATCTTCTTCGTCGTCTTCTTCTTCTTCTTCTTCTTCTTCTTCTCCAGGAGATGTTGACACGTCGCTCTCTCCGGCCGGAATGCCAGAGCCGCCCTGCGCTGCCACTTATATAGTGACAATGGGGCGGTGTCACATGGTATATGTCACATGGGTTGGTCACATGGGTTGATGTCACATGGGGACTATGACATCGTAAGGGGGCGGGGTCACCATGTGACCAACCCATGTGACATATACCATGTGACACCGCCCCATTGTCACTATATAAGTGGCAGCGCAGGGCGGCTCTGGCATTCCGGCCGGAGAGAGCGACGTGTCAACATCTCCTGGAGAAGAAGAAGAAGAAGAAGAAGAAGAAGAAGAAGAAGAAGACGAAGACGAAGACGAAGAACGGAAGGCGGCGGCGACAGAAGACCGGGCCACCGCCTGCAAAAGAGCTACAAGAAGGCGCGGTGGCCCGGCAGAAGAACCGAAGAGGGGGACAAGACCCCCGAAGTCGGGAGAAGAGGCCGGCGGCGGGAAGGAAGAAAGCCGGACTCCTCCGCTAGCAAAAGAGCTACAAGAAGATAGCGGAGGAGTCCGGCGAGAAGACCCCCGAAGACGGAAGACCCCCGGAGCTGTGCAATAAAATATTTTTTCCCTGTGTTGTGTTTTTTTTTGTACTTTATTTCACAGGTGAATGGGTAGGGGTACATTGTACCCCATACTCATTCACATAGGGTGGGGGGCCGGTATCCGGGGGCCCCCTTATTAAAGGGGGCTCCCGGATTCCGATAAGCCCCCCGCCCGCAGACCCCGACAACCAACGGCCAGGGTTGTCGGGAAGAGGCCCTTGTCCTCATCAACATGGGGACAAGGTGCTTTGGGGTGGGGGGGCCGCGCGGCCCCCCCTTCCCCAAGGCACCCCCCATGTTGAGGGCACGCGGCCTGGTACGGCTCAGGGGGGGGCGCGCTCGCTCGCCCCCCTTTCCTGGCCGGCCGGGTAGCGTGCTCGGACAAGGGTCTGTTGTGGACTTTGGGGAACCCCCACGCCGATTTTTTTCGGCGTTGGGTGTCCCTTTAAGTCCATTCCAGGCGGCGGTGCCCGCGACGTCTCCTTCGCGGGCCCCGCCTACCTGTACACGCGCTTGAAATGGGCGGACTTGCCTCCGCCTTACGTGGGCGAGTCCGTTCATTTCAAAAGTTGAGCGAACTGTTTGGCAAACAGTTCGCTGAAACAGTCCGCTCAAAAAGTGCCGTGTGTGGGCAAGTCCGCTCATGCAAATTTTGAGCGGACTGTTGCGGCAACTGTTTGACGAACAAAGTTTCAGCGAACAGTCCCCGCGTGTGTACGCGGCCTCAGACAATCCGACGGACAGTCCGTCATACTTTAGAATGAACGGACTTGACCACACACACCACTTTTTGAGCGGACTAATACGGCGTACTAAGTCCGCCGTACTATCCGCCCTACTTTTGAAATGAACGGACTCGCCCACACACGCGGAGGAAAGTCCGCTCATTTTGAGCGCGTCTCCAGGTAGGCGGGGCCCGCGAAGGAGTTGTCGCTGACCCCGCCACCTGGAATGGACTTAAAGGGGAACCCCAACGCCAAAGAAAATCGGCGTGGGGTCCCCCCAAGTCCACAACAGACCCTTGTCCGAGCACGCTACCCGGCCGGCCAGGAAAGGGGGGCGAGCGAGCGCCCCCCCCCCCCCCCCCCGAGCCATACCAGGCCGCGTGCCCTCAACATGGGGGGGTGCCTTGGGGAAGGGGGGGCCGCGCGGCCCCCCCCACCCCAAAGCACATTGTCCCCATGTTGATGAGGACAAGGGCCTCTTCCCGACAACCCTGGCCGTTGGTTGTCGGGGTCTGCGGGCGGGGGGCTTATCGGAATCCGGGAGCCCCCTTTAATAAGGGGGCCCCCGGATACCGGCCCCCCACCCTATGTGAATGAGTATGGGTTACAATGTACCCCTACCCATTCACCTGTAAAATAAAAGTACAAAAAAAAAACACAACACACGAGATAAAATACTTTATTGCACAGCTCCGGGGGTCTTCCGTCTTCGGGGGTCTTCTCGCCGGACTCCTCCGCTATCTTCTTGTAGCTCTTTTACTAGCGGAGGAGTCCGGCTTTCTTCCTCGCCGTCGGCCTCTTCTCCCGACTTCGGGGGTCTTGTCCCCCTCTTCGGTTCTTCTGCCGGGCCACCGCGCCTTCTTATAGCTCTTTTACAGGCGGTGGCCCGGTATTCTGTCGCCGCCGTCGCCTTCCGTTCTTCTTCTTCTTCTTCTTCTTCTTCTTCTTCTTCTTCTCCAGGAGATGTTGCCTCGACGATCTCTCCGGCCGGAATGCCAGGGACGCACTGCGCGGCCACTTATATAGGGACAAGGGGCGGTGTCACATGGCTTTATGTCACATGGGTTGGTCACATGGGTTGATGTCACATGGGGACTATGACATCGTAAGGGGGCGGGGTCACCATGTGACACCAACCCATGTGACATAAAGCCATGTGACACCGCCCCTTGTCCCTATATAAGTGGCCGCGCAGTGCGTCCCTGGCATTCCGGCCGGAGAGATCGTCGAGTCAACATCTCCTGGAGAAGAAGAAGAAGAAGAAGAAGAACGGAAGGCGGCGGCGACAGAAGACCGGGCCACCGCCTGTAAAAGAGCTATAAGAAGGCGCGGTGGCCCGGCAGAAGAACCGAAGAGGGGGACAAGACCCCCGAAGTCGGGAGAAGAGGCCGGCGGCGAGGAAGAAAGCCGGACTCCTCCGCTAGTAAAAGAGCTACAAGAAGATAGCGGAGGAGTCCGGCGAGGAGACCCCCGAAGACGGAAGACCCCCGGAGCTGTTCAATAAAGTATTTTATCTCGTGTGTTGTGTTTTTTTTTGTACTTTTATTTTACAGGTGAATGGGTAGGGGTACATTGTACCCCATACTCATTCACATAGGGTGGGGGGCCGGTATCCGGGGGCCCCCTTATTAAAGGGGGCTCCCGGATTCCGATAAGCCCCCCGCCCGCAGACCCCGACAACCAACGGCCAGGGTTGTCGGGAAGAGGCCCTTGTCCTCATCAACATGGGGACAAGGTGCTTTGGGGTGGGGGGGGGGCCGCGCGGCCCCCCCTTCCCCAAGGCACCCCCCCATGTTGAGGGCACGCGGCCTGGTACGGCTCAGGAGGGGGGGGCGCTCGCTCGCCCCCCTTTCCTGGCCGGCCGGGTAGCGTGCTCGGACAAGGGTCTGTTGTGGACTTGGGGGTCCCCTTTAAGTCCATACCAGGCGGCGGGGCCAGCGACGTCTCCTTCGCGGGCCCCGCCTACCTGGATACCCGCTCGAAATGAGCGGACTTTTCTCTGGGCGGGAAAAGTCCACTCATTTCAAAAGTACGGCGGACTGGCACACACACGGGCGGATTGTCCGCCGAAATGCGAGTCCGACGGACAGTATTACGGAAATTCCGAAATACTTAGTCCGCCAGACTGCACGCTGAAAAAGTCCGCTGAAGCCCACACACGAGCGGACTGTCCGCTGAAATGTGTTTCGGCGGACTAAGTAGGCCAGACAGTCCGCCCGTGTGTATGCGGCTTTAGTGAACACTGATCTCTGCTCCAATTACATGGAGCAGAGATCAGCGTCACTTGTTGCTAGGCAGAACGGGGAGATTGGAAAGAAGGGAAAATACTGCGCTAATTTAAAAAACAAAATTAATCTAAATACCTAAAAGCAGCGATTAGTCTAGTGTGATACACACCCACAAAGCGTATAGAACAAAATTTTACAACCGCGCTCTCCCATATAACAAACCCCAGTGAAACTCAACTATCATCTAATAAAACTAATACAACGGCATCTCCCCGTTCAGCCTCCCTGTGAGAAGATGCCTGCGGCGGTCGAGTCCGCGGGACCCGCAACCAGACTCTCAGGTGGTCCCGACAAGCACGTGAGCGCGCCGCCAGGCGGTAGCGTGCACGTGATGGCAGGGCGGCATATAGAAATGGACGTACCTGTACGCCAATATGCCTGCCTGTGCTGTGCGCCGGTCGGGAATTGGTTAAAAAAAAAATAATTTGGGGGATATTTATTATAGCAAAAAGGAAAAAAAAAATATATATATATATATATATATATATATATATATATATATATTTTGAATCGTCGCTCTATTTTTGTTTATAGCGCAAAAAATAAAAACCGCAGAGGTGATCAAATACCACCAAAATAAAGCTCTATTTGTGGGAAAAAAAGGACGTCAATTTTGTTTGGGTACAACGTCGCACGATGGTGTGATTGCCAGTTAAAGCGACGCAGTGCCATATCACATAAAATGGCCTGGTCATTAAGGGGGTAAAATCCTTCCGGGGGTTTGAAGTGATTAATGTTTTTTTTTTTTTTTTTTTATCAATGAACAAAATGGAAAGTAATTGAACAGAAAAAAAAATCCAATCAGCATTTGCTGTGACCGCCCCTTTGCCTTCAAACCGGCATCGATTCTCCTAGGTAGACTTGCACGCAGTATTTTGAATGAACGCAGCAGGTAGGTTGTTCCAGACATATTGGAGAACTAACCACAATGTAATATTGTCCGGTCTTTGAGATATCGTCTATCATTTCAGGGCGTTTACACTGTGCTACACCCGTGGTGTGGGAAAACCACACGGCATCATTTTAAAAAAAATATATTTATGACCTTCGTATTTGTGTTTGTTGTGTGGCCCTGATGCAGAGGGAGTGTGTTTGGCCTACAAAAAAGCGTTGGCTTTGTTGTGCTATGAATGAATTGTCATTAAAGTGGAATTTTCTGGATAACTGTAACTACTCTTAAAATGATCCCCTCCCTCCTCCTAACATCTGTGCTGACTAACCTACGTAAGAACGATGTACTGTATAGACTTACCTATTTTCAGGCTGCTCTGGTCCCGTCTTGTGATCCGGCTCCCCTGTGTCAGCCCGTCCCCACTGCAGGGAAGAGGAGGGAGTGCTAACAAATGATGGGCCATAGGAGTCTAAGGGGGGGGGAGTGCCACCACTCTAGACTTTACTAGCCATTAGTGAACACTCCCTCTTCTCCCCTGCAGCCAGCACTGGCTGACACTGAGGAAATCATGTGACTGGATTGGACTGCCCCGAAAATAGGTAAGTATACATATCTATGTAGTAGGAGGGGGAGGTGACAATTTTAAGAGCAGTTAAGGTTATTCCAGAATTCTTGTTTGGCTGTGGAAACAGATATTTGTTAGGTTTACCAAAGGCTCAGGGTGTGACTCTCCAACGTAGCAAAGCCTAGCTTGCTCCCTGCTTTATGACAGTCAGGAGGGCCATCCTAAAGCAGTGGACCCTGTGACGGAATGTCCCCCACATTCCGCTTGAGTGTTTCCGTCTATATACCGCTTCCTAAGTCATGGAACACGAGTCCAATGGATCTGGCTATAGGAACCCCCAAGGACTAGACGACACCAGTCTTGGAGGACATCAGCAATCCTTTTATTTGAGATGTTCCACAAATATATACAGTAGGATGACTAAAACCTAACCTAATTAGCATGAGCTAATTATCTAACCATTGACCCAGACTAGTTGTCTAAGCCCTTGTACACACGGTCTGAGATTCCGACAACCAAATCCGTCAGATTAAATCAGACCGATTTTGTCCGAAACTGTTGCATACACACGGTCGGACAAAGTTGTCGGAAAATCCGACGTGATGACGTTATTTAGTTACGATGGGACTATGTTCAGGCTAGTAGCCAATAGCTTTGGTCTAGGAATTTGATCTGAGCATGCGTGGCACTTTGTCCGATCGGAATTCTCTACACATGATCGGAGTATGTCCGATCGGAGCATTTTGTCGGAAAATTTTACCAACAAGTTGGAAAACTTGGTCCGTCGGATACTCCGACGGAAACAGTCCGATGGAGACCACACACAGTCGGAATATCCGACAAAACAGTCCGATCGGACACATTCCGTCGGAATGTCCGACCGTGTGTACAAGGGCTAAGAGATAGGACTTTTCAGGGTAAGACTTTACGTCTCCTAGCTCACTGATGGCTATTCAATACACATTACCATAAACATAAACACAGGGTTAATTAGCACAAACAACAATGCCAGACTAGACTCATTTACACAACAGACAGGTGGCTGGAGTTGATGACATTTAGCATCTAACAGTTTGTGTCCCAACAGTGTGATTCAGTCTATTGCTAATATGGCAAATACATATCCAGAGTCTGTGTGTCTTGGGGGGGGGCATGGATCCGAATCCAAGTAACACCGCCTCAGGGGTCCCCAGGCATACAGCTCACAAAGAGCACCGTTCCCCCAAATGCGAGGGCCCATAATCACAAGGCAAGAGGCTGGCATTCTGTCCCCTCCAACAGCCTCTGTCCCGACTACGTCTGTCACAGACCCCCACTACCCTACGAACCATTGCCAACATCAAAGTGAGCCTGCTGAGCATGCTGAGCCTGCTATGCAAAGATAAACTAGACATTGTCCTGTCACACCATGCCAACTCGTCATGCTTCCTGAACAAATGTCATCTATACATCCCCAGAATTCAGCCTACCTTGGATCTATCAACCTCTGGTCTCCCACCTCTGGACTCTAGTTCTACCCAGAGCCTCCCATTCCATTTCCTCAAGACTGATGCCATGGACTTACCCTTTCATCCACCAACCCAATTGGATTTTGTACATTTTGGGTTCTGCTTGTCTCACATTTGGAAGATTTTTTTTGATGGACTTTATAAATATATATATTACAGTTTATACCTTGGAATATGAATTACCTTCTCTCTTGGACATTTGTTGGGTGCTCTGATAGAATTGGATTAGGGTGACCCCATGTTCCGGATTGCCCGGGACAGTTCCGCATTTTGTAGGTCTGTCCCAGACCCTTTATTCCAGGACAATACAGTGTCCTGGAATAAAACTGACCCCCCCCCCCCCCCGGGCCAATCTGATGCCTCCAAAAAAGGCCTCCACATCGCCGCTTTACTCACTGACAGTACTTGTCCTGGCCGGGAATGTCTGGAGAGGCACAATCCCCGCCCCCTGCTTGTGATTGGAGAAATTATTGTAGCACTTACCCCCGATGGACCTGCTGGTTTGATTGGGCTTACCGTTACCTTCTTCTTCTCGATTTACGTCTAGGGGTTTCCCATAGTAGATGGCCCAGTAACTTTAGAGACTGACGACAGATTTTATTTGCAAAAAAAAACTTAGTTAACGAACAGTCTCTTAGTATAGGATCAGAGGGTTAGGAAGAAATGTTTGTGTCAAAGTCAATAATGAAGAACTTTCTTACTTTGACTAAATCCAGAGAGTAGCCATTCACAGCTGGATGTTCACTCAAGTTGTATAGTCCCTCTCTCACCAGGCCTAACAGCCAACAAGGTGCTTACTCAGGAACAAGTCTCTGCCACAGACGTTGTTGTAGAACACGTAGGAAACTAGAACTTGTAGAACACTCGTGTGATACCTGGATCTTTCAGCCGGTTTGGCGATACCCACGAAATTGGATTCACTTAGGTCCCACAGCCACACCAGGCTCTTGCTAAGAATCCAGCCCGTACCTCTTCTTCTTCTGAAGAGTCCTTCCCTGGATAGCTACAAAGTCGCTGGGCCTCTCCACAACCGGAGACGGCACCGGACCACCTCGGAATCCTTTCTTTAGTTTCATTGCCTCAGGCTAGCCAGCCCCAAGACATAAAGTTGGGTGGATCTGCACCCCAGGCCATAGCCTTCCTGGGGGCTGGTCAGGAGGACCAGGACCATGGAGTCAGAACATACTTTCTGGACCGGAAACCCCCGAACCACGTGACATCTGCATCTTAAGTACCCCTTCCCAGAAAGCACAGCAAGAGTGACACTCCTACTGGGCGGGCTCTGAGAGAAAGTAACCTTAAAGCACCCAACCAGACTGTGGTTCCATTCCTGCCAGAAAAGACAGTGCCCCCTATGGCCAGGCTGAACACCCTATAGTCCAGTACGACTGATGCTAAGGTCAAAATTTGGAATAATTATACCCAAACCAAACTGCAGTTCAGGTTTAACCTTAAATTTCAAAAACATAGTGTGTGCTCTTCAGGAGCCGGCGCTACATTATAAATCCCACTCCTTGTGTCTAGTCACTGAGCCAGTGTTGGAACAAGGTAAAATGGGTCTCGGCCAGCCAGGACAAGTACTGTCAGTGCGTAAAGTGGCGACGCGGCTGCCTTTTTTTTTGGGGTGCGAATGGTGCTTTTGGGTAGAGCAGGCACCCAGCGCCCCGGCTGTGCTGTGATTCGTTACAGCACAAGATGATTTTTGGGGAGGTGGGGGTGTCCCTGAATGACAGTTTGGAAATGTGGTCACCCTGGATTAGATGTGACCAGAGCCAGTGGAGTCAGTACCAGTGTTGCTGATCACTACCACATAAGACCACTTTCAGTCACCGGATGGTTCAAATCTTGGCCAGTTTAGCACGGAGCGGCCGAGATTCATTTCATATATGGGCAGGCTGATTGTACCCAAGTCCATCCATCAATAGACTTGAATACAACCAGCATGTCAGATTTTTTTATGTGATTATTGCCAGCGGCTATAACGGCTAGCATTAATCACTGTGTTTTCCTGGCTGGGACAACTCCCCGCATCGCCCCCCACCAGGAGAACACAATAGCCCCACGGGAGGGATTTGAGCGGCACCATCTTCTATGGCCAACATAAGCCATCAACCCTGTCCCTGGTCCCCGCCACATGAGTCCCTGTGTCACCAGACCAGTGTAAGCCACCAACAGTGCTTCTAAGGACCGCCACACTTGTACAGTGTCCCCGGACCAGTGTTAGCAGGCAGCAGTGTTCCTGATCACCAAACACAACAGCCCCAGTGTCACCAGATGAGTGTAAGCCAGCCACAGTGTTCCTGATTGCCACCACACCAGTCCCAGTGTCACCAGACCAGTGTAAGCTAGAAACAGTGTTCATGATCTCGGATACACCAGTCCCAATGTCACTGACCGGTGCAGCCAGCTATAGTGTTCCCGATCACCACCACAGCAGGCTCAGTCTCACCACACCAGTGTAAGCCAGCAACAGTGTTACTGATTGCTGCCAGGAGCCTCAGTGTCACCAGACCAGTGCAGCCAGAAACAGTGTTCCTGACAGTGGCAGCCGGTGGTAATTTGTGTTGGGGGGGGGTGGCAAACAGTATACCACAGACACCCCCCTGGTCGGTAGCACTTACCCCCTCGCTTCACCGGCGGCTTCCCCTGCTTGGCGGTGGCCTCGCATTCCCCTGCTCTCCACAGGTCAACACGGCAGCGGCAGCCTCCTATTGCCCTGCTCTCCAGGGGGAATGTGGAGAGCACGGGGGGGGGGGCAGAGAGCATGGGGGAATGTGGAGAGCAGGGGGGGGGGTGGCGGAGAGCATGGGGGAATGTGGAGAGCAGGGGGGGGGGGGGTGGCGGAGAGCATGGGGGAATGTGGAGAGCATGGAGGGGGGGTGGGGTGGCAGAGAGAAGCAGGATAGGAGGAGCAGTGGGGGAGACTGTATATAGAAGAATCATTCTCTCCACCTTCCTCCTGCAGTCTCAGAGTGCTTCTCCTCTACCTCTCGCATGTATTCAGAGACTGCAGGAGGAAGATGGAGAGAATGATTGTTCTATATGCAGCCCCCACTGCTGCTCCTATCCAGATTACGGGGGGGGGGGGGGGCTGCACTCACGTTTTCTCTTACCGGTCAGCTCCATGGTGTCTGCTGTAACTCCTCCCCCCTTCGCAGTCACGCCCCACCGGCACCGACGGCTGACCTATATGGGCGAGGCCGTAGGTGTCTCATCTAGCTCCTCCCCCTTCATATTTCCGTCCCCCAGCCAGCTGGGGGAGCAGCGTGGGCTCAAACAGCAGCCCAGCTGCCTTGGGCCCCGCAAGGACTGGCGGCCCCCGGCGTCGCCGGTCCACCGGGCAAGTGCCCGGTTTGCCCCATGGCCAGTCCGGGCCTGAACACATTCATAAATTACATTTACCGAAAAGAAGTAACACATTTTTATTTGATAAATAACAGTTTATTGGTTTTACAAGATATAAGAGCATATAGAGCACTTTGTGGTACAGGAGATGAATAAGGCATTGGTTATCAAGGGATACAATACCAGCAAAGCCATGTGTTAGACTCTGATAGGAAACAACCTTTACCATGATCTGCATGTACATCTATGTGTAGGTCCTGAACCCGTACCGTGCCTGTATTATACATAACACAAACCAGACAGAATAGAATAGTTAGGAGAGTAAAACTCTCTCCAACCCAAGAGCACAGCCTAAATGTCTCAGCAGAATAGTACTGTGCATGGAGATCTACTACTAAGACGGGTCCTCTTTGTAGTGCCAAAGCTGAGGTATTATATTTTTAACACCATTATTGTTTAATAAGATATTTGCAAGTACAGTAAAAAAAAAAAAAAAGAAAAAAAGACAATCCGACAAGCACAGTGCATAATTAACAAAAGAAGAGACTTTATTTTTCAAAGGCCGTGTGTGTTCCCATATAACACTACATGACAATTTCATACAGCTTACATCTGGACTGTATAACGTGTCTGCCTGTACCCCCTCCACCCTGACCACACTGCATGCCTGCACCCCCACTATCCTGACCACATTGCCTGCCTGTACCCCCTCCACCCTGACTACACTGCATGCCTGCACCCCCATTATCCTGACCACATTGCCTGCCTGTACCCCCTCCACCCTGACCACACTGCATGCCTGCACCCCCATTATCCTGACCACATTGCCTGCCTGTACCCCCTCCACCCTGACCACACTGCATGCCTGCACCCCCATTATCCTGACCACATTGCCTGCCTGCACCCCCTCCACCCTGACCACATTGCCTGCCTGCATCCCCTCTACCCTGACCACATTGCCTGCCTGCACCCCCCCACCCTGACCACATTGCCTGCCTGCACCCCTTTTATCCTGACCACATTGCCTGCCTGCACCCCCCCATCCTGACCACATTGCCTGCCTGCACCCCCCCATCCTGACCACATTGCCTGCCTGCACCCCTTTTATCCTGACCACATTGCCTGCCTGCACCCCTCCAACATGACCACACGGTCTGACTATACCCCCTTTATCATGACCACACTGCCTGTCTGCACCCAGGGCTGGATTAACGTAGGGGCTATTGGAGCTGCAGCTCCAGGCCCCTAACTTTATATAGGCCCAGCCACCCAAAAAGAACACACTGCTCATGAAAAGCCAACAGAGTTCTCCCTTGATGGGCTCTGCATTCCGCATGCACCGCCTGGGCAGGGTGGTGGGATTGATAATGGGCACCGCATGAGCTGTCCTAATGGAAGCCCGGGGCACGCCAGTGCAGGGCTCTTGCAGAATTCTGGGGCTTCCATAGTATTAGGCCCTCTCGGCTGCACTCTTTCAGCTCAGAGTGCATGGCCCTTACGGCAACCCGGAAAGTCAAATGCCAGGCTTCCCTAGTTGGCATGCACCCTTTAGAGTTTGGGCGCATGCCAACACGGGCTCTTAGAAACACAGAAGGGTGCCCAGTAAAAGGTCCACCAAAATCCTCAGCACCAAGCACATGATGCTCTAAATCCAGCCCTTGTCTGCACCCCCTCCACCCTGACCACATAGCCTGACTAAACCCTCTCCACCCTGACCACATTGCCTGACTAAACACCCTCCACATTATATTCACTGCCTGTCTGTACACCCCCCCCCCCCCCCACTCCCACTGCACTGCTGCCCACTTTTCAGCAAGACTACACTTCCTGTCCTGACTACACTGCCTGACTGAACACCCTTCACCTTACAATATATGCACTCCCTGCCTATACAGCCCAAAAGACCACATTACCCAACTTTCCATGAATCTCCTTTTCTTGGGAGATTTCTAGTATTTTGCACCTAGGTTGCCACCTGTACGGGTTTCTCCTGGACAGTCGGGTTTTTGAATGATGTGTTCGGGTTTACTTCTGCCCCAGACCCGGACACATCATTCGCATGGACTGCACGGAGTGACACGTCTCCCCTCTCCCTGACAGTAGCTTGGTTTAGCAGAGCAGAGTGTGTCAGTGTATCAAAGCTCCTCCCCTCCTCCTCCTTCTTAGTTCTGTACACACACAAGGAGGAGGGGAGCAGGGACGTGCTGATATCAGGTCAGGAAAGTTTTTATTATGCTCTGTAGATGGAGGAGGGAGGGGGAGAGAGCGGCTGGAAAGGAGGACAAGGTAGAAAATATGTGGAGTGATTGAGGGGTTAGGACAGTGATGGCGAACCTTGGCGCCCCCAGATGTTTTGGAACTACATTTCCCATGACGCTCGTGCACTCTGCAGTGTAGTTGAGCATCATGGGAAATGTAGTTCCAAAACATCTGGGGTGCCAAGGTTCACCATCACTGGGTTAGGAGGATATGTGCTGGGAGGGCTTTGGCAGGGGGAAGATATGGTAGTAGTGTGGATTGGATTTGAAATCTGCCAACCCCTCCTTGCACGATCTCTCTTCCTTCCCAAAGCACCCCTCCAGCACATATCCTACCCCTCCCTCTTGCCCTGGCCCTCTTCCCTCTCAAAGCGCCCCCCCCAGCACATATCTGACCCCCCCCCAAGTGCCCCCAGCACATATGGGCACAGGCTGCATATGATGAGCACAGAGGCCGTATGATGTGCACAGAGACTGCATATGATGGGCACAGAGGCTGTATGATTGGCAGAAGCTGTATGATGGGCAAAAAGGCTGTATATGATGGGCACAGAGGCTGCATATGATGGGCACAGAGGCTGCATATGATGGGCAGAGTGGCTGCATATGATGGGCACAGAGGCTGCAAGTTATGGGCACAGTGGCTGCATTTTATGGGGCACAGTGGCTGTATTTTATGGGGCACAGTGAGGCTGCAATTGATGGATTTTTTTTTCAGAATTTTTCAGTTTGTTTGCGCCCCCCCCCCCCCCCCCCCCAAAAAAAAAAATTTGAGCACCAGCCGCTACTGCCCCCCAGCACATATCTAATTCTCCCCACCCCCCTACAGGCTGCATATGATGGGCAGAGTGGCTGCATATGATGGGCAGAGTGGCAGCATATGATGGGCACAGAGGCTGCATGTTATGGGCACAGTGGCTGCATTTTATGGGGCACAGTGGCTGTATTTTATGGGGCACAGTGGCTGTATTTTATGGGGCACAGTGAGGCTGCTGTTATGGGCACAGTGGCTGCATTTTATGGGGCAGAGTGGCTGCATTTTATGGGGCACAGTGGCTGCATTTTATGGGGCACAGTGGCTGTATTTTATGGGGCACAGTGGCTGCATTTTATGGGGCACAGTGGCTGCATTTTATGGGGCACAGTGAGGCTGCAATTGATGGATTTTTTTCATAATTTTTCAGTTTGTTTGCGCCCCCCCCCCCCCAAAACAAATGTGAGCACCAGCCGCCACTGCCCCCCAGCACATATCTAATTCTCCCCACCCCCCTACTAGCACTAGCCCTCTCCCCAGGACAAATCTGACCCCTGCATTCCGTGCAGAACACTCACAATTCAGCCACGCGCACTGTTTGCTGCGGTGAGCTATGCGCCAAATTACTACTCTCTTTCAGGCCACCAAATGTGTCCCAGGTCTTTTATACTCTTATAGCGTATACCCCCCCCCCTAAAAAAAAAAACACAGCCGCTAAAGTGTTCGGGTTTGGCTTGAAGAAAAGGTGGCAACCCTATTTTGCACCCCCTATCAATTTTACATAACCTGACCCTACCCATAGAACAGCATGGAGGGGCTCAATGAAGATGACAGTAAAGGTGTGGAGGTGTCGGATGGGGACACACAGTTCATGAAAGGACAACTTCCCGGCCTCATAATCCAGACATATCCTGATTCTGTTACTGGAGATATCGGCTGGTAACTGGACCTCTGCACTGTCATGTACCACTGCGTACCTGTTACCACCCTCACTCCTCTGCAAACACCAGGACTTGTTATTATGCCCGATTAGTACCTGGGGCCATAACTTCCTATGTATACTGTGGTAGCACATCCCGATTTTCCACATAGCCGATTCCTCCACATCCACTTCCCAGCAATGTCGCCCTGAGGAGAAACTCTGACTGCTTATCACCTGAGGACACTGAAATCTCTCCGGGGTTTCTGGGTACTTCTGGGAAGAAGACCAGGATGCCATTTTTCTGTCGTTTGATATACATAGATGTTCACCAGCTGTGTTTCCATCCAGTAGGATGTCTATGGTTGTGTTCGTATAGAAACATGCATCTACCCCTGTTATCAGATCAGATATGTGGTGTAATGTTTGTGAGATCCCAACCACATCCAGATCTCCATCCTGTAGGGGTCTATTATGTCTCTCTACGTCTTCATCACCTTCCTCCTCGGTATCACATAGGTTACCTAAATCTGATTTCATTAGGACAGCCAGTGGGTCGGTCATGTTACACAGTTCCTCAATGTGATGTATCTTCCTGGACAGTTCATCCTTCTTTCGTTCAAGCTTCTGGATCAGATCGGACACATGCAAGGCCTTCTTTGCCTGTTTGGTGATCTCGCCCCGGAACCTCTTCTCTAGGTCTTCCAGTCGTGTCTGGAGGTCCCCGAACAGGGCAGAGACTCTCTCGGTGTCCCCAGCTGATTTCTCTTCCACTTTTCTCTTCTCTTCCTGCAGACTCTTGACTTTCTTTTCAGTCTCCTCTTTCTTTGTCTTCAACTTACTAAGAGCATCGGCCATTTCCTTCTTTTTCTTCTCGTAGGCCTCATCCAGAAGCTCCTTGTCATGGCCTGCGTGCTCCCCGATCAGACAATACACGCAGACGCAGGTGGAGTCCTTGATGCAGAAATACTCCAGCATCTTTTTATGAAGTTCGCACTTCCGGTTCTCCGGGGAAGCGGTGGGGTCAGATAGGACATGCTCTCCAGCCACGCTGTGGACTTTCACGTGGCCTTCACACAAATGAACTTCACACAGCAGACAGGATTTGACAGCGAGTACTGGGGCGTGGATGCAGTGCGTGCACAAAATCCCAGACTTCTCCTTGTCTAGCTGAGCAGGTGACAAATTCTCTACCATGTTCCGAAGAAAAATGTTTTTATGCAGTGCAGGCCTGCTTTGAAACTTTGTTCTGCATTGAGGACAGAAGTAACCCCCAGGCTGCCCCTGCGTGTCTAGCGCCTCACCAATACACTCCCGGCAGTAGTCGTGTCCGCACATAAGGTTTACAGGATCTTTATAAGTGCTCAGACAGATGGAACAATTCAGCTCCTTTCTCCAGTCAACTGATGCCATTATCTCCGTCTGTAAACAAGAGAGAGAGAGAGATGAAAGTCAAAGAGTGGCCATATACGGTGGGTGGTGCCTCGTGGTTTGCTTAATGCTGAGAGGCTCAGAATCGTTTTACAACCTCTCTGAATTCCAATTCAAGTCTTTACTCAACCCGGTCATTGTATATGGCCTCAGCTGACACTGCGCCGGCCAAGCCCCGTTAGCCCTTGTACACACGGTCGGACTTTCCGACGGAAAAAGTCAGATCGGACCACGTTGTCGGATAATCGTGTGTGGGCTCCATCGGACTGTTTCCGTCAGAATATCCGACGGGCCAAGTTTTCCAGCTTGGTTATAAAACTTTCCGACAACATGATCCGATCGGACATACTCCGATCATGTGTAGAGAATTCCGATCGGACAAAGTGCCACGCATGCTCAGATCAAATTCCTACACCAAAGCTATTGGCTACTAGCCTGAATGTAGTCCCATCGTAACGAAATAACGTCATCACGTTCTGAACGATCGGATTTTCCGACAACTTCGTCCGACCGTGTGTATGCAACAGTTTCGGACAAAATCTATATGGTTGTCGGAATGTCCGACCCTGTGTACAAGGGCTAACACATTTTGCCCCGCCCACTGATGCTTGGTCACACTTCTGTAACCGAGCCTCGGTGGGCAGGGTGAAACGCATCAGGGGGTGGGGCTGGAGCAGACTCCAATGAGGCCACACACCGTGAACATCCCGGGGCAGTTTGAGCGGTGTCCGTTCCTTCGGGTTCACCCACACTTTTGAATTGGTGCTCTTAGATGCCTGCTCCTAAGCAGGGCCGGGACAAGGGGTGGGCAGGAGGGACGGCTGCCCCTGGCGCAATGGTTTATTGCAGGGGTAGGGGGCACCCTGACCCTAACCCTAAGGGAAAGGGGGGCGCAGTTTGGCATCTTTGCCCTGGGCTCTGGATGACCTTGTCCCGTCACTGCTCCTAAGCACCGAGTACCAGTGGGGAGTTTCCAAAGCCTCCGGCTTGGATCGGTGCAACAAGCCTTTCCTGACCACAAATCAAGGCTTTGTTGTTTTCCCCCCCGGTCAGGGCCAGATCACCAACAAGGAACATAGGTGAAAGCCTATGGCCTAGCAGGTGTCAAGGGGGCCCGTCTGCAGCCTCCGTGGTTGGCAAGAGCGAATCCCATTCTTTTCCTACCTGTTTGGCATGGCAACCACCAATATGCCATTTCTACAATCACAGATGGGATCCAGTGTGTGGTTCTGCTTCCTGCTTGTGTGACACCCGGAAAAGCCATTCAGAAGCAGCAAGTTGAATCACAAACAGAATCCCAACTGTCATGATAGCGATACTACAGCAGCTGGAGTGTGTGTGTGTGTCGGCAGGTGCAGTCTACTTTCTCCACTGCGGGCGGTGCTTTTCCACAGCTGGAGAGGAAGTCAAGAGGAACATGGTTCCTCTATGGTTTCCTGGGTCACTAGGGAAGCTATCCGATTGGATGCTGCCATCCCATGTGACTCCAGCAACCATTTTGCGTCAGGCAGAGCTTATTTAAGGCCCTGGCTCCCAGGTTTGGTAAGGATTTGCGAGTTGGTAGAGAAGGGACAGGTACCCCACCCTGTAGAGAGAGAACTTGCGGCAGGAAAAGGTTCCTGACAAGGAGGGAAATCTTAGGGCTCACAACTTCTCTGGACGCCTGCCTGTTTGGGCATAAGACGGGCCGGCCCCATTCTTCCTGTCTACAGATGCTGTCAGTTCGGTTGCCTTCTGCTCTCTACATGCTGTCGGAACGGTGAGTGTTCTCGGTCAGGCTGCCTTCTCACCGGGTTATTTGTGAACTGCCTATGCATTGTTTCTATACAAATTCTTTCATTGCAAATGGAGTATATTGCGCCCAGCCCCCTAATCTACATGTGGGGCACCGGACGCATGGATTCCTATGGTTTTTTTTTTTAAGCACGCGATTAAAGCCTGAGGCTCTAATTGGCTTAAAAAAAAGGGTGAACTTGGGGCGCAGAGCCCACCCACTTGTGTGACAAAAACAAATTAATATTCGTAGACAAAATTGAAGTATCCCCGCGCTATTATATAAAACCTAAATTAATACTAGGGGCAGGTTGCAGCAGAACACCGACAGGGGTATAAGCCCCACCACTGAGAAACGTGTATCAAAATCAAATAAATGGTGATGCCCTACCTTAAGAATAATAAATTAATCTAAAGTGACTAGTGCTTGCTATTAATGAAATAATAACCCCTTAATAGTTTATTCCTAGGGTGACCAAATTACATATAAATACACAATAGTGTAAACCGGCTATTGTAAAAATGAAGCAATAAGTGAATAAAGTGTCCAGTGCTGAAATAAAACATAAAATATATAAGCAATATTAAAGTGTCCAGTGCTTCATAAGTTCAAAGTCGCATAAACCAGTGGAAACATACAGTGCAAACAGACTCTTTCCACAGTAAAAGTTAGCACAATAGAATAAACAACTATATCAATATTGACACATAGTGATGGACGAACTTCCGACGGGACATTTCGCGAACGTGGACTGCGAACGCGGCCGATAGTTCGCGAAACCGAACGTTCGCGGCGGGCCCCATTGACTTCAATGGGAGGCGAACTTCGCAAACCTTTAGGTCAAATTTGCAGCCACAAAATAATTATTAGCTGTGCAAACATAGTCCCACCACATGGCCAATGACATAACACATGTATGAGGTGAATTTGGGATCGACAACTACAAGCATTCTTTTTTTATATGGGAAATTGTTCTGACAATTCAGGACTGTGGAGCGCATTAAGGCAATGGAGGAGAGGGAAGGTCAGGGACCAGGGTAGGCAAAGAAGAGGGTGCAGGAGATGATCACCAGCAGCGTGACATACAGCAATGACACCTGCACTGTGATAGAGTCATCTGACACCAGCACCGTGATAGAGAGCACTGACATCAGCAGCGTGACATAAAGCATTAACACCAGCACCGTGACATACAGCATTGACAGCAACACCGTGATAGAGAGCACTGACATCAGCAGCGTGACATACAGCAATGACACCTGCACCGTGATAGAGTCATCTGACACCAGCAGCGTGATAGAGAGCACTGACATCAGCAGCGTGACATAAAGCACTCACACCAGCACCGTGATATACAGCACTGACAGCAGCACCGTGATATACAGCACTGACATCAGCACTGTGATATACATCACTGACACCTGCACCGTAAGCAGCCCCAGGAGGAAGTCAGCATAGCACAGGGATGGTGGGAGCCCCTCATAATGAGAATAGCACAGGGATGGTGGGAGCCCCTCATAATGAGCCTGGCACAGGGATGGTGTGAGCCCCTCATAATAAGCAGGCCCAGGAGGAAGTCAGCACAGCACAGGGATGGTGGGAGCCCCTCATAATAAGCAGGCCCAGGAGGAAGTCAGCACAGCACAGGGATGGTGGGAGCCCCTCATAATGAGCATAGCACAGGGAGGGTGGGAGCCCCTCATAATGAGCCTGGCACAGGCATGGTGTGAGCCCCTCATAATAAGCAGCCCCAGCAGGATGTCAGCATAGCACGGGGATGGTGTGAGCCCTTCATAATAAGTAGCCCCAGTAGAAATATGACCCACCCCTGTATACCACCCCTGCGGAAGGGCCTGCCTCTTCCTCTGCCTGTCATTTTTTAAATGACCCTGTGACAAAACTCTCAGTTCCTATACCAATGAAGGACTGCTGCAGTATAGGGCAGCGGTCAGCAGTAGTGCACCTCAACCCTATCTATTGTGGACCGATACCAGTCCTTATAGAATAGCAGACTGTACCTCACTCAACCCTATGTACTGTAGCACCCTACACAGACCAAGTTACCAGTCCTGATAAAGAGCTTTGAGGAACAAGTGAGTTGTGAATGATTAGCAGACTGCAGCAGAAGGGCAGCAGTCAAGTATAATATTCTTTCTATATTTGGAAGAAAGAATATTATACGTGTACAAGCCTATTACCGTACCACTGATACCAGTCCTGAAAAGAACCTTTGTGGAACTAATAGTAACAGCTACTGATTAAACTGACCCTCACTGCCTGACACACTGCTTCCTTCCTGTCCCTATACAAACTGACAAAACAGAGGAGACTGGAACGATAACTGGTTACTCGAATAGCACTTTTGTGGACCTGATAGTAACAGCTAATGATGATGATGATGATGATGATGATGACTAATCTGGCTGTCCCTAAAATAGCAGCACACACCGTCCTGTCCCTTTCTCTAAACTGACAAAAGACACTCAGGCTGCTGCAACAATCAGTAGCACAGCAACCCTATATACACCTAACACCTATACCAGTCCTGAAAAGAACTTTTGTGTACCAAATAGCTAGAGATTTATCTCTCCCTACTCCACACAGCAACCTTTCCCTATAGTGACAGAAGAAAGAATGTAAAATGGCCGCCGGATCGGGTGTATTTATAGGTTAGGGGGAGTGTCCATGTGCTGTCATGTCTCAATTGGCTGTCCTGTACCCCATGATGGATGTGTCATCAGGTCAAAGTTCTTTTACACAGTAAAAACACGGAAGTCCGCCGGGCGAACGGAGCCAATAGTCCGCCGAACGGCGGACCACGAACAGCCGAAATTCGCCGTGAAACGACCGCCGGGCGAACTGTTCGGCCATCCCTAATGACACACACGTGAATCACACAGTGCTGTTATAGCACATAAGCACAGTAAACAGCAAAGTCTCTATATAAAAAGGTAAAGTGACGCGTGATTCATAAGGTGCTTCTCCAGGTAGAGGGTGCCAAGAAAACCAGTGTGTACAAACTCTTTTGCCTCTTCAGTGTTCAACACACATCAGGTGGAGTGGCCCCTTACCTTACTGCTGTAAGGTAAACAGCAGGCAAAAAAATCCCAAACAGTCCAGGCCGTGTGTCCCTACTCCCGGAACATAAATACTGTCCCCACGTCAGTTGTTGGAATAACAGGGTAAACAAAAAACAGATAGTTTACATATCACAGCACAGCCGAGCGTTCCGCTCGTATCTCGGACGTCACTTCCGGTGTCCTAATTCCTCCTATTCCGACGCGTATCGTCACGTGTCACGTGACTTCATCAGGGAATGATCACGTGTCGATACGCGTCGGAATAGGAGTGTTCTACAAGTTCTAGCTACCTACGTGTTCTACAACAACATATGTGGCAGAGACTTGTTCCTGATTTAACCAATTGCTTACTGGGCACTTAAACCCCCCTCCTGCCCAGACCAATTTTCAGCTTTCAGCGCTGATGCACTTTGAATGACAATTGCGCGGTCATACAACACTGTACCCAAATGAAATTTTTATCATTTTTTTCCCACAAATAGAGCTTTCTTTTGGTGGTATTTAATTACAGCTGGGAGTTTTATTTTTTACTAAACAAACAAAAATAAGATGCAAAATAAAAAAAAATAAAAAAATCATGTTTCATAGTTTATTATAAAATTTTGCAAACAGGTCATTTTTCTCCTTCATTGAAATGCGCTCATGAGGTGGCACTGGTGGGCACTGATAGGCTGAACTGATGGGCACTGATAGGCTGCACTGGTGGGCACTGATAGGCACAGTTAAGGCGGCACTAATAGGCACAGATAAGGTGGCACCGATAGGCACAGATAAGGCAGTACTGATGGGCACAGATGAGGCGGCACTGATGGGCCAAGATGGGCACAGATAAGATGGCACTGATGGGTGGCACTAAGGGGCACTGATAGGTACCACTGATAGATCGGACTGATTGGCACTGATAGGTGGCACTGCTGGGCACTGATGGGCGGCACTGATGGGCACTGGTATATGACACTGATGGGCACGGATATGTGGCACTGGGGTGCAGCACTGTTGTTGAGGCAGATTGTGGGCACTGATAGGTGGCACTGTGGGTACTGATGGGTGGCACTGTGGGCACTGATGGGTGGCACTATGGGCACTGATGGGTAGCACTGATGGGGAGCACTTTTTTAATATTTAGGTGGCACTGGCAGGGGGCAGGTGGGCACTGATGAGCTGGCCGTGATCAGGACTGAAGTCCCTCTCACGGCCGCCGGTGATCGATTACTGGCTTTGTTGTGTCACATGATCAGCTGTCATTAGCTGAGAGCTGATCACGTGATAAGGGGTCGGGATCGACCCCTTGCTCGGATCGGTGATCAGGTGATTCTCATAGACTCGCTGATCACAGAGTGTGCCGCTCCTGCACGGGATGACGTCAATAGACGTAGTCCCGGCAAAAGAGGTCCGCGCTGTAGCCGTCATTCGGCTATAGCGCGGATCTCTAGTGGTTAAGCACCTTGTTGGCTGCTAGGCCTGGTGAGAGAGGGACTATTCAACTAGAGTGCACATCCAGCTGCGAATGGCTATTCTCTGGATTTAGTCAAAGTAAGAGAGTTCTTCATTATTGACTTTGTCACTAAGAGTACCTGAACCTTTCCTCCTAACCCTCTGATCCTGTACTAAGAGACTGTTCATTAACTACGTTTTTTGCAAATAAAAATCCTTTTAAGCAGATCTGTCGTCAGTCTCTAAGGTTTCTGGGCCATCTACCATGGAAACCCCTGGACGCAACTCGAGGTGAAGAAGGTAACGGTAAGCCCAATCAAACCAGCAGCTCCTTCGGGGGTTAGTGCTACATTTGCAATTGTCTTCCTCATTCTCCTCCCAGCCAATCAGGAAGCCCCGATTGGCCAGGGTGTCATAGGGGGTAATCGCCGCCGTCCGTCTCATGCGGTGGGGGCTGGTGTTAGTTTGCCCCCCCAAAATATTGAGCACCATCTGCAAATGACAATTCCCACACTGCACCCCACCTACGTGTGCTCTTCCCTTCTGTACAATACCATACCTGGGAACTTTTAGAAGTGGCGAAGATGAAGTTCAGAAAAGAAACTTTACTATGGCAGTTAAAGGACTATCGGAGAGAGAGAGAGAGAGAGACAGAGAGAGAGAGACAGAGACAGAGAGAGACAGAGAGAGAGACAGAGAGAGAGACAGAGAGAGACAGAGAGAGAGACAGAGAGAGAGAGACAGAGAGAGAGACAGAGAGAGACAGAGAGAGAGACAGAGAGAGAGAGACAGAGAGAGAGACAGAGAGAGACAGAGAGAGAGACAGAGAGAGACAGAGAGAGAGACAGAGAGAGAGACAGAGAGAGACAGAGAGAGAGACAGAGAGAGAGACAGAGAGAGAGACAGAGAGAGAGACAGAGAGAGACAGAGAGAGAGACAGAGAGAGAGACAGAGAGAGACAGAGAGAGAGACAGAGAGAGAGACAGAGAGAGACAGAGAGAGAGACAGAGAGAGACAGAGAGAGAGACAGAGAGAGAGATTTTCACCGACTGAATACTGAGGGATTTTTTTAATTTATTTTTTTGCTGCGAGGAGACTGAGGTGTGCACATTGCTGCTCCTGTGTGCACATCAACCTGCTACAAGCCTGCATCCGTGTACTGAGGACTGGAGTTACTCCAGGCAGATCCAGAAGTCAGCTGGCATCTGAACCATGAGACCTTTGTTTCTGTATTTCTGGGACTGGTGAGCCATTATCCACTTGCTTACTGGGCGTTTATACCCCCCTCTCCTGCCCAGACCAATTTTCAGCTTTCAGCGCTGATGCACTTTGAATGACAAATCATTGAAAAAATCATGTTTAATAGTTTGTTATAAGATTTTTCAAACAGTTAATTTTTCACCTTCATTGATATGCGCTGATCAGGCAGCACTGGTGGGCACAGTTAAGGGGGCACTGATAAGCTGCACTGGTGGGCACTGATAGGCACAGTTAAGGGGGCACTGATAGGCCCAGATAAGGGGGCACTGATGGCCACTGATAAGATGGTACTGATGGGGCCTGATGGGTTTCTTTGATGGGCACTGATAGGTGTTACTGATAGGTATCACTGGTAGGTGGCACTGATGGGCACTGGTAGGTGACACTGATGGGCACTGATAGGTGCCATTGATGGGCACTGGTAGGTGACACTGATGGGCAGCACTGTTGATGAGGCACTGATTGGTGACACTGATAAGTGTTAAGGGGGCACTGATAGGCACAGATAAGGGGGCACTGATAGGCACAGATAAGGGGGCACTGATAGGCACAGATAAGGGGGCACTGATGGCCACTGATAAGATGGTACTGATGGGCCCTGATGGGTGGGTTTGATGGGCACTGGTAGGTGACATTGATGGGCACTGGTAGGTGACACTGATGGGTAGCACTGTTGATGAGGCACTGAGGGCACTGATAGGCACAGTTAAGGGGGATACAGAAGGTAGAAGAGCTAATAATCTATTATAATATAAAGGAGGATACAGAAGATAGAAGAGCTTACAATCTAGTATAATATAAAAGAGGATACAGAAGGTAGAAGAGCTAACAATCTATTATAATATAAAGGAGGATACAGAAGGTAGAAGAGCTAACAATCTAGTATAATATAAAGGAGGATACAGAAGGTAGAAGAGCTAACAATCTATTATAATATAAAGGAGGATACAGAAGGTAGAAGAGCTAACAATCTATTATAATATAAAGGAGGATACAGAAGGTAGAAGAGCTAACAATCTATTATAATATAAAGGAGGATACAGAAGGTAGAAGAGCTAACAATCTAGTATAATATAAAGGAGGATACAGAAGGTAGAAGAGCTAACAATCTATTATAATATAAAGGAGGATACAGAAGGTAGAAGAGCTAACAATCTATATAATATAAAGGAGGATACAGAAGGTAGAAGAGCTAACAATCTATTATAATATAAAGGAGGATACAGAAGGTAGAAGAGCTAACAATCTATTAGAATATAAAGGAGGATACAGAAGGTAGAAGAGCTAACAATCTATATAATATAAAGGAGGATACAGAAGGTAGAAGAGCTAACAATGTATTAGAATATAAAGGAAGATACAGAAGGTAGAAGAGCTAACAATCTATTATAATATAAAGGAGGATACAGAAGGTAGAAGAGCTAACAATCTATTATAATATAAAGGAGGATACAGAAGGTAGAAGAGCTAACAATCCAGTATAATATAAAGGAGGATACAGAAGGTAGAAGAGCTAACAATCTTCTACCTTCTGTATCCTCCTTTATATTATAATAATAATCTATTAGGGTGTAAAGGGACAGCACAGAAGGGTTAGGAGTTGGAAGTTTACTTGGTCTAAGAGAGAAATGCAGAATGGGAAAGAAATGAATAAATAAATAATAATAATAGTATAAATCAGTGAGGAGCAGTATAACCCCCCTCCAGGGCGGGACTCAGGGTGGTGGGGGCCCCTGGGCTTGAGTCACTTTCGGGCTCTACCTTCTATACATTACCATATTAATCGGCGTATAACACGTGCTGGCATATAACACGCACCCCAAGTTTAGGAGGGAATTATAAGGATAAAACTTTTAGGAGGGAAGTTTAAGGAAAAAAACTTAATTTTAAATGCCTATCAATGCAGCCTTATCAGTGTCCATCTGCAGCCTTGTCCAGTGTCCATTTTCAGCCTTGTCATTGCAGTCTTGTCATTGCAGTCTTGAAGTTTAAAAATGGTGCTGCCGAGATACAGAGTCCTGTGTATCTCGGTGGCTCTCGGATCCTCTCGCAGTCCTGAGCGGAGCCGATAGTAGTCGAGTGTACTCGGCTCGGCTCACAGTCATGCCCAGTCCCTGTGTTATGTCCACCATAGGGCGGGACTGGGCATAACTGTGAGCGGAGTCGAGCCAGGTACACTCGGCTATGTATCTTGGCGGGGCCCCCTATTGGGTGGGGCCCATGGGCTTGAGCCCAGTCAAGCCCAATGGTAAGTCCTGCCCTGCCCCCCTCCCCCCCCCCTCAGTATAACCCCCCCAGGTATGTATTACCTGTCACTCAGATCCCAGTACTGACCAGGCCTTGGTCTGCTCTTCTCTCCAGAGGGTCACAATGTATCCCACACTCCATACAACCCCCAGCAGTAGCTGAGTCCAGGGATCAGGATGAGAAGATCAATATAAGAACTCAGACGGGACATTCCAGCGACTTCACCAGAAGAGGAGAAACGAAACTGAAAGTCAGATTACAGGGCGAGCCTCGTAATAATACAAAGACGACTTCACATGGAGAGACACAGCGACATTTCACCTATTAGGAGAAACAATCTACAAAAAAAACACAATCACCTCTCTCCATTCATATCATGGAATAATATAAACTATTAACACAAATAGAGTGTTTTAGTCTTTGGTTGGATTCAAAGAATACGTTTGAGCAAAGGAATAGGAAGATTGTTAGAGCCTTAAAGTGATTGTAATACCACGTACACACGATCAAACAAGCGGGTGGAAAAGTCCGGCAAACTGACGTCCGCCAAGCAATCCCCCCCGTGTGTAGCCTCCGGCATACTTTTTTGACCCGAAAGTACGGCGGACTTAGAATGTAGTTTTACACTCCAATCTTCCCGCCGGACTCGCATTTCGGCGGACAATCCGGCCGTGTGTGTGCCAGTCTGCTGTACTTTTGAAATGAGCGGACTTTTCCCGCCCGGAGAAAAGTCCGCTCATTTCGAACGGGTCTCCAGGTAGGCGGGGCCCGCGAAGGAGACGTCGCTGGCCCCGCCGCCTGGTATGGACTTAAAGGGGAACCCCAAGGCCGAAAAAAAATCGGCGTGGGGGTCCCCCCAGGTCCACATCAGACCCTTGTCCGAGCACGCTACCCAGTCGGCCAGGAAAGGGGGGGGGGGCGAGCGAGCGCCCCCCCTCCCCTCCTGAGCCATACCAGGCCACGTGCCCTCAACATGGGGGGTGCCTTGGGGAAGGGGGGGCCGCGCGTCCCCATGCACCACCTTGTGCCGTTGGTTGTTGGGGTCTGCGGGCGGGGGGCTTATCGGAATCCGGGGGCCCCCTTTAATAAGGGGGCCCCGGATACCGGCCCCCCACCCTATGTGAATGAGTATGGGGTACAATGTACCCCTACCCATTCACCTGTAAAATAAAAGTACAAAAAAAAACCAACACACGAGATAAAATAGTTTATTGCACAGCTCCGGGGGTCTTCCGTATTCGGGGGTCTTCTCGCCGGACTCCTCTGCTATCTTCTTGTAGCTCTTTTACTAGCGGAGGAGCCCGGCTTTCTTCCTCGCCGCCGGCCTCTTCTTCCGACTTCGGGGGTCTTGTCCCCCTCTTTGGTTCTTCTGCCGGGCCACTGCGCCTTCTTATAGCTCTTTTACAGGCGGTGGCCCGGTCTTCTGTCGCCGCCGCCGCCTTCCGTTCTTCTTCTTCTTCAGATGTTGCCTCATCGGATCCTCCGCTCACAATGACGGGGACCGGGCACGCGGCGACTTATATAGGGACAAGGGGCGGGGTCTTCGGTGGATGTTACATGGGTTGATGTCACATGGTGACCCCGACCCCTTACGATGTCACAGGCCCGGAGGATGCTGGGACTGTCGCCATGTGACATCAACCCATGTGACATCCACTGAAGACCCCGCCCCTTGTCCCTATATAAGTCGCCGCGTGCCCGGTCCCTGTTATTGTGAGCAGAGGACTCGACAAGGCAACATCTGAAGAAGAAGAAGAAGAAAAGAAGAACGGAAGGCGGCGGCGGCGACGGCGACAGAAGACCGGGTCACCGCCTGTAAAAGAGCTAGAAGAAGGCGCGGTGGCCCGGCAAGAAGAACCGAAGAGGGGGACAAGACCCCCGAAGACAGAAGAAGAGGGCGGCGGCGAAGAAGAAAGCCGGGCTCCTCCGCTAGCAAAAGAGCTACAAGAAGATAGCGGAGGAGTCCGGCGAGAAGACCCCCGAAGACGGAAGACCCCCGGAGCTGTGCAATAAACTATTTTATCTCGTGTGTTGTGTTTTTTTTGTACTTTTATTTTACAGGTGAATGGGTAGGGGTACATTGTACCCCATACTCATTCACATAGGGTGGGGGGCCGGTATCCGGGGCCCCCTTATTAAAGGGGGCTCCCGGATTCCGATAAGCCCCCCGCCCGCAGACCCCGACAACCAACGGCCAGGGCTGTCGGGAAGAGGCCCTTGTCCTCATCAACATGGGGACAAGGTGCTTCGGGTGGGGGGGGCGCGCGGCCCCCCCTTCCCCAAGGCACCCCCCATGTTGAGGGCACGCGGCCTGGTAGGGCTGGGGGGGGCGCGCGCTCGTCCCTCCCTTTCCTGGCCGGCCGGGTAGCGTGCTCGGAGAAGGGTCTGATGTGGACCTGGGGGGACCCCCACACCGATTTTTTTCGGCGTTGGGGTTCCCCTTTAAGTCCATACCAGGCGGCAGGGCCAGCCCCGCCTACCTGGAGACACGCTCGAAATGAGCGGACTTTCCTCCGCGTGTGTGGGCGAGTCCGTTCATTTCGAAAGTACGGCGGACTTAGTACGCCTTATTAGTCTGCTGAAAAAGTGCCGTGTGTGGGCAAGTAGCCCGTTTGGAAAGTCCGATGGACAGTCTGGCGGAAGTCCACCAGACTAAGTACTTTGGACAGACAGCTACGTGTGTACGCGGTATTAGGGTTTGTTTTTTTCTTTAAATAACAAACACATCATACTTACCTCCACTGTGCAGCTCGTTTTGCACAGAGTAGCCCCCGAACCCTCATCTTCTGGGGTGCCCCGGCGGCTCTCACGGTTACTCCCCACATCAGATAACCCCCCTAGGAGAAGCGCTCTCCTGGGGGGTTACCTTGCGGGCGTCCATCATGGATGAGCGTGTTTGGGTTGGAGGAACTTGACTGGCCTGCACAGAGTGGAGACTGCGAGCCCAGGCCTTCTCGTCCAACATCAGTGCCTGACCTCACAAATGCTCTTCTGGAAGAATGGTCAAACATCCCCATAGACACACTCCTAAACCTTGTGGACGGCCTTCCCAGAAGAGATGAAGCTGTTATAGCTGCAGAGGGTGGGCCAACTCAATATTGAACCCTACGGACTAAGACTGGGATGCCATTAAAGTTTGTGTGTGTGTAAAGGCAGGCGTCCCAATACTTTTGGTAATATAGTGTAAGTCGCCTAGGAATTGGCAGGTACATCAATAGTAGCTGAATTCCTGGAATTTAAATACCCTTTGGCTTCAAACCAGCATCAATTCTTACACTTGCACACTTTGTACACTCGCAGAAAGTCAGGGATTTTGCAGGATCAGAGTCAGGTATATGATTAACCAATTACGCAAAACAGGTGCTAATGATCATCAATTTCATATATAAGTTGAAACACAGTCATTGGGAGGCTGAAAACTGGGTGAGAAACAGGATTATTGTCACCAGTGACAGATCCCCTTTGCTTTATCTGTATACAGTAGTAAGGAGAATTAGCTGTCTTAGTGGTGTAAATGTGTTCCCTTAAGCCTCGTACACACGGATCGGATTGTTGGCCAACAAAACCGTAGAATTTTGTCCGAAGGGCATTGGCCCAAACTTGTCTTGCATGCACACAGCCACACAATTGTTGGACAACAAAATATGAACGTAGTAATGTACTATGTGTTTTTTCAGCTCTTTAGCGCCACCCTTTGTGCTCCTTCTGCTAATTTTGTGTTAGTAGAAGTTTGGTGAGCGTTGATTCGCACTTTTCATTTCGTGCTTTTTAGTTTGTTTCTGAATGGCAGTTTATCAACCAGACATAGTTACATAGCAAGGTTGAATAAAGACACCAGTCCATCCAGTTCAACCTGAGTGAGTGTCTACAATTGTCGCTATCCCTGTACATTGCACACTCACATCGGTCCCTACCCTCAAGGAGTCCACAAGTTCCCCATTCGTATACTAGGGGCCAATTTTGGACAGAAGACAATTAACCTACCAGCATGTCTTTGGAATGTGGGAGGAAACCGGAGTACCCGGAGGAAACCCACGCAGGCACAGGGAGAACATGCAAACTCCAGGCAGGTAGATGTAGTGGTTGGGATTTGTACCAGCGACCCTTTTTACTGCTAGGTGAGAGTGCTAACCACTACACCACTGTGCCACCACATGTTGTGGAATTGGAGGAGATAACGTGTTATTTATGATTGGCCTCGGAGTTATTGCTTTGACCCAAGTCCAGTCCAGGAACAGGAGGAGGAGGATTTCTTGGACCAAAAATTGGTTGCTTTATTAATGGTGACCAATTATGTCATATGCCTTTGCTGCGGGAGCTCCAGGAGAATAATCCGGATGATTTTTGGAATTATCTCCGGATGACGGACCCCTGCTTTCACCAACTCTTGGCATTGGTGACCCCCCTATATTAAGAAGCAGGACACCTGCATGAGGCTTTTATTTAATTTTTTTGGTTGAATAATAATGATTCGATTTGGTATATTTTCTGTATTTTTGGATGCATTGAATGCACTTTTTGGTTAAGTCCTATTGGCAGATAACATGTCTAATTTTATTTGTTTTCTTTTTTTAATGCACAATAAAAAAAAATTGTGGAGAATAATACTTGGCTGTGTGTTTTACTTTAAATGACAGTTGGGGAGTCGGCAGTTACATTTAAAAAGATACAATGTAACATTGAGAAGAGGCACCAACATAATTGTATCTTTGATCTTATAAACTCCGGGATAATGGTGTTGTGGTAAGTTGCCCAAATAATAAAAAAAAAGCATAATAATGAAAAAAAAAAAACCTTTGAAAATCCGTTTGGCAGTAACTCCATCAGTATCACCAGCAGAGCAGCGTCATTATTATCCCATTATAGAAGAAGAGAATTGTGCGCTGCATTTCCTGATTTCAGAATTTGCCGCGTCACCAATGTTAATTCTCCATTACTAACGCTCGTTTACAAGACCGACCGCTTCCGGCTCGCCCTTGCTTCCAATGCATGCGTGTTTTGTACTTTGGACTTTTGTGTGACACAGGGGCGTAACTATAGGGGGTGCAGCAGTCGCAACCGCAACCGGGCCCTGTGCTGCAGGGGGCCCATGCAGCCCCCTCTATATATGGCCGGCAGCAGCATAGGCAGCTAGGGGTACCAGTGCACCATGCACACGAGTGGCTGGAGGTGGAGGGTGACTATCAGAGCTCCATGCTCGACTATCGCACTGGCTGCTCTTTAGTTGTGCATTCCCCGCATGACCTGTGTCCTCAGGCGGCTCCTGAGTACCCCTCTCCTGCTCCATGCATTGCCGCTCAGTCCGATGTCTGTTCTCCCCATCCAGAGTCCCCCCCCCCCGAGTCCAGCCCACACTGCCCTACATACTTCTCCCGGGTAAACAAACTTTAAGCACACAGATGCAGTGCAGCCCTATGAGAGACGGCTACCCGGAGGACACTGCAGGCTTGTCTGCCAGCCCCCCTCCTCCCCCGTCATACACAGATGATGAAAGGTCTTTCTGGGAGATATGCTGATCACCCGTCCAGCACACTGGATGGAGCCCAGGCCAACATGGATGAGTGCGCGGCCTGCAGCTTGGTCATGGTGAGTGCAAGGACCCCATCCCCCACACACCATTACCTACCCCTCCATCTCCCCCTGGGGACAGGGACCCCTTCTCACGTGGGGACAGGGACCCCCATCTCCCCTGGGGACAGGAACCCCTTCTCACCTGGGGCAGTAACTTCATCTGCCCTGGAGAAAAGGACCTCATCTCTTCTGGGGATGGGGACCCCATCCTGCCTAGGGACAGTCCCCCAATGGGGCACCTAAAAAAAAAAAAAAAAAAAAAAAAAACTACTGATACCAGTGGTGGAACTACAGGGCTCACAAAGGTCATACCTGTGACCACGCCCTGGCGTTCCACCGCCGGACTCGGAGGGAAGGGCCCTGACTGGGGTTCAGGGGGGCCCCTCATGGTTTCTTGCATCGGGGCCCTGAAGGTCCTAGTTACGCCACTGGTGTGACGGACTTGTGTACACACGCTCGGAAAAAAAATCCGTCAACAGACATTTGTCCGCGGAAAGTTTTAAAACCTGCCGTCCAACATTTGTCCGCGGAAAATCCGACAACAAATGGAGCGTACAGACGGTTGGATTTTCCACCAACACAATTGCCGTCAGAAAGTCTGATCGTCTGTACGAGGCTTAAGGGTTCCCCTCACGCTGAAACGCAGTGCAGGAAACCCGCATTACATTTGTGTCTCCCGCAGTGCGTTCAACACGCGCTGCCCTTGAGGTCTGCAGGGGGTGTCGGTGCAAAGTTAACACCCCAAATGCAGGTTGCGTTTGCCATCACCGGATCACATTGTTTAAAAAAGTACCATGCGATCCGGTTGCGGCGCCCAAAAGCCATGTTGCATGACCGCGCATGTTTCATGTAAAGTGTGAGAGCGCTGAACGCTGAAAGTTGGCCTGGGCAGGAAGGGGGGGGGGGTAAACGCACCCGGTATTTAAGTGCTTATAATTGCTACTACAGTTTTTTGTTTTTTTTCGAATGTACTGACTACTACACCACCTTTTTTTCTATGCTTGCTTGCTGTGGTGGCTGAAAGGGATTGGAGGACTTCGAATCCACACCGAGGCCCTGAGATCTGAGATGATGAATGAAAAAGATAAAGTGGCGGTTGGTGGGTTCTTCTTTTGGGGGGGGGGTGGCAAACAAAGAACCCCTCCCCCCCATTGGTGCTGCAGCAATCAGGGCTGGGACAAAGGGTGGGCAGAAGGATCGGCTGCCCTGGGCACTGTGGTATCATGGGCGGTGGGGGGGGCACCACAAGGAAATAGGGGGGGGGGGGAGATTTGTGTTGGAAAGGGGGATTTGGTGGGCAGCAGGGAGTAAGTATTGTTCTGGGGGGGGAATTTGGGGGGTATGCTAAAATGTAGGGTCGAGAAGGAATGGGGGAAGAAGATTTGTACTAGGAAGGATGACTGGGGCGCTTTGTGCTGGAAGTGGGGTTATTGGGAGGGGTAATCTTACAAAGTGGTGGTTGGTGTGTTCTTCTTTTGGGGGGGGTGGCAAACAAAGAACCCCCCCCCATTGGTGCTGCAGCAATCAGGGCTGGGACAAAGGGTGGGCAGAAGGATCGGCTGCCCTGGGCACTGTGGTATCATGGGCGGTGGGGGGGGGGCACCACAAGGAAATAGGGGGGAGGAGATTTGTGTTGGAAAGGGGGATTTGGTGGGCAGCAGGGAGTAAGTATTGTTCTGGGGGGGGAATTTGGGGGGTATGCTAAAATGTAGGGTCGAGAAGGAATGGGGGAAGAAGATTTGTACTAGGAAGGATGACTGGGGCGCTTTGCGCTGGAAGTGGGGTTATTGGGAGGGATAATCTTAGGAGTAGATAATTTGTGCTAGAAGGAGTGATTTTTTTTTGGGGGGGCTCTTGAACTGGGTGGATTTGGGGGGGTGGGGGGATAAGATTTGTGTTGGGAGGGGGGATTTCAGCAGGGGAATAGATTTGCACTGGGAGGAGGGATTTATTCTTAGGGGGTGAAAAAGATTAGTGCTCAGTTTTTTTTGGGGGGGAGGGGTTTATGACACATAATGCTCATACACCTTGGGGAAGGGGGGGTGCAGTTTGGCATGTTTGCCCTGGGCTCTGGATGACCTTGTCCCGGCACTGGCAGCAATATAAGAGAGCCCCCCCCCGTCCGGAAGTTACCCGCTCATGTGGGGGGGGGGCTGTGGTGTCCTCTTCTCCCGGAGTGCGAGCAGCGGCCACGGCGGCTCTGGTGTCGGCTTCTCCAGCTTCCTCCACCGCGTGTCTCCTCTTCTGCCAATGCCCAATGCACACGCTCCTCAGGGCTGGACTGGACATTTTGAGTGTCCCATCAGCAGCCCCCTTACATCAGAGTGTCCCATCAGCAGCCCCCTTACAGAGTGTCCCATCAGCAGCCCCCTTACATCAGAGTGTCCCTTCAGCAGCCCCCTTACAGAGTGTCCCATCAGCAGCCCCCTTACATCAGAGTGTCCCTTCAGCAGCCCCCTTACATCAGAGTGTCCCATCAGCACCCCTTACATCAGAGTGTCCCATCAGCAGCCCCCTTACATCAGAGTGGCCCATCAGCAGCCCTCTTACATCAGAGTGTCCCATCAGCAGCCCCCTTACATCAGAGTGTCCCATCAGCAGCCCCCTTACATCAGAGTGTCCCATCAGCACCCCCTTACATCAGAGTGTCCCATCACCACCCCCCTTACATCAGAGTGTCCCATCAGCAGCCCCCTTACATCAGAGTGTCACCATCAGCAGCCCCCTTACATCAGAGTGTCACCATCAGCAGCCCCCTTACAGAGTGTCCCATCAGCAGCCCCCTTACATCAGAGTGTCCCTTCAGCAGCCCCCTTACATCAGAGTGTCCCATCAGCAGCCCCCTTACATCAGAGTGGCCCACTGAGCCATCGGCCCACCGGGAAACTCCCGGTAGTCCCGATGGCCAGTACATGCCTGACGCTCCTGCACAAACGGCTGTATCTTCAATTGGGTGTTGAAATGACCAACGTCTGGAACCGACTGCAATCATGAGAAGGAAGTGTCACCAGCACACCAGGATCTCCGAAATTGGGTCCAAAATTTTAATCACATAGCATCAAAAAAATAAATAGAAGCAACGTTTCTGAGCCACGCAGGACCCCTTCATCAGGCATGTGGTTCACCTGATGAAGGGGTCCTGAGAGGCTCCTGAAACGTCACTTCTATTTATTTTTCTGATACTATGCGATTAAAATTTTGGAAACCAATTTCGGAGACCCCTGGTGTGCTGGTGACACTTCCTTCTCCTCTTCTGCCAAAGCGCCAGACATCCAATAGGGTTGCCCGACGCTTTGGCCAATCGGGAAACAGGTGTCACAGACCTGCCTCCTGATTGGGCGGGGAGGAACTTTAGTGTGATAATTGCGAAACGTTGCTCTGCGCTCTGAACCAACTCTTTTTTTTTAAGCCTATTAGAGCCTCTGGCTCTAATCACGTGCTTCAAAAAAAAAAAAAAAAAAAAAAAAAAAAAACATCCGCATTGCAATCCATGGTCCGGCATCACTGCTATGTAGATTAGGGGGCCGGACGCATGGATAGGGGAGGCGGCGCCCCATGTGCCCTCTATGCATGGGCTGTAACAGCGTGTAGACGGGGCAATCTCGCGTTCAGCCGCGTTTTGTTTTCCAGACGTTTTACATTTTTTGACTATTTAAAAAAAAAAGAAAAGAAAAATGCTTCTAAGCGCTAACGGCTAACCGCGGCTAATCGGACGTTTTTTTAAAACGTCGGTTATTATCTCTCAAGTTTAAATCGGTCAGGGGAGGTTGTAAAACGTCCCGCGTACATTAACCGCTTCGGCCCCCGGAAAGATTTGGCTGCTCAATGACCAGAGCAATTTTTTTTTTTTTTTTGCGATTCGACACTGCGTCGTATTAACTGACAATTGCGCGGTCGTGCGACGTGGCACCCAAACAGAATTGATGTCCTTTTTTTTTCCCCCACAAATAGAGATTTATTTCGGTGGTATTTGATCACCTCTGCGGTTTTTATTTTTTGCGCTAGAAACGAAAAAAAAGAGCGACAATTTTGAAAAAAAAACTTTTTGCTGTAATAAATATCCCCAATTTTTTTTTTTTTTTTTAAAAAAGCACATTTTTTTTTTCTCAGTTTAGGCCGATACGTATTCTTCTACATATTTTTGGTAATAAAAAAAAAATCGCAATAAGCGTATATTAATTGGTTTGCGCAAAAGTTAGATAGCGTCTACAAAATAAGGGATAGATTTATGGCATTTTTTACTAGTAATGGCGGCGATCTGCGATTTTTTTTTTCGTGACTGCGACATTATGGCGGACACATCGGACACTTTTGACACATTTTTGGGCCGATTGACAATCGTACAGCGATCAGTGCTATAAAAATGCCCCGATTACTGTATAAATGTCACTGGCAGGGAATGGGGTTAACACTAGGGGGCGATCAAGGGGTTAAATGTGTGTTCCCTCTCTGTGTGTCCTAACTGTAGGGGGGAGGGGACTGGCTATAGGAGGTGACAGATCGTGGTTCCTAGCTATTAGGAACTCACGATCAGTTACGCCTCACAGAACAGGGATGTGTGGGGGGGGGGCGCTCTCTTGTCCCCCCTGCCAGGTTGTGTGCTTGGATAAGAGTCTAGTATGGATTTGGGGGGGGGGGGGGGCTACACCATTTTTTTTTTGGTGCAGGGTTCCCCTTAATTTCCATATCAGACCCGGAGGGCCTGGTATGGATTTTAGGGGGACCCCCATGCCAAAAAAAAAAAAAATTGGCGCAGGGTTCCCCTTAATATTCATAGCAGACCCAAAGGGCCTGGTAATGGACTGGGGGGGGGGGGGGATACCATGCTATTTTTTTCAATGAGTTTTATCTATATTTATCTATATTTCCGTGACCCGACAATTCATTATAGCCGCGAACAGTTTTAAATGACAAACTTTTCCTTTAGAAATGTCACTTTGTGCAGGGACAGTTCTAAACACGGGAAACATGCGCCACTTTACAGGCATACTACAGACACCCCCCAGGTACAATATTTAAAGGAATATTTCATTTTTATTGTTTCACTTTGAGCATTAAAAAAAAAAAAATCAATGCTCCGTAAAAAAAACGTCCGTTTTAAAAAAAAAAAGTTTACAACAATTATTCACTACTGTGTGGCATCTTCACAAAGAGCCTGTTACCCCACAGTAGGGTAACTGTGGGGTACTCTAGTAACAACTTACCTATTACTATTATTGTGAGCTGAGTCTGTACAGGCAGTTAGTGGACTGAGCTATTCCAGGACGCCGGGCACAATGTCCCCTACGAGGGGTAGCAGCATCTCTCTCTCCAGTCCGTACTCACTAAAGTCCTCAGATAGTTGAATACCTCCTTCCAAACTCGCTCATCCGTGTCTTTATGGACCTTGCTTTGTGCACTGGTCCAAACCATTTGGTGAAGGGGGGGGGGGGGGGATTATGGTGTGAGGGTTGATATTCAGGGATTGGCCCTTGGTTCCATTGAAGGGAACTCTTAAGGCATTTTATGGACCTTGCTTTGTGAAACTGGTGCAGGGCCGTTTTTATGGCAGGGGCAAAAGGGGCAGCTGCCCTGGGCCCTGTCATTGTTGTGGGGCCCAAAGCAGCTGCCTCATACTTGCCAACTATCCTGCTTTAAATTTCCTCGTCCCTTGAGGTTTTAGTCCTGTGCTGTGTCCCGATATCTCAGTGTGAAGTGCTGCTACTAATGCTGCCCAGCTCTGCCCTATTGTTGTGTACAGACGACTCACCTGCAGACCCAGTTTTTACACGTAGATTACCGGCATTCATATGCAAATAGCAGCCGCCAGCGGCATTGATATGTATATCATGCCCCCCCCCCCCCCCCCCCCCCGAGGTCATATCCACATTAATCTGTAGCAACCAATCAACAAGCAGAAATCATGTGCTGTAACCTCTAGCAACTAATCAGTGAACCGTAATGTGTGCTGTAACCTCTAACAACCAGTCAGTGAGCGATAATGATACACTGTAACCTCTGGCAACCAATTGCAATAGCTGCCTGATCTGATTCAATAAACTGATTTTGAGTCTAGCTGCTATTTATTGTATGTCTCAGAGTAGGTGGAGAGTAAAACTGCATGGGGGGGGGGGGGGGGCAAGAAAAGTTTTGCCCAGGGTCCAATCAATTTCAAAGACGGCCCTGCACTGGTGGGCAGTCATGTTGGAACAGGAAGGGGCCGTCCCCCAAACTGTTCCCACAAAGTTGGGAGCATGAAATTGTCCAAAACGTCTTGGTATGCTGATACCTTAAGAGTTCCCTTCACTGGAACTAAGGGGCCAAGCCCAACCCCTTAAAAACAACCCCCCAAACCATAATCCCTCCCTCCCCCCTCACCATAATCCCCCCTCCACCAAAGGATCTGGACCAGTGCACAAAGCAAGATCCATAAAGACATGGATGAACGAGTTTCGGGTGGAGGAACTTAGCTGGCCTGCACAGAGTCCTGACCTCAACCCAACAGAAGACATTTGTGATGAATTATAAGGGAGACTGCGAGCCAGGCCTTCTCATCCAACATCGGTGCCTGACCTCACAAACGTGCTTCTGGAAGAATGGTTAGACATTCCCATAGACACATCTCCTAAACCTTGTGGACGGCCTTCCCAGAAGAGTTGAAGCTGTTTTAGCTGCAAAGGGCGGAGCCAACTCAATATTGAACCCTCCGGACTAAGACTGGGAGGCCATTAAAGTCCATGTGTGTAAAGGCAGGTGTACCAATACTTTTGACAATATAGTGTATTAAATTAATGCTACTATATAATAGAGAAAACATTAAAGTACCGTTGTCCTATAAATTTCAAGAAAGCAATTGGCAGAAGAGTTGAGGCAACTGTGAACTTTCATGGTACGATAAGGACTTTTATATAAAAAGCATACATTTATTTATATATATACACACACATACATACATACATACATACATACATACATACATACATACATACATACATATGTGTGTGTATGGATATATATATATATATATATCTCTATGCAGAAACTGAACAGGGACACGTGCATTCAATCATCCACGATAAGGGAAAAAGAATGACGATCGAAGTGGTTCAAACTCGACATGTTTCGCGGGGTGAGCGCTTCTTCAGGACTGTACGTTTCCCGAGAAGTTATATGTAGTTGTCTCTATAAGCAATGGACATATAAGGATAGGTGCACACTCCTCATTTCTGCCACAGAGGGGCGCACACTCAACAATCCCTACAGCGCTGTAGTTATTAAATAAGATTACATATCAGGGGTCTGCAAACTGCGGTCCGAGGGCCAGATGTGGCCCTTTGCTAGCCTTTATCTGGCCCTTGAGAGACCGTTCCTCCCACTGAAACCAGCAATGGGGCACTATGTCTTCCACTGATACCAATGATGGGATACTATATCTCCTACTAATACCAATAATGGGGCACTACTCCTCCTACCGACCACCAATAATGGGATGCTATTCCTCCTACTAATATCAATAATGGGGCACTACACCTTCTACCGACCACCAATGATACCAATGATGGGATACTATATCTCCTACTAATATCAATAATGGGGCACTACTCCTCCTACCGACCACCAATAATGGGATACTATTCCTCCTACTAATACCAATGGGGCACTACTCCTCCTACCAACCACCAATGATACCAATGATGGGATACTATTCCTCCTAGTAATACCAATAATGGGGCACTACTCCTCCTACCGACCACCAATAATGGGATACTATTCCTCCTACTAATACCAATAATGGGGCACTACTCCTCCTACCGACCACCAATGATACCAGTGATGGGATACTATTCCTTCTACTAATACCAATAATGGGGCACTACTCCTCTTACCGACCACCAATAATGGGATACTATTCCTCCTACTAATACCAATAATGGGGCACTACACCTTCTACCGACCACCAATGATACCAATGATGGGATACTATTCCTCCTACTAATACCAATAATGGGGCACTACTCCTCTTACCGACCACCAATAATGGGATACTATTCCTCCTACTAATACCAATAATGGGGCACTACACCTTCTACCGACCACCAATGATACCAATGATGGGATACTATTCCTCCTACTAATATCAATAATGGGGCACTACCCCTCCTACCGACCACCAATGATACCAATGATGGGATACTATTCCTCCTACTAATACCAACAATGGGGCACTACTCCTCCTACCGACCACCAATAATGGGATACTATTCCTCCTACTAATACCAATAATGGGGCACTACTCCTCTTACCGACCACCAATGATACCAATGATGGGATACCATTCCTCCTACAAATACCAATAATGCGGCACTACTCCTCCTACCGACCACCAATGATACCAATGATGGGATACTATTCCTCCTACTAATACCAATAATGGGGCACTACTCCTCTTACCGACCACCAATAATGGGATACTATTCCTCCTACTAATACCAATAATGGGGCACTACACCTTCTACCGACCACCAATGATACCAATGATGGGATACTATTCCTCCTACTAATACCAATAATGCGGCACTACTCCTCCTACCGACCACCAATAATACCAATGATGGGATACCATTCCTCCTACAAATACCAATAATGGGGCACTACTCCTCTTACCGACCACCAATAATGGGATACTATTCCTCCTACTAATACCAATAATGGGGCACTACACCTTCTACCGACCACCAATGATACCAATGATGGGATAATATTCCTCCTACTAATATCAATAATGGGGCACTACTCCTCCTACCGACCACCAATGATACCAATGATGGGATACTATTCCTCCTACTAATACCAACAATGGGGCACTACTCCTCCTACCGACCACCAATAATGGGATACTATTCCTCCTCCTAATACCAATAATGGGGCACTACACCTCCTACCGACCACCAATGATACCAATGATGGGATACTATTCCTCCTACTAATATCAATAATGGGGCACTACTCCTCCTACCGACCACCAATAATGGGATACTATTCCTCCTACTAATACCAATAATGGGGCACTACTCCTCCTACCAACCACCAATGATACCAATGATGGGATACTATTCCTCCTACTAATACCAATAATGGGGCACTACTCCTCTTACCGACCACCAATAATGGGATACTATTCCTCCTACTAATACCAATAATTGGGCACTACTCCTCCTACCGACCACCAATGATACCAATGATGGGATACTATTCCTCCTACTAATACCAATAATGCGGCACTACTCCTCCTACCGACCACCAATGATACCAATGATGGGATACCATTTCTTCTACAAATACCAATAATGGGGCACTACTCCTCTTACCGACCACCAATAATGGGATACTATTCCTCCTGCTAATACCAATAATGGGGCACTACACCTTCTACCGACCACCAATGATACCAATGATGGGATACTATTCCTCCTACTAATATCAATAATGGGGCACTACTCCTCCTACCGACCACCAATGATACCAATGATGGGATACTATTCCTCCTACTAATACCAACAATGGGGCACTACTCCTCCTACCGACCACCAATAATGGGATACTATTCCTCCTACTAATACCAATAATGGGGCACTACTCCTCCTACCGACCACCAATAATGGGATACTATTCCTCCTACTAATACCAATAATGGGGCACTACACCTCCTACCGACCACCAATGATACCAATGATGGGATACTATTCCTCCTACTAATATCAATAATGGGGCACTACTCCTCCTACCGACCACCAATAATGGGATACTATTCCTCCTACTAATACCAATAATGGGGCACTACTCCTCCTACCAACCACCAATGATACCAATGATGGGATACTATTCCTCCTACTAATACCAATAATGGGGCACTACTCCTCCTACCGACCACCAATGATGGGATACTATTCCTCCTACTAATACCAATAATGGGGCACTACTCCTCCTACCGACCACCAATGATGGGATACTATTCCTCCTACAAATACCAATAATGGGGCACTACTCCTCCTACCAACCACCAATGATACCAATGATGGGATACTATTCCTCCTACTAATACCAATAATGGGGCACTACTCCTCCTACCGACCACCAATGATACCAATGATGGGATACTATTCCTTCTACTAATACCAATAATGGGGCACTACTCCTCCTACCGACCACCAATGATGGGATACTATTCCTCCTACTAATACCAACAATGGGGCACTACTCCTCCTACCGACCACCAACCCTTTGGCCATATTTATTCTCACTAATGTTGGGCTTGGGGCATTTTTTTTTTTTTTTTTTTTACCCCTGCTGGCCGAAAATCTGTCCCTCCTAAAGTCTAAAGGACAGTAGACTGGCCCTTTGTTTGAAAAGTTTGGAGCCTCCTGTTATATATCGTTTAACCTTCACAGATAGAACCCCATGAAAGATGATGGAATGGAGCTTTCCATAGCCAGATCGAGCAAAGCGAAAGGCGTCCCTGAGCCCCCTAAAGGGGCAAATTCCCGGGGCGAGTGTGGGGGACCAGGACAACATACAGAAAATGATGAAGTGAACAGGCTGTCAAGGAGAGAGAAAAATTTATATAATTTATAATTTATTTATTTATTTATAACTATATATATTTTCTATAGTAAAAATACACAAAATATGCAAAAAAACAAAACAAAACAAAACATACGGGGATCCATCAGGTTGGCCAAAATATAGAGGTATGCTTATATATAAATATGTAATATCTCATCCTTGATACCCACCTGTAGTAGTTACACAAAAGAATTAGAATGTATCTGTGGTAGGGTGTGGCCGGGAGCGGTGGGTCTCCGAAGGATGGTAAAGGGAGCCTCAAAATAAGGAAAAAGCGTGCCGCAAAACAAATAGGAATCACTAGACATATGTATGCGTATGTATGCGTATGTACATACGCATACGTATGCGTATGCGTACGCATACGCATACGCATATGTATGCTTATGTACATATGCACGAACATGCGCATACATGTGTAGCACTAACCCCCCAAGGAGCTGCTGGTTAGATTTGGGCTTACCGTTTACCTTCCGTTCTCCTCGTTTCACGTCTAGGGGGTGTCCCGTGGTAGATGGCCCAGTAACTCGAGAGACCGACGACAGATCCACTTGAATGGATTTTATTTGCAAAACGTAGACAATGAAACGGTCTCTTAAACTTGGGATCAGAGAGTTGGAAACGGAAATTCAGGTACTCTAATGCCACGTACACGCGACCGGACTTTTCAAGAGACTAGGTCCGACGGACTTTCAGCGGAGTTCTGACGGACTTTCCGAATGAACGGACTTGGCCACACACAATCACACCAAAGTCCGACGGATTCGAAACGTGATGACGTACGACCGGACCAGAATAAGGAAGTTCATAGCCAGTAGCCAATAGCTGCCCTCGCGTCGGTTTTTGTACGTCGGAACTAGCACACACACGAGCGGATTTCTCGGTAGGAACTGGGTACCGGCGGAAAAATTTGAAACATGTTCCATTACTAAAGTCTGGCGGATTTTGGCAAATCAAAAGTCCGCTGCAGCCCACACACGATCGAATGGTCTGCCGGAATCGTTCCGTCGGACCTTTGATGTTGAAAAGTCCGGTCGTGTGTACGCGGCATTAGCCCTTGTACACGCGGTCGGAGATTCCGACGGAATGTGTCCGATCGGAGCGGTTTGTCGGATATTCCGACTGTGTGTGGTCTGCATCGGACTGTTTCTGTCGGAATATCCGACGGACCAAATTTTCCAACTTGCCGGAAATATTTTCCGACAAAATGCTCCGATCGGACATACTCCCATCATGTGTAGAGAATTCCGATCGGACAAAGTGCCACGCATGCTCAGATCAAATTCCTACACCAAAGCTATTGGCTACTAGCGTGAATGTAGTCCCGTCGTAACGAAATAACGTCATCACGTTCTGAACGATCGGATTTTCCGACAACTTTTTTCCGACCGTGTGTCTGCAACAGTTTCGGACAAAATCCGACGGACAAAATCCGACGGATTTGGTTGTCGGAATGTCCGACCCGTGTGTACAAGGGCTAAGACCTATAGCTATAAGTCCATTGATAGAATGATTGATTTTGCAGTCAATCACCATAATCAGTAAGTAGTAGAGAGAAAAAATTCTGAATGTAATTCTGAAAATTCTGAACGTAAATCTGATCACGAAGCCACGTGTGTGTGCAACAGTTTCAGACAAGTTCCGTCGGACAAAATCCGACGGACAAAATCCGATGGATTCGGTTGTCGGAATCTCCGGCCGTGTGTACAAGGGCTCAGCCCTTGTACACACGGTCGGACAATCCGACGGAAAATGTCCGATCGGACCGCGTTGTCGGATAATCCGACCGTGTGTGGGCTCCATCTGACTTTTTTTTTTCCGTCGGAATGTCCGACCGACAAAGTTTGAGAGCTGGATATAAAATTTTCCGATCAGACTTTGTCCGAACGTTTGTAGAGAATTCGGATCGGACAAAGTGCCACGCATGCTCAGATCAAATTACGAGACCAAAGCTATTGGCTACTAGCCTGAACGTAGTCCCGTCGTTTCGAAATAACGTCATCACGTTACGTACGATCGAAATTTTCCGACAACTTTGTCCGACCGTGTGTGTGCAACACTGGTTTCGGACAAAATCCGTCGGAAAAAATCAGACGGAATTTGTGGTTGGAATTTCCGACCCGTGTGTCCAAGGGCTTAGTGTCAAAGTCAAATCGTTGAAGGACTTGCTTACTTTGACTGCATCCAGAGAATAGCCATTCACAGCTGGATGATCACTCAGGTTGGACAGTCCCTCTCTCACAAGGTCTAGCAGCCAACAGGGTGCTTACTCAGGAACAAAGTCTCTGCCACAGACGTTGTAGAATAAGGAGGAGCCGAACCCCCCCCCCCCCCCCCCCCTGTTCGGTTGGCACCAGAACCTGCGAACAGAACCTAAACTTCGTGTGAACTTTAGAACCCTATTAAAGTCTACGGGACTCGAACGTTCACAATCTAAAGTGCACATTTTAAAGGCTAATATGCAACTTACTGTCCTAAAAAGTGTTTGGGGACCCCGGGTCCTGCCCCAGGGGACATGGATCAATGCAAAAAAAAAAGTTTTAAAAACTGAAGTTTTTTCAGGAGCAGTGATTTTAATAATGATTAAAGTGAAACAATAAAAGTGTAATATTCCTTTAAATTTCGTAGCTGGGGGGTGCCTATAGTATGCCTGTGAAGGGGCGCATGTTTCCCGTGCTCAGAACAGTCCCTGCACAAAGTGTCATTTCTGCAGGAAAAAAAGTCATTTAAAATCACTTGCGGCTATAATGAATTGTCGGCTCCCCGTAATACAGAGAACACTCATTGAAAGTCATAGATAGTCAGTGTCCACCAGCACCACCTAGTGAGCACTCAAGGCATACACATGGACAGAAGGATCACACACTCGCCCAGGAACAGAATAAAGACACCCGAGGAAATTGAACAATTACCCACGCGAGGGGGGGGGGGGGGGCGCTGGTAGGCTCCTATCAAGGAGCAATTTTCGGTAAGGAAATTAAAAAAGAAAAAGAAAAAAAGAAAGAAAACCAAATAAAACACGCAAACAGCATTTAAATCATAATAAATATATATACACCTAGTGGTCATCTAATGCCCATAGTAATACTAAAGGTGAAAGGCGGTAATAATACGTCATAGTTGGAGGGGTGCCTATAGTATGCCTGTGAAGGGGCGCATGTTTCCCGTGCTCAGAACTGTCCCTGCACAAAGTGTCATTTCTGCAGGGAAAAAAGTAATTTAAAATCACTCGCGGCTATAATGAATTGTCGGCTCTGTAATACAGAGAACACTCATTGAAAATCATTGATAAAAAAAAACCCCGCGTCAAAAAAAAAAAAATGACGTGGGGTTCCCCCTAAATATCCATGAACCTACAAAAATGTGTGTGGCTGTGCTACCTAAATACTCCCACCCCACTAAGTATGAACGACTGGTGTCGTCACAGCCTGCAAACCATTGCCATGGTATATAAATTAAGTGAAAAGGTCTGGTGTGGATTTTAAGGGGAACTCCACGGCAAATAAAAAAAAAAAAAAAAAAAAATGGCGTGGAGTTCCCCCTAAAAATCCATACCAGACCCTTTATCCGAGCACGCAACCTGGCAGAGTGCCGTTTTTGGGGTACTGCGCAGGCGCCGATCGTATCCGGTGAGGTCACTTTACCGGTGCCTTGGCGCCGGCTTGTGACGTCATCCGGATAGGCACCAGGACGCTATTTAATGGGAGTTTGTTTCCCGTCTCTGTTGGGTGGTGGCCGGGATTGCGATGGTCGTCTGCCCCATTCTTTGGAGATGTCTTAGCCCTTGTACACACGGTCGGAGAATCCGTCGCAATGTGTCCTATCGGACCGTGTTGTCGGATTATCCGACTGTGTGTGGTCTGCATCGGACTGATTCCGTCGGAATATCCGTCGGACCCAAATTTTCCAACATGTTGGAAATATTTTCCGACCAACTGGTTCATTCGGACATACTCCAATCATGTGCAGAGAATTCAGATCGGACCAAGTGCCACGCATGCTCAGATCAAATTCCTACACCAAAGCTATTGGCTACTAGCGTGAACGTAGTCCCGTCGTAACAAAATAACATCATCACGTTCTGAAAGATCAGATTTTCCTACAACTTGGTCCTACTGTGTGTATGCAACAGTTTCGGACACAATCCGTCGGACACAATCCGTCGGACAAAATCCGACGGATTTGGTTGGCAGAATGTCCGACCGTGTGTACAAGGGCTTAAGGTAGATGCACACTGTATCATCATTCTCTAACCATTGATAGCCTACTTTGTTTGTTTGCCTGGGTGCCTGGCTGGGGGACCTTACTTATTATTATCTATGCTTTGCCTTAGGTCACTGCCTGGCTGTATGGGATTGTAGCATTCCTTCAATTCGTTATTGCTGCGGTCGGAAATTCCGATGGAAAAGGTCCGGTTGGATTATCTTGCCGGGAAAATCCGATCGTGTGTGTGTGTGGGCTCTATCGGACTTTTTTCCGTCTGAAATTCCAAACGGGAAAAAGTTGGAGAGCTGGATCTCAAATTTTCCGACAACAAAAATCCGATCGGACGTTTTCCGATAGTTTGTAGAGAATTCCGACGGACAAAGTGCCATGCACGCGCAGATTAAATTTACGAGACCAAAGCTATCGGCTACTAAGCCTCTACGTAGTCCCGTCGTACGCAACGAACGTCACCTACTTTGTCCGACCGTGTGTGTACGCAACACAAGTTTCGGGACAAAATCCATCGTAAAACAAAACACGACAGATTTTGTGGTCGGAATGTTCCGACCGCGCGTACAAGGCATTACAGAGCTGCCGTTCGTCCGTCTCTTGTGCAGCCAGTGTCCTCCAGCACCACCTAGTGAGCACTCAAGGCATACACATGGACAGAAGGATCACACACTCGCCCAGGAACAGAATAAAGACACCCTAGGACAGTGATGGCGAACCTTGGCACCCCCAGATGTTTTGGAACTACATTTCCCATGATGCTCAACTACAGTGCAGAGTGCAAGAGCATCATGGGAAACGTAGTCCCAAAACATCTGGAGTGCCAAGGTTCGCCATCACTGCCCTAGGAAATTGAACAATTACCCACGCGAGAGGGGGGGGGGGGGGGCGCTGGCAGGCTCCTATGAAGGAGCAATATTGGTAAGGAAATGATGCCATTGTCCATTGGGTAAACAAATGCCTCTGCCCTCAGTAAATTTAAAATTTAAAATTAAATTATTTAGATTAAATTTATACTTTTTATATAAAAGTCGATGTAAGTCCTTATCTTTCCATGAAATTTCACAGTTGCCTCAAATCTTCTGCCAATTGCTTTATTTAAATATAGTGTATTACTTATGTTAAACCACTTCCCGACCGGGGGCGCACGCCGATGTACGTCGGCAGAATGGCACGGGCAGGCATACTGGCGTACAGGTACGCCCACTTTTTAATGCCGCCCTGCCATCACGAGCATGCCGGTCGGGACCCCCCCGTGAGTCCGGTTGCGGGTCCCGCGGACTCGATCGCCGCGGGCATACCCGCGATCGCATCATGGGGCGGCCGAACGAGGAGATGCCGTTGTAAACAGCATCTCCCCGTTCTGCCTAGCAACAAGTGACGCTGATCTCTGCTCCATGTGATTGGAGCAGAGATCAGTGTTCACTAAAACAAAGCCCAGCCCCCCCACAGTTAGTAACACGCCCCTAGGACGCACTTAACCCCTACACTGCCACCCACTGGTTAACCCCTTCACTGCCAGTGTCATTTACACAGGAATCACTGCATTTATATAGCACTGATTGCTGTATAAATGACAATGGTCCCAAAAATGTGTCAAAAATGTCCGATGTGTCCGCCACAATGTCGCAGTCACAATAAAAATCGCTGATCGCCGCCATTACTAGTAAAGAAAAATATTAATAAAAATGCCATAAGACTATCCCCTATTTTGTAAACGCTATAACTTTTGCGCAAACCAATCAATAATCGCTTATTGCGATTTTTTTACCAAAAATATGTAGAAGAATACGTATCGGCCTAAACTGAGGGGAAAAAAAGCTTTTTTATATATTTTTGGGGGATATTTATTATAACAATAAGTAAAAAATAATGCGTTTTTTTTCAAAATTGTCGCTCTATTTTTGTTTATAGCGCAAAAAATAAAAACCGCAGAGGTGATCAAATACAATGCCAGGTAACTATTTCCACCCACAGAGGTGGAACACCTTTCCACCTACATTCTGTTTCGCCGCTTTCTTCCTCGCTCACCCATTGAGAATTCAGTGTATGTATGCGCTTAGGTCCACTTTAGGATGGAAGATGTTCCTGTGAGATTCAAATGAAGCTTTAATTCTGAATAGGAGAATGTACATATCAAACTGATGCTGTCATTTGGTAGAAAGTCCTTAGTCAGGGCCATCTTTAACATTGATTGGACACTGGGCAATCATTTTCCTGGGCCCCTCCCCCTCGCCCCCCCCCCCCCCCCCCCCACTATGCAGTTTATCTCTCCACCTGCTCTGAGACATACAATAAATAGCAGGTACACTCAAAATCAGTTTACTGCAGCAATTGCAATTGGTTGTCAGAGGTTACAGCATACCATTACCCCTTACTGACTGGTTGCTAGATGTTACAGCACACATTATGGCTCCCCGATTAGTTGCTAGAGGTTATAGCAAATCATTTATATGTGCTATGTGCTGATTATTTGCTAGAGGTTATTGCACATCGTAATTAATCATCCACTGGTTGCTAGAGGTTACTGCACATCAGTACCACTCCCTAATTGGTTGCTAGAGGTTACTGCACATGCTTACTGCACATTGATTGGTTGCTAGTGCAGGGCTCGACAAAACCCGGGCGCCAGGTCGCATTTGCGACTAGAAATAGCGACCTCACGCCTGGGGCAGCACAGCTGGGGGTATCCTGTCTCTGTGGACCCCCCCAGCGTGATCGCGTCGGGCCGTTCCGCCGGCGGCCGAAAATTTAGGCCGCGGCTTTGAGGCCTTCTGCGGTCCTATGATTCCTTCTGGAATCTAGCGCCCTCTTGTGGTCGCCGTTGGTATGACAAACCAGCAATGCTAATAAAGCTTCCTCTGCCTGTTTTATATTACCTGCCTCTTCTTCCCTTTATTTAGAACCCCCTAAACATTATATATATTTTTTATTCTAACACCCTAGAGAATAAAATGGTGGTTGTTGCAATACTGTCTGTCACACCGTATTTGTGCAGCGGACTTACAAGCGCACTTTTGTTGGGAAAAATAATTTAGTTAATAAAAAAATAAGACAACAGTAAAGTTAGCCCAATTATTTTTTATATTGTGAAAGATAATGTTACGCCGAGTAAATTGATACCCAACATGTCACGCTTCAAAATTGCACCCGCTTATGGAATGGCGACAAACTTTTACCCTTTAAAATCTCCATAGGCGACGTTTAAAAAAATTCTACAGGTTGCACGTTTTGAGTTACAGAGGAGGTCTGGGGCTAGAATTATTGCTCTCGCTCTACCGATCACGGCGCTACCTCCTATGTGTGGTTCGAACACCGATTTTATATGCGGGCAGGACAGGGCGCGTTTAAAAATTATTATTTTTTCTTCTTATTTTAACTTTTTTTTTTTTTTTTTTTTTTTCACTGTTCTTTTATTTTTATTCTTATTACAAGGAATGTAAAAATCCCTTGTAATAGAAAAAGCATGACAGGTCCTCTTAACCACTTTCAGACCGGACCAATTTGCTGGTCAAAGACCAGACCACTTTTGCGATTCGGCACTGCGTCGCTTTAACTGACAATTGCGCGGTCGTGCGACGTGGCTCCCAAACAAAATTAACGTCCTTTTTTTCCTACAAATAGAGCTTTCTTTTGGTGGTATTTGATCACCCCTGCGGTTTTTATTTTTTGCGCTATAAACAAAAATAGAGCGATAATTTTGAAAAAAAACGCATTATTTTTTACTTTTTGTAATAATAAATATCCCCCAAAAATATATAAAAAAACATTTTTTTCCCTCAGTTTAGGCCGATACGTATTCTTCTACATATTTTTGGTAAAAAAAATCGCAATAAGCGATTATTGATTGGTTTGCGCAAAAGTTATAGCGTTTACAAAATAGGGATAGTTTTATAGCATTTTTATTAATAATTTTTTATTATTTTTTTTTTACTAGTAATGGCGGCGATCTGCGATTTTTATTGTGACTGCGACATTGTGGGGGACCCATCGGACATTTTTGACACATTTTTGGGACCATTGTCATTTATACAGTAATCACTGCTATATAAATGCAGTGATTCCTGTGTAAATGACACTGGCAGTGAAAGGGTTAACCAGTGGGTGGCAGTGTAGGGGTTAAGTGTTCCTAGGGGTGTGTTACTAACTGTGGGGGGGTTGGGCTTTCATTTAGTGTACACTGATCTCTGCTCCAATCACATGGAGCAGAGATCAGCGTCACTAGTTGCTAGGCAGAAATGGAAAAATGTTGTTTATACAGCATTTCCTCCATTAGGCCGCTCCGTGAGACGATCGCGGGGATGCCCGCGGCGATCGAGTCCGCGGGTCCCGCGACCGGACTCACGGGGGTCCCGACCAGCGCGGGAGCGCGCCGCCGGCGGCGCGCTCCCGATGGCACGGCGGCAACGAATATTGGACGTACATGTACGCCAATATGCCTGCCCGTGCCATTCTGTCGACGTACATCGTCGTGCGCTGGTCGGGAAGTGGTTAAATATGAGATCTGGGGTCAGAGAGACCTCGGATCTCATATTTACACTAAAATGCAATTGAAAAAAAAATTGTCATTTGAAAAAAATAAATAAATAAAATGTCCCTCTAAGAGCTATGGGCAATGACTTGGAGACGGGGGGGGGGGGGGGGGGGCGGCGGCGCTGCTATCTTCCCCTCACTCGTCTCCATGTCAGGCCAGGGACAGGTCCGGATCGCCGTCACGGACCTGGCTCCTAACTTTTTAAGCTGGCTCCTAGATTCCAAGCAAATTTGTCAACCCCTGTGCTAGTGGTTACTGCACATTATAACCATTCACCCATTGGTTGCTAGAACTTACTGCACATCATTACTGCTCACCCATTGGTTTCTAGAGGTTACAGCACATTATTACTGCTCACTGATTGGTTGCTACAGGTTACTGCACATCCTTGCCGTAAACTTATTGGTTTACAGAGGTTACAGGTGTTACTCTTGGTGTCAGAGAGAGCTGCTCCAGGACTGCACCTGACTGGTCCACTGAGCCGTCAGCCACCGGGAAACTCCAGGTAGTCCCGATGGCCAGTACATGCCTGGTCATAGCTGGTTAGCAATAAAATATTTACAATTTACTCTGTCCAGTCTCTGCTCTTATCTCTCATCTCAGAATAAAGTAGGAACATCAACATGAAGTACAATTATAATCTCAAAAATTATTAAAACCAATCAAATGAACTCCAGTGGATGATGTACACTGTGCACAGTACACAGCAACACAGATTCCGAAAATTGCAGAGGATGAACGGCGCCTGCGCTGTGAGTCCAGGTTCTATCCCCACCATCCAAGTGGACATAGAATAGGAATATAAAAGAGCCGAGTGCAGAGAGGCCGAGCCCGAAGCGTGGCGAGCGGCCCTCTAATATTCACAACCCTATGTCCGCTTGGATGGTGGGGCTACCACCTCCACTCACGGCGCAGGTGCCGTTCAGATTCGGAGATTTTCCGAAGCTCCGTCTGCTCCGTACTGCGCATGCGCAGTACGGGGCGGACACTATATGATGCCAGGACACTATCTGCCAGAACACCGGCACTCTTTTGTCTTGGGGGTGGGGCCCTGCCCTGAAGCACCCCCCCCCATGTTGAGGGCATGTGGCCTGGTACGGTTCAGGAGGGGGGATGCTTGCTCACCCCCCCTCTTTCCAGAAATGCATGCTCGGATATGGGTCTGGAATGGGGGGGGGGGAACCATACACCATTTAAAAATTTTGGCGTGAGGGTTCCCCTCAAAACCCATAACAGACCCAAAGGGTCCATTTATTAGTGTTTTTCGTTGCCAGCAAATGTTTTGTTTACATTCAGCTGTCAGTGGGGAACCCTGCAGACATCACATTGGTGGCGCCGACCAATCAGAACCCGTGTAGCCCGTCCTCTCAGCGGGGATGAAGAAGAGAGAAAGCTGAGAGGATTTCTAAGCGCCTGGAGCCGTGAGGCGGCTATGCCGGGGCTCAGAACGGGCGATCGCCTTCAATGCAGGTCAGCGGGACTTGGGGGGGGGGGGCGAGGTGGGGGGGGGTCCTGCGTAAGTGCGCCTTTCAGATTTTTCTGTAAAGGTGAATTTACACTTTAAGGATGCTGGCGGCTGCCCACTCCTTAACAACCTCATACACATTCCTTAAATACCGTATGCCTGGACCAATACTTAAAGAGGAAGTAAACCCTGATGAGTTTACTTCCTCTTTCATTCCCTGCAAAGGTAAAGCATAATGGACATCGCATCGCATCGCATAGTAGTCCATTATGTGTCACTTACTTGACACAGGAGCCAGCGAAGTCACCGCTGTCTCCTGTAGTCCGCCGCATCCATCTTCTCGGTGGGGTCTCGCTGCTCCGCCGCTGTCATTCGGCGAAGCCGCGATGACGTCACTCCCTCGCATGGGCACAGGAGCCGCCACTCGCGGCATATCGCCGTTGACCGCGGTGCGCTGAGTGCGCTTGCGCTCCGCTGTCTACGGCGCATGCGTTGAGACATTGAGAAAAGCTGAATGTTCCCCTCTTACACCCTGATGAACGTACTTCTTATCCTTAGAAAATACAGGCCGGCAACTCGACAGCTTCTCCATAGAAAATAATTAAGCATTACAGCAATAACATCATCCAAAAATTTTGACGCGTTTCAGCCTTAGGCCTTCATGAAAAGCTTTTGATGAAGGCCCAAGGCCGAAACGCGTCAGTATTTTGGATGATGTTATTGCTGTAATGCTTAAATACATATTTTCTATGGAGAAGCTTTCGAGTTTCCCAGGCCTGTACTTTCTATGGATCTTTTGTGAGCTTAATTAGCCAGGGCACCGACTACTCTACACACCAACTATACTATATAGCGGTAGAGCTTGGGTGAGTGTTTCTCTTGCTACTTTAGGCTGGATTTGCACCTATGGCATTTTTAGTGCTTTTTGCAGATTTGCACTACAGAACGTGGTTCCATAGGAAACCATGTTAAATGGACTGCAGTGCAAATTTGCAAAATGCAAAAAGCACTAAAAATGCCATAGGTGCCTTATAGCTTATGCTGGTTGGAGGTCTGGGCTCTTTGGTAACCACTTACTTTTATTACACTGCATACTCTGTCAACATCCGTAGCAGACGTGTAAAAAAAGCTTTGTTCGTCCTGAAGAAGCAGTCTTTGCCCAGCGAAACGTGTCGAAAAAAGAAACCACCTTGCTGACTCCCCGTGGATGTTTGCGTCTCATCATTTATGTATTTGTGGTTACAGAGTTTGCAGACCAATATGTTTGTTAAATGTGTAACTGATCCCTTTTTTTGGGGGATTTTTTTTTTTTTTTTACGTTTTAATATTGTTACAATAAATGTAATGTTTTTTTATTATACTTTTGGTGTGGCGCTGTTAAAGTCCTATTTAGTTTTGAATTGTTTTGGGGGATGCCTTTGCGCCAGTGTAATTTTTAAACATAATAACGTAAGGACATAATAACATAAAATTTTAGTTTGTAATTATGCACCAGAAGACTTTCTTGTTTAGACGTGAAAATGTGTTACATAATGGTTACCGCAAAACTCACTATATCATTCTCACACACATACACACACACACACACATCCGCATAACAAAATGTTGAGTAATAACAGGAAGGTTGAGTGCTTTAGGGGTTATAAAATGATGCAATAAAGTTTTATGATCTTCACCGGTAGGAGTCAGGTTATGCAATGCACGTGTTGTTGGCATATCTTACACCTCACGGTGCAAACATCTTCCAATTGTAATTAATGTATTGTGTAATGAAGCATGGAAACCACCGAGACCAGAATAATTGGATTTTTAAAACGGCTTACCTGTAAAATCCTTTTCTTGGAGTGCATCATGGGACACAGAGCCTAAGTCATTCCTTAATGGGTTATTGGCCACCTTCAGGTGATGGACACTGGCATACCCAAATACAGGAAGTTCACTCCCCCTATATAACCCCTCCTCCTTCCAGGAGCACCTCAGTTTTTGTAGCAAAGCAATGTACTTACACCCCATAAAAGAGGGGAGGGACCTCTGTGTTCCACGATGTACTCCAAGAAAAGGATTTTTACAGGTAAGCTGTTATAAAAATCCTATTTTCTTTATCGTACATCATGGGACACAGAGCCTTAACCACTTACAGACCGGACCATTTTGCTGGTCAAAGACCAGACCACTTTTTGTGATTCTGCACTGCGACGCTTTAACTGACAATTGCGCGGTCGTGGCGACGTGGCTCCCAAACAAAATTGACATCCTTTTTTTCCCCCACAAACAGAGCTTTCTTTTGGTGGTATTTGATCACCCCTGCGGTTTTTATTTTTTGCGCTATAAACAAAAATAGAGCGACAATTTGGAAAAAAACTCATTATTTTTTACTTTTTGTTATAATAAATATCCCCCAAAAATATCTAAAAAAACATTTTTTTTCCCTCAGTTTAGGCCGATACGTATTCTTCTACATATTTTTGGTAAAAAAAAATCGCAATAAGCGATTATTGATTGGTTTGCACAAAAGTTATAGCGTTTACAAAATAGGGGATAGTTTTATGGCATTTTTATTAATAATTTTTTATTATTTTTTTTTTTACTAGTAATGGCGGCGATCAGCGATTTTTATTGTGACTGCGACATTATGGCGGACACATCGGACATTTTTGGGACCATTGTCATTTATACAGCAATCAGTGCTATATAAATGCAGTGATTCCTGTGTAAATGACACTGGCAGTGAAGGGGTTAACCAGGGGGGGGGGCAGTGTAGGGGTTAAGTGTTCCTAGGGGTGTGTTACTAACTGTGGGGGGGTTGGGCTTTCATTTAGTGAACACTGATCTTTGCTCCAATCACATGGAGCAGAGATCAGCATCACTAGTTGCTAGGCAGAATGGAGAAATGCTGTTTACACGGCATTTCCTCCATTCAGCCGTCCCGTGAGACAATCGCGGGTATGCCCGCGGCGATCGAGTCCGCGGGTCCCGCGACCGGACTCACGGGGGTCCCGACCAGCGCGGGAGCGCGCCGCCGGCCGCGCGCTCCCGATGGCAGGGCGGCATTGAAGATTGGACGTACATGTACGCCAATATGCCTGCCCGTGCCATTCTGTCGACGTACATCGGCGTGCGCTGGTCGGGAACCGGTTAAGTAATAACTTAATGGGACATCCCATAACAATGCTACTTGAGGGGAGGGAGAGACAACCCGGAGGGGACCCCCAGACTTGAGGACTTATATTGGTGCCTGCAGCAGACTGCGCCCGAAGGCGATATCCTCATTCCTCCTTAGATCTACCTGATAACATTTTGTGAATGTATGTACTGAAGACCAAAGTTGCGGCCTTGCAGATCTAAGCCATGAAGGCCTGGTGATGCACCGCCCAAGAAACACTAACCGACCTGGTAGAGTGCGCCTTAACTTGAAAACAGGGGAATCTTACCCCTTAAATCATAAGTTTGAATTATTACTTGTCGAATCCACTTAGCGACAGTAGATTTCGACTGCCTGTCCTTTCTTAGGACCCTCTGGCAGAATAAATAAGACATCAGTCTTACGAATCTGTGCAGTTGTCTTTAATAGACATGTGCAAAAGGAAAAAATTCGTTTAGTTTTGTTTCGTTTTAATTAGTTAATTCATTAATTTCGTTTAGTTATATTCGTTAACTTCCTTAAATTCGTTTTCGGATTTCGTTTAGTTTTCTACCGAATTCGAAAAATCGGCCACATTCGAAAATATTTCTACCAAATTCGAAATGATTTCAACATGATTCGACATTATTTCAACCACATTCGAAAATATTTTGTGACCCGACTTTAGGGCCATGTATCTCGGGGTCACTTGGTGCTAGAAACTCCAAATTTGGATATGTTGTAGTGCTAGTACGATTGTGTTTGCATACCAAATTTGGGGTTTCTAGCTATAAGTGACCCCGAGATATGTGGCCCCAAAATCGGGTCGCAAAATGTTATTCTCTGCTCTAATAACTAATAACATTTTGCGACCCGATTTTGGGGCCACATATCTCGGGGTCACTTATAGATAGAAACCCCAAAGTTGGCATGCAAACACAATAGTACTAGCACTACAACATATCCAAATTTGGAGTTTCTTTTTTTTTTTTTTTCCAAAAAGTATTTTATTTATTCAAACAAACAGTAATTACAAAAGCCAACAGAGGCAAAAGAAAAGTGACACAAGTACATAAACCAAAATGATTGTTCAGTCTCCTATGAGTACAATTAATGAAACAATGCGTATACATAGCAATAAGCTCACCTCCTAGTAATGAGCGGTATGGACTCGAGAAACAGATTGTCGCACAGATGGTGGGGAAGCTCTGTATGAGGCCTCGAGTATTCGTTCTACATTGCATGTTAGGGAGATAAAGTGTTTTGTAGACAGCGGAGATGGCTACGTTGAAGGCTCGTGTGACAAGCTCGGCATGTGAAACGGAGCATAAATAAGTTGGCAAGGTGCATAGGGGGGGGGACATAGTAAGAAGACAGATCAGTTGGGAAGGGGGGGAGGGAGGGGGGGCAAGAAGAGGGGGGGGGGGAGGAGAAGAATAAAAAAAAAAAAAAAATAATAAAATAGAATAGAACAAATGGGCAAAAAAATATAAAGGGGGGGGGGGTACTAGGGGGGAGGGTGGGGATTGTTCGTCTCTGACTCCCTTGCAGGTGTGCCTATCCAATAGATTCTTATGTTCTGTATTCGTAAGGGATTACAAATCTGATCCAAACATTTGGCGTTCTGTGAAAAAGGGGTGGGTGCACAAAGAAGGATATCAATATCTTGTAAATGTGACTGATGAGGTCGAATAACTCATTATTCGTTGGGTTGTCTATTCTATCCTGGGTGGCCTAGTAGATCTAGGTGTCGGGATTACCTAGGGTGTTAAATGTTGTCGTTGCTTGAAAGGATAACCAATCTGCCCATTGTTTGCTAAATTTGGCAGGTGTATCGTGGGCAGTGTGAATAAGTTTTTCCATGTCTGCAATTCTCTGAATCCTGGCGAACCATTCTCTGATTGACGGTGTGGACAAGGATTTCCAGTGCGGGGGTATACATTGCTTTGCCGCGTTGATTAAATGCATTGTTAGAGACTTATGATACCGTTTATGAGAAAGCGGCGAGAGGTGGAGAAGAAATTGTGCTGGTGTGAATGGGATATCAAGATCGGTGATATTGGAGATAGTTTGATGAACCGTTTTCCAAAACGTCTGAAGGGCTGGACACTCCCACCATATATGAAGTAGGGTGCCTTTGGACTGATGGCAACGCCAGCAAGCAGTAGAAACCTCTGGGTTAAATTTATTAAGGATAACCGGAGTGCGATACCATCTGGACTGGATTTTGTATCCATTTTCCTGTGCATACACATTTCTCGTGCCTTTGTGGATGTTTAGGAAAATCTTCTCCCAATTCTCTTCTGAGATCGGGGTCGCTAAGTCTTTTTCCCACTGCTTGCAGGCTTCGCCATCGTTAGCTTTTAAGTTGTCATATAAGAGATTGTGGGTTAGAGAGATAAGATGGGTTTGGGGCGATTTTTGCATACAAAACCTTTCAAAAGAGGTCAGTGGTCTGGAATATTGTGCATCTTTGTCAGTGGATTTAAGGTATTGTGTCATAAGGAGATAGTCCCATGGAGGAATGGGTGGATGCTCAACTGTTAAGGATAATTGATGAGCTGAAAGGAGTTTGCCTCGACGGTACAATTGGTGTGCTCTGGGGTATTTTTCCGGCCAGTGTTTAGTCAAGTACCGTTCGTGCATGCCCGGGGGAAAGTCAGGGTTCAGTTTCAATGGAGTCATTGGGCCCGGAGTCGAGGATATGGATGTTTTTCGACATATTTGGTGAAAATATTGCAAGGTCGGGCCAATCAATGGGTGTACCAGTATATCTCTTGGGACGTGTTTCAGGGGTATCCAAGGGAGGGTGTTCAGATGTAAGTCAGTAAAAGAAGCCTCTAGATTTATCCAGTCTTTTCGAGCCGAGTGCAGGTTCCAATCAAGAATTCTTGTGAGATGTACTGCTATATTATAGTTAGAGAGATTAGGAAGGCCTATGCCTCCGAGATGTTTTGGACGAGTAAGCGTGAGAAATTTTGTTCTAGGTGAACGACCACCCCAGAGAAATTTAGAGCAGATACTGTTGTATGTGCGGAAGTATGAGGGGGGAATCTTTATAGGGATAGTTTGCAAGACATATAATAATCTAGGTAACGCATTCATTTTTAGAACAGCGGCCCTACCAAACCAAGAAATTGTGGACTTATTCCATGATTGAAGGTCAGATTCCAGTTTGGACAGAAGAGGGAGGTGATTTTTGGCATATAAGTCTGTGAGTTGTGTGGGAAGTTGAATCCCTAGATAAGTGATCGATTCCTTTTTCCAAATGAAGGGGAAATTACTCTTGCATTGATCTACAATGTGTTGTGGGAGGGATATGTTAAGGGCAAAAGATTTTGAAAAGTTTATTTTGAGATTGGACAAGTCTTGGAACTCTTGAAACGTTTGTAAAAGGTTCGGGAGAGAGATGATTGGGTTCGTAAGGAAAAGTAAGATGTCATCTGCGAAAGCAGCGTATTTATATTCCCTGGTGGGTGCTTGGATGCCCTGGATGTTAGTATTGAGTGTTAGTTGTCTAAGAAGAGGCTCAAGCGTGAGAATGAAAAGAATGGGGGATAAGGGGCACCCCTGTCTCGTTCCATTACCGATGTGGAAGGCATTCGACAGGGTACGGTTGACTCTTACCTTAGCTGTTGGGTTCGTGTATAGGGAGAGAATCATTTCTGATATACGTGGTCCGAGTCCTATTGCTGCTAGTACTGCTCCCATATAATCCCACGCTACCCTGTCGAATGCCTTCTCTGCATCTAGCGAAAGGAAAAGGCTCTTCTGTTTGGTCCGGGAAATAAGTTGGTGTATATTAATGGCTTTAAGGGTATTATCCCTGGCCTCTCTACCAGGGACAAAGCCTACTTGGTCATAGGATATGAGAGAGGGGAGGTAGGGCAGCAATCGATTGGCTAATATTTTGGAGAATATTTTTAAATCAACATTTAAGAGCGAAATCGGGCGGTAGTTACATGGGAGGGTGGGGTCTTTACCTTCTTTGGGAATGACTACAACGTGGGCTTCTAGCATGCCTTGCGTGAAAGGACTAGAGGGGGAGATGGAGTTGAATGCTCGTAAAAATGGGGTTTTTAAGATTTCTGAGAAGGTTTTATAATAAGTGGTAGGGAGGCCGTCCGGGCCTGGGCTTTTGCCTGCTTTTGATTGTTTTAGGGCGTCATTCCATTCTTGCTCCGTGATCGGCGAGTCAAGATTGGTGGCCACCTCAGCAGAGATTTTATCCGGGGCAAAGAGTTCCAGGAACGCTTTGATAGCGGAATCTCGTTGAGGATCTGGATGCTTGTTGGGTTCAGAGCCTTTTAAGTTATACAGCGAGGAGTAGTATCTTTCAAATTCTGTAGCTATGTCTCTATTATGGGTCAATTGGGTACCTGCAGGGGAGTGTAAGTGGTGGATTGTGTTGTGGGCTCTTTTTTTGCGTAATGCTTGTGCGAGGAGATGGCTGCTTTTGTTGCCAAATTCATAAAAGAGTTTTTGAGATAGTGCATAATTTTTCTTAATGGAACTATTCAGCTCATCTCGTATGAGCTGGCGTGTTTCGGTCAGTTCTAGAAGGGTTGTTTGAGCTAGAGAACTCTTATGGGTGGATTCCAGTTTGGCTAATTTTTTAAACAAGGCCGCAAGTTTGGCTTTTTTTTCTTTTTTGATGGAGGCCGACAGGGAGATCATTTTGCCTCTAATCACACATTTGTGTGCTTCCCATTGGGTAAGTTTGGATGTGTCAGGAGTGTCATTGTCCGCAAAGTAATTCGTGAGACATTCTCGAATCTGTTGTTCAAATACCGGGTTTGTAAGAATAGTTGGGTCGAGTCTCCATATGTATGAGTGTTCTAGCGTCTCTGGAAATGTAAGTGTCATAGTGACGGGATGATGGTCAGAAAAGGTCATCTGATCAATGGTAGCTGTCGACAGATATGCTAAGTCTTGTTGGGTGACGAAAAGGTAGTCTAATCGTGAGTATTTGTTGTGGGGAGTAGAGAAGTACGTGAAGTCTTTTACAGTAGGGTTAATGGTTCACCAGGAGTCATGGAGCAGTAATTCCCATAGACATTTCTTAATTTGTTTGATTGCCCTATAAGGTATGTGGGAGTTGCCAGAGGATGTGTCTAGCAAGGGGTCAAGAGGGACGTTTAGGTCTCCCCCAAAAATCAGGATTCCTGCTTGAAAGGAAAGCAATTTACTGGAAACATCACGGAAGAAGGGAACTTGGTTCGAATTTGGGCTGTATACATTTGCTAGGGTAATCGGTCTATTTCCAATGTGACCTTTAAGGAAAAGAAACCTGCCTTGCTCATCAATCAATTTATCGGAAATCTGCACCGGGATTCGTTTGGAAAGGAGGATTGAGACTCCTTTAGATTTAGAAATGGGGGAGGTTGCATGAAAAACGTGTGGGTAGAGATTGTTAGTTAATTTAGGAATGTTTTTGGAACTGAAGTGAGTTTCTTGTATGAAGACCACGTCAGCTTTTTTGCAACGTAATAGTGAGAACAATTGCGAGCGTTTTTCAGGCGTATTCAGCCCATTGGCGTTAAGTGTCAGCACTTTCATAGATTGGTGTATTGTCTTATTCATCTGAGGCGCCATGTCCGTGGGGAGGGTGACAAACTATTTCTAAGGGGCTGGGTCAGGGGGAGTCAGAGACGAACAACAAAACAGAAAAAAAAAAAAAAAAAAAAAAAAGGGGGGGGGGGGAGAAGGGGGGGGTAAGAGAATGAGATGAAGAAGTAGAGTAAGAGAGGTGAAGGAGTGTTCAGGGGGAGTGGGAATGGGAAGGGGGGCTTCCCAGGTAAGGGAAGTTTGGGAGAAAACGGAAGTGGGGGTTAGCCTGCAACCCCACTATATATTACTGGGGTACCGATAAGGGCAGCGGTTCCCACAGAAACCGCTTCTTGGGAGAGTGGTAGGAAATGCCTCACAAGGTGGGTGAGTTCCTCGCTCCTGTGAGGTCAAGGTGCTTATGGCTTGGGGTAAAATACCGGTCTGAATTAGTATTCAGCCCAGAGCAGTGCTCAAGGCCAGATTTGGGAAAATTAAGTTTCGAGGGTACAGTCATGGTGAGAGATGAGGTGGATAGCGTGAGAATATGGGGGGAGTATAGAGAGGGTCTATTGCCGGATGGGGCAATCGCTTAGACAGATACATGTGATTATGGTATGGTGGTGCAGCGGATCCATCAGTCATATGGATCTACCAGGATCCCAATGAAGGGGGTCAGAAGGTTTAAACGGTAACTGACAGAAGGATAACAGTGACAGCTATGAGTAATGAGATGCATGTACTAAGAAATGAGATCATGTCACGTCATGTCACAAACTAGTAAGGGCATTGGTAAAATGTGCCCAATCATGAAACCAGATAAATACCTATAAACTAGGGTATATAACATAACAATCTAGGCACATAAATGATGAAAAATCAGTGCTAACCTTTTAAATTGCACCTGAAGGGTGTGCTAATCCGTGAAAAAGGCATTTCATACATGACATCATGAGTAGTAGTCTGTCAGCCTCAATAAAGGCCGAATCGGAAGGTGGGAGGTCCTTACCGGATAGAATAGACAGTTGCACTTCACAATGAAGAGGACCAGACCAAGTAGGGGGGCAAATATTACTGCCGTAGAGAAGAACCTCCCATCAACCGAGTCGGAACCTAGAAAACCACACAAACAAAAAGAAAAAAAATGAACACACTATAGAGGTAGTTCCTAGGTTAGATATCTCCATTAATGTAGGAGCATAAACCATTGAGGCTCAAAGGCATGAGGAACCTACTAATATTCTGCTGAAAGCAACTTTATCATTTTCACGAGAAAGAAGAGTAAAGGGGTGTGAGCGTGGAAAGCAGGAAGAGAACAGGAGAGGAATAGCAGAGGTAGTTTTAGAAAATAAGAAGGAGCAGGACAGAAGTGATGTGAGAACCCAATTATCAAAAGAAACGTTACGGACAGGGGGGTCTGGTCAGAAAAGGACCAGAGATCCCCAGTTCGTGTAAGTTGAATAACCTTCATCTGTCGGGTTAATAAATCATTTATGCCTCCATCGTCTTAGTGTACAAGTAGCTGTAAACACAACAATGTTATCTAGGGCCTAGGAGAGGCTGGTTACCGAACTCAGGGACAGTAGAGCACAACCGTCTTGTCATCATAAGCGAGACTCTAGGGCCCGGATATGTCCACATTGGGGTGAAACTTCAAGTCGTTCCTCCTGAAGTAAGCTGGGTCTTAGTCCAGCTGGGAGGGACACAATACATGTCACATATGTGGGTGAGGGTAGAAATAGAATGTGGATCAAAACAGATTGATGCAGCCCTGTTAGGTGCAGAGGGAATCAAAAAGCAAGTGACACAAATTGAGTACCTCCCTGTATCAGATGATGGTCAGCGTCAAGTTAGTTGAGACGTGCTTTACGGTGTGCTGGTGAGGCAAAGGGGCTGCCATTTCTTGGTGCACTCCGATCTTTCGGTGGAGTGTGGGGCAGTGGTGGGTGGGTTCTTCTGCGTCCACCATTAGCGTTGCCCTCCTCGTGAATACCATCCATAGAAGTTGCTCTCCTGGGTATGGGTAGACGGAAATCGCTATACCAATCCGGCAAGTCCACTAGTGGTATGCCCATTATCTCGCAAAAGTGGTCGATGTCTTCCGGTACCTTCAGGTTCGCTGTGCGTCCTAGATGTGTTGCGGACAAGCAAAAGGGGAATTTCCAGCGGTAGACAATTGATCTAGCCCGTAGAACTTCTAGGAGGGGTTTCAGTTCTCGTCTGCGCTGCAAAGTAATGCTGGATAGATCCTGGTATATTTTAATGGAGGCTCCTTGAAATGATATCTGGTTGCGATTCCTCGCTTTGCGGAGTATTTCCTCCTTGAGATGATAATCAATGAGGCAACAAACTGCATCTCTCGGTGGATCAGTGTCTCTGCCGCGCGGGCGTAATGCTCTGTGGAGCCGTTCAAACGAGATTGGTGTGTCAAGGGGTCTTTCCAGCAGATCATTAAATATGGCCGTGACAGATTGTGATAGTTGGGTGGGATCAATGGATTCTGGGATGCCTCTTACCCTCAGATTTCGTCGTCTCCCACGATTGTCAAGGTCCTCCATGTGGCGATTGATCTCTCTCAGATGAATAGAATGAGATTCAGTCACTTGTTGTACTTGACATAGTGCAGTGTCATGGCGGTGTTGTGCTTCCTCCACCTCTTCCACTCTGATAGCTATAGCCTGCATATCAGCCCTCATATCTGTGATTGCTGCCATCAGGGTGGATTTAATGTCCGCCGCAACGCTGCGGAGATCCTCTATGCTGACAGGAGGGGGATTGGGAGCTTCCATCTCTGCTCCCAGAGATCTACAGGCACCTGAGCGGGACGGGCTGCGACTGGGAGCGCGTGTGCCCTGAGGTGTATCTGGCTGTGAGGCCTGTGAGGAGGAGGCTGGCGTGCTGCCTCTAGGCCGCGGCCCGAAGAGCGCGGGGATGCGGCGGCCGTTCGTGGATTCGGGACCCAGCGGTGATCGGGAGCGGGTGGCGGAGTTGCTGCGGGCTGGTCTCACCATCACTGACCCTCGTAGCTGCGGGATATCGGTAAGGCTGGACCTCGTGGAGCGGGAGCTCTGCTCTTACACGTCCATCTTGGAACGGATCCAGGCCACGCCCCCCAAATTTGGAGTTTCTAGCACCAAGTGACCCCGAGATACATGGCCCTAAAGTCGGGTCACAAAATATTTTCGAATGTGGTTGAAATAATGTCGAATGCGGTTGAAATAATTTCGAATCATGTCGAATTCATTCAAATTCATTTGTTATATTTCTTTCGTATTCGTTGTAATTTGTTATTTTCTTGGTGCTAGAAACTCCAAATTTGCATATGTTGTAGTGCTAGTATTATTGTGTTTGCATACCAGATTTGGGGTTTCTAGCTATAAGTGACCCCGAGATATGTGGCCTCAAAATCGGGTCGCAAAATGTTATTAGTTATTAGAGCAGAGAATAACATTTTGCGACCCAAATTTAGGGCCACATATCTCGGGGTCACTTATAGCTAGAAACCCCAAATTTGGTATGCAAACACAATAATACTAGCACTACAACATATCCAAATTTGAAGTGTCTAGCACCAAGTGACCCCGAGATACATGGCCCTAAATTCGGGTCACAAAATATTTTCGAATGTGGTTGAAATAATGTCGAATGCAGTTGAAATAATTTCGAATGCAGTTGAAATAATTTCGAATCATGTCGAATTAATTCGAATTCATTCGTTATATTTCTTTCGTATTCGTTGTAATTTGTTATTTTTTTATTCGGACATTCGGATGCATCCGAATGCCCGAAAGATGCAAAATTCATCCGAATTTCGATTCGTTACGAAACGAATTGCACAAGCCTAGTCTTTAAATAGACTTTTACTGCTCTCACCACATCAAGACAATGTAGTGACTTCTCTTCCCTGGAACATGGTTTTGGAAAAAACGATGGCAGGACAATATCTTGGTTCAGGTGGAAACCTGAGACCACTTTTGGTAAAAAAACCTAGATGAGAGCGTACCGCCACTCTGCCCTCATGAGTAATCAAATATGGCTCTTTACAAGAAAAAGCAACGAATTCCAAAAATCCTTCTTGCTGAGGTTATAGCAACCAAAAATACCAGCTTCCTTGTCAGAAGGACTAAGGGAAGATGCTGTATCGGTTCAAATGACATTTTTTGTAACACTGACAAAACTAAGTTCAAGTCCCAATGGCTCAAAGGTGATTTCACTGGCGGATTAATCCACATCACCCCTTGTATAAAACCCCGGATTAAAGAACGCATAGCAAGCGGTTTTTGGAATAAAATCGATAAAACTGAGACTTGGCCCTTAGTAGTACTCAGGGTCAACTTCATCTCTACCCCTAATTGTAGAAAGGTAAGAATTCTGCCTATGATATATCTCAGAGGGTGCCAGCCCTTGGATTCACACCAGAAAACATAAGCCCTCCAGACCCTATAATATATAGTTCTGGAAGCTGGCTTCCTTGCATTAATCAAAGTAGAGATAACTGACCCGGAAAGCCCACGTTTCTTCAGAATGTGGGTTTCAATAGCCAGGCCGTTAAATTTAGCATTCGTAAAGTAGGATGGAATATCGGCCCCTGTGAGAGCAGGTCTGGCCTTAGTGGAAGGGACCATGGATCCTCCACTGCCATCTTTACCATTTCTGCGTACCATGACCTTCTGGACCATGCTGGTGCTACCAGAATTACCGGCTTTCTTTCCAGCTTGATCCTGCAAAGAAGCCATGGCAGCAACTGAATATGGGGAAATGAATAGATCAGTAAGAACTGATCCCATGGGGTTACCAGCACATCTGTTCTGCATTCGAGTGGATCTCCTGTCCTGGACACAAAGTTGACTAACTTCATTTTGAATCTGGACGCTAGAAGATCTACGTCCGGAGTCCCTCATCTTTTGGCAAACAGCCCGAAAAAATGTCAGGGTGAGGAAACCATTCCCCCAGGAATAACTGCCGGCGACTTAAGTAGTCCACCTGCCAATTCTCTATTCCCGGAATGAAGACTGCCGATAGGCACGGAATATTCCTTTCTGCTCAAGTTAGAATCTGGTTCAACCTCTCTCTGCGCTGAGAGACTCTTGGTACCTCCTTGGTGATTGATATAGACCACAGCCGTGGCATTGGCAGATTCAGTGGCGGCTGGTAAAGTTTTAGGATGGGGGGGGGGGGGGGCGCAAGACCCCACCCCTCCTGATTTGGCCCCTCCCGCTTATCATAAGCCACACCCCTTATAGAATTCACATCATATACCAGGCTTCACATTATACACGGGGCTCTGCACATCATATACCAGGCTGCACATTATACCTAGGGCTCTACTAAAGCATCCTGTAAATCGCACATATATGCATTCTGCAACTTGTAAATCATACATATCTGCATTCTGCAACCTGTAAATTGCACATATCTGCATTCTGTAAATTGCACATAACTGCATTCTACAAACTGTAAATTGCACATATCTGCAAACTGTAACTGCATTCTGTGTGTGTGTGTGTTCAGTTTTGCCACTGACCACCGAATAAGAAAGATCATGTTGTTGAGCGGGGGGAGGGGGTGCCGACCTCCGAATAAAAACCAGAGAGATGACAAGCAGGGGGGGGGGGGGGTGAGGTGTCCTGCCGCCGACCAGCGAAAGTGTGCAGGTGATAAGTGAACGCACTGCTGTTAAGAGGGGGGGGGGGTTCTGCTGCCGAACAATGAAAAGCATGGCTTACCTGCTCCTCTTCACTTCCTGGAGTGACATCAGAAGCACCGCCCATATAACTGAAAGTGCAAGTCTATGCACTCGCCGCCCGGCCAGGACACCGCGCCGGAAGCTGTGGCGCGATTGACTGCGCCACAGAGCCATTTTTTTGGGGGCAAGTGAAGCGCAGCGTCTGCAATCTCGTGATTGCACAGGCGTGGCGCATCCCATATTGCATTGCGCCCGACGCCCGGTGCCAGGACACAGTGCACTAAAGGACATTTAAAACATTTTTTTTTTTAAGGGACATGCTTAAATAATTTTATTTTATTTTTTTCATTTTATGTACGGGCCGCCACTGGTCAGATTGGAGCCTGACAGGACAATCCCTTAACCTGGAAGTCCAGGCCTTCAGAGCCAGATGCACTGCCCAAATCTCTAGGATGTTGATGGTCAAGGTTCTTTCGGTTCCTAACCACTGTTCCTGTGCAGTCGTCTTCTCTATTACTGCTCCCCAGACTGAAAGTCTGGCATCTGTTGTTACTACTTTCTAGATAATTGGTCTGAAGGATTTTCCTTTCAGCAGATTCTGGGTTAGTAACCACAAACTGAGACTTTGGGACACTCTTGGGGTCAGCTGCATTGGCAAGTCCAAAGCTTGGATCATTTTGTTCCAAGCAAACAGGATACTGTTTTGCAACAGTCTCGAATGGAACTGGGCATAGGGGACTGTTCCGAATGAAGCAGTGGCGGAATTATAGGGGTCGCTGAGATCGCCAAGGCGACCCTAATGCTGCAGGGGGCCCTTGAGGGCAACTGTGCGGGGAGCTCGGAGTCATCACACTGATTACAACTAAAGTCACCGCCTCATTTAAAGTCCCAACGTTCTCTTTTTCTTCTAAAGTGAAAGTACAGTGTGTGCTGTGCTCTTTGTCTCCCCCTACAGTGCAGTACCCGGGAGGAAGAGGTAAGATAAAAAAAGCAATGCCGTTTTTTAAAAGACTTTCTGTATGTATGCGTGTGTGTGTATGTATGTATGTGTGTACATGTGTGTGTATGTATGTATGTATGTATGTGTGTGTATGTATGTATGTACATGTGTGTGTATGTATGTGTATGTATGTATGTATGTGCGTGTGTGCTTGTATGTGTGTGCATGTGTGTGTATGTGTGTGCATGTGTATGTGCGTGTGTGCATGTGTGTGTGTGTATGTGTATGTATGTATGTGTGTGCATGTGTGTGTGCATGTGTATGTGCATGTGTATGTGTTTGTGGGTGTATGTGCATGTATGTGTATGTATGTGTGTATGTGTGTGTATGTGCATGTGTGTAGATGGCAAGCGGGCGGGGGGCACACTGGGGGCATTCAAGGGCACACTAGCATTTGATGGGCACAGTGGCAGCATTTGATGGCACACTGGCAGCGTTTGGCACAGTGGCTGCAATTGATGGCACAGTGGCAGCGTTTATTGGCTGCAATTGATGGCACAGTGGCAGTGTTTGGCACAGTGGCTGCGTTTGATGGGCACAGTGGCAGCATTTGGCACAGTGGCAGCGTTTGATGGCACAGTGGCTGCAATTGATGGCACAGTTTTAGCATTTAAGGGCACAGTGGCAGCGTTTGGCACAGTGTCTGCAATTGATGGCACAGTGGCAGCGTTTGAGGGCACAGTGGCAGTGTTTGATGGCACAGTGGCAGTGTTTGAGGACACAGTGGCAGCGTTTGAGGGCACAGTGGCAGTACTTGATGACACAGTGGCAGCGTTTGATGGCACAGTGACAGCGTTTGATGGCACAGTAGTGGCATTTGATTGCACAGTGGCAGCGTTTGGCACAGTGGCTGCAATTGATGGCACAGTGGCAGTGTTTGATGGCATAGTGGCAGAATTTGATGGCACAGTGGCAGCATTTGATGGGCACAGTGGCAGCATTTCATGGCATAGTGGCAGAATTTGATGGCACAGTGACAGCATTTGATGGACACAGTGGCAGCATTTGATGGCATAGTGGCAGAATTTGATGGCACAGTGGCAGCGTTTGGCACAGTGACTGCAATTGATGGCACAGTGGCAGCATTTAATGGCACAATGACAGCATTTCATGGAACAGTGGCAGCATTTGCTGGGCACAGTAGCAGCGTTTGGGCACAGTGGCAGCGTTTGGGCACAGTGACTGCAATTGATGGCACAGTGGCAGCATTTAATGGCACAATGACAGCATTTCATGGAACAGTGGCAGCATTTGTTGGGTACAGTAGCAGCGTTTGGGCACAGTGGCAGCGTTTGGGCACAGTGGCTGCGTTTGGGCACAGCGGCTGCGATTGATGGCACAGTGGCTGCATTTGAGGGTACAGTGACAGCGTTTGACAGCACAGTGGCTGCATTTGATGATTTTTTTTTAAAAAAAATTTGGGCCCCCCAAAAATTTTGAGCACCAGCCGTCACTGTTTATGTATGCACATTTTATGTATGCGCGTTTAATCCTGGGCAATTTTCTCAAAAAAAAAAAATCTGTGATTTTTTTTCTAAAACTCGATTCACAATTCGAATCAAGTTTTTTTTTTTTTGATAGACACCGCGCCAGTCCTGAGGAGCCCTCGCGGACTAGGCTGATGCCACGGCATCACCTAAAAACTCCTGCCCACAGCTCCTCAGGACCGGGGCGGTGTCAGCGCTGGTCCTGGTGAAAAAAAATCAAAATAAAAACGATTTGCTGAAGATTTGACCTCTCAACTCGATTCAAGATTCAAATCGATTTTTTCGGGAAGTTCTGTGCTGGCCGTGTCCCTCGGACACAGCCAGTCACAGATCGCTGTAAACGGCCAATCACAGCAGCCGTTTACAGCGCGATCGGCGTGTCCAATGAGAGATGATCTTATATGTAAACATATGAGATCATCTCTCAGCGCCGCTCTCCCTCCTCACACAGACAGCATGTGAGAAGGGAGAGATGAACGGCTGCAGCGGCCGTAAGTTAAAAAAAAAGTGCCATCCGCCCCAGTGCCATCCTCCCCCAGTGCCATCCTCCCCCAGTGCCATCCGCCTCAGTGCCATCCTCCCCAGGGCCATCTGCCCCCAGTGCCATCCTCCCCAGGGCCATCTGCCCCCAGTGTCATCCGCCCCAGTGCCATCCTCCCCCAATGCCATCCTCGCCCAGTGCCATCCTCGCCCAGTGCCATCCTCGCCCAGTGCCATCCTCGCCCAGTGCCACCTTCCCCAAGTGCCACCTGTTAGTGCTATCTGTCCCCAGTGCCACCTGTTAGTGCTATCTGTCCCCAGTGCCACCTGTTGTCAGTGCCATTTGTCCCCAGTGCCATCTGTCATCAGTGCCACGTATAAGTGCCATCTGTCATCAGTGCCACGTGTCATCAGTGCCATCTGTCATCAGTGCCACATATTAGTGCCATCTGTCATCAGTGCCACGTATCAGTGCCATTTGTCATCAGGGCCACCTGTCAGTGTCACGTGCCATTTGTTGTCAGTGTCACGTGTCATCAATGCCACTTATCAGTGCAATCTGTCATCAGTGTCACGCGTCATCGGTGCCACGTATTAGTGCCATCCGTCATCAGTGCCACGTATTAGTGCCACGCATTTGTGCCATCTGTCATCAGTGCCACGTATTAGTGCCATCTGTCATCAGTGCCACATATTAGTGCCATGTGTCATCGGTGCCACGTATAAGTGCCATCTGTCATCAGTGCCTCGTATAAGTGCCATCTGTCATCAGTGCCACATATTAGTGCCACGTGTCATCAGTGCCACGTATAAGTGTCATCATTGCCATGTATCAGTGTCACGTGTCATTGTCCTGGTGCTCCAGGGCCTTCAAAAGTGTAATAGGTAGTCAACAAGTTAGCTGTAATTTATGCTCCTAGAACACGTGATGGCGCTCCCTGCATGTTGGGCCTCTCTATGTGGCCAGGCTGTGAAAAAGTCCCACACATGTGGTATTGTAATACTCAGGAGGAGTAGCAGAATTTTTTGGGGGGTGTCATTTGTGGTATACACATGCCACGTGAGAGAAATAACCTATTACAATGACAATTTTGTGGAAAAAAATAAAATAAAATAAAAAATCTTAATTTTGCAAAGAATTGTGGGAAAAAATGACAACATCAAAAAGCTCACTATGCCTCTTACTAAATACCTTGGAATGTCTACTTTCCAAAAAGGGGTGATTTGGGGGGTATTTGTACTTTCCTGACTTGTTCGGGTCACAAGAAGCGAGATAGTCCACCAGTACATCAGATGTGATCAATTTTGTGCGATTCGCACCACAGCTTGTAGACTCTCTAACTTTCACAAAGACCAAATAATATCCACTAATTTGGGTTATTTTTTTACCAAAGACATGTAGCAGTATAAATTGTGGCCAAAATTTATGAAGAAAAATTAATAATTTGCATAATTTTGTCACAGAAACAAAGAAATGTGCGTTTTTTTTTTTTTCAAAATTTTCGGTCTTTTTTCATTTATAGCGCAAAAAATAAAAACCCCAGAGGTGATCAAATACCACCAAAAGAAAACTCTATTTGTGGGGGAAAAAAAGGACAAAAAATTAATTTGGGTACAGTGTTGCATGACTGAGTAATTGTCATTCAAAGCGTGAGAGCACCGAAAGCTGAAAATTGGTCTGGGCAGGAGGGGGGGTTTAAGTGCCCAGTAAGCAAGTGGTTAAAGTCCTATTTCGTTTCGAATTGTTTGGGAGATGCCTTTGTGCCAATGTTAATTTTTAAACATAATAACTAGTAAAATTTTAGTTTAAAGCAATTATGCGCAAAAAGACTTTCTTGTTTAGACGTGAAAAGGTGTTACTGTACATAATGGTTATATCATTTTCGCACACACACACACACTCACACACACACACACTCACACACACACACACACATCCGCATAACAAAATGTTGAGTCATAATAACAGAAAGGTTAGTGATTATAAAATGATGCAATAATGTTTTATGATCTTTACCGGTAGGATCCAGGTTATGCAATGCACGTGTTTTTGGCATATCTTACACCACACGGTGCAGACATCTTACAATTATAATTAAGGTATTATTGTGTAATTAAGCATGGAAACCACCGAGACCAGAAATATTGTGTTATATTTAGCCAGGATTATTCTACATGACCTGGGTGTCTTGAGTCTACAGTAGAAACTTTTAGAGGAAGCTCTAATGCCCCGTACACACGAGAGGACTTATGTCCGACAGACCTCCAAAGGAGTTCCGCCGGAGTTCCGACGGAGTTCTGGCAGAGTTCTGGCGGACTTTTCGACCGAACGGACTTGGACACACACCATCACACCAAACTCCGACGGAGTCGAACGTGATGACGTACGACTGGACTCGAATAAGGAAGTTCATAGCCAGTAGCCAATAGCTGCCCTAGCGTCGGTTTTAGTCCGTCGGAGTAGCATACACACGAGCGAATTTTTCGAAGGGGACCGGGTCCGGCGGAGTTCCATCGGGAAAATTTGAAGCATGCTTCATTTCTAAAGTCCGTCAGACTTTGGCGAATCAAAAGTCCGTTGCAGCCCACACACGATCGGATAGTCTGACGGACTCAGTCCGTCGGAGTTTGGATGTTGAAAAGTCCGCTCGTGTGTACGGGGCATAAGAAGGAACTCCAGAAGCCTCCTGAAAAAAAAAGCGTTTGGGTGACAACAAAGCGCCCAACACTGATGCTTTACTGGAAGAACTCAACAGCTTTGGTTTAAATTCATCAGTATTTGTAATCAACATAAATAAATTCTAAATTTTTTTTTTTTTTTTTACAGTTTGAATCAGTGGGGGGCCCAGGCCCGTTTTTAAGGCAGGGCAAAAGGGGCAGCTGCCCTGGGCCCTGTCATTGTTGTGGGGTCCAAAGCAGCTGCCTTATACTTGCCAACTCTCCTGGTTTAAATTCCCCTGCCCCTTGAGGTTTTAGTCCTGTGCTGTGTCCTAATATCTCAGTGTGAAGTGCTGCTACTAATGCTACTCAGCTCTGCCCTATTGTTGCGTACAGGTGACTCACCTGCAGACCCTGTGTTTACATGTAAATTACCGGCATTCATATGTAAATAGAGGCAGCAGGCAGCATTGATATGTAAATCATGCCCCCCCCCCCCCCCGAGGTCATATCCACAGTAATCTCTAGTAACCAATCAACAAGCAGAAATCATGTGCTGTAACCTCTAGCAACTAACCAGTGAGCTGTAATGTGTTCTGTTACCTCTAGCAACCAGTCAGGGAGCAGTAATGATACACTGTAACCTCTGGCAACCAATCGCAATAGCTGACTGATCTGATTCAGCAATCTGATTTTGAGTCCTAGCTACTATTTATTGTATGTCTCAGAGCAGGTGGAGAGGGAAACTGGATGGGGAGGGGGGGGGGCCCAAGAAAAGTTTTGCCCAGGGTCCAATCAATATTAAAGACGGCCCTGGGCGGCCCCGTCCATTAGGGGCGCACGCAGGGGTGGACTGACCATTGGGCCACTCGGGCACTGCCCGAGGGCCCCATGCCACTAGGGGGCCCCATCAGGGTTGCCAGCCTCAGTAAAACCAGGGGCAGTATGTAAAAATGTGTGTTTTTTTTTATATTTGTCTCTCAAATGTCCCTTACCGACATCCTTTTGGTCTAAAAATCCAGAGATTATAGCTACCCTACCTCTCCAGTACCTTCTCAGCCAATAGAAACATGTCTGTGTATACTGTGTGATTTTATACTGTGTGTGTTTGTGTCTACTGTATGGCCCCATAATCTCTGATTGCCTGGGGGCCCCATAATCTTCTATTGCCCGGGGGGCCCCATGAGTTGTCAGTGCGCCCCTGGGCGCACAGGGTGCCACCCCCTCTCTCCTCGCCACCCCCTATATGCAGTGGATAGATTCATGATTCTATCCACAGCCGCCGCCTATTCATGTGTCCGGCCCCTTTCAGGGCACCGGGTGCATGAATTACAGCAGCGGGCAGTGGCGGAATTATCAGGGTCGCAACAGTCGCAGTTGCGACTGGGCCCTGGAATTCCATCACTGTGGGGGGGCCCCGGCGTGGTTGCTATTCACAGGGCTGTGAGTGAAGAGCGTGTCTCATGTAAACAGCAGCACAGAGACACCGGCACTCGGGAGTGAAGTTTCATTTTCCCTTGTCCTCTCGCAAAACACACAGCTGATCCTGCTCCCCCTTCGGCCCCCCCTCCCCTCCTCTCCTCTCCTGTGTTCTCCGCGGGCATTCAGGCGTGAAGCTAACAAGCTCACATTTCCCGCGGAGAACACAGGAGAGGAGGGGAGGGGGGCCGAAGGGGGAGCAGGATCAGCTGTGTGTTTTGCGAGAGGACAAGGGAAAATGAAACTTCACTCCCGAGTGCCGGTGTCTCTGTGCTGCTGTTTACATGAGACACGCTCTTCACTCACAGCCGTGCTGACTCCTCTCCAGTGTGTGCAGAGACTCAGGAAGATCCCGCCGCCCATCAACATCATAGAGCTGCTGATCGCTGCCTCCCCCCAGGTGCGGGGGGGGGGGGTACAGAGATCTGCTGGGGGCCAAGGTGCACGGCGGAGTCCAGCAAGGTACAGAGAAACCTCTTTAAGGGGGGTGACTGTCTAGGGACCCTAAATTAAGGGGGGCTCTCTGGGGACCCTAAATTAAGGGGGGGTATCTGGGGATCCTGATGTCCAGTACCACCGCCACCCCTCCTCCAGTACCACCACCACCACCGTGCTACCCACCTTCAGTACCACCGCCACCCCTCCTCCAGTACCACCACCACTGTGCCACCCACCTTCAGTACCACCGCCACCCACCTCCAGGACCACCGCCACCCCCTCTCCAGTACCACCACCATGCCACCCCCTCTCCAGTACCACCACCATGCCACCCACCTCCAGTACCACCGCCACCCCTCTCCAGGACCACCATGCCTCTCCAGTACCACCACCCACCCTCTAGTACCACCACCGCCACCCACCTCCAGTACCACCCCCACCCCTCTCCAGGACCACTATGCCTCTCCAGTACCACCACTCACACTCTAGTACCACCACCGCCACCCACCTCCAGTACCACCGCCACCCCTCTCCAGGACCACCATGCCGCTCCAGTACCATCGCCACCCTCCTCCAGTACCACCATCCCCTCCAGTACCACCACCGCCACCCACCTCCAGTACCACCACCAGCCCCCCTCCAGTACCACCATCCCCCTCCAGTACCACCACCGCCACCCCCCTCCAGTACCACCACCCCTTTCCAGGACCACCACTGCACTGGTGACACAGGTTCCACTGGGGACACAGGTTGCACAGAAATGTTTTACTTTGTTGTACAGTGGAAAAAAATATAGTATCAAAATCATGCTTTTCGGGGGGGGGCCCTTCCTAATTTCTTGCACCGAGGCCCTGAGGTTTCTAGTTACGCCTCTGGCAGCGGGTTTTTTTTTTTTGAAGCAGAGGCTCTAATAGGCTTCAAAATAGGGTGGGCTCGGGTCGCAAGAAAGAATGAACGTTCCATATTGCAACACTGATCTTCCTCCTCCCGGGCCAGTCGGGAAGCAGGTATGAAACACGTTTCCCCGACTGGCCAAAACGTCAGGCGATCCTATAGGATGCCTAGCGCCGGGAGGAGCAGAGAGGCGACGCACCGGAGAGGAGAGAGGACGCCGGAGCAGCCTTCCCCAAGCCCGCCGCGCTTAAAGTGGCGTTCCACAGAAAAATAAAATCATAAAAATTCCTAAAAAATATATAAAAAAACATTTGGAAATGTTTTTGTTTTAAACTCACCTCTAAATGGCTGTTGCTAGGGGGTCCCTCGTAGTCTGCCTCCTTCAAGAGGAAGTAAACCCTGATGGGTTTACTTCCTCTTTGTCTCCCTGCAAAGGTAAAGCATAATGGGCTACTATGCATCGCATCGCATCGCATCGCAGCCCATTATGTGTCACTTACCTGAGACAGGAGCCAACGATGTCACCGATGTCCCCTGTAGTCGGGAGCGTCCATCTTCCTTCCGGGTATCGCTGCTCCGGCCACTCACAGCGCCGGAGCAGCGATGACGTCACTCCCGCGCCTGCGCGCCGCTGTCTACAGCTGTGACTGTCTTTTAGTAAATAGCTCCTAAACTGTGTAGGTTTAGGAGATATTTCTTGGACCTACAGGTAAGCCTTAATTTAGGCTTACCTGTAGGTCAAAGTGGTTTGTAAGGGTTTACAACCACTTTCAGTGCCTGGGCTGGTGACATCACTTCCCCTCGGCACAGGAAGGGCTCATCTCTGCCCCCTCCCACCTGTCAGTCATCTGGGACACGGGACAGGTCCCAGATGACTGCGCGGCCAATTGCGGCGCACGCATGCGCAGTGGGTGCCTGGCTGTGAAGCCACAGCCGGGTGCCCACAGTTGCAATGCCGGCGCCGCCGAGTGGAGGAGGGGGACGAGCGAGGCTTCGATCCCCCCCACATCGCTGGACCCTGCAACAGGTAAGTGTCCGATTATTAAAAGTCAGCAGCTGCAATATTTGTAGCTGCTGACTTTTAATTTATTTTTATTTTTATGGAAACTCCTCTTTAAGGTCAGGGCTGGAAGATGGCCGCATCAGCACCGAGCGCTGCTCTCACTGCCCGCATCAAGGGTAAGGACAGCGGGTGGTGGGATGGGTTTTCTTGGGGTGTTAGTACCGTGCTGTGCCGCGGGGGGGGGGGGGTTAAAGGTAGTAGTGCTAATGCCGATGGGGGGGGGTTTGTTCGCCACGCCCCCCCAAAAAAAAACAGCCGTTGCTAGTTTGAATGATTTCATTAGATACAGTATGATGGGTTGTACCAGAGGGTGGCACACTCTCACAGATCTTGCAAAATAACAAATTGAAATAAATTTTAGTAATCCAATGTCTCTAGCTGGATGTCCATTCAGGGGCCACATTGATCTTGCCATGTGGCATACCGAATATTAGGGACATAGCATGCCTTGTATAATGCTGAACGTTGCCAGATTGCACCAAACGTGGTCATGGCTTGAATTGGGCAAGGTTATATAGAGTTTAGGTCCATTCAATGTGTACACCACACACACATTTTCTGCATTCCTTGTACCTACAATAATCTTTGATAGCCGTGCCACAAGAAATAGACTTACAGACATGCATAAACTTCAGGACAAAGGATCATTTCTAAAATGATGCAGCGCCACCTACACTGCTTGCAAATTTAGCAACAAAATATATTAGATTGAACAGTCAGACACAAGTGGAACATCATTGAAATAGTTCAGGCTGGAGCAAGCCTTATCTAAATCCTGTCTAGCTAGGGTCTACGCAGGCTGTTAATGGAATCAAATTATAAATGACTAGTTTGGCTGTCGTAAACAGCATTACCATAAGAAGAATTTTATTGAAGCCCTATCGTAAACTAACCAGTTAAACATTCCAGTTTATAGCACCTTTTACAGGATAAAGGCCCAGTGCCATCAAAGCCCATTATTAGGGTCCTTAGGCAAGAGCCTGTTATGCCAAAGTCACCAAATTGAACTAGATTGTAAAATGTCTGTCTGGTACAGTATGTGATTCCACAACACACATCTGTGAGTCTTCGTTTTGAACCAAAAAGAGTTAACAACAGTCTACCCAAATATTATATGCTATAATGTCCAAAAGGTGGATTCAGCACTCCTTCTACACACCCCTCAGCTCTTTTGATTGGGTATAGGTTGGCTCAGTGACACCCTCTATGTGTCAAAAACAATGTCCATGGGCCGAATCTGGACTGCCAGGCCATTTCATGTTGCCCTCACACTTTTCCTGCAGCTGCCGCATCCCCCTCATCTCCACCCCCACCCGTTCTCAGCAGTCGGCAGAAAGAAGAAGGACAGAACTCCTCCACCAGATCCCCATGCTTCTCCCAGCAGCTGCAGAGAGGTTTGTCTCTGCCACCCTGTCTCTGCAGTCACCAGCAGAGAGGAGGACAGAACTCATCCTACAGATCTTATGTCTCTCTGTGCAGCTACAGCACCCTTTGTCTCCCCTGGTCTCAGCATTCAGCAGACTCTGGCAACTCCAGCCCACCTCAGGTCCTCCTCCAGACTTTATGCTTCCCAGATCTGCCCCCAGCTTCTTCCCGGCAGGAGCACAAGGTAAGAGGGCTGCACTGTGAGGTAAGGCCGGGTGATGGACTCTTGACTTCTTATGGTAGGGTGCTCTGGACATCTGATGTAAGGGGAGGTGGGTTGTTCTGGACATCTTCCTATTAATATAATACAAGTCCAGTTGAAAAGAAGGGTGGCACGCCCGCTGGTATCATCCACAAGAAACTTTAATGGAGACTGGCAGAGCCATGTTTTGTCTGAGCAGTTTCCAATAAAGTTTCTTGTGGATGATACCAGCGGTGGGTGGCCCTCCTTTTCAGACTTTCCTCATCTCCTACAGGAGGGTAAGTGTGCACCACACCATTCTGCACCTGCCCTTCACAGCTTTAGTCTGAAGTCATTACTAAATAATGTACTCCTACTCAGGGCTTTTTTTTGTAGGGGGAACTTGGTAGAACTCAGTTCCACCACATCTGGCCCAGACCCTTGGGGGGGGGGGGGGGGGCTGCTCAGCACAATCATTTGTAAACATAGAAGTCCGGTTTCTGTGTTTAAAAGTGACAGCTCTGCACTCTGTGTGTGAACCCCCCTCCACATGAACTTTGCACTGTAATGCGATCCTGGTATTTAATGCCCCTTTAAAGTGGAGGTCCACCCTAAAGTGGACCTTCTGCTCATTGGAACCCTCCCCCCCTCCGGCGCCACAATTGGCACCTTTCAGGGGGGGTGCAGGTACCTGTACAGTACAGGTATCTGCACCCACTTCCGGCGTAGATTCTGAAGAAGGTACGCCCTTTTCCGCAGAATCTACGCCCCTTTCTGAAAGTCCCCCCGCTGCCTGCTGGGAAACACACGGATCCCAGAGACAGTGGGGACCATCCTTATTGCGCAGCACGACTCGAGCATGCGCAGTAGGGAACCGGGAAATGAAGCCAAAAGGCTCCACTTCCTGATTCCCATACCCAAGATGGAGGTGGCAGCACCCGAGAGACGATCGAGAGATCGGCTTCGGGTGCCGACATCGCGGGCGCGCTGGACAGGTAAGTGTCATTATTTTAAAAGTCAGCAGCTGCAGTATTTGTAGCTGCTGGCTTTTTAAAAAAAAGAAATGGAGGACTCCCGCTTTAAGACCCTCCTACTGTTCGTGAAATTTGACTGACCACACCCACTATTTGATGTGATTGGTGTGGGTGGAGGGATTTTGGGGGGGGGGGGGGGGGTCATGGTTGATTCCAGCACCTATTGTTTGAGGGAAAAAAAGCCCTGCCCCTACTCATTCACATGGGGGAGGGGGCGGTGTCTGGGGGCCCCCTTGTTAAGGGGGGCTTCCAGATTCTGATAAGCCCCCCACCCCGCAGACCCCCGCAACCATTGCTCAGGATTGTGGGGAAGAAGCCCTTGTCCCAATCAGCAGAGTCCCCCCACCTCCAAGCACCCCGCCATGTTGCGGGCAGAGCCCCCCCACCTCACAGCACACCGCCATGTTGCGGGCAGAGCCCCCCCACCTCACAGCACACCGCCATGTTGCGGGCAGAGCCCCCCCACTTCAAAGCACACCGCCATGTTGCGGGCAGAGCCCCCCCACCTCAAAGCACACCGCCATGTTGAGGGCAGAGCCCCCCCGCCACCAAGCACCCCGCCATGTTGAGGGCATGTGGCCTGGTATGGTTCAGGAGTGGGGGGGGGGGGCTCTCGCTTGTCCCCTCCCTTTCCTCACTTCTTGGGCTGCATGCTCGGATAAGAGTCTGGTATGGATTTTTGGGGGACCCTACTTTTTTTTTCTACATTTTGGCATGGGGTTTTCCCCTTAAAATCCATATCAGACCCGAAGGTCCTGGTATGCATTGGAGGGGGGCCCCGCGCAGGTTTTTTTTTTTTTCAGAATTTTACCGCAAGTAGTTATTCACCGCACAATTCTTAGTGAATTGAACATTTGCACACTTGTTTCCGCAGTAGTTATTTTACCGCATTTTTTTTTTTTTTTTTGCGTTATTTAACTCCTAGTGACTTGACCGCTGTGACCTTTACCATGTTGATTTATGGGGGTGTAAGAAGATGAATTGAACTATTTTTCGGCAGTTATTTGTTTCAGACACAAGCTGAACATTCATCTTTTAGTTTATGTTTTGGACCAACTAGGAAATGGACAGAAGACAACAACTGGCCCCAAGCAGGGCAAAGCAACAGGTTCTAATTGATGATCCCCTCCTCCCCAGCAGCCCATTCTTTCCTTCCCTTCCCTCTGCAGCGGATCCTTTTAACCAATCGGTAGGAAAGATCATTCTATGGAATTCTAGGTATGGGGGGGGGGGGAGCATGCGACTGACACCATGTGACATGGCTGGTGCTTGGTGATTGGCTCAGTGCTAGGGAGGGCAGGATGAGTACAGTAAAACCTTGGATTGCGAGCATAATTCGTTCCCGGAAACATGATGCTTGTAATTCAAATCACTTGTATATCAAAGCGAATTTCCCCATAAGAAATAATGGAATCTCAGATGATTCGTTCCACAACCATTTATTCATAAATCCTTCAGTTCATAGTCCATATAAAAAGATTATAGCGATGTGATCAGGTTGTGTAACCATAAAATGTCCATCCACAAATGAAAGCCTCCGCAAGGGGATTAGAAACAAAATCCAGCAGGAGCTCCAGAGTATAAAAGAGAAGAGAGGGCGCCTCTAAGTGTAGCAATATGGTTACATTTAATGAAGGTCCAACATTTAGAAACTCACATGGTGGATTAAAAGAGGCACATCTAAGTATGCAGGCACCTTGGTGTAAAGGTGTCCACAGAGACCGTCCTCCGGACCACCGGCTCTCATCGCTGTCAGTCTACAATCGTGACCGGGAAGACTGCCCTGCAGTAGAGCGATCTGAAAGCGAGGCTTGAACCGCTCATGGAGTTCAGCGTGGAAGAGAGGACATCAATGGCGGTGTGGGGGATGGTCTATATGTGGACAGCTTTCCTCCGGATGCCTGCATACTTAGATGTGTCTGCTTTAATCATCGACCATGCGAGTTGCTATATGTTGTACCTTCATTAAATGTAACCATATTGCTACACTTAGAAGCTCCTCTCTCCTCTTTTATACTCTGTTGTGACCAGTGGCGTCACTAGGGTTGGTGTCACCTGGTTCGAAAAAAAATGTTGCCACCCCCTCACCAACTATAGTCCCCCCTTTTTTCAGACCCCCCTCCACTAACTACAGACCCTTCTCCCGCAGTATAGATCCCCCTCCATCAATACAGACCCCCCTCCCTCAGTATAAACCTCCCCCCTCAGTACAGACACCCCTTCAGTGCAGACCCCTCTATCAGTACAGACACCCCCACCTTGGTGCAGACCCCCCCCATCGGTACAGAGACCCCACCTCAGTACAGACACCCCCACCTCAGTGCAGACTCCCCCAGCATTACAGACACCCCCCCTCAGTGCAGACCCCCCTCTGTACAGACACCCCCCCCCTCAGTACAGAAACCCCCCTCACTGCAAACCCCCAGTGCAGACCCCCCAACAGTACAGACACCCCCCGTCAGTGCAGACCCCCCAGTGTAGACTCCCCAACAGTACAGATACCCCCCTCAGTGCAGACCCCGCTCAGTTACAGACCCCCCCCTCAGTGCAGAGCCCCATGCAGACACCCCATTGCAGACCCCCCCAGCAGTACAGACCCCCCCAGTGCAGACATCCCCCTCCGTGCAGACCCCCACCCCCAGTGCAGACTCCCCAGTGTAGACACCCGCCCCCAGTGCAGACTCCCTCCCCTCTGTGCAGACCGCCCCTCTGTGCAGACCCCCCCCTCTGTGCAGACACCCCCCCTTACAGACCTCAACAGCAGTAATCATACACACACACAGCGGTGTGTCCCTCAAGCTCGGCTCCTCCTCCTCTGTGGATGTAAACAGAGAGGAGGGGGAGGCGGCTTATTTCCGCTCTGCTGAGGAACACAGCCGCGGCGCGCCGGGCGCGGTACACGGTGCAGCAGGCGGTGTTGGCGGTGCCACTACCCACGGGTGTCACCCCTCTGGCGGGTGTCACCCGTGTGTGGCCCGCACCCCCCCGCACCTGCCTAGCAACGCCACTGGTTGTGACATGATGCTACTTGTATATCAAGTCAAAATTTATGAAAAAATGTTGGCTCGTCTTTCAAAACGCTCTCAAAGCAAAGTTTTACTGTACTCCAGTAGGAGATTACAACAGGTCTATCAGGCCAGGCATGTGATATCTCTTCCTCTTCTCCATGCTGGGCGGAACTTAATGATGCAGAGAACAATCTGACAAGGGGGGGGGGGTATGGCTCTCTGCACCATCACACTGTGAAATCAGGGTGCCATGATGACACCCCCTCAGGGGACGGGCCCGAGAGATATCATGTTGTGGAGATAAAATACCATGGGGGCAGCTCTGGATTGAAAGTGAACGTTGCAGCCTGATTTTTTATTTTTTTTAAAAACAACTAAAAAGAAAACTTAGCCTGAAGTTTGAGTTTAAATTAAATATATATAGAATATTTATTGTATACAATATTATACATCCACAGTTTTTATAAGTTACAATACATTTCGATAGTACACATAAAATATATGCTAAATCAGGGGTGCTCAACTTTTTGAATCACTTTTTAAGTGATTTGATAATTGGTCGCAGGCCACAATGAACTATGGGGTTTTACTGACCCCCCAAGCCACAAATATAAATGACTCCCTACTGTCCTGAGCCCCCTATAAGACTGATTTCACACAGATTCGCTGAGGTTTACCTGTACCGCGGACCAGTGTACCTGTGGCTTTTCTATGTGTTAGCTGAGCCATATACTTTTAATACATCTTGCCAGTGGTGGCTGGTGGGTTCTTCTTTTGGGGGGGGGGGGGCAAACCAACACACCCCCCCGTGGCGAGGCACAGAACCCCCCCCCCATGGGTAGTCCAGCCCAGCACTTACCCGCTCGTGTGGCAGGGCTGTGGTGTCCTCTCCTGGAGTGAGGGCAGCGGCCGCGGCGGCTCCGGTGTCCGCTCCTCCAGCTTCCTCCGCCGCGTGTCTCCCGCCAAAGCGCTAGGCATCCAATAGGATCGCCTGCCGCTTTGGCCAATCGGGAAACAGGTCTCACAGACCTGCCTCCTGATTGGCGGGGAGGAACTTTAGTGTGATAAAATTGAGGAATTAGTGTGATAAAGCAATGCTCTGCTCTCTGAGATCAACCTTTTTTGAAGCCTATTAGAGACTCTGGCTTTAATCAGGTGCTTCAAACACCCCCCCCCGCCGCCCCCCCTCCCCGGCCGCTGTAGTGTCACAGTTTGCTGCCTATCACAGGATGGTGCGGAAGTGACGTTGTTGCGTACTGCGCATGCGCGATGCGTTCCAAACGCTCGCGCCGTGCGTTCCAACATAGTTTCGGCAATACAGTTCAGCGTAACCATCACATAATGTTACGGAAGTGAAGTTACACACAACACAAACACTGGGCCGTTCGTTACAACACTAATACTTCCCTTGTTACCTAGTAGGTTTTGCATTGCTGGGACTTGTAGTGCCTATCCTGAGCTACATGCTTCAATGTTCAGTGTCCTCATCCCTATCCCCATGCTTCAATGTTCAGTGTCCTCATCCCTATCCCCATGCTTCAATGTTCAGTGTCCATCCTTATCCCCGTGCTTCAATGTTCAGTGTCCTCATCCTTATCCCCGAGCTTCAATGTTCAGTGTCCATCCTTATCCCCGTGCTTCAATGTTCAGTGTCCTCATCCCTATCCGCGAGCTTCAATGTTCAGTGTCCTCATCCTTATCCCTGTGCTTCAATGTTCAGTGTCCTCATCCCTATCCCCATGCTTCAATGTTCAGTGTCCTCATCCCTATCCGCGAGCTTCAATGTTCAGTGTCCTCATCCTTATCCCTGTGCTTCAATGTTCAGTGTCCTCATCCCTATCCCCATGCTTCAATGTTCAGTGTCCTCATCCCTATCCGCAAGCTTCAATGTTCAGTGTCCTCATCCTTATCCCTGTGCTTCAATGTTCAGTGTCCTCATCCCTATCCGCAAGCTTCAATGTTCAGTGTCCTCATCCTTATCCCTGTGCTTCAATGTTCAGTGTCCTCATCCTTATCCCTGAGCTTCAATGTTCAGTGTCCTCATCCCTATCCCCCTGCTTCAATGTTCAGTGTCCTCATCCCTATCCGCGAGCTTCAATGTTCAGTGTCCTCATCCTTATCCCCCTGCTTCAATGTTCAGGGTCCTCATCCTTATCCCCGAGCTTCAATGTTCAGTGTCCTCATCCCTATCCCCCTGCTTCAATGTTCAGTGTCCTCATCCCTATCCGCGAGCTTCAATGTTCAGTGTCCTCATCCTTATCCCCCTGCTTCGATGAGGACACTGAACATTGAAGCTTGCGGATAGGGATGAGGACACTGAACATTGAAGCACAGGGATAAGGATGGACACTGAACATTGAAGCTCGGGGATAGGGATGAGGACACTGAACATTGAAGCAGGGGGATAGGGATGAGGACACTGAACATTGAAGCTTGCGGATAGGGATGAGGACACTGAACATTGAAGCACAGGGATAAGGATGGACACTGAACATTGAAGCTCGGGGATAGGGATGAGGACACTGAACATTGAAGCAGGGGGATAGGGATGAGGACACTGAACATTGAAGCACGGGGATAAGGATGGACACTGAACATTGAAGCTGGGGGATAAGGATAAGGACACTGAACATTGAAGCACGGGGATAAGGATGGACACTGAACATTGAAGCTCGGGGATAAGGATGAGGACACTGAACATTGAAGCACGGGGATAAGGATGGACACTGAACATTGAAGCTCGGGGATAAGGATGGACACTGAACATTGAAGCATGGGGATAAGGATGAGGACACTGAACATTGAAGCATGGGGATAAGGATGAGGACACTGAACATTGAAGCATGGGGATAGGGATGAGGACACTGAACATTGAAGCATGTAGCTCAGGATAGGCACTACAAGTCCCAGCAATGCAAAACCTACTAGGTAACAAGGGAAGTATTAGTGTTGTAACGAACGGCCCAGTGTTTGTGTTGTGTGTAACTTCACTTCCGTAACATTATGTGATGGTTTCGCTGAACTGTATTGCCGAAACTATGTTGGAACGCACGGCGCGAGCGTTTGGAACGCATCGCGCATGCGCAGTACGCAACAACGTCACTTCCGCAGCATCCTGTGATAGGCAGCAAACTGTGACACTACACCGCATCTATATGTATATCTGGGTGTTGATAACATACTAATCCACTAGATGGAGATACTGAGCGGATGTATTTGGTTGATAATGATCTGTTGTCCTATGTATTTTCTCCACTAGAGGGATATGGATAATGAGCCGTCTAGTAATATACAAATACTAAATGTGGTATCGTTTTTAAATATAATGTTTTTAAATGGTTGTTATATTAAAAGTGAATCTTATATGGAAGAGCGCCGAACAATATGATGCTACATTGGAGAGATCTAAGTCACCAGGGGAGGGCTGGCAGCCTTAGGCCTGGGGGGGGGGGGGAGTCCAATTAAGTGGCCCATTGAACCACCGAATCAGCTCACCATCCATGCCCAGTTGGTTTTTCAATGCAGCCTCACCAGTGCCCCTCAATGCAGCCTGATCAGTGCCCATCAGTGCCACCTCATCAGTGCCCATCAAATCCGCCTCACCAGTGTCCATAAATGCAGTCTCACCAGTGCCTATCCAATGCAGCCTGATCACTGGGGCAGGGTAAATGGGGTGTATGGTGGGGGATGGGATGTGGGGGTCAGCTGGGGGTGTCAGGGTCTCTTACCTGGCAGCTCAGCTTGCACGCCGTGGCCAGCGCAAGCCAGCACCCAGCCCCACAGCCTGAGCCAGTCGCGGGCACCCTGCCCACAAGACTCTGGTCTTTAGGGGGTTGTAGTTTCCTCTGGGCTGCTTGGGAGCTTGAGTGCGGACTACAACTCCCGGGAAAGCAACAGTAGCCGACCGCCACAGCCGTAAAAATAGCGGGCAGCGGGTGCCGGCTGTTTTTCAAACGTATGTTAGGGCGGCCTGGGGGGCCAATTGCCCCCCCCAGCCCAGTCCTCCACTGTAAGTCACTATGGTCAACCGGCACGCTGTTTGCGGTATATATAAACAGCACGAGCGATCACATGGCTACCCTTTATAAACTCGTGTGACATACGATGCAAACGCGTCGGGTGGAGCCAGCGACGTTACTCGTTTTGGAGCCTTGGTGAACACAGCTAGCAAGGAAGCCTGTGTGGGGAACGCCTCCCTTCCAGCTGATTGTTTGAATGCGCTACTTGGCGGTCGCGGTTATGTGAGTGAAATTGTCGCGTGTGTAGCACGCAGGAGCAGTAATTGTTGCGCAATGAAAGCTTTCTTTATTTAGTGCTCAGACCTGGGATATTAAGAACTGCTCAGACCAGGGATAATACGATCGTGATTAATATCGTTTGGAAAAGTGTTTGTATTCTTGAATAATGTGATCGCGAGTAACACTACTTGGAGAGTTATTTTGAAGATATTAGTGGCACCCTCTTTTGATTGTGATCCAACTGCGTGGATGGATACGGATTAAGTGACTATCATATATGCTAATCTGTGGTCATAAATTGATTTTAAGTATTTTTTGGGCATAGTACACTGCTATAGTTGTTTGCACAGATATATATATATATTTATTTTTTGCTATTTGCACGATTGTTGGATTATATATGGTTTATCTGCAATCCTACACTGATTAGTAGGCGTGATGATGGGAAAGCACTTATAGTTTTTTGAGTAGTCAATGAAATAGAAAGGACCCCCCGTGAGTCCGGTCGCGGGTCCCGCGGACTGGATCGCCGCCGGCATACCCGCGATCGTCTCACGGGGCGGCTGAACGGAGAGATGCCGTTGTAAACAGCATTTCTCCATTCTGCCTAGCAACAAGTGACGCTGATCTCTGCTCCATGTGATTGGAGCAGAGATCAGTGTACACTAAATGAAAGCCCAACCCCCGCACAGTTAGTAACACACCCCTAGGAACACTTAACCCCTACACTGCCACCCACTGGTTAACCCCTTCACTGCCAGTGTCATTTACACAGGAATCACTGCATTTGTATAGCACTGATTGCTGTATAAATGACAATGGTCCCAAAAATGTGTCAAAAATGTCCGATGTGTCCGCCACAATGTCGCAGTCACAATAAAAATCGCTGATCGCCGCCATTACTAGTAAAAAAAAAAAATATTAATAAAAATGCCATAAAACTATCCTCTATTTTGTAAACCCTATAACTTTTGCGCAAACCAATCAATAATCGCTTATTGTGATTTTTTTTTTACCAAAAATATGTAGAAGAATACGTATCGGCCTAAACTGAGGGAAAAAATGTTTTTTTTAATATAATTTTGGGGGATATTTATTATAACAAAAAGTAAAAAATAATGTGTTTTTTTTCAAAATTGTCGCTCTATTTTTGTTTATAGCGCAAAAAATAAAAACCGCAGAGGTGATCAAATACCACCAAAAGAAAGCTCTATTTGTGGGGGAAAAAAAGGATGTCAATTTTGTTTGGGAGCCACGTCGCACGACCGCGCAATTGTCAGTTAAAGCGACGCAGTGCCGAATCGCAAAAAGTGGTCTGGTCTTTGACCAGCAAAATGGTCCGGTCTGTAAAACACAGCTTTGTAATATGAAAATACAGATGTAAATGTATGAAAATGACTAAACAACTAATAGTACATAGGGTCATTGTGCTAGTCTTATCGCATGCTAAAAATCCAACAGGCTGGTTGTAACCGAGTCGATCGACGTACCCAAATACAATCACCCTGCCCACACATGGATCGAATCTCGGTGAACCAAACCATCTTGGCTATGGCCAGCTTTACTCTGCCATCTCTCTACTAAACTTTGCCCTCCATCTTCTTATCTTTTCCTTGGCTTCTTGCTTCTGCATCGGTGTTTTCCCTAAGAAAGGCTGTAGGACATCACAAGGAGTCAGGTGGGTCAGAAGCTCTGACATAGGGAGTTGAAGCCGTCCATTGCCGGGAAGGTGAAAGGCAACCACCAGCTCATTCCACACACAGCGAGGTTCATAGGCGCGCTTTTTACGCCAGGGCTCTGACCTTCTAGAACGAGGAGGAGAGTCTGAAGGTCTCACCTGGCAGTCTTCCTCAGAGATCTTCAGCTTCAGAGATCTGGAGGTGGATTCTGGTCTCCAGTTCAATCTTTCCTCCATCCAGTAGACAAAGGGCAGAGGTCCAGAGATGTTCTGGGCAGACGGCACAACTGGAAGGTCATTGAACTGGTCGATGTTGGGACGGTGAACTACAATGTAGTGAGCGATCTCCTGTTTGTAGATATCAGTCCCCAGAATCCTCAGTTGAGGTTCCTCACCCCCGCAGTGCTGAGTCTTGTACAAGGACAGAAGGTAGGACAATGAGAAGGAAAGTCTGAAGTTGCCGTACCGAGAAGCAGAATGATCAAACGCCGGGGAGCTGGCATATTGTTCCTTTATCTCTGTCTGGAATCTCTCGGCATTTCTCACATGTCGGACTTTGTCATAGGCCTGTTGGCGAGCGCTCTCAATATACTTTGGACAGTTGTCTGAACTCCAGAATGACAGGTCTCTGAATTCTTCTCTCTCGTGGTCTCCTCTTCCTTTGAAAGATTTTGATTTCAGAATTTCTTGTAAGGATTCCCAATCGGTGACATGCTGCAGCTTCATGACGGGGAAGTCTATTGGTAGACGGAGAGAGAGATCGGTGTGAACACTGTCAATGTTCTTCTTCATGGTTTTCCCCGCTGTCTTTATATTACCCAGAGAAGTCAAGTTGTATTTAATCTCCTCAATGGACAGTAGTTTTCCAGAGCATTGGTATCCTCTGCAGTTTCTGGAAGTTTTTATCTCCTTTAGATTTTCATCTCCAGAGGACGGCATTCTGGCCCGATAATGTCTCAGCTCAGTGCGAGATCTCATAGATCTTAGACATTTGATTGATCCTGAAGCTTTTGCAATATCACATTGTATATAAAACTTTCTGTAGAAACCATTCGTATCTTGTGCAAGCGATGGGTACACCTTGTGGTTAGATTACGGGAAGAGGAGACAATAGACTTCTGTTCAGCGTAGCAAAGACAAAGCTACGGGGTGGCAATCATCTCTCATGCAGGAGCAGTTTGAGCAGGAAAGTACCGCGGTGTTTAAAATGGGTAATTTATGGGGTGTAAATATGAAAACATCTCTTTTTCAGCTATTTGTGCCAGACACAAATTTGAGAACAGAAGTGTAAATGATCTCTTAGTTACACCTTGGAGCAGATAATACACGAACAACAGCTTATGGCAACTCAAAGACAAACATCTTTTTCATATAGTTTTGGAAGAAGTGGGCAAAGGTTAAAACTCTTTTCAAGTTGTTGTTGTCATCTGTGCCCTTAAACTTCTTGACATCCGCGTTGTAACAGACCTAGCTGGGACTGAGGCTCTTGGAGGGGACTGAATGTGAGCCTCTTGCCTTGTGATTATGGGCCCTTGCATTTGGGGGAACAGTGCTCTTTGTGAGCTGTATGCCTGGGGACCCCTGAGGTGGTGTTGCTTGGATTCAGGTCCGTCCCCCCCCCCCCAAGACGCACAGACTCTGGATATGTAAATGCCATGTTAGCAATAGACTGAATCACACTATTGGGACACAAACTCTTAGATGCGAATATCATCAACTCCAGCCACCTGTCTGTCTTGTATAATGTAAATGAGTCTAGTCTGGCTTGACACAGATTCTAAAGAGTATTTTTCACCTATTGTTGTTGTTGTTTGTGCTAATTAACCTGCAATTGAATTGTTAGTGAGCTAGGAGCCGAAAAGTCTTATCCCTCAGTCAACTAGTCTGAGTGTTGATTTAGATAATTAGCTCATGCTAATTAGGTTAGGTTTTAGTCACCCCGCTGTATATATTTTGTGTGAGATCTCAAATAAAGGTCATTCCTGATGTCCTCCAAGACTGGTGTCGTCTAGTTCTTGGGTTTTCCTATAGCCAGATCCATTGGACTTGTGTTTCAGGACTTAGGAGAAGGTATATAGATGGAAACACTTAATCGGAGTGTGGGGGACGTTCCATCACACGTGCTATAGCCGAATGACGGCCACAGTGCGGACCTGAATTTCCGGGAGACTCGGGAGATCACCAATCCCAATAAGGGGGCGGTCCTGGCCCCTTACCATGTGATCAGCTTTCAGCCAATGACAGCTGATCACATGATCAAAGCAAAAGATCCGTGATCGGTTTTTTTTTTTATCCTCACGCTGACAGTGGAGGAGACAAAAAAAAGCCGATCACCGGCTCATCTGAAGGGGACATCGGTCCCGAAGAGGAAGAGGCAATAATGCCTCATATTGGCCACCTACCATTGCCACCTGACAGGGCCCACAGTTCGCACAAGTGCCACCTATCAATGCCCACCAGTGGTGCCAATCAGTGCCACCTAGAAGGGCTGCCTATCAGTGTAACTGATCAGTGCCCATCACTGCCAACCATCAGTGACCATCACTGCCACCTATCAGTGCCGCTTCATCAGCGTACATCAATGACGGACAAAAATTAATCACTGAAAAAGTAAATGAAGGATGCTTGGTCCACTGACAACTCTCTAATGCCGTGTACACACGACCGGACTTTTCGACGGACTAGGTCCGATGGTCTTCCCGACTGACTTTCGGGCTGAGTTCCGACTGACTTTCTGAACGAACGGACTTGGCCACGCACGACCGGACTAAATCCATTCGAAAGGTTGTTCGTTTTGAATGTGATGATGTAAGACGGGACTAAACAAGGAAGTTCAATAGCCAGTAGCCAATAGCTGCCCTTGCGTCGTATTTGGTCCGTCGGACCAGCACACAGACGAACGGTTTTCCCGATTTTTAGTCCGTCTGAAAGATTTGAAACATGTTTTATATCTAGGTCCGTCTGACTTTTGGGGAAAAAAAAGTCTGCTGGACCCCACACACGATCGAATTATCCGACGGATTCCGGTCCCCGGAAAGTCCGATCGTGTGTACGCGGCATAAGAGGGGATTAACATTACTTTGGGGAGATTTTCTTGCACTTCCTGTTGCATATATATGCAACAGGAAATAAAGAAAAATGGAACATGGAGGACAGAAATAATCTGACAGAGGATTTTTTTTTTTTCTATAGTAATTATTTTTTTTTTAAATGGCTTTAGGTATACGTTAAAGCAAAGTTGTGTTTCACCCATAAAGGGCAAAGCATTGGGGTTTCTTGAAAACTTAAAGTATAACTAAAGGCAAATTATTTTTTTTTTCCCTATTATGGAGATTTACCCTCTGTCAGTTCACGAAAGAGAATGAAATTCCCAAATTTTGGGTTGTCCCCAGAAAGTTAATAGATGGAAAATCTTCCGATAGGGACATTGGTTCTGGTGACCCTGGGGACATCCAGAGTTTTCCTCACTTTGGAGAGTTTTCCTCTCATGTCCTGTTTGGCTATGGGAGAGGAAGTGAAGGGAAATCTCCTCCATTGGACACGGGTGGCAAAATAAACGGACAGTGGTTATATCTCTCCGAAATGAAAAATAAATTTCCTTTTACCACTTAACCGCTTCAGCCCCCGAAGATTTTACCCCCCTGCCTGACCAGAGAATTTTTTGCAATACGGTACTGTGTCATTTTAGCTGACAATTGTGCGGTCGTGCGACGTTATATCCAAACAAAATTGACGTCCTTTTTTCCCCACAAATAGAGCTTTCTTTTGGTGGTATTTGATCACCTCTGCGTTTTTTTTTTTTTGCGCTATAAACAGAAAAAGAGCGACAATTTCGAAAAAAAGCAACATTTTTTTACATTTTGCTTTAATAAATATCCCCAAAAATATATATAAAAAAATATATTTCTTTCTCAGTTTAGGCCCATACGTATGCTACATATTTACAAAAATCGCAATAAGCGTATATTGATTGGTTTGCGTAAAAGTTATAGCGTCTACAAAATAGGGGATAGTTTTATGGCATTTTTATTATTATTCTTTTTTAGTAGTAATGGAGGCGATCTGCAACATTATGGTGGACACATCGGACACTTTTGACACTATTTTGGGACCATTGGCATTAATACAGCAATCAGTGCTATAAATATGCATTGATTACTGTGTAAATGACACTGGCAGTGAAGGGGTTAGCCACTAGGGGGAGATGAAGGGGTTAAGTGTGTCCTAGGGAGTGATTCTAACTGTGGGGGGGGTGGGCTACTAGTCACATGACAGTGATCACTGCTCTCGATGACAGGGAGCGGTGATCTCTGTCATGACAGAAGCCAGAATGGGGAAGTGCCTTGTTTATATAGCCACTTCCCTTTTTTTTGCAGCTCTGTGACGCGATCGCCGGGAGACCAGCGGACATCGAGTCCACCGGTCCAACGCACAAGGTTACGCTATAGGCAGCGGACGCGCGCTTGTTACCCCCTGGCTCTTAAAACGGACGTACAGGTACGCCCATTTGCCCAATGCTGCCATTGTGCCAACGTAAATCGTTGTGCGGCAGTCATCAACTGGTTAAAGACCAGCCGCCCCAGTTGTACTGCGGCAGGTTGGATATCCTGGGCGAATCACCATCATTGTACGTCAGCCACTTTAAGACCACTAGAGGGCGCCAGCGGCCGCAATGTCCGCTGACCACCCGCGACCGCTCTGGAGAGAGACCGAACGGGGATCTGTCAATGTAAACAGACAGATCCCTGTTCTGTCAGGGGAGGATAGACAGATCTGCTGGTCCTAGTGATTAGGAACAGCGATCTGTCTCCTCCCCCAGTCACTACACTGCCCACACAGTTAAAAACACCTCCCTAGGGAACCCTTAACCCCGTGATCACCCCCTAGTGTTAAGCCCTTCCCTGCCAGTGTCTTTTATAGTAATTAGTGGCTTTTATTTAGCTCTGATCACTGTATAATTGCCACTGGTCCCAAAAAAGTGTCAATAGTGTCCGATCTGTCCGCCACAATGTTGCAGTCCTGCTAAAAAAAAAAAAAAAATCGCTGATCACCGCCATTACTAGTTTAAAAAAAAAATGCCATAAATCTATCCCCTATTTTGTAGATGCTATAACTTGGGGATAAGACAGGCAAAACCAAACCAATGAATAAACGCTTATTGTGAATTTTTTTTTTTACCAAAAATTATATAGAAGAATACATATTGGCCTAAATTGATGAATAAATTAATTTTTTACAATTTTTGGGGGATATTTATTATAGCAAAAATTAAAAAATATATCTTTTTTTTTAATTGTTTTTTTTTGTTTATAGAGCAAAAAAAAAAATAAAAATGCAGAGGCGATCAAGAACCACCAAAAGAAAGCCCTATTTGTGGGAAAAAAAGGACGTCAATTTTGTTTGGGTACAACGTCGCACGACCGCTCAGTGCCGGATTTAAAAAAAATGGCCTGATCATTAAGGGGGCTAATCCTACCGGTCCTTAAGTGGTTAAAAAGGCCTTGTCCCCAGACTATCCCATTTACTATGTCAGAAACATTCTTCCCATAAAGTTATATGTCAAAGTTGCTTGTTTCACACGATATTATACCTGTAGCGCCTACCCCGATTTTCCAGGAGCCTGATGGTGACTACCAGAGGTAGGGAGGGCTGACATACTTCCTCGGGGTGCAGGGTACTGGGCATGGGGGGTGATGAACAAGAAAGAAAGTTGGGCGCCGGTCGCTTTTATGCTTAAACAAGATAGAAGTTTATTTCTCAAACAGGAAAAATGTGGGAAAGAGGGGGAATAGGGCACCCTTAATAACGATAAGCAACAGGCAGATTGGCAGACTCCTTAGACAAAAATAGAGCCTCTAAGCCAGGGATATGCAATTAGTGGACCTCCAGCTGTTGCAGAACTACAAGTCCCATGAGGCAAAGCAAGACTCTGACAGCCACAAGCATGACACCCAGAGGCAGAGGCATGATGGGACTTGTAGTTTTGCAACAGCTGGAGGTCCGCTAATTGCATATCCCTGCTCTAAGCTGAACCAGCACATCTGTACTTTGTAGGATAGGCTGTCTCCTATGGCAAATGAACCTAACTCACGCAAGGGGGCAGAATTCTACGGATGATTGCGTCTTGATGCTTTCCCAGGCTCTTCATGGGTCCTCGGTCCATGCAAGAGTCCCCTCTGGTACTTCATCTCATGTCTCCATCTCTCTTAGAATTTTTTTCAGATGTTTAGCAGGCGTTTCTCAGCATAATCTTGAACACCCGGATAGGCCTAGCAGCCAGGAGAGCCCCTGGATATGCCACAGGCTTCAGGCCTAGCAGCCAGGAGCTGTTCCACACACACATCCACCCAGGCCGCAGCCCTGGGCAGGAAGATTCTCACAGAATTCTTCTGTGAGCAGCAAAGCAGCAAATTTTTATCCATAACTTGAATGTGCTGTAGCTCTTCCTACTAATGTCAAAGGCAACAGTGCCACCTACTGACAAAAGGGAGAAGCCACAACTAGAATTAGAGCCAAAGAAATTTAACCATTAAACACTACAAATTAGCCAGGCTGGCTACCACCCAGTATAATTAAATTTACCTGTAGCCCTACTTTTAGGACAAGCTTGCTACATACCCTTATGTTTTGGTGGTTCAGTTATCATGACTGGGAGTCATATGACGTCTAGCAGGATAACAGCCGTCGCGCGCCCGTTGAGTCACGCATCGTGGGGATCAGTGGGATCAGTGGTGCGGTGTGTCAGTCTGACACACCGCTACACCGATCTTGGTAAAGAGACTCTGACAGAGGCTCTTTACCACGCGATCAGCAGTGTCCAATCATAGCTGATCACAGTGTAAACAGGAAGAGCCATTGATCAGCTTTTTCTCAATCGCGTCTGACAAATGCGAGTAGATAGAGGAGAGCTGATCAGCTGCTGATTGTTTAATAGAGCAGCCCCCCATTGGATGCCCACCCAGGACCGCCAGGGAAGCCGCCAGGACCACCAGGGATGGCCACCACACTGGACCACCAGGCATGCCACCCTAGACCACGGGGATATGAAAATCAGTGCCAATTAAAAATGCCTGCCAGTGCCACCAGTGATGTCTATCAGTGCCAGCCATCAGTGCCACCTTTCAGTGCCCATCAGTGCCTCCTATCAGTGCCCAGCAGTGCCATCTATCAGTGCCACCCAAAAGTACCAGTGCAGTATCAGTGCAGCCTTTCTGTGCTCATCAGTGTCACCTATCAGTGCCCTCCAGTGCCACCTATGAGTGCCCACCAGTGCCACCTATTAATGCCCATAAGTGCTGCATATCAATGTCACCCACCAGTGCTGCCCATCAGTGCCACCTCATCAGTGCCATCTCATTGGTGCCACTTCCTCGGTGCTGCTTTATCAGTGCCCATCAGTGAAGGAGGAAACTTACTTATTTACAAAACAGAAACAAAAGGGTACTGGCTGAGAAGGTACTGGAGAGGTGGGGCAGCTATGACCTCAGGATTTTTAGACAAAAAGGATATCGGTAAGGGACATTTCAGAGACAGATGTAAAAAAAAAAGAAGATTTTTACATACTGTCCCTGGTTTTACTGAGGCTGGCAACCCTGATGGGGCCCCCTAGTGGCCCGGGGCCCTCGGGCAGTGCCCGAGTGGCCGAATGGTCAGTCTGCCCCTGGGAGTAAGTGCCCACTATTGAAGTGATTAAGCACTAATGGCCAATGTTTTATTCACTAACTGAGTGTGGAGTGTCTTTATCTTTTAGTCATTGCCTATGTTCCAGATTAATCTGGTGCCATGATCACTGCCCCAGATCTCCAGTTTCAAGGTGGCTCCTTTCTCTTGCAGCATCCTACTGAGCCACCCTTGTATTCAGAGAAATGACCTACCAATTAGGTACCAAATATACCCTAATGGAAAAGACAAAAGAGAGTATGGAAGCCAAACTAAACAATAGGAAAAGCCAGACACTCATCTACTCACCTTGAGGACGGGTGGGGCTCAGTGGCTGACCATACGATAAAGAAAAACCAGTACACCAGAGAGAGAGAGAGAGAGAGAGAAAGGGCGTAGAAAAAGATACCACATGTAGAGCCATAGAGATATAGTATCTGGAAAAAAGAACTAGTTAACTATAACAAAATAGAAATGTATTAATTGTATAAATACACAATAATTGATTACACAGGGTATAAAATCAATGAACCTCCACCGTTCACCATCTAATGACAAGGTTGTCAATGACCAGACAAATACAGAAAGACTAACAGACAGATAAGGGAACATCTTCATTACACGTGGAGAAATATATGGGCCATAGAAATGCTATATGAATGTAAGCTTTTAACGAGCAGGGCCCTCTGATCCCTCCTGTATTGATTTGTATTGTAAGTGTACTGTCTGCCCTCATATTGTAAAGCGCTGCGCAAACTATAAATCCTGAATAATAATAATAAGCAATGTGGCAACATCAGACGTAGAGCCAGGCAGTCTTTTTATGGAAAAATAGAAAAATAGCAAAAACTTGTGTAGCACTGACCACCGAAAGAGCTGCTGGCTTTATTGGGCTTACCGTTACCTTCTGGTCTGCTTCTCCGTCTAAGGGGTTCCCGTGGTAGATGGCCCAAAGAAATGTGGAAACTGACACTGAATCTCCTTTTGGGTTATTTATTTGAAACAGAAACAGAGTCTTTCAATGAAGGGTAGAGGGTTAGGAGTAAGTTCAGGTACTTTAGACTGCAAAAATGGAAAGTCTCTTATAGGAGAATCCAGAGAATAGCAACCGTTTCACAACTGGATTCTCCAACCCCTGGATAGACCTCCTCTCACTAGGCCTAGCAGCCGCTAGGGTGCTTGGTAAATCCATGTACAGGACCCCAAAACCCAAGAACCGCCTTCAGGTTTTCTAGGTGTCAGTGCTCTCTATCTTGGTGCTGGTGTCAGTGCTCTCTATCTCGGTGCTGGTGTCAGTGCTCTCTATCTCGGTGCTGGTGTCAGTGCTCTCTATCATGGTGCTGGTGTCAGTGCTCTCTATCACGGTGCTGGTGTCAGTGCTCTCTATCACGGTGCTGGTGTCAGTGCTCTCTATCTCGGTGCTGGTGTCAGTGCTCTCTATCTCGGTGCTGGTGTCAGTGCTCTCTATCTCGGTGCTGGTGTCAGTGCTCTCTATCACGGTGCTGGTGTCAGTGCTCTCTATCTCGGTGCTGGTGTCAGTGCTCTCTATCATGGTGCTGGTGTCAGTGCTTTCTATCACGGTGCTGGTGTGGTGCCAGTGCTCCCTATCTCGGTGCTGGTGCCATAGACTTGTGATGTACACTTGAGCATAGGATGTTTGACAAAGTCTCTGCTACAGACTTGTGCGGTACACTGAGGGACGTAGACAAATTTAAAGAGCTAACATATGGTACCAGTATCTCTCAGCCGTTTCGGTGATATCGTATGCGTGTTGATCCAGGTTGCGTCCTTCAACTAAGCCTATTAACTTCATATGATTAGAAATGTTATTTAATAGCAAAATATACATATAGTTTATACTATGAAAATAAATATGGCTGTGCGCCGATAAAGTGTTCGGGTTTGACTTGAAGAGAAGGTGGCAACCCTAATTCAACCATTGGGAGGAAAGACTATACTATGGAATTCTAGGTATGGGGGGGAGCATGTGACTAACACCATGTGACATGGCTGGTGCTTGGTGATTGGCTCGGTGTTGCTGTATTAGGGCAGGATGAGTACTCAGCTCCAGGTGGAGCTTACACAGGTCTATCAGGCCAATCATGTGATACATCTTCCTCTTCTTCCTCTTCTCCAAGCTGGACAGTCCTTAATGATGAAGAACACTGAGAAGGGGGCATGGCTCTCTGCACCATCACACAGTGAATTCAGGATGCCATGATGACACCCCATCAGAGGACGGGCTCATGACACCCGCCACTCACAGTATATCTGGAGACAAGCTGAGGATATCATGTTGTGGAGATAAGATACCATGGGGACAGCTCTGGATTGAAAGTAATTGTTGCAGTTTTTTTTTTTATATACCAACTAAATCTAAACATTAGCCTGAAGTTTGACTTTAAATTGAATCTGTATGGAATATTTATTGTATACAATATTATACATCCATAGTTTGTATTACTGAAAAGTATTGCAACTTATAAAAAAGCCACACAAAATGCATTCTAAATAAAAGGTTATATTTGGGGAGGTGAGGGGTGGAGGAGCTGGGGCAGCACACACAGTAATTAGACACTACCAGAAGAGGAGAGGGCTTTGACATGCAGGGAGTGAATTGACTCTTCCTATGTCCAAAGACACATTGCAGGTGATTAACAATATATAACAATGAAAACACTGCAAGGAAGCATTTACTAAATAATGACTGCAGTGTTTCTTTAAATACAGCTGTAAGTGCAATTATTAAAAAAAAAAATGCCTTCTCGGGTTATATACAGCTTTGTAATATAAAAATACAAACGATGTAAATGTATGAAAATAAATGAACAACAAATAGAACATAAAGTCATAGAGATAGTCTTATGCCCTGTACACATGGACTTTCTGATGAAAAATGTGCGATCAAATTGTGTTGTCGGAAATTCCGATCGTGTGTGTGGGCTTCATCTGACTTTTTCCATCAGATTTTCCGACACACAAAGTTTGAGAGCTGGATCTAATATTTTCCGACAACAAAATCCGATCGTTTAAATTTCGATCGTGTGTAGGCAAATCCGAAGCACAAAGTGCCATACGCGCTCAGAATAAATTACGAGATGAAAGCTATTGGCTACTGGCCTGTTTTATAGTCCCGACTTATGTGTTGTACGTCACCGCGTTCTGAACGATCGGATTTTCAGACAACTTTGTGCGACCGTGTGTGTGCAAGACAAGTTTGAGCCAAAATCCGTCTGAAAAAATCAGACAGATTTTGTCGTCGGAATGTCCGACCTTGTGTACAGGGCATTACTCTGCCATCTCTCTACTAAACTCTTCCATCTGTCTTCTTATCTTTTCCTTGGCTTCGTGCTTCTGCATCGGTGTTTGCCCTAGGAAAGGCTGTAGGACATCACAAGGAGTCAGGTGGGTCAGAAGCTCTGACATAGGGAGTTGAAGCCGTCCATTGCCGGGAAGGTGAAAGGCAACCACCAGCTCATTCCAAACACAGCGAGGTTCATAGGCGCGCTTTTTACGCCAGGGCTCTGACCTTCTAGAATATGGAGGAGGGTCTGAAGGTCTCACCTGGCAGTCTTCCTCAGAGATATTCAGCTTCAGAGATCTGGAGGTGGATTCTGGTCTCCAGTTCAATCTTTCCTCCATCCAGTAGACAAAGGGCAGAGGTCCAGAGATGTTCTGGGCAGACGGCACAACTGGAAGGTCATTGAACTGGTCGATGTTGGGACGGTGAACTACAATGTAGTGAGCGATCTCCTGTTTGTAGATATCGGTCCCCAGAATCCTCAGTTGAGGTTCCTCACCCCCGCAGTGCTGAGTCTTGTACAAGGACAGAAGGTAGGACAATGGGAAGGAAAGTCTGAAGTTGCCGTACAGAGAAGCAGAATGATCAAACGCCGGGGAGCTGGCATATTGTTCCTTCATCTCTGTCTGGAATCTCTCTGCATTTCTCACATGCCGGACTTTGTCATAGGCCTGTTGGCGAGCGCTCTCAATATACTTTGGACAGATGTCTGAACTCCAGAATGACAGGTCTCTGAATTCTTCTCTCTCGTGGTCTCCTCTTCCCTTGAGAGATTTTGATTTCAGAATTTCTTGTAAGGATTCCCAATCGGTGGCATGCTGCAGCTTCATGACGGGGAAGTCTATTGGTAGACGGAGAGAGAGATCGGTGTGAACACTGTCAATGTTCTTCTTCATGGTTTTCCCGGCTGTCTTTATATTACCCAGAGAAGTCAAGTTGCTATAAGTCTCCTCGATGGACAGTAATTCTCCAGACTTGTAGTATCCGCGGCAGTTTTTGGACCTTTTTATCTCCTTTAGATCTCTCTGTACAGAGGGCTGCATTGTGCCCGGGAATGTCTCAGCTCAGTGCCCGCTCTCAGAACTGTTGCACATGTCCAAAATAAGCAAAAAGATCTTTAGATGTTGATTAAGTTATGGTGGCATAGACACACCCTGTGGTCAGATGCCAACAAATAAACAGAAACCTCGATCCTGAAGCTTTACCTCTGCATTTCCAATTTTCTCTGCCATACCTGAAGCTTGCCTGTTGAAGGTTCTGCACCTTGTCTTGTCTGTCTATGGATGAGTTCCAGCACTGTGAGGGATTGTATACCGGAGAGTAAAGGCTACACCCAGATCTAGATGACTATGCAGGAACCAATGAGCTTATTTCTCCCTGTGTGATCAGCAGCCGGGTTTCATAATGACATCAGGCTTTCTTGTGACAACTGTGTCTGTTTTGGAGTCCCCGGAGACAGGTGAACTCCTAGACCACTTTTATTGGGTTCATAACTCTAAAATATTGAAGGCTTTGATCTGTCTACTCTGTGTAGAAATACGTGTCCCCTTTAAAAGTGATGTTTTATATCAGTTTTGGCTTGGGAATGAGATTTGTGTTTAGGACTAGCATGGGTTTGAGCATACCTCCCCAACTTTTGAACTTCAGAATGAGGGACACTTGAGGTAAGGGGGACTTACCGGCAACTTGTGGGTGTGGCCCAACTCTTGCCAGTGGGAGGGGCTTAATGAGCGTGGTTAAACAAAACTCAGGCTTTCTTGGATAAACAATGCTTTGTCTGAGTCTGATATCTACTGCATGCAGGGTTGAGGGGTGCGTTGTGTACTGAGTGCATGGTTGAGGGTAGGGTTGCCACCTGTCCTGACAGTCTGGGTTTCAAATCGTGTGTCCATATTTCAGACTGCCTGAAACCCGGACACAGTATTTATAATGGACTGTGGCTCCCCAAGTAACCACATCCGCCGAGTGCATAGGTGTGCGCACGGGCCCCATCCCCATACACGGACAGGAGAGGAGAGAGGGATTGATCTGCTCCTCCTCCTCCCACCCCTACCTCCCTCTGTCTGCCAGGAGGGGGGAGACTTCAGACACAGACATCGGACGGTGAGCTCACTCACCCAAGGACGGAGGCTCAGGCATCGACACCTTTCATCCACAATGTATCTGCCGGTCCCTGAGATTCACATTTCCAACCCACACATCCCTTTTCTAAGCCACAGAACACAGAAGGATTGGAGTGTGGGTTGGAAATTTGAAGCTCAGGGACACAGACACTTCTGTGTCTGTAGTCTCCCCCCTCCTTCCCTTCTCTCGCCTGCCTCCAAGCGAGTGAGTACACAAAGGTAACTATATATACACAATAACACTGCGCAGTAGTCAACAAAAAGAAAGGAATACTGAAATGGAGGCTGCCAACACGCTAAAACTGGGATCTTTTTAGCTTGGAAAACGTCAAGAGTGTAAAGAGTAAGCGCCAAGCATATATGACTATAACTCTAAGGGAAGCGGCTCAAAATGACAAAGCTAAAAAATAAAATAAAAATAAATAAAATAAAAAAAACTAGTATGTACGTATACCCATAGCAAATTTGTAAAACATGACCCCAAATATGGGGATAACCACAGCATATATAGAAAACAAAGTAATAAATATATAAACAATAAAGTCTATATATCAATAAAACTAAACGTGCAAGTGTGTGTCCCAACAAAATTCAGTGATAATAAGAGTCCCACTTTACTGTGACATAACCCCAAACATGGGGGTGACAATAAAGTGTAAAGAAGACAAAAAATAAATAAATATATAAGCAATAAAGGCACTAAAGTCCATATAATAATAGGAGCAAAACGTGCAGGGTGTAAGTCCCAATAAACTTCGGTGTCCACGAGAGTCCCAATTTAATGTGACAAAAGGTAATTCCAACGCAGTGTAGCTCCCACCACCTTAAGAAGCACAGGCTTACCAGATGGACATGACCCGAATAGACTTAGACTTCCCTCCCCCTGCTTTTCACCCACACACCCCTACCCCCTTTTTTTTTTTTGCTCTGGGGGTTAGGGGAGGCATTGGACAGTAGCGGCATATCTCTGCATTGATTTAACCTGGGTTCATGTTCGTCCCCCACTATTATGGTCCCTCTGCATATTGCTTCCTATGCCCTCCCTTTTGTACATGGAGGAGGTAGGGGGGTTGTTTGGCCCTTTTTTTTGCGCGACTCCCCGACAAGGGTAGGAGGGACCCTGTTTGTGCACACGCAGGGCTCTCTCCATAGATGTCTCCCCGTATGACTGGTACGGGCTGGTCCCGCCCAGCTACGGGAGACATGTATCTCCTTGTCGGCGGCGTCCCTGAACACTTCCGGACGCGCCTCACGTTCGCCTGACCCTTCGTACGGACGAACGTGACGCATTCGCGTCGTGCATTTGCGTCGGAAGTGACGTCGTTTCGGGGTCGTTTTACGACCTTCCGGGACGCCGGGGCGGCCACACGTGGTCGACCTGTTTAGGCGGCCAGGCAACAATAGGCAGTACCGGCCAATGGATGGGCGGCCTTCGCCTGTGATGCAATCCCGGGGCACTATATAACACAGCACACTTGGCAGTAAGTGCTAGCTCCAACTCACAAACAAGGACTCTCTTATCTTTGAATCCCTGGTTGGTAAGTTTGACTATTTCCTGGCTTGGCAAGCATGTCCCCATTGTATTTAAAGAGGAAGTAAACCCTGATGGGTTTACTTCCTCTTTTTTTCCCTGCAAAGGTAAAGCATAATGGACTACTATGCATCGCATAGTAGCTCATTATGTGTCACTTACCTGACACAGGAGCCAGCGAAGTCGCCGCTGTCACCTGTAGTCCACCGCATCCATCTTGGTTGTGGCGTCTCTCGCAGCTCCGACGAATGACAGCGGAGAAGCCGCGATGACGTCACTCCCGCGCATGCGCACGGGAGTCGCGTCTCGGAGCTCCGACGCTGCCATTCGCCGGAGCCGCGATGACGTCACTCCCGCGCATGCGCACGGGAGTAGACAAATTTGGCAAATCCATTCTTGGACTTGCCGCATTTAGTGCGCCTGCGCGCCGCTGTCTACGGCGCATGCGCCGTAGACAGCGGTGCCCATTTTTGGGCAAATATCTCCTAAACCATATAGGTTTAGGAGATATTACTTGGACCTACAGGTAAGCCTTAATCTAGGCTTACCTGTAGGTCAAAGTTGTTTGGAAGGGTTTACTTCCATTTTAAATAATTTCCTTAAACCAGCTTCCTTAACAGCAAGCTCGTTTTACCACTCTACTTATTTTTAGATGGGGGTGCCTCTATGGATTAGGAGTTAATGACCGTGTCTGGTACTTTTCCCGGGATAGTCTTCCAGCAACAGTCTCTCCTTTCTCCATTTTGGGAATCTCCTGCCCAGCCTAGCAATCCAGGTAATAGCCATTACTCCTAGTACAAACATGGTTCACTACACCTGGATAGTTATTTAATCTTAATTTTAAACAATTTTTTTTATTTATTTTTTTCCTTGTCATTTTCCACTAGTCCCCTATTAGCACTTTATGTACTTCCATCTTTACCCGTCACCAGTATATCAATGCACTTATCTTACCGTTACCCCTACATCTTATCTGTCACCTTCCAAATTCCTCTGATTACACATAGATTTACACCTTACCTTCTGAGTACACTATTCACTCACTTATTCACTCCAGTCACTCATTATTTGGATGTCATTACATACATTATCCTAACTACATGCTATTTCACGCTTTTTCTTTTTTACCTAAGTCACGTCTGTTTGTTTGTTTTGGCTTCTTTAGTTTTTAGTGTGTGGTGGTTTTTGAGTTTTGTTCTCTCCCCCCCCCCCCCCCCCCTTTTTTTTTTTTTTTTTTTTTTTTTTTTTTTTTTTTTTTTCCTGATGTAGATGTAGATATCTGGGGACATTCCCTTTATATGCATATAAATCATGTGTATGATATCTTCATACCACATATGTGGGCTTATATATATAAAACATATATGTCTAATTTTGTTTATGTTGGGATTTCTGTCACAGGCATGGCTTACCATACGGGCAGGTTGCCTACATTTGCACCTACTTCCTACGATTCCTGTGGGGCATAGGGTTTTTCGTGTGACCGCTCGTGAGCCGCGCTTCTGGGCCTCCGACCCCAGCCCCTCTGCTGGACTCTGTGGCGAGATGTATGGACCACGTACCTTCTTTAATTTGTGAGGGATGCTAAAGCATGCACCTGGGTAAACTCTACCATTAAGCATTATAATCTACGTGAACCTTTCGGCAATACAATATTGGGTAAACCATACTAATAAACTTAGAATATTTTTAACATAAATATTACTTGATAGATTTATTAAATTTTATCTTGTCTCTCTATCAACAGACTATCTCTGAAGAAGACCCTAGTGGTTGAAACGCGTTAGAACTATTTTTTGCTGTTACTAATCTTATACAGTATATTTATAGTTAGGTCTGTTTAGTGTATGCCCATTGATGTCACTGCATTTCTTGTATATAAGAGCTTGGCTCTATTTTTTGTTTTAAATGCCTAGGTGAAGCTCATATTTTTACCATACAATAAAATAATCTTTTTATATTATACTACGCTCATTGTTTATTGCTGCCTAAAAACCCCGTTGGTGGGGGAATTTGTTTTATTTTTTCGATTTATAGGGGTGAGCAGCACCCTCCCCGCTCTTGTTAGCAGTGTGTTCTTTCCAATATCAGTAATAAATATATAAACAATAAAGTCTATATATCAATAAAACTAAACGTGCAAGTGTGTGTCCCAACAAAATTCAGTGATAATAAGAGTCCCACTTTACTGTGACATAACCCCAAACATGGGGGTGACAATAAAGTGTAAAGAAGACAAAAAATAAATAAATATATAAGCAATAAAGGCACTAAAGTCCATATAATAATAGGAGCAAAACGTGCAGGGTGTAAGTCCCAATAAACTTCGGTGTCCACGAGAGTCCCAATTTATTGTGACAAAAGGTAATTGCACCGCAGTGTAGCTCCCACCACCTTAAGAAGCACAGGCTTACCAGATGGACGTGACCCGAATAGACTTATATCTAAAGGGTCGGTAATGGCTTGTAATCCAAGCTACTGCAACCCTGGATTCAGCATTCCATCATTAAAAGGGTCCAAACGCAAATGGTTCATTCGGTATGGCAGACTGCGTACAATCACTGTTTTTATGTACAGACAGCTCCGGCAACAATTCAGGCATGAAAGTGGAAGGATAGAGCCGACATAGTATAATAACGTTTTAAAAAAAATTACTTTAATAAAAATAAAATATCAAACTCACATTTCCATTGTAATTAATAAGCATATCAGAGGAAATAGGCAGTGGCGGAGTCTTACCGACGCGTTTCGACCTACAGGTCATCATCTGGCCATCTGGCCATTTCCTCTGATATGCTTATTAATTACAATGGAAATGTGAGTTTGATATTTTATTTTTTATTAAAGTAATTTTTTTAAAAACGTTAAAGCCATGTGACACCGCCCCTTGTCCCTATATAAGAGGCAACATCTCCTGGAGAAGAAGAAGAAGAACGGAAGGCGGCGGCGACGGCGACAGAAGACCGGGCCACCGCCTGTAAAAGAGCTATAAAAAGGCGCGGTGGCCCGGCAGAAGAACCGAAGAGGGGGACAAGACCCCCGAAGTCGGGAGAAGAGGCCGGCGGCGAGGAAGAACGCCGGGCTCCTCCGCTAGCAAAAGAGCTACAAGAAGATAGCGGAGGAGTCCGGCGAGAAGACCCCCGAATACGGAAGACCCCCGGAGCTGTGCAATAAAGTATTTTATCTCGTGTGTTGTGTTTTTTTTTGTACTTTTATTTTACAGGTGAATGGGTAGGGGTACATTGTACCCCATACTCATTCACATAGGGTGGGGGGCCGGTATCCGGGGGCCCCCTTATTAAAGGGGGCTCCCGGATTCCGATAAGCCCCCCGCCCGCAGACCCCGACAACCAACGGCCAGGGTTGTCGGGAAGAGGCCCTTGTCCTCATCAACATGGGGACAAGGTGCTTTGGGGTGGGGGTGCCGCCCTTCCCCAAGGCACCCCCCCATGTTGAGGGCACGCGGCCTGGTACGGTTTAGGAGGGGGGGCGCTCGCTCGCCCCCCTTTCCTGGCCGGCCGGGTAGCGTGCTCGGACAAGGGTCTGTTGTGGACTTGGGGGGGACCCCCACGCCGATTTTTTTCGGCGTTGGGGTTCCCCTTTAAGTCCATACCAGGCGGCGGGGCCAGCGACGTCTCCTTCGCGGGCCCCGCCTACCTGGATACACGCTCGAAATGAGTGGACTTTTCTCCGGGCGGGAAAAGTCCGCTCATTTCAAAAGTACGGCGGACTGGCCCACACACGGGCGGATTGTCCGCCGAAATGCGAGTACGACGGACAGTATTTAGAAAAAACCCGAAATACTTAGTATGCCGGACTGCACGCTGAAAAAGTCCGCTGAAGCTCACACACCAGCGGACTGTCCGCTGAAATGTGTTTCGGCGGACTAAGTAGGCCATACAGTCTGCCCGTGTGTACGCGGCAATAGAGTTATAGTCATATATGCTTGGCGCTTACACTTTACACTCTTGAAGTACACAAAGGTAAGAAGGACTCAGATATATGGGGGGGGGGGCCCTGTGGACTCTGCTGTAAGGGGGGCTTTGGGAACCCTAATTTAAAGGGAGGATGAATGAAACTCTGATGTAATTGGGAGGTTTGGTGAGCAGAAACCTTCTTCCTCAAAGTTCTCCTTTACATCCGAGTCCACAGCGTTCCCCCTTAACCACTTGCTTACTGGGCACTTAAACTCCCTTCTTGCCCAGAACAATTTTCAGCTTTTAGTGCTGCACACTTTGAATGACAATTGCGCGGTCATACAACACTGTACCCATATGACATCTTTATAATTTTTTTCACACAAATGAAGTTTTCTTTTGGGGGGTATTTAATCACCACTTTTTTTTTTAATTTTTTGCTAAACAAAAAAAGACAGGAATTAAAAGAAAAAAAAAATGTTTCATAGTTTGTTGTAAAATTTTGCAAAGGGGTAATTTTTCTCCTTCATTGTTATTCACTGATGAGGCTGCACTGATGGGAACTGATGGGCTGCACTGATGGGCACTGATGAGACTGCACTGATGGGCACAGATAAGGCAACACTGATAGGCACATATAAGACGACACTGATGGGCACTGTAGAGACGGAACGGATGGGCACAGATAAAGCAACACTGATGGGCACTGTAGAGATGGCACTGATGGGCTGCACTGATAGGCACAGATAGAGCAACACTGATAGGCACAGATAAGACAACACTGATGGGCACTGTAGAGATAGAACTGATGGTCCCTGATTGGGTGGCACTGATGGGTGGCACTGATAGGTGGCACTGATGGACACTGGTAGGTGGCACCGATGGGCACTGGTAGGTGGTACTGGTAGGCAACACTGGTAATGACACACTGATTGGTGATTTATAGACAACACTGTGGGCACTAATTGGTGGCGCTGTGGGCACTGATAGGTGACACTAAGGGCACTGATAGGTGACACTGTGTGCACTGATGGGTGATACTGTAGGCATCGGCTGACAGCTGGTCGGGATCGACCCCTTATTCCGATCTGTGATCAGGTGAGTCTCATAGACTCGCTGATCTCAGGGGGCGTGCAGGCCGCGCAAGTACAGGAGGATGTCCAGGGATGCCCTCCTGGCAAATTAAGTCCGCTCTGCAGCCGTCTTTCAGCTATAGAACGGACGGCAAGTGGTTAAAAAATGTTTTGCCGTGTGCCACACTAAAGTGTTCGGGTTTGTTTTTTAGAAAAGATGGAAACCCTAGTTGAGGGGTGTGCTATGTACTGCGTTCAGGGTTGAGGGGTGCATTATGTACTAAGTGCAAGGTATAAGGGTGCTCTATATACTGTGTTCAGGGTTGAGGGGTGCGCAGTGTACTGCATGCAGGGTTGAGGGGTGCGACATGTACTGTGTGCAGTATTGAGGAGTGTGCAGTGTACTTTGTGCAGGCTTGCGCTATGTACTACATGCAGTGTTGAGGGGTGCATTATGCACTGGGTGCAGGGTTGAGGGGTACGTTATGTACTTCATGCAGGGTGAAGGGGTGCTCTGTGTACTGTGTGCCAGGTTGAGGGGTGCACTCTGTACTACGGACATGGTTAAGGAGTGTGCTGTGTACTGTGCACAGGTTTGAGGGGTATGCTGTGTACTGCATGCAGGATTGAGGGGTGCACTGTGTACTGTATGCAGGGTTGAGGGATGCAATGTGTACTGCAGGCAGGGTTGTGCTATGTACTGCAAGCAGGGTTGAGGAGTGTGTTAGACACTGCTTGCAGAGTTAAGGAGTGTCCTGTGTACTGCATGATGGGTTGAGGGGTGTGCTGTGTACTGCATGCAGGGATGAGGGGTGCGATGTGAACTGCATGCAGGGTTGATGGGTGCGCAATGTACTGTGTGCAGGGTTGATGGGTGCACAATGTACTGTGTGCAGTGTTGAAGGATGTGCTATGTACTGTGTGCAGGATGAAGGGTGTGATGTGTACTGTGTTCAGAGTTGCACTATGTACGGTGTGCAGGGTTGGGGGGTGCACTGTGTACTGTGGCCAGGGTTGTGCTATGTTTTGCATGCAGGATTGAGGGGTGCATTATGTACTGTGTGCAGGGTTGCTCTATGTACTGCGTGCAGAGTTAAGGGGTGTGATATGTACTGCGTTCAGGGTTGAGCGGTGCGTTATGTACTGCATGTAGGGTTGAGGAGTGCCCTTTGTACTGCCTGCAGGGTTGAGGGGTGCACTGTGTACTGTGTGCAGGGTTGCGCTATGTACTGCGTGTAAGGTTGAGGGGTGTGCTATGTACTGCATGCAGTTTTAAGGGGTGCACTATGTACTGCATGCAGGGTTGAGGGGTGCATTATGTACTGCATGCAGGGTTGAGGGGTATGTTATGTACTGTGTGCAGGGTTGAGGTGTGGAATACGTACTTGCAGGGTTGAGGGGTGCGCTGTGTACTGTGTGCAGGGTTGAGGTGTGCAGCTTTTACTGCACGCAGGGTTGAGGGGTGCGCTATGTACTGTGTGCAGGGTTGAGGGGTGCATTATGTACTGTGTGCAGGGTTGAGGGGTATGTTATGCACAGCGTTTAGGGCTGAGGGGTGCGCTATGTACTTGTAGGGTGAAGGTGTATGCTGTATACTGCATGCAGGGTTGAGGAGTGCACTATGTACTGTGTGCAGGGTTGAGGGGTGCACTGAGTACTGCGTGTAGGGTTTCGCTATTTACTGCACGCAGAGTTGAGCTATGTACTGCGTGCAGAGTTAAGTGGTGCGTTGTGTACTGTGTGCAGGGTTGCGCTATGTACTGCGTGCAAGGTTGAGGGGTGCGCTATGTACTGCGTTCAGGGTTGAGGGGTGCATTATGCACTGAGTGCAGGGTAGAAGGGTGCTCTATGTACTGTGTTCAGGGTTGAGGGGTGTGAAATGTACTGCATGCAGGGTTGAGGGGTGCGACATGTAATGTGTGCAGTATTGAGGAGTGTGCTGTGTATTGCGTGCAGAGTTGTGATATGTACTGCATGCAGGGTTAAGGGGTGCATAGTGTACTTTGTGCAGGGTTGTGCTATGTACTACGTGCAGGGTTGAGGGGTGCATTATGCACTGGGTGCAGGGTTGAGAGGTACGCTATGTACTGTGTGCAGGGTTGAGGGGTGTGCTATGTACTGCGTGCAGGGTTAAGGGGTGTGCTGTCTACTGCACACAGGTTTGAGGGGTATGCTATGTACTGCATGTAGGATTGAGGGGTGCACTGTGTACTGCATGCAGGGTTGAGGGATGCAATGTGTACTGCTGGCAGCGTTGTGCTATTTACTGCAAGCAGGGTTGAGGAATGTGTTAGGCACTGCTTGCTGAGTTGAGGGGTGTCCTGTGTACTGTGTGCAGGGTTGAGGGGAGCGATGTGTACTGCGTGCAGGGACGAAGGGTGCGCTGTGAACTGCGTGCAGGGTTGATGGGTGCGCAATGTACTGTGTGCAGGGTTGAGGGTGTGCTATGTACTGTGTGCAGGGTGAGGGGTGTGCTGTTTACTGTGTGCAGAGTTGCATTATGTACTGTGTGCAGGGTTGAGGGGTGCACTGCTTACTGCAGGCAGTGTTGTGCTATGTTTTGCGTGCAGAGTTGAGGGGTGCGTTATGTACTGTGTGCAGGGTTGCGCTATGTACTGCATGCAGAGTTGAGGGGTGCATTATGTACTGCGTGCAGAGTTGAGGGGTGCGATATGTACTGTGTGTAGGGTTGCGCTATGTACTGCATGCAGAGTTGAGGTGTACGGCGTGCAGAGTTGAGGGGTGCCATATGTACTGTGTGTAGGGTTGCGCTATGTACTGCATGCAGAGTTGAGGTGTACGGCGTGCAGAGTTGAGGGGTGCCATATGTACTGTGTGTAGGGTTGCGCTATGTACTGCATGCAGAGTTGAGGGGTGCATTATGTACTGCGTGCAGAGTTGAGGGGTGCATTATGTACTGTGTGTAGGGTTGTGCTATGTACTGCATGCAGAGTTAAGGATTGTGCTATGTACTGCGTGCAGGGTTGAGGGGTGTGCTGTGTACTCCCAAGTTCTCACCCAAGAACAGTATAGATTCGAGTTCAGAGCTCACCCCCGCCCCCTTTCCCCCATTCAAGTACAGAGCTCTTCAAATAGTGGGGTTGATGCAAAATTGCAGCTACAACATGCAGCATGTGTCTGAAGGCTGCCCACACGGGTATCAGGGAGATGCTTCCACCGTGGGGCCATGTAGAATTCTTGCCTCCCCCCTCCTCTGTTCTGATGGGAAGAGCGGCCGGGTAGTTTCCCTCCCCCCGAGCCGCTGGGTAGATTCCCCTAGATGGGGGGGGGGGGGGTTGTGCAGCCTATAGGAGAGTAGCGCTGTCACTTGTAAATTTACAAGTGACAGTAGAAAAAAGTGAAAAAAATAGCCCCACCATGGTGGCTTAGCGCACACTTTTTGGGCAAGTATACTAAGGTAAGTTTTTTTAATGCGTTAAAAGGCTGCCCTTATCCCTGATATTAGTATCCAGTGCCCGACACCCTCTATATGGGACTATCCCGGGCATAGGAGTATACAACATTTTATAAATGTATAACAAATCTCATTCATATGAACACAGCCTAAAAAAAAAAAAAAAAAAAAGATGAATCCACAAGATTCCACCCACAGCTGGAGGGGGGGGGGGGGGTCGGACGGCAAAACCCCACCACCCCCAACTACTGGGGCCACCTGGGACAAGCCAAGACACACACTAATTCCACGATGGGGCATTGGGGGCCAACACTGCCAAAAACAGCATTAGAGACTAAGGGGGGTCATTTACTGTAGCGCCAGGAAGTACTGGGCACTATTGCAAATAATAGCGCGCATTTCAGCCAAGTAAAAGTTTAACGGGCGAATGTGCGCATGAATAGGAGCGCTATTAGACACGAACAAGCATTAGTACATTTTAAAATCTGCGCTAAACATTTAGGTTACCTATTTGTTGTATGTTGTATTTTATTTTAGATTTTTTGATTTTGGTGGCTATAAAGCCTTTATTATTTATGTTCATTCTTTAACCACTTCAATACCGGGCCATAGTAAAATGACGCCCTCTAGTTTGTGGGGGGGGGGGGGTATATCTGAATGATGCCTATAGCTACAGGCATCATTCAGATATCAATCTTTCCGGCCGGCGATTCTGTGCACAATAAGAACAATCATAGCGGCAGTTCCACCGTTTGATCGTTCTTATAGGCAACCGGAGGGGACGCCCCCCCCCCCGTCCCGCCACCATCCGGTGCTTCTCCGGGCTCTCTCTTCTGCCATCGGGGACCCGGAGAAAGATTCGTCCGGCACCGGATGATGACGATAGAGATTTCCGGTGACCAGATGGTCGCCAGTCATCTCTATGACCATCGGAGGCCCGGGCGTGGCGTCATAACGTACCCGAAGTAAACAAAGCCGCGATCGTGGCTGTCAGCACGAGATCGGTGAATTTATTTTTCCCGATCTCATACTTTCCAGCCTGGGAGGAGAGATGTGAGGGTCTTACTGACCCCATATCTCTCCATAAAGAGGACCTGTCACATAGATTCCTTTTACAAGGGATGTTTACATTCCTTGTAATAGGAATAAGGCTGGGTTCACACTGCAGCGATGCGGGAACCCGCCGCGAATCCGCGGCGGGTTCCCGCATCGCATGCCTCCCGGCGGAAGTTCACACTGCCCTATGCGGACTGCTGGGAGTGTCAGTGATGTTAATGACACCCCCAGATCAGTTCGCATATCGCAGTGCGATCTGCAAACTCGGACAGGAATCAGATCGCATGGTGTGAACACCCATGCGATCCGATTCTGCTGCGGACCAAAAAAAGGGTCCTGTGCGAGTTTGGGGCGGGTGCAATGCGAATTCAGCCAATACTATCTGTATGGCTGAACTCGCATCGCACAGAGATTGGATGTGATTTGCACTGCAGTGCGGTGCGAATCACATCCAGTTCTCGTAGCCGCTCCAGTGTGAACCCAGCCTTAAAGTGATCAAAAAAAATAAAATAAAAAAAAAAGTGTAAAAATAAAAAAAATTAAGTAAAAAAAAAAAAATTTAAACGACCCTGTCCCCGGTAGCTCGCGCTCAGAAGCGAACGCCCATGCACGTCCCGCCCACATATGTAAACGCCACTTAAACCATACATGTGAGGTATCGCCGCGTGCCTTAGAGCGCGTGCAACAATTAGAGCACTAGACCTCCTCTTTAACTCTAAACTGGTAACCTGTAAAAAATTTAAAAGCGTCGCCTATGGAGATTTTTAAGTACTGAAGTTTGGCGCCATTCCATTGATTGTGCGCAATTTTAAAGCGTGACATGTTAGGCATCTATTTACTTGGCATAACATCATCTTTCACATTAAATAAAAAAAATTGGGCTAACTTTACTGTTTTGTAATTTTTTAATTCGTGAAACCTTTTTTATTTTTCCCAAAAAAAAAAAAAGGCGTTTGAAAAATTACTGCGCAAATACCGTGCGAGATAAAAAGTTGCAATGACCACCATTTTAGGGTGTCTGCCAAAAAAAAACATGTATAATGTTGGGGATTCTAAGTAATTTTCTAGCAAAAAAAATGATGATTTTTTACATGAGAGAGAAGTGCCAGAATAGGCCCGGTATTGAAGTGGTTAAGTCAGTGCTGATCCGCCCCGTGGATATCCGCTTGCACAGCGGGGATGGCCGGAGCGATCTCCGCTGAGCAGGAAGAGGACAGGTCCGTCTCTGCACACTGCGCAGGGGACGGACCTGTCACAGCATTTGATTTTTTTACATTTCACTGCTTTTTTTGGGTGAACGGGTAGGAGTCCATACCTATTCACATAGGGGGGCAGGATCTGGGAGCCCCTTTGTTAAAGGGGGGCTTCCAGATTCTGATAAACCCCCTGCCCGCAGACCGACAACCACTTACCAGGGTTGTCGGGAAGAGGCCCTTGTCTCCATCAACATGGGGACAAGGTGCTTTGGGGCATGTGGCCTGGTATAGTTCAGAAGGGGAGTGTGCTCGCTTGTCCCCCCCTATCCTGATCTCCGGGCTTCATGCTCAAATAAGGGTCTGGTATGGATTTTGGGGGGCCCCACATCAATTTTATCTTACATGTTGGCGTGGGGTTCCCCTTAAAGTCCATACCAGACCCGAAGGGCCTGGTATGTACTGGATGGGGACCCCAGACAATTTTTTTCCTTGAATTTTGGAATTCCATAACATAATATTATTGAATAAGTACATACAATTGCATGCATTTGAAGAGTTAAAATATGGAATAAACCAAACTGATGTGCGTTGGCTAATTATGCTGCTGAGTACAATGCACACTTTGAGGAGGTGATGCTGTCAGTGAGATTTGAACTCATGGCTTGAACCTTTGAGGGCAGCAGGGCATAACGCTATGCTACAGAACTGAGCACATACCTACAGAGAAAATATATTTACTAATGTTTGATTCTATACAATAATGTTTTGCATTTCAGGCATTAATATTATAGTAACAATCATGCTCATGCTGATGTGGCATTGGCTAATAGGCATTCGCCTCTTTTCAACATATGCGCCGGAGTCTAATGCAAGCTTTCAGTAGGTGATTCCGTCTGTGCGATTTTCAGCCATTTGAGCTCAATTATATTGAGAACGTACATTTACTAGTGTTTTGATGGTGGGACTACTTTATATTCTAGGTATAATAGTCCTCAGCACAGTGACTTAGGCCCCTCTTACATTTGTGCGACCTGAAAGTTTGCGAGATTTTGATGCAACTTTAAGCAATGCCTGTGTAATCTTGAGGTCTATGGACGCAGGAGTCGGAAGGGAAAGGTGTGCAACTTTCCTGCGATTTTGCGTCAGCAATTTTCCCGCGATTCCAGGGAATGCCTGTGTAAACTTGAGGTCTATGGACCTCAACTCGCATCAAAGTCTGACAAAAGTAGTACAGGGACTGCGTTGAGGTCGGTGTGACTTTAAGTCGCACAGATATGAATGGTACACATTGAAAATCATGGGGTATGACTTGTCATGCGACTCTGATGTCCAAAGTCGCAAAAGTGTGACTCAGCCCGACTTAATTTCTAAATTGCTTTGTTTGTAAATTTCCAAAGCCAATCTAAAGGAATATTATTGGTAAAAAAAAAAAAAAAAAAGCACTAATGCCGCGTACACACGACCGGACTTTTCGAGGGACTAGGTCCGACGGACTTTCGGCGGAGTTCTGACGGACTTTCCGAATGAACGGACTTGGCCACACACAATCACACCAAAGTCCGACGGATTCGAACGTGATGACGTACGACCGGACTAGAATAAGGAAGTTCATAGCCAGTAGCCAATAGCTGCCCTCGCGTCGGTTTATATATATTCTTAATATCTAAATTTTAATTGGCTTTATTATACTTTATTCAGAATATAAGTTTTCCATATTGTGTGAAAGAGAACTCTGAATCAATTAATTTCTATGTTATGACTTGCATAGTTGGAAAAGTAAACATTTAAAACCTGTCAGGATTTTGATAAATGTTGTTTATGTTAAATTCTCCAGTTCATTATATATATGTTTTTAGAAGGTCTTTCCTATGTAATGGAGAAGATATTTTGCTTAGAGTCTGAAATTCTATCCTTACGTCCGGTCATTTTAGGCTGTGGAGCTGTGTTTTAAGTGTTAACATATGGTGACTTGACTATAAGTAACCACTCATTAGCCCACACTTTTGTAAAGGAGGAGTTATCTTTCGGGCGGGAGATTAGAGAATGGTTGATATAGTCGAAACATTGGGAGCAGACTTCCTCTTGAACATTTCACCAGCTAGAGGGAAGACCTCAGAGAGACACATCTCTTATACACAGAACTTTCCAGCATACAAAGGGTTATTCCGCCATTTTAGATAGGCCACATGGCATAACCTTAAATCTTTCTAAGACAATTTTTAAAGATACAAATGATTATTATTGTACTATTTTTGTAAGTATTCTTTTCTATTTAAATGTGTACAAATAAATACACATTTTTGAATTACGCTGACTCAGAACTAATTAAGGAAATTCATCTCACAAGATCAATCGATCTCACCATACATATTTAAGACTTTGAAATATTTATTCATTACGAGCAATATTTTTACATACACGCGAGCGGATTTCTCGGTAGGAACTGGGTCCGGCGGAGTTCCGGCGGAAAAATTTGAAACATGTTCCATTTCTAAAGTCTGACGGATTTTTGCAAATCAAAAGTCTGCTGCAGCCCACACACGATCGAATGGTCCGCCGGAATCGTTCCGTCGGACCTTTGATGTCGAAAAGTTCGGTTGTGTGTACGCGGCATTAGAGGTTTAACATATATACATATATATATTTTTTATAATAATTCTCCTTGAAGAAGGTGTTTTAGGAGGTGTGTCCTATGCCTACCTACTTTTGCTAATAGGTGTCCCTTATACCCATCTCAAAAAGTTGGGAGTTAAGAAATCGCCCCCTGAAGTCACCCAAAGTTTTGCAGGAACTACTTTTTGGGAATCATTGTGGCGTCGCACCAATTCAGACAGTTCCATTGCCGTCAATAGGCGGCGATTTGGCCTGCAATTTGACATGTCAATTCAGAGCTATGTGAACATGGGTGAAGTTGCATAGATATTAGAGCTGCACGATTCTGGCCAAAATGAGAATCACCATTTTTTTTTTTGCTTAGAATAAAAAGTTCACGATTCTCGCAACGTAAAATCTTTCACATTATCCCCAAAATATTGGGCTAACGTTACTGGTTAGTTTTTCCAAAAAAATTGCATTTGAAAGACCGCCGCGCACATACAGCGTGACATAAAATATTGCAACAACCATCATTTTATTCTCTAGGGTCTCTACAAAAATATATATATAATGTTGGGGGGTTTTAAGTAATTTTCTAGCAAAAAAAAATGATTTTAACTTGAAACCAACAAATGTCAGAAAAAGGTTTAGTGTTTAAGTGGTTAAACTTTCCTCACTTACACAGAAGTGTAAGTGTAACAATTTCATTGACAAATTGTTACAATGTTCTAGTGAAGTTCACTGATAAAAAATGTTCTAATCGGTTTTTCTCTTCCTTTCTTTGGACAGTTGTGGCTTCAGAAGAGCAGAGAGAGTTCTTTGTATAGCAAGAATCATGAAACACTTTTTTCAAGATCACAAAGGAGGAAAAAAAAATTGTGATAACGATTCTTGGCGATTAATCGTGCAGCTCTAATAAATATGAATGGAAATCATGGGGGACAACTTTTCATGTGACTCCGAGTTCCAAAGCTGCACGAAAAGTCACCCAAGTGTGAAAGTAACCGAATGAGATTAATTGATAACACCTTTGAATGAGGCCTCATTTGCACTTGTGCGACCTTAAAATTGCACAGCTTTGCCATGACTTGAAGCAATATCTGTATAATCTTGTGGTCTATGGACCTCAAATCACATCAGAATCAAACCAAGGTAGTACAGGGATGAATTTCTCACACTTTCAGGATGCACAAGTGACAATAGGGCCAAATTCAGAGGCGTTATCCTTGAATCTCATTTACACTGCTGTCACCTGAAAGTCACACTATTTTGCTGCAACTTTGCCTCAACTTCTGGGAATGCCTGTGTAATATTGCGCCCGATGTACCTCAAGTTACACCAGAGTAGTACAGGGAGTACTTTGAAGTTGGTGCGACTTAACCACTTCCCGACCAGCGCACCACGATGTACGTCGACAGAATGGCACGGGCAGGCATATTGGCGTACATGTACGTCCAATATTCAATGCCGCCCTGCCATCGGGAGCGCGCCGGCGGCGGCGCGCTCCCGCGCTGGTCGGGACCCCCGTGAGTCCGGTCGCGGGACCCGCGGACTCGATCGCCGCGGGCATCCCCGCAATCGTCTCACGGAGTGGCCGAATGGAGGAAATGCAAAGTAAACAGCATTTCTCCATTCTGCCTAGCAACTAGTGACGCTGATCTCTGCTCCATGTGATTGGAGCAGAGATCAGTGTTCACTAAATGAAAGCCCAACCCCCCCACAGTTAGTAACACACCCCTAGGAACACTTAACCCCTACACTGCCACCCACTGGTTAACCCCTTCACTGCCAGTGTCATTTACACAGGAATCACTGCATTTATATAGCAGTGATTACTGTATAAATGACAATGGTCCCAAAAATGTGTCAAAAATGTCCGACGGGTCCCCCACAATGTCGCAGTCACAATAAAAATCGCTGATCGCCGCCATTACTAGTAAAAAAAAAAATAATAAAAAATTATTAATAAAAATGCTATAAAACTATCCCCTATTTTGTAAACGCTATCTTTTGCGCAAACCAATCAATAATCGCTTATTGCGATTTTTTTTTAACCAAAAATATGTAGAAGAATACGTATCGGCCTAAACTGAGGGAAAAAAATGTTTTTTTATATATTTTTGGGGGATATTTATTATAACAAAAAGTAAAAAATAATGCGTTTTTTTCAAAATGGTCGCTCTATTTTTGTTTATAGCGCAAAAAATAAAAACCGCAGGGGTGATCAAATACCACCAAAAGAAAGCTCTATTTGTGGGAAAAAAAGGACGTCAATTTTGTTTGGGAGTCACGTCGCACGACCGCGCAATTGTCAGTTAAACGACGCAGTGCCCGAATCGCAAAAAGTGGTCTGGTCTTTGACCAGCAAAATGGTCCGGGGCTGAAAGTGGTTAAAGTAGCACAGATATGAATGGTTATCATTGAGAATCATGGGGCACAACTTATCATGCAACTCAGAGGTCCAAATTTGCTGGAAAATTCGCCCAACTGTGAAACAAGTCATATATATATATATATATTAATAGAAAGGAGCGCTCATTTATATTTGCATAGTCCTTACTGATTTACATCAGCAGAACAAATGCAAATGATGTGTACACCTGGGACAGAAGCAAATGCATGGTGATGCCAAACAAATTAATGATTAATGATTAATTATTTTTTATTTACGTTTATTTGCAGATATGTAAATCTGTATTTCCACAAAGGCCCAGTTGGAGCCCTGGTACACACTGACAGCGGGAGGAAATCGCTCAGCTGAACTCACAATTTCATTCCCGCATGTCAGTCCCAACTGTGTGTGGGGGAGGGGGAATATCGGAGACATCTGTGCAGGTTTCTGCATTGATATCAATACAAATCGCACCCCAAAGTCACACAAATTAGAACAGTGCAGTTGCCAGCTAATTGACACGTCAAATCTCACCAATGTGAACCAGAGCCGACACATTCAAACACCGCCTGTCCACCAGCTGAATTCATTACCTGCAATTCTCCACAGCTGTTCTATAAAGATTCCACCTTTCTCACTTACTTGCAGGGGTGCTGAAGCGTAGGTTTACATTGGAGCGATTTGAGACATCAAATTGCATAAAAAGTCGCAGCCTATTAGCGCCAATGGCACTGTTCCAATCGATGCGACGCTGATTTTGCTGCGCCGTACCGGTTTGCTAAAGTAGTTCCTGCACTAGTTTTGGTGATTTCAGGTGTGACTTCAATAGAAATCTGTATGAAGCCGCTCAGATGTAGTGATGGCCGAACAGTTCGCCCGGCGGTCGTTTCGCGGCGAATTTCGGCTGTTCGCGGTCCGCCCGTTCAGCGGACTATTGGCGTCATTCGCCCGGCGGACTTCCGTGTTTTTACTGTGTAAAGGAACTTTGACCTTATGACACATCCATCATGGGGTACATGACAGCCAATTGAGACATGACAGCACATGGACACTTGGACATTCCCCCTAACTTATAAATACACCCGATCCGGCGGCCATTTTATATTCTTTCTTCTGTCACTATAGGGAGAGGTTGCTGTTTGGAGCAGGGACAGATAAAACGCTAGCTATTTGGTACACAAAAGTTCTTTTCAGGACTGATATAGGTGTTAGGTGTATATAGGTTTGCTGTGCTACTGATTGTTGCAGCAGCCTGAGTGTCTTTTGTCAGTTTAGAGAAAGGGACAGGACGGTGTGTGCTACAGGGAGAGTCAGTTTAGTCATCATCATCATCATCATCATCATCATTAGCTGTTACTATCAGGTCCACAAAAGAGCTATTCCAGTAACCAGTAATCGTTCCAGTCTACTCTTTTTTGCCAGTTTGTATAGGGACAGGAAGGAAGCAGTGTGTCAGGCAGTGAGGGGCAGTTTAAACAGTTGCTGTTACTATTAGTTCCACAAAGGTTCTTTTCAGGACTGGTATCAGTGGTATGGTAATAGGCTTGTACACGTATAATATTCTTTCTTCCAAATATAGAAAGAATATTATACTTGACTGCTGCCCTTCTGCTGCAGTCTGCTAATCATTCACAACTCACTTGTTCCACAAAGCTCTTTATCAGGACTGGTAACTTGGTCTGTCTAGGGTGCTACAGTACATAGGGTTGAGTGAGGTACAGTCTGCTGTTCTGTAAGGACCGCTATCGGTCCACAATACATAGGGTTGAGATGCACCACTGCTGACCGCTGCCCTATACTGCAGCAGTCCTTCATTGGTATAGGGACTGAAGTACAGTCTGCTAATCACTAACACACAACCTGCTTGGTCCACAAAAGTTCTTATAAGGACTGGTAACTTGGTCTAGGGTGCTACAGTACATAGGGTTGAGTGAGGTACAGTCTGCTATTCTATAAGGACTGTTATCGGTCCACAATACATAGGGTTGAGGTGCACTACTGCTGACCGCTGCCCTATACTGCAGAAGTCCTTCATTGGTAGGAGAATGAAGAGGACGACATTATCCTGGATGATGAGCAGGAGCCAGGCCACCACACCGCTTCCACTTTAGTGCAAATGGGGGCCTTCATGCTCCAGGGTTTTAATAGGGACCCCCGTATAAAAAGCATAAGGGTCAAGGACCAGTACTGGGTGGCAACGTACTTAGACCCCCAGTACAAACACAAAATAGCGGAAATGTTACCGCCGTCACAGAGGGCTGTCAGAATGCAGCACTTCCAGGCCTTGCTTCGAGAAATGCTGCATTCTGCTTTTGCGTGCGCTGGCAGAGGAGCAATTCCCACTCCCAGAGAAGGAGTTGCGGGTACCAATCCAACAGCGCCTGCAAGAAGAGGCCGGTTTGAAGATGTGTTGGTGACTTCGGATATGAGGTCATTCTTTCAGCCGACCCATCGACAGGTGTCATCCGGATCCAGCATCAGGGAACGCCTAGACCGTCAGGTGTCCGACTACATTGGGTTAACGGCCGATGTGGACGCTCTGAGGAGTGATGAACCCCTGGACTACTGGGTGGGCAGGCTTGACCTCTGGCCAGGGCTTGCCCAATTTGCAATCGAACTGTTGGCTTGCCCCTCGTCCAGTGTCCTGTCCGAAAGGACGTTCAGCGCAGCAGGGGGGATATTTATTTTGCCAGCAGAAAAAAAAAATGATGTACGTTTACTAGCTTCAAAAAAATAAAAAAATAAAAAAAAAATAACATAAAATTCCACAGGATATTCGGTGCTACATTTAGCAATTGGATTTTAAAGCGGGATTGCACTGCGGAAAAAAAATATTAAAAGCCAGCAGCTACAAATACTGCAGCTGCTGACTTTTAATAAATGGACACTCACCTGTCCCGGGGTCCAGCGGTGCCGGCAGCCGAGGCCGATCGATCGCTCGGCTCTCGGCTGCTGCAGTCACCACTCTAGGTGAGGGAATCAGGAAGTGAAGCGAATCGGCTTCCCTTCCCAGTTCCCTACTGCGCATGCGCGAGTCGGGCAGCGCAATAGGAATTGTCCGCGCTGTCTCTGGGACCCGTGTGTGTCCCAGCAGACAGCGCGGCAGGACAGGAAGAGGCATAGACTCCCACGGGAGTCTATGCCCGGAAGTTGGTGTAAATACCTGTCTTTGACAGGTATCTGCACCCCCCTCCCCCCTGAAAAGGTGCCAATTGTGACACCGGAGGGGGGGAGGGTTCCGATCAGCGGAGGTTCCACTTTAGGGTGGAACCCCGCTTTAAGGGCCCTGCTCGTAGGAGCTCACAATCTAAAATGTGTCTAAACCTTAGAGTGGACACAGCTTTACTTTCAGTGTATAACGGGCAACACATCACATTTTTATCTGCAAGATTATAGAACTATACTTAACAGTCATTATTCTTACAAAGCATTCCAGCAGAGTATTTTTTTACCACCTGCAAAGCAAAAGGCATAATGAGCTAGTATGCACCGCATACTAGCTCATTGTGAAATATTTACCTTAGAACGAGGCCCCGACATCTGGCCCAATCCACGCCGAGGGAGCTGACATGCTCCCTCTGCGTTTCTTCCGGGTATCGCGGCTCCGGCGCTGTGAGTGGCCGGAGCCGCGATATCATCACTTCCGTGCATGCGCGCAGGAGATTTCATCCTGGCCGGGCCGGCCACTGCCGGACTTTCAGCCGAGAATCCCCTTGTGCGCATGCGCCGCTGCAGTCAGCGGTGCATACCGAGGGGAATATCTCCTAAACCGTACAGGTTTAGGAGATATAAGGCTTACCTGTAGGTAAAAAAAATTATAGGCTTTTCTGTAGGTAAAAGTTAAAAAAATGAGTATACAACCACTTTAAGCAACGAGATCAAAGAGTAGAAGGTCAGCACACGCTCCCAAACCATGCTTGCATAGTCAGACAGGAACAATAGACACACAACACTGACAGCATGGCCACAAAAAGCCACTTTTGATGGAAAAAATGCACAAGAATTTCAACAAACAGCCCTAGTTGGGCATTTGTCAATCTGCACAATATCTTTGCCACACCCAGGGCCATCTTTAATATTGATTAGACCCAGGGCAAACATTTTCTTGGGCCCCCTCTTCTGTGCAATTTTGCTTTCCACCTACTCTGAGACATACAATAAATAGCAGCTAGACTCAAAATCAGTTTACTGAATCAGATCAGGCAGCGATTGTGATTGGTTGCCAGAGGTTACAGTGTATCATTACCGCTCACTGACTGGCTACTAGAGGTGGCAGCACACATTATGGCTCACTGTTATTTTCTAGCAGTTACAGCACATAACTTCTGCTTGTTGATTGGTTGCTAGAGTTTACTGTAAATCAATACTGCTAACTTATTGATTGCTAGAGTTTACTACTGAGCATCTATACCACTCACTAATTGGTTGTTAGAGGTTACTGCACATTATTAATGCTCACTGATTGTTTGCTAAAGGTTACAGCACATCATCTCTTCACTGCCTGCCTGCGTATTCACATGCACCAAAATTCAGCGTGCTGTGGCACCATATTATTTTGAAGACACGTTCCACCTCCAATTTGCTTACTTTTGCACAACAGGCTGATGTTCGGCTTAATGATCACAATTGTAGGCAGGACTTTCAAGCATGATCCTTTACCTCCTCGGTGGGCAGCATTCCGCAGAAGTTATGGTGGATGTGACCTCAGAGGGACATGATATACATATGAATGCTGTCTCTATTTACATATCAATTCTGCGGTCCAGGACTATTTACATATTATTGCCACCACTATTTACATATCAATGTAGGTTATTTACATATAAACACAGGGTCTGCAGGTGAGTCATCTGAACATGGCAATAGGGCAGAGCTAGGCAGCAGCAACAGAGGTTTACACTGAGATATCAGGTCACAGCACAGGACTAAAACTTCAAAGGATAAGGGAATTTAAACTGGGATAGTTGGCAAGTATGAGGCAGCTGCTTTGGGCCCCACTACAATGATGGGGCCCAGGGCAGCTGCCCCTTTTGCCCTGCCTTAAAACCGGTCCTGCCCACACCACCCTTCACAGCAAAAAACCTGACCTTTTCAGGTCAAACAAACCCCCCCCCCCCTCTACTGCAGCCCTTTATATAAGAGAGGTTGTATTGTTAGCACACTGACACACGCCCAATAAAAATACACACCCACCAGTATCTTTCAATCTGTCTCTTCGTGTATGTCTAAAGTGATTGCACCTGATGGGCAGGAACACATCATACTATTTGCACCTGTGTTAGCCCTTGGTTATGTGCATCAAATCTCCAACTACAGGCCAAAGATCGAAGTGTATTTGCATCCACAAAGCAACAGTTTTCTAAGCATATGTACCTGTGCAGTGTAAACCTTACCATTTTAAATGTCCAAGTCCCTGAGCATGATTAGTGCTAACAAACATTGGGGGTTATTTACTAAAAGGCAAATCCACTTTGCACTACAAGTGCAAACTACAAGTGCCAAGGTGTTCTGTTGTGTTGAGGTCAGGACCCTGTCCAGGCCAGTCACGTTCCTCCACTCCAAACTCGCTCATATATGTCTTTATGGACCTTGATTTGTGCACCGGTCCAAATCATTTGGTGGAAGGGGGATTATGGTGTGAGGGTTGTTTTTCAGGGGTTGGGCTTGGCCCCTTAGTTACAGTGAAGGGAACTTTTTAAGGCATCATCATACCAAGACATTTTGGACTATTTCATGCTCCCAACTTTGTGGGAACAGTTTGGGGACGGCCCCTTCCTGTTCCAACATGACTGCTCACTAGTACACAAAGCAAGGTCCATAAAGACATGGATGAGTAAGTTTGGGGTGGAGAAATTTGACTGGCCTGCACAGAGTCCTGACCTCAACCCGATAGAACACCCTTTGGCTGAATTAGAGCAGAGACTGTGAGCCAGACCTTCTCATCCAACATCAGTGCCTGACAAATGCACTTCTGGAAGAATGGTCAAACATTCCCATAGACACATCTCCTAAACCTTGTGGACAGCCTTCCCAGAAGAGTCGAAGCAGTTATAGCTACATCAAATGTGTGTAAAGGCAGGTGTCCCAACACTTTTGGCTAAATGGTGTATCTGGCAAGATTTACAATGGTGGTGGAACCCCCCCTACATATAAATACTACATTTAGACTTAGCTATAGGACCTGGAAGACAAGACAACTGCTTTATATGAAGCGGAATGTTTGGGATTTGAACCCAGACACTCAGGGATCACTATGCAGATGTTCTAACCCCTAAGCCACGGGTGGTCATCTCCTACACATAAATACAGCATTTCTTTGGACAGGTGATGGAATTACATTACTCAGGAGTTATTCTTCTTATTCTGTGATATTTGATGTTTTTTGTGGGTGAGTGTAGAATAGTCATATTACCCTCACATTTTTGGGAATTCCATTTTGATTTCTGATGTTGGTACATATCACATTGGGCTCAAATTATGAATATTTGGAAATAATAATAAAAAGCACAAAAAAATTGTGATTCATTTTAAATTTGTATCAGCCATGGTGTTGTTTGTGGGTTGTAAAGATACCGGTGTGAGTTTTGGGTAAAGATTGTTGTGAGATGGAGAGTAACAAGTGAAAGTGACCGAGAAAATAAGGAAAAAATTGTTGCCCATACTTACCGTAATTTTCCTTTCCTGGATCCTCCCCATGTCAGCCTACTATGGGGTCAGCTCCGCCCCCTCTGACCCCTCCAGGACCACCCTTTTCCTAGCCCATAAAGGGTGGCTGTCTGCCCACACCAGTGTTCAAAAAATACCCGCTTCGCGACAGATAAACTGGGTGGGAATCCTCCGGCTGACACGGGGAGGATCCAGGAAAGGAAAATTACGGTAAGTATGGGCAACAATTTTCCTTATTCCTGGACCTCCCCATGTCAGCCTACTATGGGATGTAGCAAGCTTTTTAAAAAGGGAGGGAAGACAAAAAAATAAGCTAAACCCTCAATGCTACTCAAATTTTTAATGGGCGACAGCCGCCATAATAACCATAGAGCCAAATGTCTCCTCAGGGCGGGCAAGCCAATTAAGCCTGTAATGCCTAATAAAAGGTGTTGGGCGTGCTCCAGTTTGCTGCTCTGCAAACTACCTCAGAGGCGACCTTTGCGTATGCTGCCCAGGATGCTGCCATACCCTTCATCGAATGTGCTTTGATCTCTGAAGGAGGAGGAAGGCACAGAGTTTTGTATGCAATATGCGTGGTCTTTGACAAATCTGGAAGAAACAATTCTGGATGTTGCCTGCGTACCCTTTTTGGCCCCATTGGGAAAAAAACTACAACTGATCTGCTTTTGGACCATTTCAGGTAGGTTGAAACCACAGAGGCCAGGTCTAACCTACTCCACTCATCATCAGCTGTATCCGCCGGAAAGGCTGGGAGAATGACCTCCCAGATGGAATCGGCTCAGGGCTGGACTGGGACAAAAATTTGGGCCTGGACTTCATCCAGACCGACCCACTTTAATTTTGCAAATACGCAAAAAACAGTATATAAACTGTACGCAATTGCGCAAAAAAGCCCCTAGAGAGTCCCCTTTACATCAGGGTCCCCAGAGAGCCCCTCCTTACATCTGGGTCCCCAGAGAGCCCCCTACTTACATCAGGGTCCCCAGAGAGCCCCCCAGTTACACCAGGGTCCCCATATAACCTTCCTCTTACATCAGGGTCCCCAGAGAGCCTCCCCTTACATCAGGGTCCCCATATAACCTTCCCCTTACATCAGGGTCCCCAGAGAGCCCCTCTTACATCAGAGTCCCCAGAGATCATCCGCCTTACATCAGGGTCTCTAGAGAGCCAACCCTTTACATCCGGGTCCCCACAGAGCCCCCCCTTACATCCAGGTCCACAGAGAGCCTCTCTCTCATACATCAGGTTCCCCATGGAGACTCCGACTTACATCAGGGTCCTCAGAGAGCCCCTCCTTACATCAGGGTCACCAGAAAGAGGGCAGGTAGTGGGCTGGGACCCTGTGGTTGGGGACTCCTGGACTGACTCTGGGCTATGGGCCCCAGATTTGGGGCTATAGCCCCAAAAGTCCCCCCCCAGCGATGCAACTGGCTGTCACTGAAACCGGCCCACTGAGCCATCGGCCCACCGGGAAACTCCCTATAGTTCCTATGGCCAGTACATGCCTGAATCGGCTTAAGGACTACCATGTCTGGGAGCATCAAACAATATGATTCTTTAGATGAGAAGGCGCACAACTCGGAGACCCTTCTGGCCGAGGCAACAGCTAGTAGGCTTGTGCAATTCGTTTCGTAACGAAACGAAATTCGGCCGAATTTTGCATCTTTCGGACATTTGGATGCATCCGAATGTCCGAATAAAAAAATAAGGAATTACAACGAATACGAAAGAAATATAACGAATGAATTCGACATGATTCGGTAATTCTTTAAAGATCTAATGAAACAAAAGGTCAGCTCAAAGTAAATCTTATAGTCCAATCAGCTAATTAATTTTGTGCCGGAGGATGAATTACTGGCAAAGTGCATTCCTGAGAACTGAGTGAGAAGGGTGTTGTATTGTATTTGAGCCGAGGAGAAGAGACGTTGTCATTGTGTGTGTTAAAAGATTAAATAAACAAACGACTTTCCAAACTACGAATCATTATCACGAATGTCTATACATACATAAATAGCGAATTTCAACGAATACGAACGAATGAATTCGACACTCTACGAATAATAACGAATTATCCGAAAACGTATTAACGTAACATAACGAATATAACAGAACGAAATTATGTATTTTACGAATGACAACGAACCGAAACGAAACGAAATTTTCCGTTGTGCACAAGTCTTAGCCCTTGTACACACGGTCGGAGAATCTGTCGGAATGCGTCTTATCGGACCGTGTCGTCAGATAATCCGACTGTGTGTGGTATGCATCGGACTGATTCCGTCCGAATCTCAATTTTCCAACATGTTAGAAATATTTCCCGACCAACTGGGCCGGAACGGACCTAATCCGATCATGTGTAGAGCATTTTCATCGGATCAAGTGCCACGCATGCTCAGATCAAATTCCTACATCAAAGCTATTGGCTACTAGCCTGAATGTAGTCCCATCGTAATGAAATTACGTCATCACATTCTGAAAGATCGGATTTTTCGCCAACTTGGCCCGACCGTGTGTATGCAACAGTTTCGGATACAATCCGTCGGACTAAATCCGACGGGCAAAATCCGACGGATTTGGTTGGCAAAATCTCCGACCGTGTTTACAGGGGCTAACAGCTAGTAAAAAACAAAAAAACTGTTAAAAGAAATAATGAACAAGAGAAAGCTTGATCAAATGGAGGAACCAGCGATGTTCCCAAGACTAGTGTTAAGTCCTCTTTTTGAAAAAAAAAAACGATTTCAATGGAGGTCTGATTTCTATGGCTGGCCCTAAAAATCAGATCACCAACGGATGTAGAGAATATCTTGTACACGACATAGCCAACAAAGTGGGGATTTGACCCTTCAGGGAATTATAAGCTAAAACCATTCGCAGGCCCTGGGAGATAAGATGCTGTAAGAGAGCCGAGATTCTCCTCTGCACATAGGAAGATTGACATGTCACCTGAAGGAGAGGGCGACTTCTTGTGCCCCCTTGAGACACATAAGCCACCGTAATTGTTGCCCAAGAATCCAGACAGCTCGACCTTACAACATAGGTTGGAACGCTAAGAGAGTGTGTCTGACAGCATCCAATCCTAGGAAATTCACAAAAGTTCCATTGGCCTTAAACCTGCTGTCCCAGGCAGTGTGCCCCGCAGCCTGCCAGACTGGCATTGGTCGTCACCACTATTGGTTCTGAGGCCTTCAACGGAACTCCGCGGGACAGATTGCGAGCTACTGACCACCAAACCAGGGACCAGATTATCTGAATTGGCAGATAGAATTTCTGGTAGAAGGAGTGACAATCCCACTGAAGAAGAAAGTTGCATTGAAACCTCCTTCTGCGCCACCTGACCCATGGGACTACTGGAACTGTGGTCGATAGAACCCCCAGATACTGCATGCATTCCTTCACCATCATCAAAGACCTTGCTATCACTGCTTTTGTCTAAGCCCTTGTACACATGGTCGGAGATTCCGACAACCAGATTTTGTCCGAAACTGTTGCATACACACGGTCGGACGAAGTTGTCGGAAAATCCGATTGTTCAGAACGTGATGACGTTATTTCATTACGACAGGACTATGTTCAGGCTAGTAGCCAATAGCTTTGGTCTAGGAATTTGATCTGAGCATGTGTGGCACTTTGTCCGACTGGAATTCTCTACACATGATCGGAGTATGTCCGATCGGAGCATTTTGTCGGAAAATATTTCCGGCAAGTTGGAAAATTTGGTCCGACTGATATTCCGACGGAAACAGTCCGATGCAGACCACACACAGTCGGATTAGCCGACAAAACACTCCGATCGGACACATTCCATCGGAATCTCCGATCGTGTGTACAAGGGCTAAGCCCCTGTACACACGGTCGGAGATTCTGCCAACCAAATCCGTCGGATTTTGCCCGTCAGATTTAGTCCGACGGATTGTGTCCGAAACTGTTGCATACACACGGTCGGGCCAAGTTGGCGAAAAATCCGATCTTTCAGAACGTGATGACGTAATTTCGTTACGATGGGACTACATTCAGGCTAGTAGCCAATAGCTTTGATGTAGGAATTTGATCTGAGCATGCGTGGCACTTGGTCCGATCAAAATGCTCTACACCTGATCGGATTAGGACCGACCGCCCCAGTTGGTCGGGAAATATTTCCAACATGTTGGAAAATTGGGTCGGACGGAGATTCGGACGGAATCAGTCCGATGCAGACCACACACAGTCGGATTATCCGACAACACGGTCCGATAAGACTCATTCCGACAGATTCTCCGACCGTGTGTACAAGGGCTTAGACTGGATCTCCTTGACCTTCCTCTGAGGAAGAGAAACACCACCCTGATCCGCGTTGAATTGTACTCCTAAATACTCCAACATTTGGGTCGGATGCATGTGGCTCTTCCGATAGTTGAACAACCAAGCGAAACGAGCTAGTGTTTGCAGGTGAAATTCACATGAAGTAGAAGAAGCTCATTTGACAGACCCAGAAGTAGCATGTCGACTAGATAATGGAATAAGCCATTAGCTTTGCTGTGAATGAATGAATAATTTGTATAGCGCACAACACAAACTGAATCGCCTCATCAATCGCTGTCATCTTTTGAACCGGCTCCCTGACCTGGTCAACAGCCACTTCAGCCACAAACTCTACAGCAGTTCTGAAAACTGCAAAAGAGAAGAACTGCCACTTCCCAGACCTTCATTTGAACATCCATCCACCAGCTCCGCTACCCACAACCTAAGGCTGGATCCAGACTCATGCACTCGCCACGCATTCCGCAGATCCGCACCACCGAACATGCCCCATAGGAGACCATGGTAAATGAACGGTAAAAGCACCAAAAACGCACAGGAGCGAATCCAACCCAAGTGCTGCTGCCGCAGAAGTGAGCACTACCGCCGGCCTGCAGGCTGCTTCGGCCAAACTATACAACCTATTTAGGTCTGCGTTTATTCTGCGATCCATAGGATCCCTAAAGGAGACCGAATCCTCCAGCGGAAGCGGAATATGGCAGGCGAATCTAGGTAATGAAGCATCCACCTTAGGCATAGTGTCCCAAGGGTTACAGCTTCGATACTCTATTATGAGTACATTGAGCTTCTCAGGCCCCGCCCAGTCATAGTCAAATACTTCTTTAATTTCAGAAATGAATGGGAAGGAAGGCAAAGATTTCTTTAACCCCTTCCCGCCGAGTGTACGGAGATGTGCGTACTCGGCTTCCGGGGGGTATACCGGGATGATGCCCGCACCTGCAGGCATCATCCCGGTACCGTTTTATTCAGCGGGCGATTGGTTATCCAGCCATAACAACCGAAGCGGCTAAAAGCCGCTCGGCTGTTATGCCGGAGGAGCGGGAGGGGACGCCCCCCCCTCCTGCCGCCTCCCGCCGCTGTTACCGGTGCTCCCGCTTGATCGGGAGCACCAATTCAAGATCCGGCGCCTCCGGCTGCTGGGGAGGAACTGTAACGAAGCCGTAATCGGCTTCGTTCCAGTATCCTAATCGTAAACACGGAAGCGACGTCATGACGTCACTTCCCGTTTACTCGGCTGCCAATGGCGCCGGTTTTGAAAATACATACGGTATTCAGAATCGCCGTTTTCAGCGATCTGAATCCATTGAAGTATAAAGGAGGGGTGGGGGGTCTTTTAGACCCCCCGATCCCTCCATAAAGAGTACCTGTCACCACCTATTACTGTCACAAGGGATGTTTACATTCCTTGTGACAGCATTAAAAGTGATCAAATTTTTTTTTTTTTAACCACTTTCAGACCGGACCAATTTGCTGGTCAAAGACCAGACCACTTTTTGCGATTCGGCACTGCGTCGCTTTAACTGACAATTGCGCGGTCGTGCGACGTGGCTCCCAAACAAAATTGACGTCCTTTTTTTCCCACAAATAGAGCTTTCTTTTGGTGGTATTTGATCGCCTCTGCGGTTTTTATTTTTTGTGCTATAAACAAAAATAGAGCGCCAATTTTGAAAAAAACGCATTATTTTTTACTTTTTGTAATAATAAATATCCCCCAAAAATATATAAAAAAACATTTTTTTCCCTCAGTTTGGGCCGATACGTATTCTTCTACATATTTTTGGTAAAAAAAATCGCAATAAGCGATTATTGATTGGTTTGCGCAAAAGTTATAGCGTTTACAAAATAGGGATAGTTTTATAGCATTTTTATTAATAATTATTTATTATTTTTTTTTTTACTAGTAATGGCGGCGATCTGCGATTTTTATTGTGACTGCGACATTGTGGGGGACCCATCGGACATTTTTGACACATTTTTGGGACCATTGTCATTTATACAGCAATCAGTGCTATATAAATGCAGTGATTCCTGTGTAAATGACACTGGCAGTGAAGGGGTTAACCAGTGGGTGGCAGTGTAGGGGTTAAGTGTTCCTAGGGGTGTGTTACTAACTGTGGGGGGGTTGGGCTTTCATTTAGTGTACACTGATCTCTGCTCCAATCACATGGAGCAGAGATCAGCGTCACTAGTTGCTAGGCAGAATGGAAAAATGTTGTTTACACAGCATTTCCTCCATTCGGCCGCTCCGTGAGACGATCGCGGGGATGCCCGCAGCGATCGAGTTCGCGGGTCCCGCGACCGGACTCACGGGGGTCCCGACCAGCGCGGGAGTGCGCCGCCGGCGGCGCGCTCCCGATGGCACGGCGGCATCGAATATTGGACGTACATGTACGCCAATATGCCTGCCCGTGCCATTCTGTCGATGTACATCGTCGTGCGCTGGTCGGGAAGTGGTTAAAACAATTTATTCATTTTCAAATAAATAAAATAAAAATAATTTTTTTTAAAAGCGCCCGCTGTCCCCGCGAGCTCGCAAAGCAAAGAATACGCATTCGGAAGTCGCACCCGCATATGTAAACGGTGTTCAAATCACACATGTGAGTGAGAGAAATAATTCTAGCACTAGACCCCCTCTGCAACCCTAACCTGGTAACCGTAAAAAAAAAATTAAAGCGTCACCTATTGAGATTTTTAGGTACCGTACATTGTCGTCAATCCACGAGTGCGTGCAATTATAAAGTGTGACATGTTTGGTATCTATTTACTCGGCGTAACATTATCTTTCACATTTTGCAAAAAAATTGGGCTAATTTTACTGTTTTTTTTTTTTTAATTCATGAAAGTGTCCCTTTTCCCAAAAAGTTGCGTTTAAAACACCGCTGCGCAAATACCGTGTGACATAAAATATTGCAACAATCGCCGTTTTATTCTCTAGAGTCTCTGCTAAAAAATATATATATATATATATTTATATAATGTTTGGGGGTTCCAAGTCATTTTCTAGCAAAAAATATGTATTTTAACTTGTAAACACCAAATTCCAAAAATAGGCTTAGTCATGAAAGGGTTAAATACGGGTAGTATCTCTGCTGTTTCTTTGAGGCGACAATTCTTCCTGCCACTTCATCGCATCCTTAACAGCCTCCACCAAGGGGGGGAAGCAGTGCAAAAATCAAACGTATGCGATTCCGAGACCATCTCAGCCTCAGATGGATCTGAATCGCTATCAACGTCAAAGTTAAAACGCACTGAAAACACATGATCTGAATCTGCAGATGCTGAAGATACAGCAGGAGGAGCAGGATTCCTTGAAACACTGTTCAACCCTTCCTTGACTGCGTGCTTAATGTAGGATTTAACCTGGCGTGCATTTGCAGCATTGTCCTGAGCCGCCTCCTTGAAGCAAGATGCACATGCGCTTTCCTCTGATGACCTCAACTGAGCAAGCCCAACAGGATCCTTCTTCTGCCTGGGCCGGCGATGAAGACCTATCTGAAGATGAGGATCTTCTCTGTCTGCGCCCAGATTTCCTCTTTCTAGAGGCTTTCTGATGTCTTCACTAGGGATGAGCCGAACACCCCCCGGTTCGGTTCGCACCAGAACTTTGGAACGGACCCCACGTTCGTAACGAACGTTAGAACCCCATTGAAGTCTATGGGACTCGAACGTTCGAAATGGAAAGTGCTAATTTTAACGGCTGATATGCAAGATACTGTCCTAAAAAGGGTTTGGGGACCTGCCTCCTGCCTCAGGGGACATGGGTCAATGCAATAAAAAGTTTTAAAAGCGGCCGTTTTGGCGGGAACACTGATTTTAATGACGATTAAAGTGAAAAAAAAAAATGAAATATTCCTTTAAATATGGTGCCTGGTGGGTGTCTGTAGTATGCCTGTGAAGTGCCACGTGTTTCCCGTGTTTAGAACAGTCCCTGCACAAAATGACATTAAACGGAAATAACACCATTTATAACTGCTTGCGGTTTTAATGTTATATCTGGTTCCTGCAATATGGTTGAAAATCATTCAGAAAAATGGCATGGGTAGCCCTCCCTGCCCATTACCAGCCTATTTGGGTCTTGTACGCATATTAAGGGGAACCCCGTACCCATATTAAAAAAAGGAAATGTGTGCGGCCCCCAGGCCCTATATACTCAGAACAGCAGTATACAGGTGGTGCAAACAAGACAGGGACTGTGTAGGTTTGTTGTGTTAAGTTGAATCTGTTTGTCATTTTCAACTGGTACATTTTTAAAGTGTAGCTCCAGTCAAAAAAACTATTTTTAAGCTTTTTGGAAAACATAGGGAAGGGTTATCACCCCTGTATAATTTGTTTTGTCGTCCATCTTTTTTCATCTCACTTGCTGTTGTCTCCTTCCATTTGCAAGTAGGATATGTTTGTAAATTGGATGTTTGAAAGTAGGGGCCTGCCCTATATGCTCTGCAGAAATGGTGGAACAAGGTGTTGGTTTTGCCACAACATTGTAAGCCCTCAAAGTGACTCTTGGTGGGCGATGGAGCGCCCTGCTGTGAACGATTATATCAAGAATTGTAATTACATGCCATTGTTGAACAGTGGTAGAAAAATTGACCTTTGGTGGTTGTGGTGCTGGTGCCACAACACTATAAGTCCTCACCGTTACTCTGGGTGGGCACAGGAAGGGGCCCTCCTGTGAAATATTATATCAAGAATTGTAATTACATGTCCCTGTTAAACAGGGGCAGAAAAATTGGGCCTTAGGCACTGGTGCCATCACACTGCAACCTCTGCCATATACTCTAGTTTTATTGCAGGAATTAGCCCTGCTGCAAAGCATTGCATCAAAAATTGTACTTAAACGCCCCTGTTAAACAGGGGCAGAAAAATTGGGCTGCTGGCATCACCCAGAACCAAAAATGTTCTTCCAACATATCAGCGGAGGAGGAAGAGGATAGACAATCAACATAACAGGACAGTCACTCAGCATCAGCATAGGCAGTCTTGAAGGGATGTGATATTTCAAAAAAAATTATTCGGTTACATCAGCTTCAGGTGCTTGGTAGCTGTGGGTGATCCAAGACTGATTAATCTTGATGAAGGTCAGTCGATCAACTGATTCGGTGGACAGGCGCACCCTGTGATCGGTAACAAAGCCACCAGCAGCACTGAAGGTGCGTTCCGAAAGAATGCTGGATGCAGGACAGGCCAGTAGCTCAATTGCATACTGTGCAAGCTCTGGCCAGTGATCCATCCTCAAGACCCAGTAAGCCAGAGGATTTTCAGTGGGAAAGGTGTCCAAGTCTGACCTTGCCCCTAGGTATTCCTGCACCATGTAAATTAGACGCTGGCGATGGGTGCTGGAACCAATCATACCTTGGGGCTGCGGACTAAAAAATTGTCTGAAAGCATCAGTCAGACGGCCACCTTCTCCACCGCTCCTTCTGACCGATGCCTCAGCAACACGTTGTCCAGGACCAGGAGTTTGTAACCTCCCAGTCTCTGGGAACGCGTTGCACAGAGCTTTCTGCAAGGCCTCCCGGAGATGTCTCATCCTCTGCTCCCTCTGCGATGGCAAGATAAGGTCGGCAACCTTACCCTTGTACCGTGGATCAAGGAGAGTGGCCAGCCAGTAATGGTCCCTCTCCTTGATCCGAAGAATACGAGGATCCTTCCGCAGGCTTTGCAGGATCAGGGAGGCCATGCAGCGTAGGTTAGCTGAGGCATTCGGTCCGGAGTCCTCTGGGTCACTAAGGACAACATGATCCGCAGCTACCTCCTCCCAGCCACGTACAAGTCCACGTGTTTCTTGGGACTGTAAATCATCCCTATAAGACTGCTGCTGCTGATGCTGAGTGCCAGCCTCCACCTCCATGCTGACACAATCATCCTCCTCCTCCTCTTCCTCCTCCTCACCCTCTTCCTGTGTGATGGGTGGCACAGCAGGAACACTGTCTGGATAAAGGGGGCCTTGAGAGGTAAGGAAGTCCTCCTCTTCCTGCCTCTGTTCTGCCTCAAGTGCCCTGTCCATTATTCCACGCAGCGTATGCTCCAAGAGGTGGACAAGAGGTACAGTGTCACTGATGCATGCACTGTCACTGCTCACCATCCTTGTGGCCTCCTCAAACGGTGACAGGACAGTGCATGCATCCCTGATCATGCCCCACTGGCGTGGTGAGAAAAAACCAAGCTCCCCTGACCCTGTCCTGGTGCCGTAGTCGCACAGGTACTCATTGATGGCCCTCTGCTGCGTGTGCAGCCGCTGCAGCATGGCCAATGTTGAGTTCCATCTGGTGGGCATGTCACATATAAGGCGGTTCTTGGGCAGGTTCAACTCCTTTTGGAGCTCAGCCAGCCGAGCACAGGCATTAAATGATCGGCGGAAATGCACACAGACTCTCCTGGCCTGTTTCAGGACATCCTGTAAGCCGGGGTACCTGCCCAAGAACCGCTGCACCACCAGGTTAAGGACGTGAGCTACACAGGGCACATGAGTCAGTTGTCCCTGTCGGAGGGCGGAGAGGAGGTTGGTGCCATTGTCGCAAACCACCATTCCTGGCTTAAGCTGGCGTGGCGTCAACCACCTCTCGGCCTGCCCCTGCAGAGCTGACAAAACATCCGCCCCAGTGTGGCTCCTGTCCCCCAAACAAACCAGCGCAAGCACGGCATGGCATCGTTTTGCCTGCGTACTTGCGTAGCCCCTGCAACGCCTACGGAGCACTGCTGGTTCTGAGGACAGAGCACTGAAAGAGGCCATGGAGGAAGAAGAAGAGGAGGGGGTGGAGGAGAGAGGTGTGTCACAACCAATAGTAGCATTTTGGAGGCGTGGTGGCGGAACAACCTCCAACACTACTGCACCTTGTCCTGCATCCTTCCCAGCAGCCAGAAGAGTGACCCAATGGGCCGTGAAAGACAGGTAACGTCCTTGTCCATGCCTGCTGGACCATGAGTCAGCGGTAATATGCACCTTACCGCTGACCGCCCTGTCCAGCGAGGCAAGGACATTGCCTTCCACATGCCGGTAGAGAGCCGGAATCACCTTCCGTGAGAAAAAGTGGCGTTTGGGGACCTGCCACTGAGGAACCGCACATTGTACAAACTCACGGAAGGGGGCCGAGTCTACCAACTGAAAAGGCAGCAGTTGAAGTGCTAGCAATTTAGCCAAGCTAGCATTCAACCGCTGGGCATGTGGATGGCTGGGAGTAAATTTCTTCCGCCGGTCCAGCAGCTGGGGCAGGGACATTTGCCTGCTATAATCGGACGTGGATGTACCACTAGCAGAGTTCCCGGAAGCACTTGGCTGTGACACACCTAATTCTACACCTTCATTCCTCTCAGAGCAGGTTTCAGAGAGGACTGAAGGTCTAGTGGGGTTGGAGATGCCAGCTGATGAGGAGCAAGGAGAGGTCCGCTTTGTTCTTTGGTGTGGGTCTTTGAGGTACGCTTGCCAACGAGCTGCATGGCAGGTCAACATATGTCTGGTCAAGCATGTGGTGCCCAAGCGGCTGATGTTTTGGCCACGTGAGATACGCTTGAGACATATGTTGCAAATAGCAGCGGTGCGATCTGATGCACTCGTCTCAAAAAAGGCCCACGCCAAAGAACTTTTAGAATAACGCGCAGAGGAAGCGCTCTGCGCAGGCGGAGCTCTGCGGTGTGATTCAGTCGGTGTGCTGCCCCTAAGCTGGCCCCCGGAGGGCATCCTGCCTCGTTGGACATGTGCCTCCTCCTCCTCCTCCTCCTCCTCCTCCTCCTCCTCCTCCTCCTCCTCCCTCCTTCCAGGCACCCACGTGGAGTCAGTGCCCTCATCATCCCCTCCCTCTTCATCGCTGTAGCAAACCTGGCAGTATGCTGCAGCTTGTGGAACATGACTGCCAGATTGCTGTGATTCTTGAGCATCCTCTCTCTCTGCGCTCCCGCTACTGCCTTCCTCTAGCTGAGTGTCATCATCAGAGCCCACCAAACACTGGGCATCCTCCTGGAGCATGTACCCAACACTGTGCTCAAAGAGTTCAGGAGGCTCCTCAGGAGGACGTGGTGGGTCTAGGGAAGGAGTCACTGATGATGACATTGAGAGGAGGGACGACGATGTGTTGGCAGCTGCTTTTCTACTACCCTGAGACTGGGTGAGAGAGGATGAGGAAGATGAAGAGGGCTTGGTCATCCACTCTACCAAGTCGTTGGCATGTTGCGGTTCAACATGTCCAGCTGCAGAAAAGAAGGACAAGCATGTCCCATGGCCACGTGCTGATGACAATGCACCGCGTCCACGACCAGCACTGTTGTCTCTAGACACAGAGCCTGCTTGCCCTCTTTTATCGGCTCGCGCCTGTCTGCCTCTCCTTGCTGGCCTTCCAGACATGGTAATGGCCTGAAGGGAGTTGGGTAAAACAGTAGTTGGGTAGTTTATATTGTGCTGGAGGCACACAACACCCACTAACTCCTGCAGATGCCTTTTTTATAGAACAGCAGAGTTAAAGGGGTATATACAGATGTATACTGTGCTGTGCTGGAAGCACACACAACTTCCAATAACTCCTGCAGATGACAATCGGGCCCAAATAGAGAACAGCTATGTAGGTGGATTATAGCGGTATGTACTTCCTGAAAGGAATACATATGTGGAGGTGGTGAACTACAAGTCCCAGCGAGCCAAATCACTGCCTGAATACACAAAAAACACGGAAGGAGAGAGTGCCAACACCTGCCTAACGAAGGTATATACCAGTGATGGCGAACCTTGGCACCCCAGATGTTTTGGAACTACATTTCCCATGATTCTCAACTACACTGCAGAGTGCAGGAGCATCATGGGAAATGTAGTTTCAAAACATCTGGGGTGCCAAGGTTCGCCATCACTGGTATATACAGTCATTTATACTGCCAGTGACCTTTGCCAGTAATACACAGTCATTTATACTGCACCTTTTTATCCCAGCACCAAGGGAACCCACACTCCTCAGGAGGTTTACCGCCTCTATGGGGGGTCTTCTGATACGGGAGAGGCTGAACCCGAACAGGATGGATGGTGGATGGAGAAAAAAAAAAAATAAATAATAAATAAATAAATAAATAAAAACAAAATAAAAATAAATAAACTTTAAAAGGCATCCGGAGCGAGGACGAAAAAAGCACACTGGTGTGGGCAGACAGCCGCCCTTTATGGGCTAGGAAAAAGGTGGTCCTGGAGGGGTAAGAGGGGGCGGAGCTGACCAATAGTAGGCTGACATGGGGAGGTCCAGGAAATATATTTTACCAAAACATCAAAACATTCCACGTTTTAATATTCTTAAAAACGAAATATTTTATCTAGTAGCAACAATGTTGCAAAGGAAAATTTATTTGAGAGAAAGATACATTTCATCTCAACTCTCAACATTAAAACGTTTTTTTTTATTATGAAAGTTACAATTGTGCCATTAGAATCAATGGCTAAAACTTGCTTGGACTGTAATAGAGCAGATTTTCACTCCCAAAAAAATGCTCTCTAATTAGCTCTTATTTCGGTATTTACTATAGCGCCGGGTAAAAAAGACACTGGAGTTAAAATGAGAGCTATTTGCAGGTCTGAGCATGCTCAGTTGTGTTGGCACCTAGTTGTCCAAAAATGGGGAATTTTTCACTTGTCAGACTTTTAAAGATATTTCAGTGTAAAAATCACTTTTTCACACAGTGTAAAAGCAGATTATCTTTAAATAATATATCGCACGTTTCAGTACCATTTAGGCAATTATATCATGCTCTATACATTATTTCCATGTGTCCAGGTTTTAACAGAGTAAGGGTTTGGGCTCTATTTGGTTTTAAGGAACTATAGTAAATTCGATTTTGGGAGTATTTTCTCACCAGCGCTATAGTGAATACTGTTTTGCCACGAATTCCCGCCAATCAGCGCTAATGCGTGCAAATTTGCGCGCATTAGCGCTGCTGCGCTATAGTAAATGACCCCCATAGTATCTGGAAAAAAAAAAAGAACTAGTTAACTATAACAAAATAGAAATGTATTAATTGTATAAATACACAATAAAATCAATGAACCTCCACCGTTCACCATCTAATGACAAGGTTGTCAATGGCCAGACAAATACAGACAGACTAACAGACATATAATGGAACATCTTCACTACACGTGGAGAAATATATGGGCCATAGAAATGCTATATGAATGTAAGCAATGTGGCAACATCAGACGTAGAGCCAGGCAGTCTTTTTATGGAAAAATAGAAAAATAGCAAAAACTTGTGTAGCACTGACCCCCGAAAGAGCTGCTGGCTTTATTGGGCTTACCGTTACCTTCTGGTCTGCTTCTCCGTCTAAGGGGTTCCCGTGGTAGATGGCCCAAAGAAATGTGGAAACTGACAATGAATCTTCTTTTGGGTTATTTATTTGAAACAGAAACAGAGTCTTTCAATGAAGGGTAGAGGGTTAGGAGTAAGTTCAAGTACTTTAGACTGGAAAAATGTAAAGTCTCTTATAGGAGAATCCAGAGAATAGCAACCGTTTCACAACTGGATTCTCCAACCCCTGGATAGACCTCCTCTCACTAGGCCTAGCAGCCGCTAGGGTGCTCGGTAAATCCACGTAGTGCTCTCTATCTCGGTGCTGGAGTCAGTGCTCTCTATCTCGGTGCTGGAGTCAGTGCTCTCTATCACGGTGCTGGTGTCAGTGCTCTCTATCATGGTGCTGGTGTCAGTGCTCTCTATCGCGGTGCTGGTGTCAGTGCTCTCTATCATGGTGCTGGTGTCAGTTCTCTCTATCACGGTGCTGGTGTCAGTGCTCTCTATCATGGTGCTGGTGTCAGTGCTCTCTATCGCGGTGCTGGTGTCAGTGCTCTCTATCACGGTGCTGGTGTCAGTGCTCTCTATCATGGTGCTGGTGTCAGTGCTCTCTATCATGGTGCTGGTGTCAGTCCTCTCTATCACGGTGCTGGTGTCAGTTCTCTCTATCACAGTGCTGGTGTGGTGCCAGTGCTCTCTATCTTGGTGCTGGTGCCACAGACTTGTGATGTACACTTGAGCGTAGGATGTTTGACAAAGTCTCTGCCACAGACTTGTGCGGTACACTGAGGGACGTAGACAAATTTAAAGAGCTGTCATACGGTACCAGTATCTCTCAGACGATCCGGCGATACCGTATGCGTGTTGATCCAGGTTGCGTCCTTCAACTAAGCCTCCAGGCTCCCTCAGAGAAGCCAACCTTGTGCACGGCCTTCTCCTGAAGAGTCCTCCCCTGGGGTTCTTCAGTTGCTGGGCCTCTCCCCTACTTTGTTCTTCCCATGAGTTAGCAGCATGTGCCGTGTTGGTTTCAGGGGGACTCTCTATGTATGCCTTGCTGCGCGCGGCTTGACACTGCCTCAGCTCCCGGGATGGACAGCTGGTGGGGCCCTGACCTTGTGGTCGTCGCATCTCATCCCATTGGACCTTATGTAAGTACTCAGGATGGGCCAACTTGCCTTTTCCTGATATTTTTTACAACCAAACTCATTTTACTCTATTATACTCCATAGACATTTGCGAGCATCCGCCCCTGAAGAGTTTTTTTTACACGAAACGCGTCGGGCCTATATATATATATATATATATATATATATATATATATATATATATATATATATATATATATATATATATATATATATATATATATATGATGCTGTTACATGTCTGTAACAGACACATCAATTCTAATTTTATTCATCTACTTAATATGGTGTAAATGCCCTCTATATTTTTATATTGTTGCGAGTGCTGCTTATAATTTACTGTTATTTTTATGAATTTATGTAACCATTCTGGAGTTGCCTGATACTTATGTGTATTTTATTTTTTTTGCCCACTTCACACAAGTACTCAGATGTGTGGGTGATCAAAGATGAATGTATAAACCTATTGTGAATGGGGTCTTTAACATTGTTATTCTTCTGTATACATAATATTCATGACCAATAAATGTATACTTTTTCAACATACCTCCACAATGTGGATAACCTCATTTAAAGTCCCACCTACCCCTGCTATTCTTCAGATGAGATGGCACCGGACCACCCTTGGATCAATAGGCCCCTGAAATCAACTCAGGCCTGTCCCTACAGTTGCGTTGCCTCGGGCCAGCCAGCCCGAGACTCGAAATGCATGGTTTCCGCACCCCAGGCCAGGAGGGCCAAGGGGCTGGGTCAGGAAGACCACCAGAACCGAACAGACAGAAAATAATCTCTGGAAACGGAACCCCAAAGCATGTGATGTCGGTATCTTAAATACCACCTCCCAGAATGAACAGCAGGTGAACACTCCCACTGGGCTGGTTCCGAGAGAGCAGTGGCATTCAATACACCCAGCTAAACTGCATTCTTACTCTTGCCGGCGGTGAAAGCAACACCTGCGGTCAAGGAGAACCCAGTGCAACCCAGCTGGACTGGAACTGAAACCAGAAATTTAGAGAATTAACCCCAAAACCCAACTGTATTTTCAGGAAAATTAACTTTAAAAAAACACATAGAGCATGCTCGTCAGGAGCCAGCACTACGCTTGTATAACTCAAAGTCATTCAAAATCGTGCGATTGAAAATGATTGACAAAGTAAGCTGTTGAGTAAGGAAGAATTTCCTCAGTGGGGCTTTTTAGCAGCAGGATAGCAAAGTCAGATAACGTTATCATAATTATATATAAAAATTGATTTATCCGAAAAATGTCATAGTATAGTTAAATACAATATGTACAATATATAATCTGGTTCAATCTGGTTAAAAAAATACACATTACATATTCCACAATCCAATAGACGAACATGTTTGTTACACATCATTGTATTACATAATGTTATATGGTAGTTGAGCCACGACGCGTTTCGACCAGTATATGGTCTCTTCAGGGGGACAGTTGGATCTGAAAGAATTTACATATATTCAAAATTATATTCAAAATTAAAAAACATGTCTGTATAAATCACATTGGGTGAGCCATTGATGGTATATTTACCGCTAAAAAGGTGAAATTAGTATTCCTATCGCCAAAGATTATGAGAGCCGCTTGAGGAATCCGAGGGGTTCTGATGGCTGCCCCCCAACCTCCCCAGGAAAGAAGAGCCCACCCCGAAGGGCTTACAAGGAGCCACACTATTCACGCCCCTTGGAGGGATGGAGGAACCTGCGCCTGCAACCAATGCCCAATAATAGCCATTTAATAATTAAGTAAAATTGAATAAATTAACTCCTAGCGGTTCCACCAGAGTATCATTTATGTTATGAATATTTCTAAGTATATATATATATATATATATATATATATATATATATATATATATATATATATGAAGAAAAAGACTGACGGTAAGTAAAGGTTGTCAAGTAATTATTCGGCACGATATCGTATATATGTCCCATAAAACTAGTAACTAACCAATATTAAATAATGATTTCCTTAACCACTTCCCGACCGGCGCACGCCGATGTACGTCGGCAGAATGGCACGGGCAGGCAAATGGGCGTACCTGTACGTCCCTTTAAATTTACTACTCCCCTGCCATTGTGAGCGCGCCGCTGGTGGCACGCTCGCGTGCCGGTCGGGACTAGGGATGAGCCGAACACCCCCCTGTTCGGTTTGCACCAGAACCTGCAAACAGACCTAAACTTCGTGTGAACTTTAAAATGAGCACTTTAGATTGTGAAAGTTCGAGTCCCATAGACTTTAATAGGGTTCTAAAGGGTAATATGCAAGTTACTGTCCTAAAAAGTGTTTGGGGACCCGTGTCCTGCCCCAGGGGACATGGATCAATGCAAAAAAAAGTTTTAAAAACGGCCGTTTTTTCAGGAGCAGTGATTTTAATAATGATTAAAGTGAAACAATAAAAGTGTAATATTCCTTTAAATTTCGTAGCTGGGGGGTATCTATAGTATGCCTGTGAAGGGGCGCATGTTTCTGGTGCTTAGAACTGTCGCTGCACAAAGTGTCATTTGTGCAGGAAAAAAAGTCTTTTAAAATCACTTGCGGCTAAATTGTCGGGTCTCCGTAATACAGAGAACACTCAATGAGTGTTCTCTGTATTAGCCGACAATTCATTCATTCATTGATTAAAAAAAATAAAAATAAAAAAAAAAGCGTGGGGGTTCCCCTAAATTCAATTACCAGGCCCTTCAGGTCTGACATGGATATTAAGGGGAACCCCGTGTCAAATTTTAAAAAAAAATTGACGTGGGGGTCCCCCCAAATATCCATACCAGACCCTTCAGGTCTGATATGGATATTAAGGGGAACCCCGCATCAAATTAAAAAAAAAAATTGACGTGGGGGTCCCCCTAAAAATCCATATCAGACCCTTTATCCGAGCACGCAACCTGGCAGGCCGCAGGAAAAGAGGGGGGGACGAGAGAGCGGCCCCCCCTCCCTCCTGAACCGTACCAGGCCACATACCCTCAACATTGGGAGGATGCTTTGGGGGTCTGTGACCCCTCAAAGCACCTTGTCCCCATGTTGATAAGGACAAGGGCCTCATCCTCACAACCCTGGCCGTTGGTTGTGAGGGTCTGCGGGCGGGGGGCTTATCAGAATCTGGAAGCCCCCTTTAACAAGGGGACCCCCAGATCCCGGCCCCCCCCCCTGTTTGAAATGGTAAGGGGGTACAAAAGTACCCCTACCATTTCACAAAGAAAGTGTCAAAATGGTTAAATAAGACAAACACACTTTTGAAAAATTCCTTTATTAAAAATGAAAAAAATAAAAAAAAAGATTCCAGCGGTGCTAATCCACTCTTGCTATCCAGCGACGGATCTCCGGGGTCCAGCGATGGATGATCATATCCAGCGACGGGGGAATCTCTCAGTCCAGCGCTGTCCATACATCCTTCTTCTGTCTCCTCTCCGGAGACACTGCAGAGAGCACAGCGCTGACGTTTCTTATATTGGGAGGGCGGGGCCACCCGTCACCTGACCCCGCCCCTCTGATGCTGCAGAGGGAAGCCAGGGGTTCCCCAGTGACGTGTGGGTGACCCCGCCCCCTCTGATGTAACGCAGGTTCCCTCAACTTTAAGTTGCAATCCATAGCACACAGAAAAATAGCTGCACAGCGACCATTAATTGCAGAAACCAAACTATCTGGATAGCAGGAGCATAGCGAGTATGTATATAGTATAATCTACCTTACCCGAGATGTAGGCACTGATACCTCTGCCTGTGGGAGTCATGCTTGTAACTGGCCGCCTTGCAATGTCTCATGGGACTGGTAGTTCTGCAACAGCTGGAGGGACACATGTAAAAGGGGAACTCTGTGGACTCTGATGTAAAGGAGGACTCTTGTTATTAAAGCGGGGTTCAAACCCTAAAGTGGAACCTCCGCTGATCGGAACCCTCCCCCCCTCTGGTGTCACAATTGGCACCTTTCAGGGGGGAGGGGGGTGGAGATACCTGTCAAAGACAGGTATTTACACCCACTTCCGGGCATAGACTCCCGTGGGAGTCTACGCCATTTCCTGTTCTGCCGCGCTGTCTGCTGGGACACACACACGGGTCTCAGAGACAGCGCAGAGAATTCCTATTGCGCTGCGCGACTCGCGCATGCGCAGTAGGGAACCGGGAAGTGAAGCCGATTCGCTTCACTTCCTGATTCCCTCACCTAGAATGGTGGCGGCAGCAGCCGAGAGCCGAGCGATCGATCGGCCTCGGCTGCCGGCATCGCTGGAACCCGGGACAGGTGAGTGTCCATTTATTAAAAGTCAGCAGCTGTAGTATTTATAGCTGCTGGCTTTTAACCACTTGCCGCCCGCCCCATAGGCAATTGACGGCTGCAAAGTGGTTTCATAATCCTGACCGGACGTCATATGACGTGATCAGGATTATGAGCCGCTGCGCGCCCCCGGGGGTGCGCATCGCGGCGATCGTTGTTGCGGGGTGTCAGTCTGACACCCGCCAACTACGATCTCGGTAAAGAGTCTCCGATGGAGACTCTTTACCACGCGATCAGCCGTGTCCAATCACGGCTGATCACAGTGTAAATGGGAAGAGCCGGTGATCGGCTTTCCCTCACTCGCGTCTGTCAGACGCGAGAAGAGGAGAGCCGATCGGCTGCTCCTCTGACGGGGGGGTCTGTGCTGATCGATTATCAGCACAGCCCCCCCCCCCCCGAGGATGCCCACACTGGACCACCAGGGACGCCACCAGACCACCAGGGAAAAGGTAATCCTCCCTAGACCACCAGGGATGCCAGTCAGCACAATGGGTGCCAATCAGTGCCCATAATGGATGCCAATCAGTGCCCACAATGGGCATCACTGATTGGCATGCATTATTGTTTGGCACTGATTGGCATCCATTACTATAGTATAACACCAATGCCGCCTATGAGTGCCCACCTGTGCTGCCTATGAGTGCCCACCTGTGCCGCCTATGAGTGCCCACCTGTGCCGCCTATGAGTGCCCACCTGTGCCGCCTATCAGTGCCCACCTGTGCCGCCTATCAGTGCCCACCTGTGCTGCCTATCCATGCCCATCCATGCCCATCTGTGCCGCCTATCCATGCCCATCTGTGCCGCCTATCCATGCCCATCTGTGCCGCCCATCAGTGCCAGCTATCAGTGCCAATTTGTGCCACCTATCAGTGTCCATCCGTGTCGCCCATCCGTGTCGCCTATCCGTGTCGCCCATCAGTGCCGCCTATCAGTGCCGCCTATCAGTGCCACTTCATTGGTGCCACATTGGTGCCCATCAGTGCCGCCTTATCAGTGCCCATCAGTGTAGCCCCATCAGTGCCCATCAGTGAAGGAGAAAACTTACTTATTTACAAAGTTTTGAAACTGAAACAAAAAAAACATAATTTTTTGTCAAAATTTTCGGTATTTTTTTATTTGTAGCGCAAAAACTAAAAACCGCAGAGGTGATCAAATACCACCAAAAGAAAGCTCTATTTGTGGGAAAAAAATTATAAAAATTTCATTTGGGCACAGTGTAGCATGACCGCGCAATTGTCATTCAAAGTGGGACAGCGCTGAAAGCTCAAAATTGGTCTGGGCAGGAAGGTGTTTAAGTGCCCCCCGGTATTGAAGTGGTTAATATTTTTTTTTTTGGTGGAATCCCTCTTTAACTTCATATGATTAGAAATGTTATTTAATAGCAAAATATACATATAGTTTATACTATGAAAATAAATATGGCTGTGCGCCAATAAAGTGTTTGGGTTTGACTTGAAGAGAAGGTGGCAACCCTAATTCAACCATTGGGAGGAAAGACTATACTATGGAATTCTAGGTATGGGGAGGGAGCATGTGACTAACACCATGTGGCATGGCTGGTGCTTGGTGATTGGCTCGGTGTTTCTGTATTAGGGCAGGATGAGTACTCAGCTCCAGGTGGAGCTTACACAAGTCTATCAGGCCAATCATGTGATACCTCTTCCTCTTCTTCCTCTTCTCCAAGCTGGACAGTCCTAAATGATGAAGAACGCTGAGAAGGGGGCATGGCTCTCTGCACCATCACACAGTGAATTCAGGATGCCATGATGACACCCCATCAGAGGACGGACTCATGACACCCGCCACTCACAGTATATCTGGAGACAAGCTGATGATATCATGTTGTGGAGATAAGATACCAAGGGGACAGCTCTGGATTGAAAGCAATTGTTGCAGTTTTTTTTTTTTTATATACCAACTAAATCTAAACATTAGCCTGAAATTTGACTTTAAATCGAATCTGTATGGAATATTTATTGTATACAATATTATACATCCATAGTTTGGCTTTTTTATAAGTTGCAATACTTTTCAGTAATACACACAAAATGCATGCTAAATAAAAGGTTATTTGGGGAGGTGAGGGGTGGAGGAGCTGGGGCAGCACACACAGTAATTAGACACTACCAGAAGAGGAGAGGGCTTTGACATGCAGGGAGTGAATTGACTCTTCCTATGTCCAAAGACACATTGCAGGTGATTAACAATTTATAAAAATGAAAACACTGCAAGGAAGCATTTACTAAATAATGACTGCAGTGTTTCTTTAAATACAGCTGTAAGTGCAATTATATAAAAAAAATGCCTTCTCGGGTTATATACAGCTTTGTAATATAAAAATACAAACGATGTAAATGTATGAAAATAAATGAACAACAAATAGAACATAAAGTCATAGAGATAGTCTTATGCCCTGTACACACGGTCGGACTTTCTGATGGAAAATGTGCAATCGGATTGTGTTGTCGGAAATTCCGATCGTGTGTGGGCTCCATCTGACTTTTTCCATCAGACTTTCCGACACACAAAGTTTGAGAGCTGGATCTAATATTTTTCGACAACAAAATCCGATCATTTAAATTCCGATCGTGTGTAGGCAAATCCGGAGCACAAAGTGCCATACGCACTCAGAATAAATTACGAGACGAAAGCTATTGGCTACTGGCCCGTTTATAGTCCCGACTTACGTGTTGTACGTCACCGCGTTCTGAACAATCGGATTTTCAGACAACTTTGTGCGACCGTGTGTGTGCAAGACAAGTTTGAGCCAAAATCCGTCGGAAAAAATCAGACGGATTTTGTCGTCGGAATGTCCGACCTTGTGTACAGGGCATTACTCTGCCATCTCTCTACTAAACTCTTCCATCTGTCTTCTTATCTTTTCCTTGGCTTCGTGCTTCTGCATCGGTGTTTGCCCTAGGAAAGGCTGTAGGACATCACAAGGAGTCAGGTTGGTCAGAAGCTCTGACATAGGGAGTTGAAGCCGTCCATTGCCGGGAAGGTGAAAGGCAACCACCAGCTCATTCCACACACAGCGAGGTTCATAGGCGCGCTTTTTACGCCAGGGCTCTGACCTTCTAGAACGAGGAGGAGGGTCTGAAGGTCTCACCTGGCAGTCTTCCTCAGAGATCTTCAGCTTCAGAGATCTGGAGGTGGATTCTGGTCTCCAGTTCAATCTTTCCTCCATCCAGTAGACAAAGGGCAGAGGTCCAGAGATGTTCTGGGCAGACGGCACAACTGGAAGGTCATTGAACTGGTCGGTGTTGGGACGGTGAACTACAATGTAGTGAGCGATCTCCTGTTTGTAGATATCGGTTCCCAGAATCCTCAGTTGAGGTTCCTCACCCCCGCAGTGCTGAGTTTTGTACAAGGACAGAAGGTAGGACAATGGGAAGGAAAGTCTGAAGTTGCCGTACAGAGAAGCAGAATGATCAAACGCCGGGGAGCTGGCATATTGTTCCTTTATCTCTGTCTGGAATCTCTCTGCATTTCTCACATGCCGGACTTTGTCATAGGCCTGTTGGCGAGCGCTCTCAATATACTTTGGACAGATGTCTGCACTCCAGAATGACAGGTCTCTGAATTCTTCTCTCTCGTGGTCTCCTCTTCCCTTGAAAGATTTTGATTCCAAAATTTCTTGTAAGGATTCCCAATCTGTGACATTCTGCAGATTCATGACGGGGAAGTCTATTGGTAGACGGAGAGAGAGATCGGTGTGAACACTGCCAATGTTCTTCTTCATGGTTTTCCCGGCTGTCTTTATATTACCCAGAGAAGTCAAGTTGCTATAAGTCTCCTCGATGGACAGTAATTTTCCAGACCTGTAGTATCCACGGCAGTTTTTGGACCTTTTTATCTCCTTTAGATCTCTCTGTACAGAGGGCTGCATTGTGCCAGGGAATGTCTCAGCTCAGTGCCCGCTCTCAGAACTGTTGCACATGTCCAAAATAAGCAAAAAGATCTTTAGATGTTGATTAAGTTATGGTGGCATAGACACACCCTGTGGTCAGATGGCAACAAATAAACAGAAACCTCAATCCTGAAGCTTTGCAATATCACATTGTATATAAAACTTTCTGTAGAAACCATTTATATCCTGTGCAAGCGATGAGTACACCTTGTGGTTAGATGACAGGAAGAAGAGACAGTAGACTTCTGCTCGCTGCAACTAAGACAAAGCTATGGGGCAGCACTCATCTCTCATGCATGAGCAGTTTGAGCAAGAAAGTATTGTGATCATGACATAATTACGTAATTTATGAGGTGTAAAAATGAAGACATCTCTTTTTCAGCTATTTGTGCCAGACGGACACAAATTTGAGACCAGAAGTGTAAATTATCTTTTAGTTATGCCTTGGAGCAGCTAAGATATGAACAACAGATGGCAACTCAAAGTGTATCTACAGACAAAAGAAAATATCCAGTTACACTTACCGGTAAGAGGTTTTCCAAGAAAATCTTCCAGGACGGCACATCTGAGATGACGGGTCTCACCTGACAGGAAACACAATCAACAACAGAGTTTAAAAGGCCCCACCATTCCCTCTGTCCCTCAGTTATGACAAAGTATAAAAACCACATCAGTGCCAGAGGGTACATTCTATGAGAATTGAAACATCTCCGACAATTAAGGGTAGGGAAGTAGGCCTGCCATCCTGGAAGATTTCCTAGAAAACCTGTTACTTGTAAATGTAACTGGTAATTTTCTCCAGTCATCTTCCAGGATGGCACACCTGAGACGATGAGCAAGAAGTTCTGGCCTACCTTAGGGTGGGACCACCGCCTGTAGGACCTTCCTGTCGAACGCCAAATCCTGAGGGGACAGCAGTCCCAATCTGTACTTCCTCAGGAAGGTATTTTGGCTTGTCGATGTTGCTGCCCTGTAGATCTGATCAATCGAGGCGCCTGCCCTCTCTGCCCAGGAGGTCGTCAATGATCTAGTTGAGTGAGTCTTAAGATGAGCTGGGACAGGTCTACCCGAGTGCTCATAAGCTATTGAGATAGTCTGCTTGATTCACCTGGCTATCATTGGCTTTGAGGCCTGAAGACCCTTTCTCTGGCCACAAAAACGAATTAGTAGATGGTTTGATCTAAACTCTCTCACTCTCTCTAGATAGACCAGAAGACAACGTCTAACATCTTCCTTATCATTTTTGGGGTTCTGACAAAATGATGGTATAAGTATAATCTTCTGTGACCTGTGGAAACACAAGGTCCCCTTAGGTAAATATAAAGGATCCTGTCTGAGGATTACCCTATCCTCTAGGAGCAACAAAAAGGGTTCTATAATAGTCAGAGCCTGTAGGTCGCCAACCCTTCTGGCTGTGGTGATGGCCAGAAGGAAGGCCATCTTAAGGGAAAGAAATTTAAATGAAATTTGAGCCACTGGTTTGAAAGGACCTTTCGTTAGGGCGTCCAGTACCAGGGACAAGTCCCACTGTGGAAACCTGTTTGTCCTTACCAGGGTTACCCTTTCCCTGGCTGTCAAAAATCTTTTTACAAGGGGGTTCAGAGCCAGTCTACTATCTAGAAATACTGATAGGGCTGCAACCTGGACCCTGAGAGTATTGACCACTAAGCCCTGGTCAACTCCCTCCTGGGAATCTAGGACTGTTGGTATTGTTTGGAGAGTGCCTTCCTGAGCCCAGCGAGAGAAGACCTTCCAGACCTTTGCATAGATCTATCTAGTGACTGGTTTCCTACTAAGCAAAAGCGGATCAATCACCTTCTCCGAACATCCCCTACTCCTGAGGATCTCCCTCTCAAAAACCAGGCCATTAGGGAAAGGAACCCCGGGTCATGATGAACGGCTAGTCCCTGGTAGAGGAGATTGCCTCGGGACGGGAGATGCAATGGAGGAGCAATAGACCACCTCTTCAGGGTGGAGAACCATGCCCTCTTTGGCCACCTGGGTGCAATCATAATGAGACATCCATACGATAGGGACAGCTTCTGTAACACCCGGGGAATGAGCACCAGGGGAGGGAATGCATATGCCAGGCCGAAATCCCAACTCTGGTTTAAGGCATCTACCCCCCCCAGGAGCTCTGCTCCCTGGTGAGAGAGAAGAACTTCCAAACTTTTCTGTTCTTCCTGCAAGCAAACAGATCTCTGGTTTGCCATAATGTTGGCTTACCAGAGAGAAAACCTCCTTGTTTAGCTCCCACTCTCTCTGATGAATGGGCTGCCTGCTGAGGAAGTCTGCCTGAAAATTGAGGGACCCTCTTTTATGGACTGCCGAGACTGAGAGAATTTTATTCTCTGCTTCCTCCAGGATCTCCTGGGTCAGCTTCATAAGTTTGCTGGACCTTGTCCCTCCCTGGTGATTCAGGTAGGACACAGCCACTGCGTTGTCCGAGAAGATTTGTACTTCCCTTCCCTGGACCTGGTCCTTGAAAAAGTTTAACACCTTTCCGACTGCCAGAAGCTCCCTAAAATTCGAGGAAGCTTCGCTCTGTGTGGGCGTAGAGATCTCCCAAGTGAGCTCCCCAGCCCCAGGCACTTGCATCCATTGTCACGCTTAGTGGATCTTATTGTGTCCAGGTCCGACCCCCTGACAGGCTGTTTGGACTGAGCCACCAGTCTAAGGAGTTTCTTACCTCTCCTAAGAGAGATACTCCCTTCTCCCATCCCAGGATCAGAGAATGAATCCCTGGAGCCCCCAAAAGTGGAGCTGGGCCCAGGGGACTGCTTGAATGCATGATGACATAAGCCCCAGTACTCTCATAATGGTCCTCAGAGAGGCCTCTCTGGTCTCGTGGAGAGCAGACACAGCCCCCTGTACCTTTTGAGATTTTTTCTAGGGGAAGAAAAACCCTTTGGACCACTGAGTCTACCCGGTACCCTAGGTATACCTTGGACTGTGAGGGATCCAAGGAGGACTTCTCCCGGCTGACCATCCGACCCAGAGATTCTAGAGAGGACAACACTCTGTCTCAGTCTGACTGGAGCTGTTCTAGGGCCGGACTGTAAATTAGCATATCGTCCAAGTACGGGATCAAGGCTATGCCCTAGAGGTGCAGAAAAGACACCACCTCGGTGAGAACCTTTGTAAATATTCTCGGACTGGCCGCCAGGACTGAAGGGGAGTCCCCTGAACTGCCAGTGCTGGACACCCCACTCTGTCTGAACCGTGAACCACAGGTATTTCTGGTGTTCCAGGGCAATGAGGACATGCAAATTAGCATCTTTCAAGTTTAACGTGAATATGAAGACTCCCCATTGGAGATGTCTTCTGACCGTATAGATACTCTCCATCCGGAACTTCTTGCATACCAAGTACCGGTTCAGCTTTCGTAGGTTTATGATCAGCCGAAATGTGCCCGATGGTTTCGGAACCACAAAAATGTGGCAATAAATCCCTTGGGCATTCTGACTCACGGAAACAGGAATGATGACCTCCTGTTCTCTGAGCTTGCGGACACTCCCCAAAAGGCCCTTTGCTTTCAGTGGATCCCTGGGGAGACAGGTAATGAGAAAGTTAGGAGGGGGGTGACAGGAATTCCAACCTGTAACCCTCCCTTATAAGACTTAGGATGTAAGGGCTCTGTGTGATCTTCTCCCATTGGGGGAGAAACCACGAGAGCCTCCCACCAACCTTTATGTTGGCGTCATTTGGCTTCCTTGTTGGAGGGTTCAGGCCAGGAAAAAAGGATTCCACCTTTCTCCTTGCCTTTACCAAACCCCCACTTTTTCCTCAGCTCCTTCTTAACCTTAAACTGGTTCTTTTTAAGGGGGGCCTCAAAAAAATGTCATCCCTTTACCCCTCTTGGGTTTAGTCGGAAATTTCTTGCCCTTTTCTGTTGATCGGGACAGGACCTGTTCTAGGCCTGAGTCGAAGAGCAGTGAGCCCTCAAACGGTTTACCGCAGAGTCGAGATTTAGAGGTAAAATGTCCTTCCTACATTTTTACCCAAAGGGTTCATCTGGCGGAGTTTCGTAGAGCCGCCAACTTGGCAGTTGCTCTCACTGTTTCTACAGCAGCATCTGCCAGAAAGGCTACCGCCCGCCCAATAACCTCCAGAGAATAGAATACCAACCTGCTGACCTATGCATTTTCATTTCTGGCGACACAGGCGGAGGCCAATGCTGGACCCATAGTTGCAGCATTGTGTCCCAGGCTCTGAGCAACAAGGTTTCAGAGTTTCAGATTTTCTATCCATCTGATCCCAAATGTTGCGGGAATCCTCAAAGGAGAGGTCTGAACGTTTAGATACTTGTTCTAAAGATGCATCCAAATGCGGTACTTTACAGAATTTCTCCTCCTCCTCATCCTTAAAGGGGCATCTACGTTTCCAGGTCTTAAGTTTTAATACTTTACGCTCAGGCTCCCTCCATTTTCTTAGGATTATATCCTTAAGGGATTGGTGCACTGGAAGAGACTTAACTTGAGGTTTGCCCAGTCCCCTATATACCTTATCTTGAGCTGAGACCTGAGTAGACGGCATCTGAATTTCCTCGGATGCATAGATTGCCTTGAGGAGACCCTCCATGTCTTCGGCTGAGAAGAGATGTCCCCCAGGCTTAGCCTGGTCAGAATCCTCCCCTTCCTCCGGAAAGCTCTGCTCTGAGGTCTCTACTTCCTCCTTATCTGAATAACAGGAAACTGGTTCTTGGGACCACCCAGTATTACTGGTTGACATCCCCTCCTGAGAGGGGGAGCTCTCCCTACTGGAAGGGGCTTCTACCTGCCCCTTCTCGACCGTAGTCATAAAGGACTGGAGGGTTACTAACATCTCAGACTGTAGCGCACGGCATTCCTTCACAGCTTGTGCTGTCTCCTTGCCCGCTAACTTATAGATGCATCAGAAGCAGAAAGGCTTGTTGTGGTCCCGTGGGAGCATCTCATTACAGTACCCACAACGCCTTGATTTTGAGGTGGCATTTGACTTAGACCTACTGTCCATCCCCTGGGCAGGGCATTCGATCTCTGTAAAAGACAAATAAAAAACACTAGTTTAGCCATTACCCTTTGGGTATCCTGTGGGGGAGAGGGAAATAGGGCCACCCCAAATCTCCTCCCCATACCAGCTAGGTCACTCACTCCCTGTGGTGACCTCTGATACTGCCAAATTCGGTCGGTCCTCCTTCTCCATCCCTTCTAGCAGACCAACCAACTGGGTAGGATCACTCCAGGTAGATTGGGGGGACACAGGACCGCGGGCCCCCACTCCATTACCACTTTCATCTATGCTTGCTGCGCCGCTCGCCGACATTTTGTCATAGCCCGGAGTTGCCAGAAATGAAATCATCCGCGGGCACCGTACCGACATCCGGACATGCACAATAGAGCATTGGACTACGCCGAAGCAGCACAGCAGGAAGCAGGAGATCCCTTGGCCCCGCCAGCCACACCTGACCCGGGACACCATGCCGAATGCATCAGGGACTACCTCCAAAACCAGATGGGGGATATTTGAGCGGCCCCTCCATGCAATACACCACTGTCAGGTAGGAGGAGAGAATGGGATGTAAGGTCCCTGGGGTTATGGACACCCTTACCGTGTCCAGTACCGTCAGTTTCTCAGAGGGGTTCTTGCCTGTACCTCCCCCTGAGTACTTTGTTTTGGAAGAAAGAGGTAAAGACCCCCTTGGAAGGAGCAGAGCCTTGTTAGACCCTGCAGCCACCACTGGCTGCCCTAGGTCTGACATGCCAGGGGGGAGACCTCGGTCCCAGACCTTGGTCTAAGGAATAGAAAAAAATAAACCGTTTCGCTGCCATCCTGACAGGAAACACAATCAATAACTGAGGGACAGAGGGAAGGGAGGGGCCTTTTAAACTCTGTTATTGATTGTGTTTTCTGTCAGGTGAGACCCGCCATCTCAGGTGTGCCCTCCTGGAAGATGACTGGAGAAAATTTCATATAGTTTTGGATAAAGCGGACCAAGGTTAGCAATCCTTTCAAGTTGTTATTGTTGTCTGTGTCCTTAACCACTTGAGGCCCGCGCTATAGCCAATGAGGGCCACAGTGTGGACCTGAATTTCCGGGAGGCCGTCATAGGACGTCCTCCCCTTTGCGCGAGCCCCCTGCGGCGTGGGCTGTGATCACCGAGTCACCGAGACTCGGTTGGTCACCGATCCTGGCCCCTTACCACGTGATCAGCTGTCAGCCAATGGCAGCTGATCACATGTATAAACAAAAGCTCGGTAATCGGATTTTTGTTCTCCTCGCGCTGACAAGGAGAAAAAAAAGCTGATCACCGGCCTATACTGAAGGGACATCGGTCCCGAAGAGGAAGGAGGCACATCTGCCTCTTCCTCATTGCCCACAGTGCCCACCACTGCCACCTATCAATGCCCACAAGCGCCAACTATCAATGCCCACCAGTGGTGCCAATCAGTGCCACCTAGCAGTGCTGCCTTTCAGTTTAACCCATCAGTGCCCATCACTACCACCCATCAGTGCCCATCACTGCCAGCTATCAGTGCCACCTATTAGTGCCACTTCTCAGTGCCCACCAATTCCACCTATCAATGCCCTTCAGTGCCACCCATCAGTGCCATCTCTCAGTGCCGCCTATCAGTGCCCACCAGTGCTGCCCTATCGTTGCCCATCAGTGCAGCCCATTGGTGCCCATCAGTGCAGCTTCATCAGCGTACATCAATGAAGGAGAAAAAGTACCTGTTTGCAAAATTTTATAACAAAATATAAAAAATATATAATTTTTTTTTTAAATTGAGTCTTTATAAAAAATTTTAACAAAATCTAAAAACCGCAGAAGTGATCAAATACCACCAAAAGAAAGCTCTATTTACGGGCAATTTTTTTTAGGTACAGTGTTGTATGACTGCGCAATTGTCATACAAAGTGCGACAGCGCTGAAAATTGGTCTGGACAGGAGGGGGGTTTAAGTGCCCAGTAAGCAAGTGGTTAAATCTACATTTTTAAAATTTTGTCTGAAACAGAAAATGAAGGATGCTCATTCCAGTGAAAACTGTCTAAGAGGGGATTAACGATACTTTGAGGAGATTTTCTTGCACTTCCTGTTGTGTCCATGTGTGTTGCTTTGGCTATTTTACAGATTTTTATGGCATAAATATAGAAAAATGTTTTGAAGACCATGTATTGTTTAACCACTTGCCGACCATCCACCACAGTTGTACTGCGGCAGAATGGTACGGCTCGGCGAAACAACATTATGTAATGGCGCTTCGTCCTGTGACCACTAGGGGGCGGGTGCGGCGTGCACCCACTGCTCGCCCACAGAGCTAATGCGAGTGCCCGGCGGTGGCGATGACTGCCAGGCTCCCGTGATCAATCGGGCACACGGAGAACAAGGATCTGTGTGTATAAACACAGTTTCCGGTTCTCTGAGGGGAGAAGAGACAGATCGTCTGTTCATACAGAGTATACAGAGTATGAACAGCGATCTGTCATCTCCCCTACACAGTCCCCTCTCCCTTCAGTTAGAACACACACTAGGGAACACATTAACCCCTTCACCGCCCCATAGTGATAAACCCCTACACTGCCAGTGACATTTTTACAGTAATCAATGCATATTCATAGCACTGATCGCTGTATAAATGCCAATGGTCAAAAAAAAAGTGTCAAAATTGTCCCACGTGTCCGCTATAATGTTGCAGTCCCGATATAAATTGAAGTTTGCCGCCATTACTAGTAAAAAAAAAAAATCATAATAAAAATGCCATAAAACTATCCCCTATTTTATAGACGCTATAACTTTTGCGCAAACCAATCAATATACGCTTATTGCGATTTTTTTTTTACCAAAAATATGTAGAAGAATACATATCGGCCCTAAAAAAAAACAAAAAACGCAAATGTGATCAAATACCACCAAAAGAAAGCTCTATTTCTGGGGAAAAAGGACGTCAATTTTGTTTGGGTATAGCGTGGCATGACTGCGCAATTGTCAGCTAAAGCGGCACAGTGCCGATCGCAAAAAGTGCTCTGGTCAGGAAGGGGGTAAAATCTTCCGGGGGTGAAGTGGTTAAAAGATAAGACTCCCGTTATTCATGTGTTAATGAACCTGTTGGGCTGCTTCGTGAGCCCAGGACAGGACATTATACGACAGGAAGGAGGGGGAGGGCAAAGGACTTGAACAAGCCATATGTTGGAAGACAAATGAACAGTTCTTTGCAGCCCTCCGAGAAGAATGGAGCCATAAGAAACCTTCCCTCATAGGAAGGCCCAAGCTAAATAGATGTTATACTTATTGTATACAACGTACATGCTTATTTGTTAGGAATTCCGTGTGCTCCTTGCTTTAAAGGCTAGTTATAGGTGGGGGCAGGGGCCATTTGTATGTTACTGATGTAATATTGGTGAGGGGGCACACTGGGCACCTTTGCTGTCATAGTGCTAGGTGCTGGGGATCCAGTGCGCCCCTGTACCTTTACAGAGGGGTGGGCTCCCTCCAGGCTCACCTGCCCTCTATCCAGGGCCGTGCTAGAATATTTTGCACCCTCTGCAAGACCAGCTACTTGTCCCCCCCACACAAAAATAAAACTACACACTGCATTCCCTTGTCCTCCTACTACCTCCTTCAGGCCTACCAATCAGGTTGCTTGGACCCCCTATGGTGATGTCAAGTGACCCCCCCTATAGTGATGATAGTGTCAGGTGACCCCCTATGGTGGTGGTGTCAGGTGACCACCTATGGTGGAGGTGGTGTCAGGTGACCCCGGTGGAGGTGGTGTCAGGTGACCCCCTATAGTTATGATAGTTTCAGGTGACCCCCTATGGTGGAGGTGGTGTCAGGTGACCCCCTATGGTGGAGGTGGTGTCAGGTGATCCCCTATGGTGGTGGTGGTGTCAGGTGACCCCCTATGGTGGAGGTGGTGTCAAGTGACCCCCTATAGTGGAGGTGGTGTTAGGTGACCTCCTATGGTGGAGGTGGTGTCAGATGACCCCCTATGGTGGAGGTGATGTCTAGTGACCCCCTATGGTGATGGTGTCAGGTGGTCCTCTTACCAGTGAAGGATATAGAAGTAATCCTTGGTGTGGTCCAGAGGTTGCAGTGACCAGCAGCATGGGTAATACAGCTCTGCCCGCTCACACACAGCTTCCTGATCCATGTGCCTGGGGAGGAGGAGGAGAGGAGCAGGAGGAGCAGGAGGAGGAGGGGAGTACCCTAGACACACATCACCCAGGTCACCTTAACTGGAGTCTGCACTGCTGTCATACAAGTCCTCCAGTGACCAGCACAGCGCCTCCACACTGCTCGGCATCCCGGCTCCATGACTGAAAGAGAAGGCCGGGTCTGGCACACCGGTCCCCGCTCACTCCTCCATTGGGGAAGAAGACACTACAAGTGTTCAGCCTCGACCATCCATGCCGCACGGCTCTCGGGGGGTGAAAGGTAACCGTGGCCCATCCACTAATGACATTACCACCTGTGATGGCGGCAACGAGGACGGGGATTGTGACGGAACCGATCCCACACTCCGATTGAGTGCTTCCGTCAGTATATCCCGCTTCCTCCAATCTGACTCCAATCAGATATTCCAACCGCTTACAAGCCCAAAACAAGACGACACTTGCTTAATTGCTCAACATGGACTGATTTATTAGAACCAAAATGACAAGTATTTATAATGCAGTAGAAGACTAAAACCTAACCTAATTAGCATGAGCTAATTATCTAATCATTGACCCAGACTAGTTGTCTGAGAGATAAGACTTTTCAGGGTTTGTCTTCTAGCTCACTGACTGACTATTCAATACACATTACCATAAACATAAACACAGGGTTAATTAGCACAAACAACGATGTGTGGAATACTCTTACAAGCCAGACTAGACTCATTTACACAACAGACAGGTGTCTGGAGTAAATAACATTAGTATCTGACAGTGTGTGTCCCAACAGCATGAGACAACACACATTATATATATATATATATATATATATATATATATATATATATATATACACACAGCATTGAATCTGACTATCACAGATTATAGTGGGGTTCTCATTCACCCTGTGCCCCCTTAAAATCCAGGGCCCATAATCAGTCGGCAAGAGGCTCGCATTCAGTCTTCTCCAAAAGCCAGTGTCCCGGCTAGGTCTGTCACAGGGATCATCTTGTGGCTGCGGCGAGGTGAGAGCATGTCAGTGTACATGTGCTGAGCGGGGCTCTGTCCTTCTACAATGGCTGTGGCTGTGCCCTAGGTGGCAGATCACCCTTAGGCGGCTGCCTTGTTGGCCTAGTGGTAGCACCGGCCCTCTATCTATCCATGACACTACACGTGTTTCTACTATGGAGGCTCTCATAAATTTCTCATATGATTAGCTAATTATCAAACAATGATTATCCTACACACATGGCCTGTGACTTGGCAAATGATCTGACCAGTTATACCAGTTTTTTTTTTTAATGTTTACAGTATTTGGTAATGTGATACTTGCCAAACAGAACAGAGAACTGTTTGCTATACTCTCACTGGCCTCATTATTAGGTAAGGGAAAGAGAGAAAAAAGTTGCGCTACAGAATAATGTGTGATAGTCAATACTGCTGCAGTTCTAATACCGTATATACTCGAGTATAAGCCGAGATTTTCAGCCTCTTTTTTGAGGCTGAAAGTGCCCCCCTCGGCTTATACTCGAGTCATCGCTGTCTGCCCGCTCGATCAGCGTGTCGAGTAGACAGACGGCGGCCATTCTACTATTCAAAAGCCGCGCCTCCCTGTCTGTGATAGGCGGAACACTCAATTTCCCAGCAGTCAGTGGTCCGCCTATCACGGACATCCGCTCATCCTCATACTACGGACGAGGATGAGAGGATGTCCGTGATAGGCGGAACACAGACTGCTGGGAAATTGAGTGTTCTGCCTATCACAGACGGAGGCGCGGCTTTTGAACAGTGGAATGGCCGCCGAGGCGCCGACGCCGTCTGTCAGACGAGAAGAGCGGCGATCCTGGCATGGCAGAAGCACACAGGCTCGGGACGCAGGCTTGGGACGCAGGCTTGGGACACAGGTAGGCTGGACACACAAGGCTGCACACACAGGGATGGACGGACACACAAGGCTGCACACACAGGGATGGACGGACACACAAGGCTGCACACACAGGGATGGACGGACACACAAGGCTGCACACACAGGGATGGACGGACACACAAGGCTGCACACACAGGGATGGACAGACACACAAGGCTGCACACACAGGGATGGACAGACACACAAGGCTGCACACACAGGGATGGACAGACACACAAGGCTGCACACACAGGGATGGACAGACACACAAGGCTGCACACACAGGGATGGACAGACACACAAGGCTGCACACACAGGGATGGACAGACACACAAGGCTGCACACACAGGGATGGACAGACACACAAGGCTGCACACACAGGGATGGACAGACACACAAGGCTGCACACACAGGGATGGACGGACACACAGGGATGGACGGACACACAGGGCTGGACACACAGGGATGGACGGACACACAGGGATGGACGGACACACAGGGATGGACGGACACACAGGGATGGACGGACACACAGGGATGGACGGACACACAGGGATGGACGGACACACAGGGATGGACGGACACACAGGGATGGACGGACACACAGGGATGGACGGACACACAGGGATGGACGGACACACAGGGATGGACGGACACACAGGGCTGGACACACAGGGACGGACACACAGGGACGGACACACAGGGACGGACACACAGGGATGGACGGACACACAAGGATGGACGGACACACAGGGCTGGACGGACACACAGGGCTGGACGGACACACAGGGATGGACGGACACACAGGGATGGACGGACACACAGGGCTGGACACACAGGGATGGACGGACACACAGGGATGGACGGACACACAGGGATGGACGGACACACAGGGATGGACGGACACACAGGGATGGACGGACACACAGGGATGGACGGACACACAGGGATGGACGGACACACAGGGATGGACGGACACACAGGGATGGACACACAGGGATGGACGGACACACAGGGATGGACGGACACACAGGGCTGGACAGACACACAGGGACGGACACACAGGGATGGACGGACACACAGGGCTGGACACACAGGGATGGACGGACACACAGGGATGGACGGACACACAGGGCTGGACAGACACACAGGGACGGACACACAGGGCTGGACAGACACACAGGGACGGACACACAGGGATGGACGGACACACAGGGATGGACGGACACACAGGGATGGACGGACACACAGGGATGGACGGACACACAGGGATGGACGGACACACAGGGATGGACGGACACACAGGGATGGACGGACACACAGGGATGGACACACAGGGATGGACGGACACACAGGGATGGACGGACACACAGGGATGGACGGACACACAGGGACGGACACACAGGGATGGACGGACACACAGGGATGGACGGACACACAGGGACGGACACACAGGGATGGACGGACACACAGGGCTGGACGGACACACAGGGCTGGACGGACACACAGGGCTGGACGGACACACAGGGACGGACACACAGGGATGGACGGACACACAGGGATGGACGGACACACAGGGCTGGACGGACACACAGGGCTGGACAGACACACAGGGACGGACACACAGGGATGGACGGACACACAGGGATGGACGGACACACAGGGACGGACACACAGGGATGGACGGACACACAGGGATGGACGGACACACAGGGCTGGACGGACACACAGGGACGGACACACAGGGATGGACGGACACACAGGGCTGGACGGACACACAGGGCTGGACGGACACACAGGGACGGACACACAGGGACGGACACACAGGGACGGACACACAGGGATGGACGGACACACAGGGATGGACGGACACACAGGGATGGACGGACACACAGGGACGGACACACAGGGATGGACGGACACACAGGGCTGGACGGACACACAGGGCTGGACAGACACACAGGGACGGACACACAGGGATGGACACACAGGGATGGACGGACACACAGGGATGGACGGACACACAGGGATGGACGGACACACAGGGATGGACGGACACACAGGGATGGACGGACACACAGGGATGGACGGACACACAGGGATGGACGGACACACAGGGACGGACGGACACACAGGGACGGACACACAGGGATGGACGGACACACAGGGATGGACGGACACACAGGGATGGACGGACACACAGGGATGGACGGACACACAGGGATGGACGGACACACAGGGACGGACACACAGGGATGGACACACAGGGATGGACGGACACACAGGGATGGACGGACACACAGGGATGGACGGACACACAGGGATGGACGGACACACAGGGATGGACGGACACACAGGGATGGACGGACACACAGGGATGGACGGACACACAGGGATGGACGGACACACAGGGATGGACACACAGGGATGGACACACAGGGATGGACACACAGGGATGGACACACAGGGATGGACGGACACACAGGGATGGACGGACACACAGGGATGGACGGACACACAGGGATGGACGGACACACAGGGATGGACGGACACACAGGGATGGACGGACACACAGGGATGGACGGACACACAGGGATGGACGGACACACAGGGATGGACGGACACACAGGGATGGACGGACACACAGGGACGGACGGACACACAGGGACGGACGGACACACAGGGACGGACACACAGGGATGGACGGACACACAGGGATGGACGGACACACAGGGATGGACGGACACACAGGGATGGACGGACACACAGGGCTGGACGGACACACAGGGATGGACGGACACACAGGGACGGACACACAGGGATGGACACACAGGGATGGACGGACACACAGGGATGGACGGACACACAGGGATGGACGGACACACAGGGATGGACGGACACACAGGGATGGACGGACACACAGGGATGGACGGACACACAGGGATGGACGGACACACAGGGATGGACACACAGGGATGGACACACAGGGATGGACACACAGGGATGGACTGACACACAGGGATGGACTGACACACAGGGATGGACTGACACACAGGGATGGACTGACACACAGGGATGGACTGACACACAGGGATGGACTGACACACAGGGATGGACGGACACACAGGGATGGACGGACACACAGGGATGGACGGACACACAGGGATGGACGGACACACAGGGATGGACGGACACACAGGGATGGACGGACACACAGGGATGGACGGACACACAGGGATGGACGGACACACAGGGATGGACGGACACACAGGGATGGACGGACACACAGGGCTGGACGGACACACAGGGATGGACGGACACACAGGGACGGACGGACACACAGGGACGGACACACAGGGATGGACGGACACACAGGGATGGACGGACACACAGGGATGGACGGACACACAGGGATGGACGGACACACAGGGATGGACGGACACACAGGGATGGACGGACACACAGGGATGGACTGACACACAGGGATGGACTGACACACAGGGATGGACACACAGGGATGGACTGACACACAGGGATGGACACACAGGGATGGACTGACACACAGGGATGGACTGACACACAGGGATGGACGGACACACAGGGATGGACGGACACACAGGGATGGACGGACACACAGGGATGGACGGACACACAGGGATGGACGGACACACAGGGATGGACGGACACACAGGGATGGACGGACACACAGGGACGGACACACAGGGACGGACACACAGGGATGGACGGACACACAGGGATGGACGGACACACAGGGATGGACGGACACACAGGGATGGACGGACACACAGGGATGGACGGACACACAGGGATGGACGGACACACAGGGATGGACGGACACACAGGGATGGACGGACACACAGGGATGGACTGACACACAGGGATGGACTGACACACAGGGATGGACTGACACACAGGGATGGACGGACACACAGGGATGGACGGACACACAGGGATGGACGGACACACAGGGATGGACGGACACACAGGGCTGGACACACAGGGATGGACGGACACACAGGGCTGGACACACAGGGATGGACGGACACACAGGGCTGGACACACAGGGATGGACGGACACACAGGGATGGACGGACACACAGGGATGGACGGACACACAGGGATGGACGGACACACAGGGATGGACGGACACACAGGGATGGACGGACACACAGGGATGGACATACAGGGATGGACATACAGGGATGGACATACAGGGATGGACGGACACACAGGGATGGACGGACACACAGGGCTGGACACACAGGGATGGACGGACACACAGGGATGGACGGACACACAGGGATGGACGGACACACAGGGATGGACGGACACACAGGGCTGGACGGACACACAGGGCTGGACGGACACACAGGGATGGACGGACACACATGGACGGACACACAGGGATGGACGGACACACAGGGCTGGACGGACACACAGGGACGGACACACAGGGATGGACGGACACACAGGGACGGACACACAGGGATGGACACACAGGGATGGACGGACACACAGGGATGGACGGACACACAGGGATGGACGGACACACAGGGATGGACGGACACACAGGGATGGACGGACACACAGGGATGGACGGACACACAGGGATGGACACACAGGGATGGACACACAGGGATGGACTGACACACAGGGATGGACTGACACACAGGGATGGACTGACACACAGGGATGGACTGACACACAGGGATGGACTGACACACAGGGATGGACTGACACACAGGGATGGACTGACACACAGGGATGGACGGACACACAGGGATGGACGGACACACAGGGATGGACATACAGGGATGGACATACAGGGATGGACATACAGGGATGGACGGACACACAGGGATGGACGGACACACAGGGCTGGACACACAGGGACGGACGGACACACAGGGATGGACGGACACACAGGGATGGACGGACACACAGGGATGGACGGACACACAGGGCTGGACGGACACACAGGGATGGACGGACACACAGGGATGGACGGACACACATGGACGGACACACAGGGATGGACTGACACACAGGGATGGACTGACACACAGGGATGGACTGACACACAGGGATGGACTGACACACAGGGATGGACTGACACACAGGGATGGACTGACACACAGGGATGGACTGACACACAGGGATGGACGGACACACAGGGATGGACGGACACACAGGGATGGACGGACACACAGGGATGGACGGACACACAGGGATGGACGGACACACAGGGATGGACGGACACACAGGGATGGACGGACACACAGGGATGGACGGACACACAGGGCTGGACGGACACACAGGGCTGGACACACAGGGATGGACGGACACACAGGGATGGACTGACACACAGGGATGGACGGACACACAGGGATGGACGGAAACACAGGGATGGACGGAAACACAGGGATGGACGGAAACACAGGGATGGACGGACACACAGGGATGGACGGACACACAGGGATGGACGGACACACAGGGATGGACGGACACACAGGGATGGACGGACACACAGGGATGGACGGACACACAGGGATGGACGGACACACAGGGATGGACAGACACACAGGGATGGACAGGCATGTCTCACCCTCGGCTTATACACGAGTCAATAAGTTTCCCAGTTTTTTTGTGGTAAATTGGGGGCCTCGGCTTATATTCGGGTCGGCCTATACTCGAGTATATACGGTATATACCAAAATAATATATACGTGTGAAAAAAAAGGAAACAGAAAGAACCGCGCAATCCCTAAAAATGAATATAGGGTGTACGTCCCTCAACCGAGAGACTAAAGCTTCAAAAAACCAATAGTGATTAGAGTGTAATGCCCCTTACTACAGGAACAATCTGTGTAGTTTGAGACCACCATATATAAAAATTAACTTAGTGAATGCCCGAATATTGTGTCATATAATAAAAAATTATTCATAAACACACAAGAGCAACAATATCACACATTAAGTGTACATGTGAATAACCTGAGTGGTGAGCCCCACTCTATAGTGAAATACAAAATATAATGAACAACATTGATGAACTAATCATATAGAGTAAAAAGTCCTTTCATTATAGTCCTTGAAATGAAATCAGAAAAAAAGAATGATGAAGAACACCACGTGTCGTGAATAGCATCAACTTTCTGATTTATACTCCAACTTATGGACCATGCTGAAGTGCACCACCACCAAAGGGATAAGATGGCTCCTTACCAGATATCTTGATAGATTACGCTTTTAAAAGGTCAAGCCAGGCCACATAGGTGCCTTATTCTCCAGCCCTGTTAGCACTCTCGGATCAAATCCCCGTTCAAAACATGTTCCAATGAATCGAGCAAAAATTCACCATAAAAAGGAAAAATGCTCCAAATAGTGAAATACCATTTATTAAAATTATAAAAAAGGAAAAAATGCACTTACAAAATTGATGTAAGAGAAGGCATAGCAAAGTGGAAGCATCGGCCGAACACAAAAGTCCACAATTGTATCCTTGTACTGATTCTAAGAGGCAAACAATAGCGTGTCACACCGCCCTACGCGTTTCGTGATATATCACGTCGTCTTGGGGTACGGGTGACACGCCACTTTCGCCTCATACTTATATACCAATCAATGGCCTAAGCCTCCTCCTCCATAGGAAGCCCAGGCCTCGTTCTCAATCGTATGCCGGAAGTGACACACACGTGTCCGACATGACTGCCCAATGGCCGCATCCAACACACGCAGAGCGGCCAATAGAAAAAGTTTCTGCGTCATCTTAGGGAGGCTGGATCACGCCCCATGCGCTATATCCAATCAGAGATCGGATCACTATGGCTGCAAAGGCGGAAGTGACGTCCATTGTCATCACCTTCCGCCCGACGACACGTGAGGGCAGAAATGACGTTCCAGGATATCACGCCCCTTGCGCTATATCCAAACAGAGATCAGATCCCCATGGCTACAAAGGCGGAAATGACGTCCATTGTCGTCAACTTCCGCCCGACAACGTGTAAGGGCGGAAATGACGTTCCATGTGTTCGGCCGACGCTTCCACTTTGCTATGCCTTCTCATTATTAGGTACACCTTGCTAGTAGCGGATTGGACCTCTTTTGCCTTCATTCTTGGTGGGATAGATACAAGGTGTTGGAAACGTTGCTCCATAGTGACATGATGACATCACACAATGGCTGCACATCCATGATGTATCAAAGAGTTGCAAAAGGCACCAAAACAGGATGGAACTGTGGGAGCCTAAAGTAGCGCAGTGCCAAGTCCTAAACATTAGTGGAATGAATAAAGGAAGTTGAAAAAAATGGACTTTCCAGGCACCAATCATAGAAAAATAAACAGTAATATTTTATTAACAATTAATATATAACAATAAAAAAAACATTTAAAATACTGCAAACTAATTACAATAGCAGCTAATCCAATGTGGACTATACATGTCAGAAATCATGCCATATAGGACATGTATGACTTACACAGATAATAACATTCACTGTAAGCTCATAGGCTCTACGTGTTTCGCGAAAAACTTGCTTCTTCAGGAGCTTGATAAGCGTTCTAAGGAGAGAAAGAGGCAATCAATGATTGTAACAGTTGTGTCATCATCTAAATATAACATAAATATGTAGAAAAAAGAAAAAAAAGGTCTCAACAAGTGCGTGAAAAACTGCAGGACAACACCAGAGGGTGGCCAAGCAACAGGCATGTAAAGTGCGCAGCAAGCAACATGTGGGGATGTGCCAGATAGAAAATAATACTTCAAACGGAGTTCAACCCTAAAAAAAAAATTTACATTAACCACCGAGCCTCTTTCTGAGATTTGTTATTTAAAAACATTTTTTTTTTTGCTAGAAAATTACTTAGAACCCCCAAACATTATACATTATTTTTTTTCCGAACACCCTAGAGAATAAAATGGCGGTCGTTGCAATACTTTCTGTCACACTGTATTTGCGCAGCGGTCTTACAAGCGCACTTTTTTTGGAAAAAATACACTTTTTTGAATAAAAAAATAAGACAACAGTAAAGTTAGCCCAATTTATTTTTATATTGTAAAAGATAATGTTACGCCGAGTAAATTGATACCCAACATGTCACTGTTCAAAATTGCGCCTGCTTGTGGAATGGCGACAAACATTTACCCTTAAAAATCTCCATAGGCGAGTGTGACGGATCTCGGATACCACTGCTGGGCATCTCCGCCAGACCTGTGTCTCCTGTCCTCCAAATGCACCCACAGCCAGTTTGTTCTGTACACAGCGACGTTTAACCACTTGCTTACTGGGCACTTAAACCCCCCTCAGTCCCAGACCAATTTTCAGCTTTCAGCGCTGATGCACTTTGAATGACAATTACGCGGTCATACAACACTGTACCCAAATGAAATTTTTATCATTTTTTTCCCACAAATAGAGCTTTCTTTTGGTGGTATTTAGTTACAGCTCGGAGTTTTATTTTTTGCTAAACAAACAAAAAAAGATGCAAAAAAAAAATAAAAAAATCATGTTTTAATAGTTTGTTATAAAATTTTGCAAACGGGTCATTTTTCTCCTTCATTGAAGTGCGCTGATTAGGCGGCACTGATAGGCTGCATTGGTGGGCACTGATGGGCTGCATTGGTGGGCACTGATAGGCTGCACTGGTGGGCACTGATAGGCATAGTTAAGGCGGCACTAATAGGCACAGATAAGGCGGCACCGATGGGCACAGATAAGGCGGCACTGATAGGCAAAGATGGGCACAGATAAGATGGCACGGATGGGTGGCACGGATAAGTGGCACGGATGGGTGGCACGGATGGGCACTGATAGGTACCACTGATAGATGGGACTGATGGGCACTGATAGGTGGCACTGATAGGTGGCTCTGATAGGTGGCACTGCTGGGCACTGATGGGCGGCACTGCTGGGCACTGATGGGCGGCACTGCTGGGCACTGATGGGCGGCACTGGGGTGCAGCACCTTTGAGGCAGATTGTGGGCACTGTGGGTGGCACTGTTGGTGGCACTGCTGGATGGCACTGTGGGTGGCACTGTGGGCACTATGGGCACTGATGGGGGGCACTGATGGGGGGCACTTACTTTTATTCAGGATGGCACTGCGGTGGGCAGGTGGGCACTGGCAGGGGGCAGGTGATCGTCTGTACTGCTGGCCGTGATCGGGACTGATGTCCCGATCATGGCCGCCGGTGATCGGCTTTTTTTTTTTATCCTCACGCTGTCAGCGCGAGGAGGAATAATAGCCGATTACCGGCTCCGTTCTATCACATGATCAGCTGTCATTGGCTGACAGCTGATCACGTGATAAGGGGTCGGGATCGACCCCTTGCACGGATCAGTGATCAGGCGAGTCTCATGGACTCGCCGATCACAGAGCGTGCCGCGCGCGCCCCTCAGGGGGCACGCAGGCCGCTCGTACAGGGGACGACGTCAATAGACGTAGTCCCGGAAAAGTAGATCCGCGCTAATGCCGTCATTTGGCAATAGCGCGGATCTCAAGTGGTTAAAAAAATTCTACAGGTTGCATGGTTGACGATGATGATGAAGGAGAAAGCCAGGCCACCGCTAGCAAAAGAGCGGCAAAAGAGCAGAAGATAGCGGAGGAGCCCAGCGAGAAGAACCGGAAAGCGTGGTGAAGTCGGAAGAAGACCCCCGAGGTCGGAAGAAGACCCCCGGAGCTGCCTAATAAATTACTTTAAAAACCTGTGTAGTGTGTTTTTTTATTGACACTTTTCCCCCAGGTGAATGGGTAGGGGTATGATGTACCCCATACTCATTCACATAGGGTGAGGGGCCAGGATCTGGGGGCCCCCTTATAAAAGGGGACTCCCGGATTCTGATAAGCCCCCTGCCTGCAGACCCGACAACCAACGGCCAGGGTTGTCGGGAAGAGGCCCTTGTCCTCATCAACGTGGGGACAAGGTGCTTTGGGGCTTCCCCAAAGCACCCTCCCCCCCCATGTTGAAGGCATGCGGCCTGGTACGGTTCAGGAAGGGGGGGGCGCTTTCTTGTCCCCACCCCCTTTGCTGACTGGCTGGGCTGCGTGCTCGGATAAGGGTCTGGTATGGATTTTGGGGGGACCCCACGCCATTTTTTCGGTGTAGGGGTTCCCCTTAAAATCCATGCCAGACCTAAGGGCCTGGTGTACAGTACCCTGTAGCCAAGAACCAGCGAGATAAAAAACAAAAGACAGAAACAGCACTGCAATAAGTCACAATGATCAGCAATGGCAAATTCAGGACTAATATATGAGACATCAGGGCAAAGCAATATTTAACATGGAAGGTAAACCATAGCAATCGATAAATATAAACTAATGGAGAAACAACGTATATCTATAAAAAAGATTTATATGATAGTAGTTATTTAAAGTGGAAGTAAACCTTTCTATCGTTTTCAGTCAAAGAAGCCGCCATCTTGGCCTCTAATGATTCTTCAACTGCCATAATGCTGCACATGTGATCAGTTATGAAACCAGCCATTGGATGGTTTGAAAGTTTGGTTGAGAGCACATCCAATGTGAAAGTTAGCATTTCCAGCATGCCGGGAATGTAAGTGTTTTTTGAAACTGGGTTTACTACCGCTTTAATTCCAGGCAGGTGGGTAGCATTCAAACCTTCTATCCCCCCACCCCCCCCCCCAGAGTCCTGCTGTATGACTGCCAGGACTATGAAGGTGATTAAAGATGTACTGAATCTGTGGTAGAGATCAAGATGTCTACTTATAGGATTCATTATCATACCATTAATGGATGTATAGATGCGGTCGTTTATCCTCTGAGGCAGTTGGCGGATCATCTTACCAATGTAAAACGCCCCGCATCGACAGGTCATGAGATAGGTGACTCCCTGGGTACTACAGTCCACCCGGAAATGGGGATAGAAGAGTTCCCCATTGGCAGACTGAATCTGGAATCCATTGAGATCCCGGGGAAAAAAGTACAACTACCACATCTAAACATCCCCTTGTTTATAGTAGTCTGTCCACACATAGGGATATAGTGGCTCCTAGTGAGTTTTTGTCATGTAAAGAAATGGCACGTGATCACCAATGTACTTGGTAAGAGTTGGATCATCATGCAAAATATGCCAATGATTGGCCAGAACCTCTCTAAATTGATGTTGCTGATAGGAATATTGAGCAATACATTTTACTGTCGAAATGGGATCCGATTTAGCCTTATAGAGTAGTGAATTTCTGGAATTTCTGGATTGAGTAACCACGCTGTAGGAGTCGCCCCCTCAGTAGATGTGCGTGGTACTTAAAGTCGCTATCGTGGGTACAGTTTCTTTTAAGCCTGATGTATTTGGCGTAGAGGATACTGCGAATAAGCATAGTAGGGTGTGCTCTTGAGGCATGGAGGATAGTGTTTCCAGCAGTTTCCTTTCGATAAAGTGTTGTGGCCAGACAGTCATCATGATCTTTAAAAAATAAAAGGTCGAGAAAATAAATTTCTTTGCGTGAATCACTGTTTTTGTAGTGAAAGCTATCCAAAGCCTGTTTGCTGGTCCATACAATAAATATATCATCGATATATCTAAGCCACAGGTTGGCTAGGGATTCGCTGGAAAAATTTCATGCTCCAACCCCCCCAGGTACAGTTTGGCATAGGCTGGGGCACAACAAGTGCCCATAGCCGCGCCCTGTACTTGGAGGTAGTGGGAGCAATTAAATGTGGACCAATTGTGCGTAAGAATAAAAAGCAATGATTTAAACAGAAATTCACTAAAGGATCATATATCATGGTCTTACTCTCTGAGGAATGTGTGCACCATCCCGACTCCCTGCTTGTGAGGGATGCTGGAGTACAAAGACTCCACATCCAAAGCCACGAGCAGGCTTCCGGAAGGGACCGCCATACCCTCAATGTGCTTCAAGAGGTCAAGAGTATCCTGGATGAATGATGGTAACCTTCTCACATGAGGAGTAAGAAAGAAATCGATAAGCCTACTGGCATTTTCAGTCAGTGATCCTATACCAGATAGTATAGGTCTACTTGGAGGGGTATGTGCGTTTTTATGTATCTTGGGGAGCGAATAGAACTAGTAGCTGTCCGAGGGAATTTAGTGTTCAAATAAGCATAAGTATCCTGATCAATAAGTCCTGTGAGGAAAGCCTCTCCTATCAAAGACTTATATTCATTAATAAATAAAAGTGGAGGCGGTTCCTGCCCTTGAACATTTACTGTCCAAATGTTTTGTAATATGTTGTTATTATTAGGGTTATTTTTTGTTTGTATATATTTATATATATGAAATTTATTTTATCTTCCATTTTGTACTTTTCTAAACTGATGCAGTTATTGGTACCTTCTTGTGTGTGATTGCGGGATTGTACCGATCTGTTGGCCCTGTATGGTATGTGGTGCTATCGACCACATGTGCGGCCACCAAGCCGCAGTCTCGTCACACATTGTTGTGGCGTTGCGGCTTGTAGGCTCTCGGTGTTACCCCTGGCTAGTTGCTTTTTATAGCAGCACAGGCCCTTCCCATCTATGTCTACTGTGCACGCCTGGTATTGCCGGCGGTTCCTCTGGGGGGAGCCCACTGCCCTCTGGTCCTTACTGGGACACTTGCCCCGCACGCATCCCCATTTGGCCGAGTCAGGTGATGCAGAAGTTCTTCCGCACACCTGATTGGGATGTGTATATAAGGCTGCTGGTTACAGCCTTATACTATGGCATCCACCCTAATGCCACGTACACACAACTGGACTTTTTGACAGCAAAGGTCCGATGGAACGAGTCCGTCGGACAATTCGATTGTGTGTGAAGCTCCATCGGACCTTTGCTTGCCAAAAATCTGGCGGACTTTAGAAATAGAACATGCTTTATATTTTTCCACCGGAACTTTACCGGACCCAGTTCCTACCAAGAAATCGGCTCGTGTGTATGCTAGTCCGACGGACAAAAACCGACGTGAGGGCAGCTATTGGCTACTGGCTATGAACTTCCTTATTCTAGTCCGGTTGTACGTTATCACGTTCGAATCTGTCGGACTTTGGTGTGATTGTGTGTGGCCAAGTCCGCTCATTCGGAAAGTCCGTCAGAATTCTGCCGAAAGTCAGTCGGACCTAGTCCCTCGAAAAGTCCGGTCGTGTGTACGCGGCATTATAGCTGTTTCCATCTAGGGTCCATCCGCACATCTTTATTGTATCTGGCTTGGTATGTAGTTTCCTTTATTCACCTAACATATGGTGATAAGCCTTTTTTCTTATATTGATTGATTGCGCTTTTGCTTTTTCAGATGATGTGGATTTGAAGCCCTGTGTTTGCTTCTTTATGTTGCTTCAGTGTCGGTATGTGTCATCTTTCTATGATGTTTTGCTTTCTGGGCTCTATGCTGGTCTAAAATCTACTGTTTTGGCCCCTGACATCTTCTAAATATTTATAATTAGTATATCAGGTGAGACCAACATTACTATACCCCTCAGCTAGTACCTTTTTTTGACTGGTCTTGTATGGAGTTACTTTTAATACTACACTCCTATATATTTATATATACTTTTATAGATGCCACCTTTATTGCTCAGCATATTATGAGTTAATATCTAGAGATCCCAATTCTACTGATTTACACTCAGGTGTGCATAGATTGCATGACTGTGCTTTTTTATTTGCACATTTGTGTTTGGTTGCCTTATACTTATGCTTTTTGATGTTGATACACTTGGGGGGGGGGGATTTTATTTTCCCCTCTTGTTATATACGGCTACTGAAGTATCACTTTCTATCTGGCACATCCCCACATGTTGCTTGCTGCGCACTTTGCATGCATGTTGCTTGGCCGCCCTCTGGTGTTGTCCTGAAGTTTTTCACACACTTGTTCAGACCTTTTTTTCTTTTTCCTACATATTTATGTTATATTTAGATGGTTACACAACTGTTACAATCATTGATTGCCTCTTTCTCTCCTTATGCCGCGTACACACAACCGGACTTTGAGGGACTAGGTCCGACAGACTTTCGACGGAGTTCTGACAGAGTTCTGACGGACTTTCCGAATGAACGGACTTGGCCACACACAATCACATCAAAGTCCGACGGATTCGAACGTGATGACGTACGACCGGACTAGAATAAGGAAGTTCATAGCCAGTAGCCAATAGCTGCCCTCGCGTTGTTTTTTGTCCGTCGGACTAGCATACACACGAGCGGATTTCTCAGTAGGAACTGGGTCCGGCGGAGTTCTGCCGGAAAAATTTGAAACATGTTCCATTTTCTAAAGTCTGTCAGACTTTTGCAAATCAAAAGTCCGTTGCAGCCCACACATGATCGAATAGTCTGCCGGAATCATTCCGTCGGACTTTTGATGTTGAAAAGTCCAGACGTGTGTACGTGGCATTAGAATGCTTATCAAGCTCCTGAAGAAGAGAGTTTTTCGCGAAACATGTAGAGCCTATGAGCTTACAGTGAATTTTATTATCTATTTAAGTCATACATGTCCTATATGGTATGATTTCTGACATGTATAGTCCACATTGGAGAGGTTTAGCTGCTATTGCAGTACAGTAGAACCTCTTTTTGGGAGTAACGCGGTTAAGGAGCGTTTCGCAATACGAGCACTGTATTTTTAGAAATAGTAACTCGGTTTATGAGTGTTTTCTTGCAAAACGAGCATGATTCAGACCAAAGCGGTGTGCAGTACTGTGTTTGGCCGGAGGTGGGGGGCACCGGAGCTGAGCAGAGCCAAACGTCGCCGATTGGCGCCCTTCGGAAAAGCACAGAAAGGCCCGAGAACAGCTTGGCTGACCTTGACAAATCGTAGGGGCAAAGTCTTTCCGAGGTTTGCCGAGGTCAGCCGGGGTGTCCTCTGGCCTTTTTGGCCGTTTCCGAGGCTCTCCGGCGCCCCCCGCCTCTGACTGCATGCGGTATTGTATGCCATTATAGTCAGTGTGGAACAAATTATTTTCGTTTCCATTGGCTTCAATGAGGAAGCTCGCTTTGATAAGCGAGTACTTTGGATTACGAGAATTCTCCTGGAACGGATTGTGCTCGTAATCCGAGGTTCCACTGTATTTTAAATGTTTTTTATTGTTATGTATTAATTGTTAATAAAATATCACTGTTTATTTTTCTATGATTGGTGCTTGGAAAGTCAATTTTTTCAACTTCCTTTATTTGCCACATCCCAAAGGTGCTCTATTAGACTGAGATCTGGTGAGTGTGGAGGTCATTGGAGTACAGTGGCCTCATTGTCCAGTGGTGACATGGGGCATTATCCTGCTGGAAGGAGCCATCAGAAGATGGGGGACACTGAAGTCATAAAGGGATGGACATGGTCAGTAACAATACTCAGGTAGGCCGTGGTGTTTAAACCATGCTCAATTGGTACTAAGGGGCCCAAAGTGTGCCAAGAAAATCTCCCCCACACCATTACACCCCCACCACCAGTCTGAACCGGTGATACCCCATCACCCACACCATTACACCCCCACCACCAGTCTGAACCGGTGATACCCCATCACCCACACCATTACACCCCCACCACCAGCCTGAACCGGTGATACAAGGCAGGGTGGATCCATGATTTCATGTTCTTTACACCAAATTCTGACCCCCACCATCTGAATGTCGGAGCTGAAATCGAAACTCATCAGACCAGACAACATTTTTCCAATCTTCTATTGTCCAATTTTATTTTATTTGCAAAGTGTAGCCTCAGTTTTCTGTTCTGACAGGAGTGGCACCCAGTGCGGTCTTCTACTACTGTAGCCCATCTGTTTCAAGGTTGGATGTGTTGTGCGTTCAGAGATGGTTTTCTGCATACCTTGGGTGTAACGAGTGGTTATTTGAGTTACTGTTGCCTTTCTATCATCTGGAACCAGTCTGCCCATTCTCCTCTGACATTAACCAAGGCATTTTCCTCCACACAACTGCCGCTCACTGGATATTTTCTCTTTTTTTCCCACCATTCTTTGTAAAACCAAAAGATGGTTGTCTGAAAATCCCAGAAATACTCAGACCAGCCCGTCTGGCACCAACAACCATGCCACGTTCAAAGTCACTTAAATCCCCTTTCTTCCCCCATTCTGAGGCTCGGTTTGAATGTCAACAAGTCTTCTTCACCACCTCTAGATGCCTAAATACATGGAGTTGCTCCCATGTGATTGGCTGATTAGCAGTTTGTGTTACCAAGCAATTGAACAGGTGTACCCAATAAAGTGACTGGTGAGTGTATGTCTCGAAAATAAAATATTATTCACCAGCTTATCTCCAAGAATTGCTTCCACAGATGTCACAATCCTTTGGTGCACGGTTAATAACTTAACAATTAACATGTGCACTGATGCTCTAGGTAGAACACTCCCAGTAAGTGAAATGAGCCATAGACCAAGCTTTAAAATCCATTAAGCACTTAACAACCGGCCCATAGCCAAATGACGGCTACAGGTCGGTTGTTTAACTCTGAGAGGCCGTTATTTAACGTCCTCCAAGAATTCTGCTCTCGCGCGCCCCCTGGGGCGCGCACTCGAGAGCACTTGTGACCGCCGGGTCATCACGGATCACGGTAAACGCCCGCTCATTTCGGCCGTTTACCACGTGATCGCTCCGTCAAATGACGGAGCAATCACTTGTAAACAAATCCTCCCTCCCCCTCTCTGTACCGATCGGAACAGCGGAGGGGGAAGAGATCGGTGTCAGCAGCGATGTGGGCTGCATCTGCAGTGCTCACATCACTGCTCACCGAAATGTAACCCCTCAATTCCCTGCCAATACTCTGCAATACCCTGCCAATACCCTGCCGATACTCTGCAATACCCTGCCGATACTCTGCAATACCCTGCCGATACTCTGCAATACCCTGCCGATACTCTGCAATACCCTGCCGATACTCTGCAATACCCTGCCGATACTCTGCAATACCCTGCCGATACTCTGCAATACCCTGCCGATACTCTGCCATACCCTGCCAATACTCTGCCATACCCTGCCAATACTCTGCCATATCCTGCCAATACTCTGCCATATCCTGCCAATACTCTGCCATATCCTGCCAATACTCTGCCATATCCTGCCAATACTCTGCCATATCCTGCCAATACTCTGCCATATCCTGCCAATACTCTGCCATATCCTGCCAATACTCTGCAATATCCTGCCAATACTCTGCCATACCCTGCCAATACTCTGCCATACCCTGCCAATACTCTGCAATACCCTGCCAATACTCTGCAATACCCTTTTTTTTATTTCAGGCTTCCCAGCTTAGAGGTGAGATGCGGGGTCTTATTGACCCCATATCTCACTGTAAAGAGGACCTGTCATTCCATATTCCTATTACAAGGGATGTTTACATTCCTTTTAATAGGAATAAAAGTAATGAAAAAATGTATTTTTGGGGAAAAAAATGTCAAACTAAAATAAATAAAGTAAAATGAACAATAAAAAAGATTTTTTTTTTTTTAAAGCGCCCCTGTCCCCATGTGCTCGCATGCAGAAGCGAACGCATACGTAAGTCCCGCCCACATATGAAAATGTTGTTCAAACCACACACGTGAGGTATCACTACGATCGGTAGAGTGAGAGCAATAATTTTGGCCCTAGACCTCCTCTGTAACTCAAAATATGTAACCATTAAAAAAAATTTAAAATGTCGCCTATGGGGATTTTTAAGTAGCGACGTTTGACGCCATTCCACGAGCGTGTGCAATTTTGAAGGGTGACATGTTAGGTATCTATTTACTCAGCATAACTTCATCTTTCACATTAAGCAAAAACATTGGGCTAACCTTACTGTGTTTTTTTTTTTAAGCACAAAACTGTTTTTTTTCCCCAAAAAACCCGTTCGAAAAATTGCTGCACAAATACCGTGCGTAATAAAAAGTTGCAACGACCACCATTGTATTCTCTAGGGTCTTTGTTAAAAAAAAAATATATAATGTTTTGGGGTTCCATCTAATTTTCTAGCAAATAAATGATGACTTTTACATGTAGGAGAGAAATGTCAGAATTGTCCTGGGTGCTCCAGAACGCCTGATGGTGCTCCTTGCATGTTGGTCCTCTGTATGTGGCCATGCTGTATAAAAATCTCACACATGTGGTATCGCCGTACTCGGGAGTAATAGCAGAATGTGTTTTGGGGTGTAATTTGGGGTATGCATATGCTGTGTGTGAGAAATAACCTGATAATATGACAATTTTGTGAAAAAAAAATCTTGATTTTGCAAAGAATTGTAGGAAAAAATGACAACTTCAAAAAACTCATCATGCCTCCTACTAAATACCTTGGAATGTCTTCTTTCCAAAAAGGGATCATTTGGGGGGTATTTGTACTTTTCTGGCATGTTAGGGTCTCAAGAAATGAGATCGGCCATCAGTACTTCAGGTGTGATCAATTTTCAGATATTGGCACCATAGCTTGTGGACTCTATAACTTTCACAAAGACCAAATAATATCCACCAATTTGTACTTATTTTTACTAAAGATATGTGGTGGTAGAAAATTATTTTAAAAAATTACTAATCTGCTAAATTTTATAACAGAAACAAAGAAAAATTCATTTTTTTACAGAATTTTCTGTCTTTTTTCTTTTATAGCACAAAAAATAAAAAACCCAGCGGGGATTAAATACCACCAAAAGAAAGCTCTATTTGTATGAAAAAAAGGACAAACATTTCATATGGGTACAGTGTTGCATGACTGAGTAATTGTCATTCAAAATGTGAGAGCACCGAAAGCTGATTTGGTCTGGTTATTAAGGGTGTTTAAGTGCCCAGTGGTCATGTGGTTAAAGATGATCAATTTAGTGCTAACTGTGAATAATTCTCCTAGTATTATTCCTGGTATTATTCCTGGTATTATTCCTGGTATTATTCCTGGTATTATTCCTAGTATTATTCCTAGTATTATTCCTAGTATTATTCCTAGTATTATTTCTAGTATTATTTCTGGTATTATTCCTGGTATTATTCCTGGTATTATTGCTCTCACTCTGGAGGGTGCAGCTATACCTAATATGTGCAGTGCAATCATCGTTTTCATACATAGGAGGACCTTGGTGAACGTGTTTTATGTTCATACGTGCAAATACATGGGTTTTGAGGGTCTTTTTTTATTGATTTATTATAGCACAATTGAAGTGACAGGTTAATTTTATTGAGACAGCAAAGGATCTGTGAGACCACTAACATCTCCTGTGCAATTAGTTGAAGCTAATCATATTCATGCGCACGGGGTGTTCCGGATGTGCCTGGGCACACCCTAATCACCCCTTTCTGTCTCCCGAGATCTGCCCTGAAACCAAACAGCTATCAAACACCAGCCAATGGGATAGGGACTGGGCAGGTCACTACATTTATGTGGCCCTACCCACTTTCTTAAGCAGCCCAATCATTGGCTCTGATCACCAGTGCCCTGATTACAATACAACACCACCCGTGCCAAAAATCAGTGCCCACAAGTGCCACCAATCAGTGCCCATTAGTGATGTCAGTCAGCGCTGGCTATCAGTGCTGCCCATCAATGCCCATCAGTGCCACCTATCAGCGCCCATCAGTGCTGCCTATCAGTGCCCAAAAGTGCCACCTATCAATGCCCATCAGTGCCACCCATCAGTGCTCATCTGTGCCACATATCAGTGTCACCTATCAGTGTCCATAAGTGCAGCATATTAGTGCCTCCTCATCAGTGCCACCTAATCAGTGCCCATACATGCTGCCTCATCAGTGCCCATCAGTGCCACCCATCTATGCCGCCTATCAGTGCCCACCAGTGCTGCCTATCAGTGCCCACCAGTGCTGCCTATCAGAGCCCATCAGTGCCGCCTATCAGTGCCACCTATCATTGCCCATAAGTGCAGCATATTAGTGCCTCCTCACCAAGAAGATGGCACGGTGCTCAGGATCTCTCTCCTATTCTCTACATATGGTTTGGAATTCCTCAGACCTCACTATCGCCACACCATGAAGATGGCATGGTGCCCAGGACCTCTCTCCTATTCTCTAGACACGGATTGGAGTTCCTCAGACCTCACTATTGCCACACCAAGAAGATGGCACGGTGCCCAGGACCTCTCTCCTATTCTCTAGACACGGATTGGAGTTCCTCACACTTCACTATCGCCACACCAAGAAGATGGCACGGTGCCCAGGACCTCTCTCCTATTCTCTAGACATGGATTGGAGTACCTCAGACCTCACTATCGCCACACCAAGAAGATGGCACGGTGCCCAGGACCTCTCTCCTATTCTCTAGACATGGATTGGAGTACCTCAGACCTCACTATCGCCACACCAAGAAGATGGCACGGTGCCCATGACCTCTCTCCTATTCTCTAGACATGGATTGGAGTACCTCAGACCTCACTATCACCCCACCAAGAAGATGGCACGGTGCCCAGGACCTCTCTCCTATTCTCTAGACACGGATTGGAGTGCCTCACACTTCACTATCGCCACACCAAGAAGATAGCACGGTGCCCAGGACCTCTCTCCTATTCTCTAGACACAGATTGGAGTTCCTCAGACCTCACTATCACCACACCAAGAAGATGGCACAGTGCCCAAGACCTCTCTCTGCCCTCTCCTCTATAACGCCCTGTACCTGCTATTAACCGATCTATAGATCATATCCATAAAGATACATTTCCAAACAAAGAATTGAAGTTGGGCTGCAGTTGTGAGGATTAACACCAGATGGCAGCAAATGAAACCATTTTCTTGAAGGTTGTATGTTGCAGGTTATAATACTGAGAGCATTTCTAGATATAATAACCAAATATGATGCAGAGTCAATGAGCCTGGACACACAAAGTAACATACTATCAATGATTAAATCCACTGAGCATTCTTCTTTTTAAATTAATTAACAGTTACATAGTCAGGTTTAAAAAGTCCATCTAGTTCAACCATAAAAATAAATAAATAAAATAAAAAATATCCTACAATACCATATACCCAATTCTATACCCACAATTGATTGAGAGGAAGGCAAACAACCCCAGCAGAGCATAATCCAATTTGCTAAAGCAGGGGAAAAATTTCCTTCCTGATCCCCCGAGAGGCAATCGGATTTTCTCCGGATCAACTTTCCTATAAATGTCAGTACCCAGTTATATTCTGTACACTTAGGAAAGAATCCAGGCCTTTCTTAAAGCAATCTACTGAGTTGGCCAGAACCACCTCTGCAGGGAGTCTATTCCACATTTTCACAGCTTTTACTGTGAAGAAACCTTTCCGTATTTGGAGATGAAATCTCTTTTCCTCTAGGTGTAAAGAGTGCACCCTTGTCCTCTGTTGACTGTAAAGTGAATAACTCGACACCAAGTTCACTATATGGACCCCTTATATATATTTATACATGGTGATCATATCCCCCCTTATATATTTATACATGTTGATCATATACCCCTTGTTGTGATTAAAATGGTATTTCTATATACCTGACAAAGACCTGCTAGGTATAATTACGGCAATTACCATACTCACAAAACCCTTTACTTAGCACTGCAGACTAAGGAGACAACATTTTGCTGAACACAAGAAGAGAAGAGCCAGAGTTGGTGTTCAGGGGTTGTCTGGTTTATTCTGGGCGGGTCTACAATTTATATGCACCATTATCAGCCAATCATTGCATAGAACATGGGTGTGGTTAATACAGAGGTGTACATTACATATCATTAATTATGCCATCTGCTTTCATGAGTCACAGTCATGAGCTCTGTGGCCCAGACAATTTCTTTATTTAGACAGTACAGAATAAAACTGCTTATGCAAGCTATATTTTCTTATATGTATGCTTTATAGGAAAACTGCTACAGTCTGTAAATACAGAGTTTAAACGAACTAATAGGTTAACCCAAGTTAATCTTATATGAATTTATAAAGATGGAGTCGCTCTGGTTCAGCCATATCACAACAATCCCCTCTTCAAGTCATGAAATCAAATCATGAACATGACTTACTTCTTCTCATTGTGACATACTCATCCCGGTGACCACAGTAAAAGTTAAGATATATTCTATTAGCTGCAGCTGGGTCGGAAGGTCAAGTACCTCGGAAATCATGCACATAATAAACTTGAAACAGGCATATAAAAGTAATACCATAAGCAAAATCAGTACAACAAACATCGCAATCCAAGATTAATCCAGGATTCAGCATTGAGACCAAACCCCCCATGTTACCCAGGGGGCTCCCAAACAATTATTTTGCTTTTTCACCATGTCAATACCCCCTTAGGCTCCTAAGAGGAACCATGCCCAGGACATGTTCTTTTTCAGAAACAATGACCCAGCATAACGGTGTTTAGGGGGCATCCAGGATGAACACTAGCCTTGAGCAAGTGACGTTCCTCACTGTCCCCGAGAATCACCACTATCGGAACCGATGAGGCCAAGTAACACCATGCCTTGGAATCATTCAAAATCCATGGATAGCATGTTCTTCCACAACATATGTACGTGCTGTTGCCCAAGGCCAGTGGCTGTCTGCTTAACCACTTAAGGACCGCCACATGTAAAAATACGTCGGGACAATGGCATGTAGGGGCACAAGCACGTACCCATACGTGCCTGCCTTCCAGCGGGTGCGGGGTCCGATCAGACCCCCTCCCGCTGGCTGAAGCGGTCCGTTTCGCTTCAGGAGCGATCCGGGATGAGGGGATGGCCGTTGGTTTCTGGCCATCCCCTCTCGATCTCTCCTGGCGAATGAGAAGCTTCCCATGCATGTGTAGTGTAAACACAGGCATGGAGGAAGTGATGTCATTCTCCTCGGGGCGGTCTTTTTGACTGGACTGCGAGGAGAGGACATAGTAAGTGTACCGATCACTACACTGACATGTAGGTACACATAGGCACACAAATCACCCCCCAATCACCCACCACAATCCCCCCCCCTCCCAGTCACAGTGTCACTGATTGCAGTGATCATTTATTTACTGATCACTGCATTTAGTGTCAGTTGTGACAGTAAAAAGTGTTAGGGCAGTTAGTGTTAGGTCCAGGGTAGCCCCTAGAGTTAACCCTTTCACCCCCTTTTGCCAGTGTCACTAAGCGATCGTTTTTCTGATCGCTGCATTAGTGTCACTGGTGCCGCTAGGTAGCTAGTTATTTTTAGATTCACCGCCAGGTTTTTATAGCGTTAGGTACCTCCATATACTACCTAATAAAGTTTTTTAACCCCCTGATTGCCCCTAGAGTTAACCTTTTCACCAGCGATCACCGTATAAGTGTCACGGGTGACGCTGGTTAGCCAGTTATTTAGTTATTTAGGTTCCCCGTCAGGTTTTTATATAGCGTCAGGGACCCCCATATACTACCTAATAAAGATTTTAACCCCCTGATTGCCCCCAGGTAACCCTTTCACCCCCTTTTGCCAGTGTCACTAAGCGATCGTTTTTCTCATCGCTGCATTAGTGTCACTGGTGCCGCTAGGTAGCTAGTTGTTTTTTAGGTTCAGCGCCAGGTTTTTATAGCGTTAGGTACCCCCATATACTACCTAATAAAGATTTGAACCCCCTGATTGCCCCTAGAGTTAACCCTTTCACCAGCGATCACCGTATAAGTGTCACTGGTGATTCTGGATAGCCAGTTAGTTATTTTAGTTATTTAGGTTCCCCGTCAGGTTTTTATATAGCGTCAGGGACCCCCATATACTACCTAATAAAGGTTTTAACCCCCTGATTGCCCCTAGTTAACCCTTTCACCAGTGATCACCGTATAAGTGTTACGAGTGACTCTGGTTAGTTAGTTTGCTTTTTATAGCATCAGGGCACCCACCATTTATTAACCAATAAAGGTTTAACCCCCTGATCACCCGGCGGGTGATATCAATTAGGTTTTAGGGTCAGGGTCTGCGTCGCCCCAGGCAGCGCTAGGTTAGTGCCAGTACCGGTAACACCCACACGCAAAGCATAAACCTCCCGTAGTGGTATAGAATCTGAACAGATCAATATCTGATCTGATCAGATCTATACTAGTGTCCCCAGCAGTTTAGGGTTCCACAAAAACGCATTGTTAGTGGGATCAGCCCAGATACCTGCTAGCACCTGCGTTTTGCCCCTCTGCCCAGCCCACCCAAGTGCAGTATCGATCGATCACTGTCACTTACAAAACACTAAACACATAACTGCAGCGATCGCAGAGTCAGGCCTGATCCCTGCGATCGCTAACAGTTTTTTTTGGTAGCGTTTTATATTTAAATCCTGAAGGCGGTGCTTGGTTTTCAGGGTCCCGTACGTGGCTAGGCTCCCAAAAAGTCCCCCACATGTGGTATCCCCGTACTCGGGAGAAGCAGCAGAATTTATCTTGGGGTGTAATTTCACTTATGCCCATAGCATGTGTGAGCAATATATCATTTAGTGACAACTTTGTGCAAAAAAAAAAGTTTGTAATATTCCCGCAACTTGTGGCAAAATATAAAATATTCCATGGACTCAACATGCCTCTCAATGCCTCTAAGTAAATAGCTTGGGGTGTCTACTTTCCAAAATGGGGTCATTTGGGGGGGGTTGTGTTATTTTGGCATTTTATGGCCTTCGAAACTGTGATAGGTAGGGAGGAGAGAAATCAAAAATTTGCACCCTTACAAACCCTGAAGGCAGTGACTGGATTTCGGGGGGCCATACGCGGCTAGGCTCCCAAAAAGTCCCACATATGTGGTATCCTCGTACTCAGGAGAAGTAGCAGAATTTATTTTGGGGTGCAATTCCACATATAACTATGGCATGTGTGAGCAATATATCATTTAGTGACAACTTTTTGTAAACTTTTTTTTTGGTCATTATTCAATCACTTGGGGGAAAAAAATATTCAATGGGCTCAACATGCCCCTCAGCAATTTCCTTGGAGTGTCTACTTTCCAAAATGGGGTCATTGGGGGGGGGGGGGGGGTTGTACTGCCCTGCCATTTTAGAACCTCAAGAAATGAGATAGGCAGTCATAAATTAAAAGCTGTGTAAATTCCAGAAAATGTACTCTAGTTTGTAGACGCTATAACTTTTGCGCAAACTAATAAATATACGCTTATTGACATTTTTTTTACTAAAGACATGTGGCTGAATACATTTTGGCCTATAAACGTATGACTAAAATTGAGTTTGTTCGATTTTTCTTATAACAAAAAGTAGAAAATATCTTTTTTTTAAAGAAAATTTCAATCTTTTTCCTTTTATATCGTAAAAAATAAAAATCGCAGAGGCAATCAAATACCATCAAAAGAAAGTTCTATTTGTGGGAAGAAAAGGACGCAAATTTCGTTTGGGTACAACATTGCATGACCGCGCAATTACCAGTTAAAGCAGTGCAGTGCCAAATTGTAAAAAGACCTCTGGTCCTTAGGGTGAGAATTGGTCCGGGGCTGAAGTGGTTAAGGACCTGTTGGGCACCCTCAGAGAATCCTGCAAGGGCAAGCTGTGAAAGTAGCTCGGCCATCACAGTATGGGGGTCAGAGGCATACATGAAGTGTGATGTAGGACACGACCTAAGGTGTCAAACACTGTGGAGTTCCTGTAGACTCTGAATGCACATCCCCTCTATGTCCAATGAGTGTGTTACTAGTGATTTTATCAGATGGGCCACATATAACCTTAAGGCTCCCCCCACAGAGTCTGGTAGATGACATGTGAACCAATACATATATAATACAGTGCCTATGCCAGCATCCCTTCAAACAGTATATACAATAAAATGGTCGAGCATGTCCTGGGCACACTACAACAACAATCCCAATATGCCCCCCGACCCTCACCCGGACCACCTTCCAAGCATGCAAAAATAGAAAACAACAAACATGTAATCTCAGCTGCATAGCAATTGTCCATGGAATGCAAAATGGAGGAAGGGGCGTGACAGTCCATAGAAACAAGTGGGAGGGGCATGACAGCCTTTAGGCCAAATAAAAATAGTCCCAAAGAAAAATTCAAAAAGAAAAGTCTCTTGGATGGCTTCTGAATGTCCATTAAATTCGCAGAAAAGGAAGGAAAAGGAAATGTCCACATTATTATAACTCTCATTCTGCTCAACTTTTCCCAAAACCTTTTGGTTCAATTCTGTGATCACTCATATGTACAGACAGGAATTCTCTACCCCAAAACACTGCCTCCTTGTAAGGACAGAACTTGATATCCACAGACAGACTGGAACTGATGCGTTGGGCGAGACCGGGGACTTTTTTCGGGCTGGCACATCTGAATCTCTTTCATGTGGTGCTCATGGGAATTTTGTATCCCAGGTTTGCGTCATGTGGCTCCCCCTTGAGGTATCATTCGTAGGAACAGGCTCTAGAGCCTGATGAAGGAGCACACATTTCTCAGAAGCGCCGCCTATTAAAATACTTTTAACCACTTAACAACCGCCCATAGCCGATTAACAGCTTCAGGGCGGTTGTTCAACTCTGAGAGGCCGTTAATTAACGGCCTCCCAGAATTCTGCTCTCGTGCGCCCCCTGGGGCGCGCACACGAGAGCATCCGTGACCGCCGGATCCAGTGGACCCGGCGCATTACAGATCACGGTAAACGGCCACTCATCGCGGCCGTTTACCACGTGATCGCTCCGTCAAATGACGGAGAGATCACTTGTAAACAAACCAGCGTCATGTTATGACGCCGGTTCCTCCCTCCCCCTCTCTGTACCGATCGGTACAGCGGAGGGGGAAGAGATCGGTGTCAGCAGTGCTGTGGGCTGCATCTGCAGTGCGCACATCGCTGCTCACCGAATTTAACCCCTCAATTCCCTGCCAATACTCTGCAATGCCAGCCAATACTCTGCAATGCCAGCCAATACTCTGCAATGCCAGCCAATACTCTGCAATACCAGCCAATACTCTGCAATACCAGCCAATACTCTGCAATACCAGCCAATACTCTGCAATACCAGCTAATACTCTGCAATACCAGCTAATACTCTGCAATACCCCCCAATACCCTGCAATACCAGCTAATACCCTGCAATACCAGCCAATACTCTGCAATACCCACCAATACTCTGCAATACCCGCCAATACTCTGCAATACCCGCCAATACTCTGCAATACCCGCCAATACTCTGCAATACCCGCCAATACTCTGCAATACCCGCCAATACTCTGCAATACCCGCCAATACTCTGCAATACCCGCCAATACCCGCCAATACTCTCCAATACCCGCCAATACTCTCCAATACCCGCCAATACTCTCCAATACCCGCCAATACCTGCCAATACCCTGCAATACCCCGCCAATACTCTGCAATACCCTGCCATAAATTGCCATACCCAGCCATACACGGAGATACACAGCCATACTTGGAGATACCCAGCCATACTCAGTGATACCCTGCAATACCCAGCCATAGATGCCCCCCCCCCCCCCCCCTCGCCGCCCTCCGGTGCTTCTACCAACTCGCCAATACGATCAAAGCCAGAATCTTTTTTTTTTTATTTTTTATTTCAGGCTTCTTAGCCTAGAGGTGAGATGTGGGGTCTTATTGACTCCCAGATCTTACTGTAGAGAGGACCTGTCATGCCATATTCCTATTACAAGGGATGTTTACATTCCTTGTAATAGGAATAAAAGTGATCAAAAATTTATTTTTGGGGAAAAAAATGTCAAACTAAAATAAATAAAGTAAAATGAACAATAAAAAAAAAAAAAAAAGTAAAGCGACCCTGCCCCCATGTGCTCGCATGCAGAAGCGAACACATACGTAAGCCCCGCCCACATATGAAAACGTCGTTCAAACCACACATGTGAGGTATTGCCGTGAACGTTAGAGCGAGAGCAATAATTCTAGCCCTAGACCTCCTCTGTAACTCAAAACATGTAACCAGTAAAAAAAATTTAAAGCGTTGCCTATGGGGATTTTTAAGTAGCGACGTTTGGCGCCTTTCCACGGGCATGTGCTATTTTTAAGAGTGACATGTTAGGTATCTATTTACTCAGCGTAACTTCATCTTTCACTTTATGCAAAAATTGGGCTAACTTTACTGTTTGTTTTTTAAGCACAAAACTGTTTTTTTCCCCAAAAAAAACGCGTTTGAAATATTGCTGCGCAAATACCGTGTGAGATAAAAATTTGCAATGACCACCATTGTATTCTCCAGGGTGTTTGCTAAAAACAAATATATAATGTTTTGGGATTCTATGTAATTTTCTAGCAAATAAATGATGATTTTTACATGTAGGAGAGAAATGTCAGAATTGGCCTGGGTGCTCCAGAACGCCTGATGGCGCTCCCTGCATGTTGGGCCTCTGTATGTGGCCACACTGTGTAAAAGTCTCACACATGTGGTATCGCCGTACTCGGGAGTAATAGCAGAATGTGTTTTGGGGTGTAATTTGTGGTATGCATATGCTGTGTGTGAGAAATAACCTGATAATATGACAATTTTGTGGAAAAAAAAAAAAAAGGAAAAAAAATCTTGATTTTGCTAAAAAATTGTGGGACAAAATGACAACTTCAAAAAACTTATCATGCCTCTTACTAAAGACCTTGGAATGTCTTCTTTCCAAAAAGGGGTCATTTGGGGGGTATTTGTACTTTTATAGCATGTTAGGGTCTCAAGAATTTAAATAGGCCGTCAGTACTTCATATGTGATCAATTTTCAGATATTGGCACCATAGCTTGTGGACTCTATAACTTTCACAAAGACCAAATAATATCCACCAATTTGTACTTATTTTTACCAAAGATATGTAGTAGTATAAATTTTGGCCAAAATTTATGAAGAAAAAATTACTAATCTGCTAAATTTTATAACAGAAGCAAAGAAAAATTTATTTTTTTACAGAATTTTCGGTCTTTTTTTCTTTTATAGCACAAAAAATAAAAAAACCGAGCGGTGATTAAATACCACCAAAAGAAAGCTCTATTTGTGTGAAAAAAAAGGACAAAAATGTCATATAGGTCCAGTGTTGCATGACTGAGTAATTGTCATTCAAAATGTGAGAGCACCAAAAGCTGAAAATTGGTCTGGTTATTAAGGGTGTTTAAGTGCCCAGTGGTCAAGCGGTTAAAATACTGTCACTTACTAATCTCATCACCATTTTAGGGCGTTTTCCAAAACACCCACTTACCTTACAACAACCCCCTCCCAGCTAAACACATTCCTTTTTACAAAATTCAAAAGATACCATTCCGATATGTTAAACATGCCCAAACAAATTATGCTTTTTTTCAAGCAGAATCAAGCACCTTTCATTCCAAAGCTCTATAACCAACATACTAGCAAAAGGGAGAAGTCATATTATTCATATACTACACTATTTTATCTTCAAAGAAAACCTTAGCAAACTTATATGAACATGCATATAACAGTACTCACCCTTTCCACGATACCTGAACATAACAAGGGACATTTACTTCACTCTAATCTAATTTGCCCCTTTTGGGACATCATATAACAGTGAAAACAGGGGGCTGCCTTACCCCATACAGCCCTGTATACCACACAACACAACAGATATCTTATTACTTTTATGCAAATGCGATAGACAAGAAAAGCCAGATAGAGCAAACGTTTTGTGGGTCCCGGTAGTAATTGGTAATTGCCCCATTACCCTTATATTATTCTCTTTCCCGAAAAGAGCGTAATATTACATTTTAAACTTCTCAACAGTCCCACAGGACACAGGCTTCCCAAGAGCCTCTTCTTAACAGCTTGGCCCGTCTCCCACTTCTCTTCTTAATTAAAATTTAACCGACCAAGGTTGTGTCAAAGCTAAGGCAATAAACAATTATTCGTTTACTTAACCAAAGTCAAAGTTTGACCACCCACCCCGTCAGGGCTGGACTGGGACAGAAATTTGGCCCTGGACTTCATCCAGACCGGCTCACTTACATTTTGAGTGTCCCATCACCAGCCACTTACAACAGAGTGTCCCATCAGCACCACCTTACATGAGAGTGTCCCATTACCAGCCCCCTTACATCAGTGTCCCATCAGCACCCTCTTACATCAGAGTGTCCCATGAGCAGCCCCCTTACATCAGAGTGTCCCATGAGCAGCCCCCTTACATCAGAGTGTCCCATCAGCACCCCCTTACATCAGAGTGTCCCATCAGCAGCCCCCTTACATCAGTGTCCCATGAGCAGCCCCCTTACATCAGAGTGTCCCATCACCAGCTCCCTTACATCAGATTGTCCCATCAGCACCCCCTTACATCAGAGTGTCCCATCAGCACCCCCTTACATCAGAGTGTCCCATCAGCAGCCCCCTTACATCAGTGTCCCATGAGCAGCCCCCTTACATCAGAGTGTCCCATCAGCACCCCCTTACATTAGAGTGTCCCATCAGCACCCCCCTTACATCAGAGTGTCCCATCACCAGCCCCCTTACATCAGAGTGTCCCATCACCAGCCCCCTTACATCAGAGTGTCCCATCACCAGCCCCCTTACATCAGAGTGGCCCACTGAGCCATCGGCCCACCGGGAAACTCCCGGTAGTCCCGATGGCCAGTACATGCCGGCACCCCGTCAAGTCCTAAATCCATATCTCATCAGTGCCTCCAAACTGTAGTGATCAAAATGGTATTTCTATATACCTGACAAAAACCAGCTAGGTATAATTACGGCAATTACCACACTTGCGGAACCCACTCAGCACTGCAGTACGGAGGAGACAGCTTCTTTCTGAACACAAGAAGAAATGAGCCAAAGTTGATGTTCAAAGCTTATCTGGTTTAATTCTGGGCGGGTCTACAACATATAACATATATATATGCTATTATTAGCCAATCATTGCATAGAACATGGGTGTGGTTAATACAGAGGTGTACATTACATATCATATTGAGACACAATTTCTTTATTTAGAGAGTACAGAATAAAACTGCTTATGCAAGCTATATTTTCTTATATGTATGCTTTATAGGAAACTGCTACAGTCTGTAAATACATAATTTAAACTAACTAGCAGATTAACCCAATTTAATCTTATATTAATTTATAAAGATGGAGTCACCTATATGGGTTAAACTATATCACTACACATGCGAATGGTTTTAAACTCTAAAGGTTTTTCCGATGAAATTCCGCTCAAGCGGTCCTGCATACACATGGTCACACCAATGACCGATCGTCTAGAATAAGGTGATGTACAACACATGCGACGGGACTAGAAAATGGAAGTTCAATAGCCAGTAGCCAAAGGCTTCCGTCTCATACTTGCTTCAGAGCATGAGTTGTTTTTCTGGTACGTCGGAACAGCATAAAGACGAGCGGTTTTCCCGATAGGCATTGGTTCCTTCGAAAAAATATAGAACATGTTCTCTTTCTTGGTCCGTCAGAATTTTCAACGTAAAAATTTAGATGAGGCATACACACGGTCGGAATATACGATGAAAAGTTTCCGTCTGACTTTTTCTGTTGGAAATTCCGCTTGTGTGTATGGGGTATTATACTTTTGAAGGCCCTGGAGCACCAGGACAATGGAAACACCCAAAAAATTACCCCATTTTGGAAAGAAAACACCCCTATGTATAATCTATGAATCCATGAGGCATATCGAGTCTTTTGAACATGTCATTTTTTTCTACAACTTTTTGGAAAATATGGGGAAAAAAATGAAAGGCATTTTTTTTTTTTTTACATAAAGTTGTATGCAATATTTTGAACACATAGCATGTGCATACAAAAAATTACACCCCAAAACACATTCTACTACTCCTGAGTATGGCGATACCACATGTGTGAGACTTTTACACAGTCTGGTCACATATAGAGGACCAACATACAGGGAGCACCATCAGGTGTTCTAGGGGCATACATTTCAAATATAATTTGACTAAATATTACACTTTGAGGCATTGCAGTGGCCCTCTAGTGGCATGGATGCGAACTGATGTGGCATGGATAAGCTGTGGATGGGGATGGTTAGTATGGTTGAGCCATGAATGTGGATGGCTAGGTATGGCTGAGTATGAATGGAATGGCTGAGTATGGCTGGGTGGGTATGGCTGAGTGTGGATGGGATGGCTGAGTGTGGATGGGGTGGCTGGGTATGGCTGAGTATGGCTGGGTCGGGTATGGCTGAGTATGGATGGATGGATGAGTATTTCTGAGTATGGCTGAATATAGGTGGCTGAGCATGAATGGATAGATGAGTATTGCTGAGCATGGATGGATGGATGAGTATTGCTGAGTATGGCTGAGTATAGGTGGCTGAGCATGGATGGATGGATGAGTATTGCTGAGGATGGATGAGTATTGCTGAGAATGGATGTATGGATGGCTGAGCATGGATGGATAGATGAGTATTACTGAGTATGGCTGAGTATAGGTGGCTGAGCATGAATGGATGGATGAGTATTGGTGAGCATGGATGGATGAGTATTTCTGAGCATGGGTGGATGGATGAGTATTGCTGAGCATGGATGGACGGATGGATGAGTATTGCTGAACATGGATGGATGAGTATTGCTGAGCATGGATGGATGAGTATTGCTGAGCATGGATGGATGGATGAGTATTACTGAGCATGGATGGAAGAGTATTGCTGAGCATGGATGAGTATTTCTGAGCATGGATAAGTATGGATGGATGTGTGCTAGAATGGGCACAGATCAGCGCTGTAGTGCACACATCTAGCCCACAGCGCTGCTGCACCTGATTTCTCCCCTCCCATTGTACCAATAGGTACGAAGAGGGGAAAGATGAACCAAACATGACGTCGGTTTGTTTACAAGTGATCGCTCTGTCATTTGACGGAACGTTCACGTGGTAAACGCCTGGTGTGAGTGGCCATTTACCCTGATCCCGTCTGGTGCAGGAGCGAGATTCTGGGAGGATGTCCATGGACGCCCTCCAAGAATAAGCCGACCATGCTGCAGCCGTCTTTCAGCTATGGCCCAGTCGGCATGTGGTTAACTAAATTATACACCATACTTTGAGGTTTTTATCTGATTAATCGAAACAACAATTAGCCAACTAATCAATTATGAAAATAATCATTTGATACAGCCCTAGCTGGAGGTAAATAATCATGACAGTTGTCTTATTGAGAATATCTGTGGGTCTTCCTAACATCCTGTATACACTTCTCTGCCATCTCTTTACTTATGGGTGTTCCTCCCAAAAATGGATAATCACCCTCACAAGCAGTCAGATGTTCCAGGAGGTCTTCTATAGGGATCTTCAGCTGACCTTCAGGAAGATGGAATGCAAATATCACATGGTTCCACACACTGTAGACTCCATTTTTAAACTTGTTGTAATTTGATGCACTCCAGACATGACCATTTTCAAAAATTGCCACATGGAGAGCATCGGAAGTGGACTCTGGTCTCCAGTATAATGTCTTATTCATCCAATACACAAAGTACGGAGGATATGAGCCGATTTGGACAGTCGGCACCATTGGGAAATCATTGAACTTGCTTGTAGAAGGACTGTGGACTACAATATAATGGGCAATCTCCTCCTTGTGGAGCTCAGTACTGAGAATTCTGAGCTGTGGCTCTCCACCACCGCAGTGCTGATCCTTGTACATTTCCAGAAGGTAGGATAATGCAAAAGAGAACCTGAAGTTGCCGTAACGGGAAGCTTTCCTAAAAGCTGGTGAGTTGGCAAATTGTTCCTTTATTTCTCCTTCAAATTGACGGGCATGTAAAGAGGAAATCACCCTCCTTACATTATTGTAGGCCTCACATTTTGCAGCCTCTGTGTCCTCTGAAGAAATGTCCGCACTCCAGAATAACAGGTCATCCATTTCAGGTCTAGATTCAGGTCCAGGTTCAGGTCTAGGTTCAGGTCTAGGTTCTTCAGCTGCTGATATGGGACTTTCCTGGTTAGCATTCCCAACCATTGCTCTAAAACCTCCTTCTTCACAAATTTTAAACACTGACAAATCAGTGACATGCTGTAGTTTAGAGATTGGAATAGGTACCTGCAAATGCTGAAATTGATGATCTTTCGTTCTCTGCAGCGACTCCGTCATGTTTGGTTTTCTTTCTGCAGGAGAACATTCCCCTTCAGTAGCAGGCAGGGAGTTGGAAGCCTCCTTAATAGACAAAAAGCGCCCGAGTACATAAAAGCACTCTGTTCCTTTTGCGGATTTGCCTGTCTTCAGCTCCACAATCTCAATGTCCATAGGATCTGTTGCCTCTGCCATAGCTGGTGCTTCCACACTCGAGAGTCTGTTCCTCGTCCTTCCTTTAGAGTGTTATAGTTGTAGGCTGTGTGATAGATTATATATGGGCATAGGAAGGCCACACCTACACCCAGCTTATCATGAGAATACAGAAACACAAATGAAAGTAAGATAAGATACTTACTACTTATCTTATCACTAGGTGGGTAGGAGTTTATTTTTGAAAATGAGGTAATATATCCAATGGCTCACTTGACTGCAATCTTTATGTGAGTAATAAACACCACACACCTTCTTATGTCTGACATCACCATAGAGGTTAATGGCTCAATTTACTAAGTGATAACTAGAAATGAGATAGATGTCGGGCTCATCGAAAAGCCTCGAACACCGTTAAAGCCTAAAACATAAGTGTTAATTTTAAAGGCTTATATACAAGTTATTGTCATAAAAAGTGTTTGGGGACCCGGGTCCTGCCCAAGGGGACGTGTATCAATGCAAAAAAAAAAAAGTTTTAAAAACTGCCGTTTTTCAGGAGCAGTGATTTTAATAATGCTTAAAGTGAAACAATAAAAATTAAATATTCCTTTAAATATCGTGCCTGTGGGGTGTCTATAGTATGCCTGTAAAAGTGGCGCATTTTCCCGTGTTTACAACAGTACCACAGCAAATTGACATTTCTAAAGGAAAAAAGTAATTTAAAACTGATCACGGCTGTAATGAATTGTCGGGTCTCTGCAATATAGATAAAACTCATTGAACAAAATGGCATGACTTCCCCTCCAGTCCACTACCAGGTCCTTCCGCTCTGGTATGAATATTAAGGGGAACCCTGCACCATTTTTTTTTAATGGCATAGGAGCCCCCCCAAAATCCACACCAGACCCTTCAGGTCTGGTGTGGATTTTAAGGGGAACCCCACGCCAAAATGTAAAAAAAAAAATTACATGGGGCCCACTATATCCATACCAGACCCATCTGAGGTTCTCCCCCTCTGCAGTGCTGATCCTTGTACCAAGATAGGAGGTCATGTAATAAGAAGGAAAACTTGAAGTTACCATAACGAGAAACAGATTTCCTAAAAACTGGAGAGTTGCTAAATTGTTCTCTTAATTCCCCTGAAAACATTTCAGCATCTTGTGGGCCAATGACCGTACTCACTTTCTCATATGACTGTTGCCGGACTTTTTCAATGTCTTCTGATGTGATGTCTACACTCTAGTACAATAGGTCTTGGAATTCAGGTCTCTATTCAGGTATCCATCCAGATATCATTCTCTCTGTATTATCTATTGTTCTAAATCCCTTTTCATCCCAAATTCCATCAAAATCTATCCTTGTGGCGACATGCTTTACATTATAGACTGGAATTGGAACCTGCATATGCTCATAATGGTGACATTCCCCTCTTTTAACCAGTTCCCGACCAGCGCACGCCGATGTACGTCGGCAGAATGGCACGGGCAGGCAAATGGGCATACCTGTACATCCCTTTAAATTTTCCACCCTGCCATCGTTCGCGTGCCGGTCGGGACCCCCCGTGAGTCCGGTCGCGGGTCCCACGGACTCGATCGCCGCGGGGATACCCGCGATCGTCTCACGGGGTGGCTGTATGGAGAAATGCCGTTGTAAACAGCATTTCCCCATTCTGCCTAGCAACTAGTGATGCTGATCTCTGCTCCATGTGATTGGAGCAGAGATCAGTGTTCACTAAATGAAAGCCCAACCCCCCCAACAGTTAGTAACACACCCCTAGGAACACTTAACCCCTACACTGCCACCCCACTGGTTAACCCCTTCACTGCCAGTGTCATTTACACAGGAATCACTGCATTTATATAGCACTGATTGCTGTATAAATGACAATGATCCCAAAAATGTGTCAAAAAATGTCTGATGTGTCCGCCATAATGTCGCAGTCACAATAAAAATCGCCGATCGCCGCAATTACTAGTAAAAAAAAATTAATAAAAATGCCATAAAACTATCCCTATTTTGTAAACGCTAGAACTTTTGCGCAAACCAATCAATAATCGCTTATTGCAATTTTTTTTACCAAAAATATGTAGAAGAATACGTATCGGCCTAAACTGAGGGAAAAAAAGTTTTTTTTATAGATTTTTGGGGGATATTTATTATAACAAAAAGTAAAAAATAGTGTGTTTTTTTCAAAATTGTCGCTCTATTTTTGTTTATAGTGCAAAAAATAAAAACCGCAGGGGTGATCAAATACCACCAAAAGAAAGCTCTATTTGTGGGAAAAAAAGGGCGTCAATTTTGTTTAGGAGCCACGTCGCACGACCGCGCAATTGTCAGTTAAAGCGACGCAGCGCCGAATCACAAAAAGTGGTCTGGTCTGTAAGTGGTTAAGTGTGTTCTGCATTCTTTCTCCATCTTTATTATGTAGCGGCCATAATCCTTTGCAGGGCGGCCTTAACTTTTTGGGATTACCGGTTACCTCCGCTTGGCTTGTTCTTCCACGTCTAGGGGTTCCCGCAGTTGATACCCAACAACTTTGGACGCCGACACCAATAAAGTCCTTTTGAAAGGTTTTATTTTTCAGGGGTAACATCCAACAACACAGTGTCCTAAGGGAGCAGAGGGCAAGAGTGAAGAACTCAGGCACCTCGAATTGCAGACATAACAAAGTCTCTAGTACCACCCAGAGAGTAGCCACACACAGCTGGGCGCTTCAAGGCTGAACAAATCTCTAGTCAGAGATTATGGCAGTCAGCATATTGATTCAGAACTTGTAAAATCTCTGACCTTGAACAAGTTGTAACTGAAAGTGAACAGGAACCCTTTTCCTCAGTACCTGGAACGTTCTCTGTCTCCTTGATAGTACTGGAAAAAACTTGGATTCGTCAATATCCTTCCCAACTCAGCAACCGGGCACTTCTCAGGATGCCAGCTTGTTGTCTCCTCCGAAGAGTCCTCCCCTGGTCACTTCCACGAGCTGTGGTGCCCCTCCAAGCCGAGAGCACACCCGGACGCCTTGAATCCTCCCTCAGTTACTCGGTTCTGAGACTCGAGAACAGATGGATCCTACCCCAGACCAGGCAGGTCTATTGGGGGTAACTAACAGAAGCATGTTGCTGAGCGTTGAACAATTCGTGACCGGGACCCCTCGTGGGGCTACCCCGGTCCAGGAAACAGGAACAGACCACTAGGGCTTCACGAACGAACCACCCATAACACGTGACTTCAACATCTTAAGTACCCCTCCCCAGACTCCTCAGCGGGGCCCGGCGCACCCACTGATTGGCTCAGGGGAAGCTGATACCCAAAATGTCCAACCAGGCCTGGTTCTGGCCTGTCATGTGCACCTCACTGTACACATGACCAGGCAGAACTTCTAACACAGCCCAGCCAAACTGATGTCAAAGTTAACCCTACATAATAAGCCCTCAGAACCCCATTAACGTTCTGAGGCAAAAACTAAATTTGCAGTCGAATGACACTTTGTCCAAAATGTCATCCGCTACAATTATTAGCAGCAAAAATACTGGAAAATTCTTCATGAGATAAAAATCTTCCAAGCACATAATGGTACCTATATCTTGTCAGGTCAATAAATGTCCCTAGCTATTATTCTGAATGTTCTCTGCCATGCCTGCTGATTGCCTGTTGAGGGTTCTCCACTGTGTCTTCTCTGTCTCTATTTGTGGTTCCAGCACTGTGAGGGATTATATCCCTTTCATGACTAAGCCTATTTTTGGAATTTGGTGTTTACAAGTTAAAATCCATATTTTTTGCTAGAAAATTACTTGGAACCCCCAAACAATATATTATATATATATATATATATATATATATATATATATATATATATATATATAGTAATATTTGGGGGTTATTTTAGCTTCAAGGTAGAGCTTACCAGTGAGCTGGATCCACACCAGATGTCGTTTAAGGGCTCGTAGGCCCACTTTTATTAAAGAAAGAAAAGTCAGATAACAAAATAGTTGCCCACACAGGGGTTTCAGCTTTCCACAGCAGTAATGTATGTAGAACCAAAAATACCAAGCCACCTGGCTCTCTTTAGCAGCACTGCTGCTCAGACTTCTGCTGCAGCCCTCTTGGCTCTTTAACAGAGTTCCCGTACACCCAGTACCTCAGCACTCTTTAACAGCTTCTCTTTCAGCCCACAAGCTTGGACCCTCTGTCTGCTCTGACAGACCGACCTGTGCAGACATGCACACTTCTTCTCCCTTACACGCCTGGACTCCTCGGGAGGGTGGAGCCCAGAACCATGGTGTTGGCTTTGTTTTAAGCCCAAGACCCACCTGTGCAATCATCCAGCCAGACTGCTGGCTGTTCCCAAAACCCGGTCCCAGGATTGGAGATTCCGAACTACCACAATATATATATATATATATATATATTTTTTTTTTTAGCAGAGACTCTAGAGAATAAAACGGCGATTGTTGCAATATTTTATGTCACACGGTATTTGCGCAGCGGTGTTTTAAACGCAACTTTTTGGGAAAAGGGACACTTTCATGAATTAAAAAAAAAAAACGAAACAGTAAAATTAGCCGAATTTTTTTGCGTAATGTGAAAGATAATGTTACGCCGAGTAAATAGATACCAAACATGTCACACTTTATAATTGCACGCACTCGTGGATTGACGACAAAGTACGGTACCTAAAAATCTCAATAGGCGACGCTTTCATTTTTTTTTTTTTTACGGTTACCAGGTTAGCGTTGCAGAGGAGGTCTAGTGCTAGAATTATTGCTCTCGCTCTGACGATCGCGGCGATACCTCACATGTGTGATTTGAACACCATTTACATATGCGGACGCGTTTTCCGTATGCGTTTTCTTTGCTTTGCGAGCTCGCGGGGACGGCGGGCGCTTTAAAAAATTTTTTTTTTTTATTTTTATTTTATTTATTTGAAAATGAATAAATTGTTTTAAAAAAATAATAAAAATTTGATCACTTTTATTGCTGTCACAAGCAATGTAAACATCCCTTGTGACAGTAATAGGTGGTGACAGGTCCTCTTTATGGAGGGATCGGGGGTCTAAAAGACCCCCCACCCCTCCTTAACACTTCAATGTATTCAGATCGCCGAAAACGGCGATTCTGAATACTGTATATATTTTTAAAACCGGCGCCATTGGCAGCCGAGTAAACGGGAAGTGACGTCATGACGTCGCTTCCGTGTTTACAATTAGGATAATGGAACGAAGCCTATTACGGCTGCGTTCCAGTCCCTCTCCGGCAGCCGGAGGCGCCGGATCTTGAATCGGTGTTCCCGATCGAGCGGGAGCACCGGTAACAGCGGCGGGAGGCGTCCCCTCCCACTCCTCCGGCATAACAGCCGAGCGGCTTTTATCGCTTTCGGTTGTTATGGCTGGATAGCCAATCGCCCGCTGAAAAAGACGGTACCGGGATGATGTCTGCAGGTGCGGGCACCATCCCGGTATACCCCCCGAAAGCCGAGTATGCAGATCTGTGTACGCTCGGCGGTAAGGGGATATACAGGAGAGTAAAGGCTACACTCAGATCTAGATCTGGGTGTAGCCTTAGATCTATGCAGGAACCAATGCGAGTACTTCTGCCCAAGTGATCAGCAGCAGAGTTTCATAATGATGTAGCAGTACAACCTGCTAAGAATTGTGGCTTGTCTGTAACCCTGCCCAGCCCTACATTCAATCGCAGGAACACCAAGACATGAATCAGTCAGTGAACTTTGTTTTTGTTGTTCTATTGAGGGATAGAACTTGGTTGGGAATTGAAGATATGGGATGCCCAGCGTGAATCAAAGCAATTACTTTTGGGACAACTATGTACACTCTCTGTTAGGGATGAACCAAACACCCCTCCCCCCCCCCCCCCCCCCCCGATTCGGTTTGCACCAGAACCTTCGAACGGACCGAAAATTCGTACGAACTTTAGAACCCCGTTAAAGTCTATGGGACTCAAATGTTCGAAGTGTTAATTTTAAAGGCTAATATGTAAGAAATTGTCCTAAAAAGGGTTTGGGGACCTGTCTCCTGCCCCAGGGGACATGGATCAATGCAAATTTTTTTTTTAAACAGCTGTTTTTTTGGGAACACTGATTTCTGTGTTTAGAACAGTCCCTGCACAAAATTACATTTCTAATGGAAAAAAGTCATTTAAAACTGCTTGCGGTTTTAATGTAATGTCTGGTTCCGGCAATACGGATGAAAATCATTGATAAAAATAGCATGGGTAGCCCCCCGCCCATTACCAGCCCCTTTGGGTCTTGTACAGATATTAAGAGGAACCCTGTACCCAAATTAAAAAAAGTAAAGGCGTGGGGCCCCCAGGCCCTATATATATTCAGAACAGCAGTATACAGGCGGTGCAAACAAGACAGGGACTGTGTAGGTTTGTTGTGTTAAGTAGAATCTGTTTGTAATTTTGAACTGCTACATTTTTAAAGTGTAGCTCCAGTCAAAAAAATCTATTTTTAAGCTTTTTGGAAAACATAGGGAAGGGTTATCACCCCTGTATAATTTTTTTGGGCCGTCCGTCTTTTTTTCATCTCACTTCCTGTTGTCTCCTTCCGTTTGCAAGTAGGAGACGTTTGGAAGTTGGATGTTTGAAAGTAGGGGCCTGCCCTATATGCTCTGCAGAAATTTGGCCCTAAGGTGTTGGTGTTGCCACAAGTTCTCAAAGTGACTCTTGGTGGGCGCTGGAGCGCCCTGCTGTGAACTATTATATCAAGAATTGGAATTACATGCCATTGTTGAACAGTGGTAGAAAAATTGGGCCTTTGGTGGTTGTGGTGCTGGTGCCACAACACTGTAAGTCCTCACAGTTACTCTCGGTGGGCGCTGGAACGGGCCCTGCTGTGAAATATTATATCAAGAATTGTAATTACATTCACCTGTTAAACAGGGGCTGAAAAATTGGGCCTTAGGCACTGGTGCCACAACACTGCAACACCACACAGAAACTCTAGTTGGAGAGCAGGAATGAGCCCTGCTTCAAAGTATTGCATCAAAAATTGTAATTACACGCCCCTGTTAAACGGGCTGACAAATTGGGCCTTAGCCACTGGTGGCAGCACCCAGAACCAAAAATGTTCTTCCAAGCTATCAGCAGGATCATTGAGGAGGAAGAGGATAGTCAGTCAGCATAACAGGACAGTCACTCAGCATCAGCATAGGCAGTCTTGAAAAGATGTGACATTTAAACAAAAATTATTCGGTTACATCAGCTTCAGGTGCTTGGTAGCTGGTGGTGATCTAAGCCTGATTCATCTTTATGAAGGTCAGTTGATCAACCGAGTCGGTGGACAGGCGCACCCTGTGATCGGTTACAAACCCTCCAGCAGCACTGAAGGTGCATTCTGAAAGAACGCTGGATGCAGGACAGGCCAGTAGCTCAGTTGCATACTGTGCAAGCTCTGGCCAGTGATCCATCCTCAAGACCCAGTAAGCCAGAGGATTTTCGGTGGGAAAGGTGTCCAAGTCTGACCTTGCCCCTAGGTATTCCTGCACCATGTAAATCAGACGCTGGCGATGGTTGCTGGAACTGATCATACCTTGGGGCTGCAGACTAAAAAATTGTCTGAAAGCATCAGTCAGACGGCCACCTTCTCCACCACTCCTTCTGACCGATGCCTCAGCAACACGTTGTCCAGGACCAGCAGTTTGTAACCTCCCAGTCTCTGGGAATGCGTTGCACAGACCTTTCTGCAAGGCCTCATCCTCTGCTCCATCTGCGATGGCAAGATAAGGTCCGCAACCTTACCCTCGTACCGTGGATCAAGGAGAGCTGCCAGCCAGTAATGGTCCCTCTCCTTGATCCAAAGAATACGAGGATCCTTCCGCAGGCTTTGCAGGATCAGGGAGGCCATGCAGCGTAGATTAGCTGAGGCATTCGGTCCGGAGTCCTCTGGGTCACTAAGGATGACATATACCCACTCTAACTGCTGCAAATGCCTGTGTTACAGAAACAGAACAACACCAGCAATAATGCCCCGTACACACGAGCGGACTTTTCGACATCCAAACTCCGACGGACTGAGTCCGGCGGACTATCCGCTCGTGTGTGGGCTGCAACGGACTTTAGCTTCGCAAAAGTCTGACGGACTTTAGAAATGAAGCATGCTTCAAATTTTCCCGACGGAACTCCGCCGGACCCGGTCCCCTTCGAAAAATTTGCTCGTGTGTGCGCTACTCCGACGGACTAAAACCGACGCTAGGGCAGCTATTGGCTACTGTCTATGAACTTCCTACGTCGAATCCAGTCGTACGTCATCACGTTCGACTCCGTCGGAGTTTGGTGTGATGGTGTGTGGTCAAGTCCGTTCGGTCGAAAAGTCCGCCAGAACTCCGGCGGAACTCCGCTAGAACTCCGTCGGAAGTCTGTCAGACTTAATCCCTCTCGTGTGTACGGGGCATCAGGGGTACTTTTAGGTGTATACTGTGCAGGAGACACACTACACCTACTGGAACTACTGCAGATGTCTGTGTTACAGAAACAGAACAACACCAGCAATTGGGGGTAGCTTCAGGTGTATGCTGTGCAGGAGGCAAACAACACCCACTCTAACTGCTGCAGATGCCTGTGTTAGAGAAACAGAACAATACCAGCAATAAGAGGTAGCTTCAGGTGTATATTGTGCAGGAGGCACACAACACCCACTGTAACTGCACTAGGTTAACAAGCAAAGATGACACTGTCCCTGCCTATCCTGCTCTCTCCCTGCAAGTCAACACACTAGGTTTTCAAGCAACAAAGACACTGTTCCTGCCTATCCTGCTCTTTCCCTGACCGCCGCAACAAACTACACAAGGCAGCCACTCTGGCAGCCTTATATAGTGTGGGGCGTGTACTAAACCCCCCTCATCCTGCCTGTGGCCAATTATGTCTCTCCTCGCTGCCGGCGCTGTGATTGGGGTCACAGTGCATGCATGGCCAATCATCAGCCAGCAATGCACTGCGATGGCGCAGTGCATTGTGGGCCTTGAGCGCCACACGAATATGGCGCGAACGGCCCACAAAGTTCTGTATTCGCCGAACAGTCGAACAGCCGGTGTTCGAGCTCATCCCTACTCCTTGTACATACTCCTTCAGCTTCCTCCTGCACACTCTTGCTTGAAGCTCATCACTCCTTACACCTCCAGCACTTAACTTGCTGCAAACCGTTACACTTAGCCCCCTCCAGCATGTCAATTGGTTCCCAGGATCAGCTATCACATAATGCTGGTTAGGTATGACACTCAGCCAGGCCTCAGTAACCACCCTTTGCAGGCAGGGACCGTGGGCCCCTATGGTATAGCAGAGAAAAAATGATAGAAAGTCTCTGTGCCAACTGTACTAATTACAACTACTGATCCCGATTAGCTCTCTTCAGGCCCTGTCAGCCCTCCTGGCTGCAGCTGCCTCTTTTCACTGCCCCTTCCACATTCCTCTCCTCTGGTTCTTCACCCATCTTTGACTGCAAACTCCCAGGCGTGCCTCCCCAGTCCTCCTGACTGTGCCTCATTCACCACCCCTCCCGGTTGCGACCAGTAGTCCCCCCAGATTCTCTCAGCAACGCACTTTCCCTCTCTTCACTCTCTCATGTGCCTCCGGTCCAGGACCTCTTCACGTGATCTTGAAAGTGGTCCTGACTGCACCCAAGCCCACGTCCACAGTCAGAAGGTGGCAAGCGGACATCTTTTTACACCCACTGAAGTCTTGCATTTCACACTTCTTTTTACCAGTACACTCAGCTTATATAGTGAAATACATTATTTTAAAATCCGTCAAACTATTTTGATGTTGAATTTTAAAATCAGCGATGTTCTGTCAGATTAGCAAGCCTGTGAGATCAGCCGCTGCTTTTAAAATTCAACACCAAAACAGTGTCACAGACTTCCAAATACTGTACTTCACTATACAAGCTGAGTTTACTGGTAAAAATAAGTGTGAAATGCAAGACTTCGGTGAGTGTAAAAGGATGTCGGCTTGCCACCTTCTGACTATAGGCTCACTGCGGATGAGTGTGGGGTGTACCAAGATGGCCGCAAAAGAACGTCACTTCAGTTGCATTTTCTGATGGGTAGCAGTATTCTGATAGAACACTGGCATAGTTATATGTCTATAACATAGTAGGTTCACAACTACTTTCACTTTGTGATCCTGCTAGTAACACACTTCCTGTCCTAGGGTGACAACGCTCATTCGCCCACTAAAGAATGGAGCTATGGCTGTGACCCAAGGACAGGACTACAGATACTCCCTTTAGTCTTCTGAAAAATATATTTATTTTCTTACATCAGGGGACACAGAGCCATAGTACTTACTATGTGGGTTATATCGGCGTATCAGGTGCTGGACACTGGCACGCCCTTAAGGCGTGAACTTCCCACATATAACCCCTCCTATTACTGGGAGTCCTCAGTTTTTTCGCCAGTGTCTAAGATGTTGGGCACGTTTAAGGATGTGTGTACTGTGCCCTACTGGCAGTAATCGTTGATGAGAGCCAGCCATCCTGACCGCATCCGTTCTGATGTCTCCGTAATGGACTAAATGAACGGCGGTACCCGGGCCTCGTCATCCGAAGATGCAAAATTTTGCTTGCGAATGCTTTTAAAGCTGGGCCCTTGTATCCAGTACTTTTTGGTAGTAAGGCCCATAATAGTTTACTGGCAGGGTCTTCTCACAGGTCCAGGATTGCGGGATTACCTGGGTGTACCCCTGTTCCTGAAGGTTTCCTTTCAAGGTCTCGGAGCCTACCCTGAAGGGCGAAGATTGTTTTTTTTTTTATCTCTGATAAACCCTGCTGCGAGGAAAGATAGGGGAGATAACCTCTCCTTCCATGTATTGTGTTCCATGTTCCATGTTCCATGTTATGTCTATGTGTCACCACTGGAGGCTGTATTGAGCACTCACCATTCTGACACTGGAAACAGCAGACACTCCACTCTCCTCTCCGTTCAAGCCAGCTCAGACCCTCAGGTATGATGGGGGGTCTGATCACTTCCTGGGCCCCCAGATTGGCGATTTTGATCTATTCGAATGCCAGCCAGCTGCCTCTTTTTCTTTAAAAAAAAAATAAAAGTTTTTTTGGGCAAGTTTTGGCCGCTTGCCGAGTGGAGGATTTACCCGCCCCCCCTGCCGCCACCCGCCATGATTTCGGCGCTCACACGGGAAATTCGCTTCCCTGTTTGAAACAGGAGGGGGGGGGGGGGCGACTTCACGCAGGGGGCATGGCTAAATGGCGTCAGACGCTGGCCACGCGTGTAGGAAGTAGTTAGAGCTCTGCAAGAGAAGCTGCTGCCTGGCGGTGGAGGGACAGAGCAGAGTGGTTGCTGGTCAGGTTTGGTGACACAGGCATTTGCCTTTTGACAACATTGTACTGTATAGTTAGGACTAATAGCAGTTATTGTACTGTACTATAGCCTAGCAAGTGTAACATTCTTTTGCTTGTAGTGTCTCTGCTTTGTATTGTAATCTATGAGTGATAAAGGGATCAGGAACTCCTCTAAGGGTTCTAAGGGGTTAATGGTATACCACAAACTAAAAACCCTTCCAAAAGAATGTCTTCCTCCCCGAGAGGCAAAAAATAAAAAATACGGCCAGTCAGATGAGCCATCAAGGGTAGAACACTTCTGTCCCTGTGTATTTCATACAGACAGGTTTTTTTCTTCTACCATTTAAAAGATTATTGCTATGATGTCTCTCCATAGTAGGACTAAACATAGCAGATTACCATCTAGTCCTCTGGGCCCTTTTGTTGAGGTGTCTGAGGCTGGGGATCAGGTAGATCTTCCCAAATATTGGATGATACTTATTTTCCTCTTCAGAGGATCCTAACAGGGAGGGAGTAGTCTCACAAGTCCAGTGTCTATCTACTCCCTTAGTGAACCCTTTTGTTGCCTGCCACAGGCTCTTGAGGTATCTACCTCTAATAGGGTTCATTTGAACCTCCCCACCTGGGGATGTTTTTTCCTATTCATGCATAGCTTATGTATTCTGAATGGGAACATTTCTATGAAAGAAATGGAGGGTTCCAGCTATTAATGCTGCAATCACCTCAGTGAGCAGAGTCTCACATGTCCAGTGGATAATGCACTGATGTTAAAGGATCCAGCAAGTTAAGGTTGGATTTTCCTTTTAAAGATAAGATGTCTTTTGCAATTCTGGCTGCAATTGGAGTAGATCAGTCCATGAACTCTTTAACGTCTGCTCCATTATTTTGGTGGAGCACATTTTGAGTCACGTCAATGCATTGGAATGTGGACTCCAAGGGGTTAAGGAACAGGCATGAGAACAGGCATGAGATACCTGAAAGTTCTGCCTGATCAGCAGGCCCGGAAAGGGGGCTGCTGTATTTGATGCACTGTGTCTCACAGATGCTACGAAGGACTCGATCATTTAAGCCCTATGGCTTATACTTGGACTAGTGCTTTTTGCAGAGGTCCATGGCTGAGATATTGATCAGCCGAAGCACCAGGTGAAAACCCTTAGCCAGTCTGTGTTCCTTCCTGGGGTACGACTATTTAGAATGGATAAGTACATCCAAAAGGGGTAAAGCTCTCTTTACCAATAAAGGAGGTTCAAACAGTTCTCCTTTATCCACCTCAATTCCGGGCACTTAAACACCTTCCTGCCCAGACCAATTTTGAGCTTTCAGCGCTGTCTCAATTTGAATGACAATTGCGCGGTCATGCTACACTGTACCCAAATTAAATTTTTATAATTTTTTTCCCACAAATAGAGTTTTCTTTTGGTGGTATTTGATCACCTCTGCAGTTTTTATTTTTTGCTAAAAAAATAAAAAAAAAACGAAAATTTTGAAAAAAAATATGTTTTTTTGTTTCAGTTTCAAAACTTTGTAAATAAGTACGTTTTCTCCTTCACTGATGGGCACTGATGGGGCTGCACTGACAGGCACTGATAAGGCAACACTGATGGGCACTGATGAGGTGGCACCAATGAAGTGGCACTGATAAGGTGGCATTGATGGGCACTGATATGTGGTACTGATAGGCAGCACTGATAGGTGGCACTCATGGGCGACACGGATGGACACTGATATGTGGCACAAATTGGCACTGATAGCTGGCACGGATTGGCATGGATAGGCAGCATGAATGGGCATGGATAGGCAGCACAGATGAGCATGGATAGGTGGCAAAGATGGGCATGGATGTGCACTGATAGTTGGCATGGATGGGCACTGATAGGTGGCATTGTATTGTATTGTTTTGTGCTGATGGATGCCAATCAGTGCCAAACAATAATGCATGCCAATCAGTGATGCCCATTGTGGGCACTGATTGGCATCCATTGTGGGCGCTGACTGGCATCCCTGGTGGTCTAGAGTGGCATACGTGGTGCTGGGAATCCCTGGTGGTCTGGTGGCATCCCTGGTGGTCCAGTGTTGGCATCCTCAGGGGGGCTGTGCTGATAATCGATCAGCACAGACCCCCCCAGTCAGAGGAGCAGCCGATCGGCTCTCCTCTACTCGCGTCTGACAGGCGCTAGTAAGGAAAAGCCGATCCCCGGCTCTTCCTATTTACACTGTGATCAGCCGTGATTGGACATGGCTGATCACATAGTAAAGAGTCTCCGTTGGAGACTCTTTACCGAGATCGTAGTTGCCGGGTGTCAGACTGATACCCCGCAACAACAAATGCTGCGATGTGCGCCCCCGGGGGGCGCGCAGCGGCTCAAAATCCTGAGGAAGTCCTATGATGTCCAGTCAGGATTTTGAAACTACTTTGCAGCCGTCATTTGCTTATAGGGCGGGCGGCAAGTGGTTAATCATGCAGCCTCTCCTAGGGGTATCTGCCTTTAGGCAGTCTTGACAGGGCCAGCATCAGGATCTTGGGGCAGAAAGCCCATGAAGCAGAATGCTAAGGCCTTCTCATGAAGGAGCACCCCCACTCATTTGAGTGAGGGGAAAGGTCCTGCGATTCTCAAAGTCTGGCAGGAACAATGTTAAGAGCAGAGTGATTTCTGCGATTTTTTTTTTCTCTAGGTTACATCTAGAGTTTCAAGATAAGTAAACATGATTAGTACAAATATTATAATAGAATTCATAATATAGTAAGCTATGTACAACATGATTATAGTTAGTATCAAAAATATACCCACAGTAACAGACATAATGAACATATTTTAATAATTCAATGGCTCAGCCAAATAAAACCCATGGTAAAAGGCATGGTAACTGTGACACGGCATTAAATATTAAATCTCTACGCGTTTCGTGGAGTAGTATCCACTCGTCAGGAGCAGCTATATGGGAATATCTAAAATGAAAAGTAAATAATTAATAAATAATGATAAATTAATACAGGAAGAGAGGGATCAAAAAATATGGTACTACCCCTCTTACCTGTGGGTATAAATAGAATTATGTATAAACCATATAACTTATAAATATACTTGATGGTAAGCACCGGGGAGTGAAGAAACCATCCCACTGGGAGCTGAGGCGACGACAAGGTGGTAGCAGGGCAGAATCAGCCAGGGAACGATGAAGTGAAGTGCGTGAGCAGGATCCCCCTTACACAACTGGGATGATCAATATGAAGCCAAGGGGTGTAACTAAAAGAATAAATGAAATTGTGTATGGTGAGCAGGGTAAGTATGTATATATATATATATATATATATATATATATATATATATATATATATATATATATATATATATAATGACCTAACAAAGAAAATTAGTTGCTAAAAATAAGTGTGGGAGGACTAATCATGTTTACTTATCTTGCTGTTATTAATTATATTACAATATGACGCATTAATCATGTCTATTTATTTTGTATCATATTTTTGCAATCTTATTAAATATATACTAATTATTGCATTATGCCTATTGCTGTTATTATACAATATTTTTCTCTATTATATTCAATGTCTCATCCTACCTGAGTAAGTGTATTTCATATAAAGTCCCAATGCCCCCCTGCCCTTAATTTTCCCCTTTTTTTATAATGGATGGGAGAGTATTTGGATGAGAGGAATGAATGAGTATTTCTGAGCATGGATGAGATAGTACAGGTACAGGGAAGGGAGAGAGGAACCGGACGTGACCAGACACACAAGTGATCGCTCCATCATTTGACCATTTACCGTGATCCGTCAACAAAACCACACATGCATACTCCTAGTACTCCTAGTACATACCCACATATCTATTTAAATATAAGAAAATATATATAAAAAAAAAAATCCACATAAAATTCCTAAAACACTGTACCTGATGGGATTATGGACAATACAGCCCTAGGGAAAAAAACTATATTTTAAGTGATTAGTGTGTGTTTTAAGTGTCCTATATCTTTTCCTTGATGGCAATGGGACAAACACACTGTAACCTGGGTGGGTTGGATCAACACTAATAGCTTTTGCCCGCTTTTGGTTTTTCGGTTGGCGTATGCTGTGTCCTGATTCAGTAACTCTGTTCCTATGATACGCTATGCTGTTTTTACCACACGAGACTGGCACTTCTGTAACACTGACTCCCGAAGGAGTGGCTGGTTTGATTTGGGCCTGCACTCTGGTAATAACAACCCACTAACTTGGCTCTCTATCCCCTTGAGACAGCTGTGGTGCAATACAATACAGTAGAATATAATACAATGCAAGGTACCTGTAGTGTAACCTCAGGATCCACTGGCTCCACCTGCTGGGAGAAAACAGTATGCCACACAACTGGATGCTTAAACAACAGTGTATTTTACTGTGAAAATATTCAAAGAGGTGATTACAGTAATTGCGCTGTCATCTCAACATAGGACGACAGTACAATGGGATTCAATATAAACAATATCAAACAATATACATATAGATAAATACCCGGGAGCTCCCCTTACTTTTTAAGCTATGCGTGAGATCTCCCTTAAAGTACTTGGTCTTCTTGTCTTCGCTAGCTAAAATAATTCCTTGTGATTTGTAATCCACAGGTTAAAGTAGGTTAAGTTGAGGTAAAGGTGCTCCTGATATAACTTCAGTATTTATGCTACAAGGCTTGGGATGTCAGAGTAGGTAGGCCTCAAGCCTGCTCAGTGTCAGATGCTCTGCTCCTCCGTGGAACTATAAATCCCAGTGAGGCATGTGTATGAGTCTAACTGTGTGTGAAAGTTAATAAACTGTGGGCTTTGGTCCGGTGACTGCAGCTTGCTTCTCCGTCAGCTGGGCATGTCGCTCCGTTCCGCTCCGCTGGGTGAGCCCGGTCCTCCGATGCTCAAACGAGTGACTCTGGATCTCTCCAATCCGGTCACTGTCTCTCTGGCATCATCAGATCACTCGCACAAACTAGCGGGATTTGCGTTCCGCAAAGTCTGTTGGCCCTGTCTCCAGCAGGACCTTCACACAGATCCTCACAGGATGGCCATGCGACCCCAAGAGACCTAAAATGGCCGCTCCAGGTCCTTTTATGTCCTACCCAGCATGCACTGCTAGAGAAAGTGTTCATGGGTAGGTATCAAGCCTCCTGGGTAAAAGGGTCAACCTTTTGATCAAACCAACAGTCACTTCCTGTATATGTCTTTTGTGCTTTCTTCAAAGCAGTAAACATTTAAGTTCAGTACCAGTGTTTGGCGCCAAATACTAAGCCATAGAAACGTCCATAGACTTTTGATTATTACATGGAAACACACATTAATAAACAAGCATGTCAGCGCTACCATGTCTGGTCGGATTCCAGACATAGAAAGTCTATGTAGACCAGATCCATCGGCCCTTGGCTCTCTAAGTGGCCCATTGGGGCAGCTCGCTGGGGCAAGGTCTTCTGTTGTATGCACCTGAGGCAGGAATGACAGTAGCTCTCCACTTCAGTCCTTATGTAAGGCCAGTAGAACCTGCCCCTTACAAGTTGAAGAGTTCTTTCTGATCCCAAATGACCATGGTGATCATGCAGGGCGCTCAGCACCTTCTCTCTGTGTTTCTGCCTCAGAAACAATTGCCACTTCTCTTCGGGATCTTCAGAGGGGCCCCTTCGGTAGACCACCCCTTGTCGTAACTGCAACCAATCCCACTCTTTCTGTAGTAGCCGGGCTTCTCTCCGGGGGCTCTTCAGCAGCAGATCAGGCTGTTGGCTTTCGAAAGCTTTCAGTACTAGCCCACAAAGTGAATCTTCCTGCTGATCTCTTCTGAGGTCCTTTTTAGATAGTTTGGGAAGGCCCACTTGCATGATCTGAGAGACGTTACAATAACATTTGGGCACCCCCACTGCAGATACTCCAACTTCTTCAGCTCTGGCTCCCCCTTTTGACTGGTGTTCTGTCCCTTCACAGAGGGATCTTACTCCTTCAGGGGTAAGTTGGGTTCAGTCTTCTGAATGGTCTTGGGAATGGTGGGGCCTCCTCGACAAAGCGTCCGCATCTCGGTTACCAACCCCTGGTCTGTACTTCAGGCTGAAGGTAAACACCGAGAGGGCAGCCAACCACCTGTGACCGGTGGCGTCTAACTTTGCGGTGGTGATTAAGTATGTGAGGGGGTTGTTGTTCATCTGTTTCTCTGATTAGACCAAAAAGCTCTATTTTTGTCTCAACTCCACTTGCCGTGTTTGGAGGAAGAATGATGAGTACAACGCCAAGAACACATCCCAACCGTGAAGCATGGAGGTGGAAAGATCATTGTTTGGGACTGCTTTTCTTCAAAGGGGACAGGACGACTGCACTGTATTGAGGGGAGGATGGATGGAGCCATGTGTTGCGAGATCTTGGCCTGTAACCTCCTTCCCTCAGTAAGAGCATTGAAGATAGGTCATGGCTGGGTCTTCAAGCATGACAACGACCCAAAACACACAGCCAGGGCAACTTAGGAGTGGCTCCATGGGGGGCGTGGCTTAGCTAAGCATGGAGTATGATGTGGGAGAGCTAAGCTCCGTACATTACTCCTGATTCCACCAGATCCTGCCATACATCACCATCCAAAGCAAGCCTGTTGGCTCCCCCCCGGGGACCCTCCACACTGTATTACCCAGATCCACAAGCTCATGACAGGGTGGAGGCTCGAACTGTGACCCATACGGTAATCTTGACGCACAGCTCTCTGGTAACTGACCTGTCTAAAATACCCACAGTCCTTATACTTCCAAGAAAAATGCAATAAAGAGGGAGAGAAACTCTTCTTGCAATCAAAGGCTCAGTACAAAAAGCGGTTCACCAGTAAAATCGGGGATCTGGCAAAACTAAGTCTCTTCCATGTTCATCCACAGTAGTGATGAAGTACACGGCACTGTCTTTATCTGGCCTGGAAATGACAACTTTGTCGGCGTAAATGTGCTGACCATAGCTCCAGTGTTGTAGACATCCTTGAAAGCGTTCATACATTTTCCGGCAGAATGCCTTCTTACAAAGTGGCTTTGGAACTTTAAGGTAGTCCCAGACATCTTCCTCATACCACTTATCATGATTTTCCTCAATAATGTCCATGATTTCCCTGGGCACATAAGGATTCAAGAGTCTCTGAGACCTGGCAAGTCAAGTTATGTGCGGTTCCATCCCCAGGGGGTATGCATGATTTCGGGGACTTCTTCACTAGGGCCGTAGCATCCCTCTTGAGTGTTGGCAAGTTTGCAGGTTTTGGCAACAATGCACTACCAGATGGGGATTCCACCCGTGGCATTACACTCCCTGAAGTAAGGGCTAGCCAGCCTGAAATGTCAGCACAGGTAGCAGCCACATCATCCCCACATGCCCATAACAGGTCCTGAGACATTCCGTCAAACAGTTCCTCAGCATTCTCAACTTCAGAAGAGGAATAGGAGGAATCTAAATCAGAGTCCTGTGATTCCTCTACTAGCACATAGCCTTTTTCAGTCCCTTTCCCCACAAGTTCCCCTGGTTGCTCACCAGTAGTTTGGGTTGGTTTCTCCCGGGTGATCGCTTTCTTCTGATGAGCTGCAACCGGACTGGGGTGTGGTCCTTTCTTGTGGTTACGGGTCGGCTTTACCAGTTCCACTTTCTCCAAATTAGGCTTGGTAGTAGATGAGGCTGTGTCCATAACCTCAGGAGTAGATTCTCAGACTCAAGAGGAAGCAATATGCAAGGCACCAGCGACGGTGGATGAGGCCGAAGCGTTAGGCCTCACAGGTGGAGCATACACAATAGTCTCCACGGTTGCCACGCCCATGGCCCAGTCCATTTGGTAAGTCCGAGGCAATTTGGTAGGCTGCTCCACCTTAAAGACATAGTCCCTGCCCCTCCGACAACGAGCAAACGGTTGAGGATTTGCGATTAGACCGCCACATCCTCCACATAGCATATCGAGGGCCTCAACATCCCCAGCAGTATAAAGTACGAACCACCCCTGCGGCAGCATGAGGATTCCCATGTCAGTCAGTACGGTGCCAGGTATCTGCATGCTGGTAGGACCTCTGACTGATGGCATCCTAGGTCCTGGAGCAGACGGTACACCCGGGACACAGAACATGGTTGCTCAGAAGCTTCTTTCTCTGCAGCTAAACAAGCATGACTAGCTCTACTCTCTTCCTGCGACAAACGCATGTGGTGCCTCGTGTAGGAAGATGAAACAGGCATAGACTCCTCCCATTGGTTCCTCCGGTTGCGCAATATCGCCGGCTTTTCTGCAGGGCTCCTCCCACTCTTACGTACCACAGTGAAAGTCTTTGCCTTAGTAAAGATGGCGCAGTCCAAAAACATCACCCTCTATTCCAATAAACTCACATGTATGTCATTCTCCGTTGCGAGAGGTAATGGCAAATCCCGGACTACACATGTGTAGCACTTACCCCAGAAGGAGCTGCTGAATTTTTCTGGGCTTACCGATTACCTCCACCAGCTCGTACTCGTTGTCCTTGTCTAGGGGTTCCCAGGGTTGATGACCCAGTAACTGTAGAGGGCGACACCTGAATTCCTTGTTAGGATTTTTATTTTGCATAAAACAGATAAACAAACTCAGTCTCTAAGTTGGGAATAGAGGGTATCAGGGTAGAGTTTAGCTCAGGTGCTCGGAACTGCTGACTTCAATAAAAGTCTCTCTCTGTACATAATCATGGGAACAGCAGCTCGCAACTGGATTGTTTAACTGTTGGATAAATCCTTGACTTTGGATCTAGCAGCCAACAGGTAATTCTAGCTTTGCAAAGTCTCTCACACAGACTCGGTTGAAAAACGTAGTTGTAACAGGAAGGATAGAGGTAGGAACTTTTCTTACTGTACCAGAATCTTGCAGCCGGTCCGGCGATATCATAAGAAATGTGGATTCAATCAATGTCCATGGAAGCTTAGCTTCCAGGCTCTTACCGAGCAGCCAGCCTTTTGCGTGCCCCTCTTACTGAAGAGTCCTCCCCTGGTTGCATGTAGAGTTGCTGGGCCTCTCCAAACGCGAGACGGCACCAGAACACCTTAGAATCCTCCCTCCAGTTACTGCGCCTCAAACTAGCCAGCTCCGAGGCTCGGAAATGGATGGATCCGCACCCCCAGGCCATGAGGGCCCCTGGGGGCTGGTCAGGAGGACCAGGACCACGGAGTCGGCAACAACCTCTGGACCGGAACCCAGAACCACATGACTTCAGCACCTTAACCAGTTGCCGACCAGCGCACGCCGATGTACGTCGGCAGAATGGCACGGGCAGGCAAATGGGCGTACCTGTACGTCCCTTTAAATTTGCCGCCCTGCCATCGGGAGCGTGCCGGTCGGGAACCCCGTGAGTCCGGTCGCAGGACCCGCGAACTCGATCGCCGCGGGCATACCCGCGATCGTCTCACGGAGCAGCCAAATAAAGAAATGCCGTTGTAAACAGCATTTCTCCATTCTGCCTAGCAACTAGTGACGCTGATCTCTGCTCCATGTGATTGGAGCAGAGATCAGTGTTCACTAAATGAAAGCCCAGCCCCCAACAGTTAGTAACACACCCCTAGGAACACTTAACCCCTACACTGCCACCCACTGGTTAACCCCTTCACTGCCAGTGTCATTTACACAGGAATCAGTGCATTTATATAGCAGTGATTGCTGTATAAATGACAATGGTCCCAAAAATGTGTCAAAAATGCCTGATGTGTCCGCCATAATGTCGCAGTCACAATAAAAATCGCTGATTGCCGCCATTACTAGTAAAAAAAAATATTAATAAAAATGCCATAAAACTATCCCTTATTTTGTAAACGCTATTACTTTTGCGCAAACCAATCAATAATCGCTTATTGCGATTTTTTTTTTACCAAAAATATGTAGAAGAATACGTATCGGCCTAAACTGAGGGAAAAAAATATTTTTTTATATATTTTTGGGGGATATTTATTATAACATAAAGTAAAAAATAATGCGTTTTTTTTCAAAATTGTCGCTCTATTTTTGTTTATAGCGCAAAAAATAAAAACCGCAGAGGTGATCAAATACCACCAAAAGAAAGCTCTATTTGTGGGAAAAAAAGAACGTCAATTTTGTTTGGGAGCCACGTCGCACGACCGCGTAATTGTCAGTTAAAGCGACGCAGTGCTGAATCGCAAAAAGTGGTCTGGTCTTTGACCAGCAAAATGGTCCGGTCTGTAAGTGGTTAAGTACCATCTCCCGGAATACACAGTGAGACAAACGCGCCCACTGATTGGCTCCAAGAGAGAGATTGGTACCCAATGCGTCCAACCAGACTGTGTTCTAAGGCCTCTAACAGGTGCGAACGCCACCTATGACCAGGCAGAACCTTAATACAGCCGAGCCAAACTGGTACCAAAGCATAATTTAGAACAATTAACGTCAAAACTCAACTACAGTTTTGGGCAAAAACTAGATTTACAACATAGCGCGTACTCATTAGGAGTACAGGCGCTACATCTATATATATATATACACACTATTTGTGATTGCTAAGTAATTACAAATATAACCCTTGACTCCCAACTTTTTGAGATGGGAATGAGGGACACCTGATAGCAAAAGTATGCAGGCATATGACATACCCCTTGCCACACCCCCTTAAAGGAGAATTATACAACAAAAAATAAATAAATTATTAGTTAAACCCACAAGGGCTTTTTTTTTTTTTACCTACCATTCTTTTATATTGGCTTTTGAAATTTACAAATGCAGCAATTTAGAAATTGGATGAAAGGTTCAGCGCTGGGAAACTCTTTTTGAGGCCGGGTTCAAACCGCTGCGATGCGGGAACGCCGCGAATCCGCGGCATTTTCCCGCATCGCATTACTCCCGCTGGCAGTTCACACTGCCCTATGCGGACGGCTGGGAGTGTCAATGATATGTTAATGACACCCCCAGATCCGTCCGCATATCGCAGTGCGATCTGCCGACTCGCACAGGAATCGGATCGCATGGTGTGAACCCCCATGCGATCCGATTCTGTTGCGGACCAAAAAAAGGGTCCCGTGCGAGTTTGCTGCGGGACCGATGCGAATTCAGCCATACTATCTGTATGGCTGAACTCGCATCGCTACGGAGATCGGATGTGATTTGCGGTGCGAATCACATCCGGATCTCCCCCCCGCAGCAGTGTGAACCCAGCCTCAAAGATAAAAAGTGTATTTTATATACAACTATATAGATCAGACCAAAATAAGGGACAAATGAGGAGGAAAGAGGGACTTGGTTCCAAATCAGGGACAGGCCCTTGAAATCAGGAACAGTTGGGAGCTACTGTATTTGAATTTGATAACGTAAAATAAAAATGTCTATACATACAAAACTTGAGATTCCCAAGTAATTACAAATTAATATAAGTCATGAAAATCTCCCACTGAGCTTGATAACATAACATTTTTGGCCAGACAGACACCTCATATAAAAAGAGACAATGCATTGGATGATTATTTTACTAAACATTGCTGGTCAGCGTTAATCACGGTAAACATCTTGTTAAGTGGATTATCTTTCCTTGGTCTTTTTTTTAGTAAACTATCCAGTAAAAAAAAAAAAATCATTCAAATGACCTAAATCACAATGATATGAGGTATGATAGATAAGAAAGCCCCGGAGCAGAAAGAAAAGAAAAGAATTCGGCGGAGGGGCTACATGACATGTGCTGGTCAGCACAGTATGGACGCTTTAAAAGTAGTTTCCCTTTTAAGAAAAAGGGGAGGAGCCGAGAGCGGGCAGCGCACGGAGGATACTGTGACGAGAGGTGGGAAGTGACGTCAGTCTCAGAGCGGCAGAGGAAGAGATTCCCACCCACCCTCCCATTTTTGCTGACGGGGGGGGGGGGGGGGAGTTAAGGTTGGGTTGTTTAATAAGGCAGTGTTGGGTCGCTGGAGGAGGAGAAGTTTGGGTACATGTATGGAACATGTTGTACCCATTCATAAGGATGTGAGGTTTTCGGGTACTTCCTAGGTTAAGAGGGGTTAACCTGGAAGGGTAAAAGGTAGGTCACTGTGATGGTTGGGTACCGCCTCCGAGTCCGGGGTTTGCTGACTAGAGAGATAAAGTTTCACAGTGACCAGTTGGATGTGGTTTTTTACATGACCCGCAAAATACAGTAAAGTTTTACGGTGATTGATAATTTGTTATTTTATTATATATTTTCAGAGTTTTTTAATAAAATTAGGCCGTATAGGCCATTTACTCAAATAACCTGGTCAAGTCGTTCTTGAGGGAGTTGGAGGGGTGGGTTTAAGTTATGGGGTGATCCGGACATTAGGGCTTAAAGCCTACAAATATTATGCCTTTAGTCAAGTTTAACCTAAAAAGGTTATTTTCATTAACTGAAATTTGGAACCTGCCCCTCCTTGCGGTGGCCGGTGTTTCCCCAAGGAGTTTGGGTGTACCTGGATGCATCTGATGTGCAGTAGGGGATTCTGCTGTCTGTGCATGTAGGTGACCTTCAGCAGGGCATATATACAGCAGAGTTTGTGGGTGCTGCTGACGTGCAGGGGAGGTTGCATATTCAGCAAAGATGCAGCAAAGTCCAAAAGGTGTAGGTGAGATTCAGCAGGGCTGCATATGCTGCAGAGATGCAAAAGAGTCTGTGGGTGCTGCTGGCATGTGCAAAAGAAATTAAACATTGTCAGTAATTGCTGCTGAAGTACAGCGCAGGCTTTGGGTTCAGCAAAGATGCAGAAAAATCCAAAAGGTGTTGGTGAGAAGCAGCAGGGCTGTATGTGTAGCTGAGATGCGACACAGTCTCTGGATGGTGCTGGGTTTCGGTGGAGCTGTGGGTGCAGTGAAGATCAGGGGTGTAACTATAGGGGGTGCAGCAGTTGCGACCGCAACCGGGCCCTGTGATGCAGGGGGCCCATGCAGCCCCCTCTACATATGGCCGGCAGCAGCATAGGCAGCTAGGGGTACCAGTGCACCATGCACACGGGTGGCTGGAGGTGGAGGGTGACTAGCAGAGCTCCATGCTCGACTATCACACTGGCTGCTCTTTAGTTGTGGATTCCCCACATGCCCTGTGTCCTCGGCCGGCTCCTCAGAGTACCCCTCTCCTGCTCCATGAATTGCCGCTCAGTCCGATGTCTGTTCTCCCCAGCCAGAGTCCCGCTCCCCCGAGTCCGGCCCACACTGCACTGCATACTTCTCCCGGGTAAACAAACTTTAAGCACCCAGATGCAGTGCAGCCCTATGAGAGCCCCCCGGAGGACACTGCAGGCTTTTCTGCCAGCCCCCCTCCTCCCCCGTCATACACAGATGATGAAAGGTCTTTCTGGGAGATATGCTGATCACCCGTCCAGCACACTGGATGGAGCCCAGGCCAACATGGAGGAGTGAGCGGCCTGCAGCTTGGTCATGGTGAGTGAGAGGACCCCATCCCCCACACACCATTACTTACCCCTCCATCTCCCCCTGGGGACAGGGATCCCTTCTCACGTGGGGACAGGGACCCCCATCTCCCCTGGGGACAGGGACCCCTTCTCACCTGGGGGCAGTAACTTCATCTGCCCTGGAGAAAAGGACCTCATCTCTTCTGGGGACGGGGACCCCATCCTGCCTAAGGACAGTCCCCCAATGGGGCACCTAAAAATAAAAAAATAAAATAAAAAAAAACTACTGATACCAGTGGTGGAACTACAGGGCTCACAAAGGTCATACCTGTGACCACGCCCTGGAGTTCCACCGCCGGACTCGGAGGGAAGGGCCCTGGCTGGGGTTCAGGGGGGCCCTTCATGGTTTCTTGCATCGGGGCCCTGAAGGTTCTAGTTACGCCACTGGCTATAGGTACTGCAGGTACTAAATATTAGGCTATGGGTACTGTGACAAAAAGTTTAGGTAGCTCAGAGGAACAAAAACAAGATACAATTCGGTCACTCGGAAATGTGGTATCTCAAGCGGTTACAGCGCATCCCGCTCAAGTATAATAAAGCGGAAAGTTTCATGTTGCGCTGTCTTTGACATATCAGATGACATGATTTCTACACTCCAGAGCTGGAGTGTTGGGGGTATGCAACTGTGACAGTTGCCTTATTTGTAGAACGTATTACAGATCCTTCAAAAACTCTACATGCTGCTCTGCCGTCTCTATATTTTGGGGTATTCTTCCCAAAAATGGTTTATCAGCAGCACAAGCAGTCAGATTTTCCAGGAGGTCTTCTTTAGGGATCTTCAGGAAGATGAAACGCAAATATTACGTGGTTCCACACGCTGAAAATTTTGTGATCGCAGTGGCCAATAGGCACACGACCACGTTCAAGAATTTTCACATTGAGAACATCAGCACTGGACTCTGGTCTCCAGTATAATGTCTCATCCATCCAGTACACAAAGTGCATAGAATCTGAGCCGCTTTGGAAAGTGGGCACCATTGGGAAATCATTGAACTTGCTTGTAGAAGGACTGCGGACTACAATATAATGGGCAATCTCCTCCTTGTGGATTTCAGTTTTCAGAATCCTCAGCTTTGGCTCCCCAACCCTGCAGTGCTGATCCTTGTACACTTTCAGTAAATAGGACAACGGGAAAGAGAACCTGAAGTTGCCGTAACGTGAAGCTTCCCTAAATGCTGGAGAGTTGGCAAATTGTTCCTTTATTTCTCCTTCAAATCTATGAGCATCTGAAGAGGAAATCACCCTCCCTACATTATGCTATGCCTCGGATTTTGCAGTCTCTGCGCTCTCTGAAGAAAATTCCGCACTCCAGAATATTAGGTCATCAAATTCAGGTCTAGATTCTTCAGCCTCTGGCCTAAAAACTTTCCTGGTTGGCATTCCTGACATTTGCTCTAAAACCTCCTTCTTTGAAAAGGCACTGAGGACAATTCAGTGACATGCTGTAGTTTCAAGATTGGAATTGGTACCTGCATATGCTGAAAAATGATGAAATTTCACCCTCTCAAGCCCCTTAGTCATCTTTTTCTCATGCTCTCTAAGCCCTTGTACACACGATCGGAAAATCCGTCGGAATGTGTCCTATCGGACCGCTTTGTCGGATAATCCGACTGTGTGTGGTCTGCATCAGACTGTTTCCGTCGGAATATCCGCCGGACCCAATTTTCCAACTTATTGGAAATATTTTCTGACAAACTGGTCCAATCGGACATACTCCGATCATGTGTAGAGAATTCCAATCGGACCAAGTGCCACGCATGCTCAGATCAAATTCCTAGACCAAAGCTATTGGCTACTAGCCTGAATGTAGTCCCATCGTAACGAAATAACGTCATCATGTTCTGAATGATCGGATTTTCCGACAACTTTGTCCAACCGTGTGTATGCAACAGTTTCGGACACAATCCGTCCGACAAAATCCGTCCGACAAAATCCGTCCGACAAAATCCAACGGATTTGGTTGGCAGAATGTCCGACCGTGTGTAGAAGGGCTTATGCTGCGTACACACGACCGGACTTTTCAACATCAAATGTCAGACAGAACAATTCCGGCAGACTATTCGATCGTGTGTGGGCTGCAGCGGACTTTTGATTTGCAAAAGTCTGACAGACTTTAGAAATGGAACATGTTTCAAATTTTTCCTCCGGACCCAGTTCCTACCGAGAAATCCGCTCGTGTGTATGCTAGTCCGACGGACAAACAGCGACGCGAGGGCAGCTATTGGCTACTGGCTATGAACTTCCTTATTCTAGTCCGGTCGTACGTCATCACGTTCGAATCCGTCGGACTTTGGTGTGATTTGTGTGTGGCCAAGTCCGTTCATTTGGAAAGTTCGTCAGAACTCTGTCAGAACTCCGTCGAAAGTCTGTCGGACCTAGTCCCTCGAAAAGTCCGGTCGTGTGTACGCGGCATAAGAGGGTGTTTGTGCTCAGCAGCAGTCAAAATGGCAGAAACTTTCTTAATAGACAAAAATTCCCTAGCACATAAGAGCATTCTGTTCCTTTTTAAGGTCTTGGCTAACTTTAGGTCTACCTTCTTAATGTTAATAGGAACTGTTGCCTCTGCCATAGCTGGTTCCACACGCAAGAGTCTCTTCCTTGTACTTCCTTTATTTTGGATTGTTATGCCCTGTATACACGGTCGGACATTCCGACGTCAAAATCTGTCGGATTTTTTCCGACTGATTTTTTTTCCGACGGATTTTGGCCCAAACTTGTCTTGCACACACACGGTCGCACAAAGTTGTCGGAAAAATCCGATCGTTCAGGACGCGGTGACGTAAACCACATACGACAGGAGCGTTGGAATTGTGTACACACGATCAGAATTGAAACGATCGGATTTTGTTGTCGGAAAATTTTAGATCCAGCTCTCAAAGATTGCTATCAAGTGCGTCATGATATAGAAACAAATAAATTGCCAAAAATAGACACTTATTCACTTAATGGGCAAATAAAAATTATGTTATCTTACTTTCTTTTTTATTGACATACAAAGATATCGAGCACAATACAAGTCGCCCATAAATGAGTATCAAAAGTCTGACTCAATATCTTAATAAATAAGATACAACACCAATCCTTTTATATCCCCTCATCCTTATCCCCTACCCAGGGCTGGACTGGGACATAAATTTGGCCCTGGACTTCATCCAGACCGGCCCACTTACATGTGAGCATCCCATCAGCACTCCCTTACAACAAAGTGTCCCATCACCAGCCCCCTTACATCAGAGTGTCCCATCAGCACCCCTTACATCAGAGTGTCCCATCAGCACCCCCTTACATCAGAGTGTCCCTTCACCAGCCCCCTTACATCAGAGTGTCCCATCACCAGCCCCCTTACATCAGAGTGTCCCATTAGCACCCCCTTACATCAGAGTGTCCCATCAGAACACCTTACATCAGAGTGTCCCATTACCAGCCCCCTTACAACAGAGTGTCCCATCACCAGCCCCCTTACAACAGAGTGTCCCATCAGCACCCCCTTACATCAGAGTGTCCCATCAGCACCCCCTTACATCAGAGTGTCCCATCAGAACCCCTTACATCAGAGTGTCCCATCAGATCCCCTTACATCAGAGTGTCCTATTGCCAGCCCCCTTACATCAGAGTGTCCCATTACCAGCCCCCTTACATCAGAGTGTCCCATTACCAGCCCCCTTACATCAGAGTGTCCTATCAGCACCCCCTTAAATCAGAGGGTCCTATCAGCACCCCCTAACATCAGAGTGTCCCATCAGCACCTCCTTACATCAGAGTGTCCCATCACCAGCCCCCTTACATCACAGTGGCCCACTGAGCCATCAGCCCACCGGGAAACTCCCGGTAGTCCCAATGGCCAGTACATGCCTGCCCCTACCCTCCCCCCCACCCATCCACTTCCCTTCCCTGCAGACTATAGCACGAGGAGATAATTGGGTCATCTTTTTCTTTCATTTTTTTTCTTTCTTTTTTTCCCTTTTTTCCTTCCTTTATTCCCCTCCTATCTTATCTTGTAATTTCTTCTACATATCTCCATGATTTTTTGAATTTGTTCCATACTGTCCATTTATCCAATAAGCCCTCTCCTACTACTGATTCCTGTCCCCCTTCTCTAGATCATTCTAGATTTCGAATCTCATTTACTCGGAATATCCAGTCCCGTATTTTGGGGCTTTCCGTCTCCCTCCATTTTTTTGGAATTAAGCTTTTAGCGGCGTCGAGCAGAATGGGTACAACAGAGGTTTTATATTGCTTTACTGGTTCACTTGTCCCATGGAACAAAACGGTCCACGGGTCTTCAGTTATTTCCTTATTGGTTACGACCTTTATTAGATCTAAAACTTCCCTCCAGTATTTTTTAATAATGGGGCATTCCCGCCATATGTGGCCCATTGTCCCTGTTTTTTTACACCCAAACCAACAATCTATAAGGGGCGTGGCCTTGGCGGTGTTTACCTTCGAGATTCCCACACCATCGGATGTCACGTCTGTTTGAGGAGTGTTATGTCCTTCTGCTTCGCTACTGGTTCACTTCATGCACTGGGTACTTTCATTTCACCGCTCCCTGTCCTTTCACCGCTCCCTCCTACTCTTCAAAGGATCACGTTTTCCCTTTTTCTTGAGTTCACTGGTGTTTGGTTCGTTGCTTGGTTCCCTTTATTTTTACACTTGCACTCAGGGCTATTCTAGTCCTGGTTTCACCTTTCTATCATCACCTTCACCACCCCCTTCACTTCTACGTTTTGCCTATTTCTTGGCGATCCTCCTCACCAGTCACTCTCACTCCCCACACAGGTTTGCCTCGTGGGTACTTACCTGCCCTGGACAGCGCCCTGTAGATTGCCCCGCGCTGACCCGTCTACCTCAGCTCCCACGGGCGGTTGGTGACTCCGAATGGCTGGTGGAGCCCGACGGTCAGCCACCATCAAGCGATCCCCAATGTGTAAGCATGTACCCTGTGTGGGGTCCTTTATTACCCCACCTTCGTTTCATGTCTGCAACTATTATTTTATTATAATTATACCCTTTTTATTTTAGCTATCGTACACGCTTGCTCCTGATGAGTGGCGGTTTAGCCACGAAACGCGTAGAGCTACCAAAGTCGTGTCTTTTTATAATTATACTCAAGTTCTTACAACTGCTATATACAATCAATTCTACAGAATATTGAGGCTACCCGTCATGCAGGCTCTATTTCATGTTTTATGGTTTTACATAAACTTCAATTTGGTGTACTGTAGAATTTTATGGTGTTCATATTACTGTATATATATATATATCTATGTTGATATCACGTATTGTCAGTATCCTCTATCAATTGTAACTGATTTAACTATGTATATGCTATATTTTTTATGAACTCAATAAATTTTCCCAAGTGTTCACCAATTTACTCTATTGCAATTTCGCACCTCATTTAAAGTCCCGCCCCCGTTGCTCTCCCCCTTTGGCCAACAATCTGTGGATTGCTCACCTGCATATCTACCCACTTTTTCTGGAGTCGCATACCACCTTGCAAGGCACTTATTGTTCATCTCTATAGTCTTATTATCTACCCCCGAACAGTGAATTAATTTGAATATTTTTTCCCTATTCTGTGCACTGCACTGTGACCCCCAGATCACGTTCCCACTCTCTGATGTAAGGCGGTTTGTATATTCGGGCTATGTTATTTTTTGATTTTCCTCTCAAACAGAGCTTTTCCAGGGGCCTGTAGAATTCCTCGCTTCGCATTGGTTGAGGTAGTTTAGCGATAAAATGACTTAGTTGAAGATACCGCCAGGCATCGATTCTCATGAGATCAGTGTCTGTACTTAGTGTTTGAAAGGAGGCTAATTTACCTTTAAATAATATATCTTTTACTTGTGCATTTTCTTTTATTATCCATTTCACCCCCCCCCCCACCTCCTGTTTCCCCGGTGTGAAATAATCGTTTTCTTTAAGAAAAATTAAAGGTGAGTTATAACTCCAATTATTTTGTGTGTGGGTTATATCCCATATTTTAAGTGAAGTACGTGTTATCTCGTGTGTGTTTGATGCCTATTTGCCTATATTGTGGAGGGTTCCATGTTATTCCTCCTAATTGTGCTTGGCTCATTGCCTTTTCTAAGCTGACCCACCTCTTGTCATTTACCTCTTACCCATTCCACCACCCTTGTGAGGACCACTGCATTGTAGTATTTTTTAAGGTCCGGGACTGCCAATCCCCCCCCCCCTGTTTTTTCCCCCTGCTTAGCACCGCAAAAGCAATTCTCGTTTTTTTTGTATTGCCATATAAACTTTGAAAATTGAGTACTGTCCATGATACTTTTTTTATTTGCACTAACATACAATTTTTCAGGACAAGCTTTCGGGGTATGTCCCCTTCGGCTACAATCACATTACATATAAACTTTGAAATTAGTCCTTTTAAAATCTTAAAAAAGGCCTGGGGGAGCGAGATGGGCAACATTTGAAACTTGTACAAAATTTTTGGGGACCAGAACCATTTTAACCGCGTTAATACTCCCTGTCCAAGAGAGGGGGCATGTTGAGATTTTTTTTTATTTCTCTTTTTATGTCATCTAATAGTGGGATATAGTTCTTCACATACATTTTCCTAATGGTATCAGAGAGGTAAACTCCCAGGTATTTAACCACTTTCAGACCGGACCATTTTGCTGGTCAAAGACCAGACCACTTTTTGCGATTCGGCACTGCGTCGCTTTAACTGACAATTGCGCGGTCGTGCGATGTGGCTCCCAAACAAAATTGACGTCCTTTTTTTCCCACAAATAGAGCTTTCTTTTGGTGGTATTTGATCACCCCTGCGGTTTTTATTTTTTTGCGCTATAAACAAAAATAGAGCGACTATTTTAAATAAAACGCATTATTTTTTACTTTTTGTTATAATAAATATCCCCCAAAAATATATAAAAAAACATTTTTTTCCCTCAGTTTAGGCCGATACGTATTCTTCTACATATTTTTGGTAAAAAAAAATCGCAATAAGCGATTATTGATTGGTTTGCGCAAAAGTTATAGAGTTTACAAAATAGGGATAGTCAAATTTAAAGGGACGTAAATGTACGCCCATTTGCCTGCCCGTGCCATTCTGTCGATGTACATCGTCGTGCGCTGGTCGGCAAGTGGTTAATCTCCTTGTGCCAAGGGAAAATGGAACTCCACTGTGAGCCTCTCCTCCTCCTGTCTACTGATATTAATATTTAAGATTCCATATTTGCTGGGATTTATTTTCAAATTAGATATTTCGACCGTATTTTTCCAGCGTCCCCCAGCAAGTTCGGAATCGTAATCCGGGGGTTAGTAATATAAAATAGCACATCATCCGCATATGCTGCGAGTTTGTGCTCATCTTTCACACGGTCGCACTTTCTGCCGGAAAATGTGCGATCGGATCATGTTGTCGGAAATTCCGATGGAAAAAGTCCGATATGGAGCCCACGCACGGTCGAAATTTCCGACAACACGATCTGATCGCACATTTTCCATCAGAAAGTCCGACCGTGTGTACAGGGCATTAGAGTTATAGGCGGAGTGATAGATTATGTATGGCGATAGGAAGGTGAACCTTACACCCATTTAGATGACAGTCGAGAGAAACACAAGTGAAAGTAAGATAACATACTTTTTATTTGTTCATTAAGTGAATAAGTGTCTATTTTTGGCAATTTATTTGTTTCTATATCATGACGCACTTAACAGCAATCTTTACCTGGATAATAAAAAAACTACACACACCTATTTACTGTACAGTATGTCTATCTCAACCATAGATGTCAATGGCTCAATCCACTCCATGGCTTTAACTATTGTTATTTTCCATTAAAGTGTTTGTTACCTGAGCATTTCATATTCCTGATATGTGGCTGCCGTACTATGTACTTGTATGAAGAAGTCTCTGGTTCTCTTTATATTGCTTCATTTGTGTGAAATCCCCGGTGTTCCTCTGCTTTCCTGTTAAAAAAAAAACTTACTACACTAAGCATGAGAGCTTGTGACCAGTTCTCTAGCTATGCTGAGAACTCAGTGTGCTCTCCTCCAATAATCAGACTCGCCCTGACGCGCCCCGACCCCCCATACACACACATAGCCATTCTCCGGGAAGCTCAGTGTGCTGCCGTTTTTCATTCCCTAGCTCTTGTACAGCTGAGAACTGAGGAAATGTGATCACTTATATAATAAGGGGGGGGGAGGGGGGGGAGTTATTTATACTTTTTTTTTTTATATATCTATACACAAATTCATTTCAATTTTAAACTGAATGAGTTGTTTTAGAATGTGATCATTTACAATCACTTTAAGGCCAATTATTTTCAGCAATATGTAATAATGAGGATTTTGTTTTATAGTCGTTATGGAAATAACCTTATATAGGACCCCCACCCCATAAAACTATCAATAATGTATGAAAACATTGACATATGCAAGTATACAGTATTTTTTTTCTTTTTCAATAATTTTTATTGTTGTTTTCAGGTTTCTGAACATTACATTGTAGAATAACAGAGATGACGTCAGCATATCATATGCCAGTAAAACCTTGGTTTGAGAGCAACTTGGTTTGAGAGCGTTTTGCAAGACAAGTGTAGCACTGACTCCCGAAGGAGCTGCTCGTTTCATTTTGGGCCTGCACTCTACCAAGAAACCCCACTAACTTGACTCAATCCCCTTGGCACAGCTGTGGTGCAATGCAATACAGTACAATATAATACAAATGCAAACTACCTGTATTGTAACCTCAGGATCCACTGGCTCCACCTGATGGGGAAAAACAGTGCGCCACAACACTGGATTCTTAACCAGAAATATATTTTACTGTAGAATATTCAAAACAGGTGGTTACAGAAATTGTGCTGTCCTCCCAACATAGGACGACAGCACAATATATTTCAATAGGAACAATTTAAAACAAAATATATATTTGTATTAATACCTGGGAGCTCCTCTCACTTTAAAAGCTATGAATGAGATCTCACTTTAAGTACTTAATCTGTGATCTTTTCGCTAGCTAAAATAACTTCTTTGTAATTTGTAATCCACAGTCTATGAAAAGTTAGGTTGAGGTGCTCCTGGTGTGGCTCCAATAACTAATTTACAATGCTTGAGGTGCCAGAGTAGATAGGCCTCAAGCCTGCTCAGTGTCAGTTGCTCTGCTCCTCCTCCGTGGAACTACAAATTCCAGTGAGGCCTGCATGTGAGTCTAACTGCATGTAAAAGTTAACAAACGGTGGGCTGCAACCCGCTCACCAACTGGATCAGAGCTCCGTGTGGTAACTTGGGTCCAGTGACTGCAGATTGCTCTGTACCGCTCCGCTGGATGTACTCGGTCCTCCCTTGCTCCAATGAGTGTCGCTGGGCCTTCTCAATCCGGTCATCATCTCTCAGGCACCGTCAGGTCACTTCACCAACAAACAGAGTCATGCTTTGCAATGGCTGTGGCCCGCTGTCTCCAGCAAGCCTCCTCGCAGATCCACACAGGCTGGCAACGTGATCCCAAGAGACCTAAAATGGCCACTCGGGTCCCTTTTATCTCCTACCCAGCATGCACTGCATAAGAAAGTGTTCATGGGTAGGTCACACATATTCATGGGTAACAAGGTCAACCTTCTGAACCAAAACAACAGTCACTTCCTGTATAAGTCTTTTGGGTTGTTCAGAGGTAACAATATACAAGTGCATTACCCATATTTGGTCACTAGATGGCTCTGGATGCGGAACCATAGTAATGTCCATTAACCTTACATTACAGTATGCATAACCACATCAATAGGCAAGGATGTCAGCGCTACACAAGTAAAAGGTTTTAATACATTTTGACTTGATATACAAGCGATGTCCTGATATACAAATAGCGTCATGTTACAACTGAGTATAAAAGAGAAGAGAGGCGCCTCTAAGTGTAGCAATATGGTTGCATTTAATGAAGATCCAACATTTAGCAAGTCACATGGATGATGATTAAAAGAGGCACATCAGGGGTAAAGCTGTCCACATAGACCGTCCTCCGCACCACCATCAACGTCATCTCTTCCACTCTATACACCATGAGCACTTCAAGCCACGTTTTCAGATCGTTCTACTGCAGGGTAGTCTTCCCGTTCATGATTGTAGACGAGAGAGCCAGCGGTGCGGAGGATGGTCTATGACAGGGGTCTCAAACTGGCGGCCCTCCAGCTGTTGCGAAACTACAATTCCCATCATGCTTCTGCCTATGGGAGTCATGTTTGTAACTGCCAGCTTTGCAATGCCTCATGGGACTTGTAGTTTAGCAACAGCTGGAGGGCCGTCTGTTTGAGACCCCTGGTCTATGAGGACAGCTTTACCTGGATCCCTGCATACTTAGATGTGCCTCTTTTATTCATCCACCATATGAGTTGCTAAATGTACCTTCATTACATGTAACCATATTGCTACACTTAGAGGCTCCTCTCTTCTCTTTTATACTCTGGAGCTCCTGCTGGATTTTGCTTCTAATGTGGAGGCTTCCATTTGTGGATGGACATTTTATGGTTACACAACCTATCACATTGCTATAATCTTTTTATATGGACTATAAACTGAAGGACTTATGAATAAATAGTTGTGGAACGAATCATTTGAGATTCCATTATTTCTTATGGGGAAATTCGCTGTGATATACAAGTGCTTGGATTACAAACATGTTTCTGGAAGGACTTATGCTCACAATCCAAGGTTTTACTGTATATAGAATCAAACATGGAATTATTGTAAGTTAACAGAATGAAACTACAACTTAAAACTGAGTCTTGGGAAATTCAGCATAGTAAGCCCCTGTACACACGGTCGGAGATTCCGACAACCAAATCCATTGGATTTTGTCCGACGGATTTTGTCCGACGGATCTTGTCCGAAACTGTTGCATACACACGGTCGGACAAAGTTGTCGGAAAATCCGATCTTTCAGAATGTGATGACGTTATTTTGTTACGATGGGACTACGTTCAGGCTAGTAGCCAATAGCTTTGATGTAGGAATTTGATTGAGCATGCGTGGCACTTGGTCCGATTGGAATTCTCTACACATGATCGGAGTATGTCCTATCGGAGCATCTTGTCGGAAAATATTTTCGGCAAGTTAGAAAGTTTGGTCCAACGGATATTCCGATGGAAACAGTCCGATGCAGACCACACACAGTCGGAATATCCGACAAAACGCTCCGATCGGACACATTCCGTCGGAATCTCCGACCGTGTGTACAGGGGCTAAGTCTTATTCCCTGTACACACGATTGGATTTTCCGACAACAAAATCCTGGATTTTTTTCCCAAGGATGTTGGCTCAAAGTTGTCTTGCATACACACGGTCACACAAATGTTGGTCGGAAATTCCGAATGTCAAGAACGCGGCGTCGTACAACACGCCGAGGAAAATGAAGTTCAATAGCCAGTGCGGCTCCTTCTGCATGATTCCGAGCATGCATGGACTTTTGTGCGATGGACTTGTGTACACACGATCAGAATTTACGACAAGTTTTGTTGTCGGAAAATTTGAGAAACAGCTCTCAAACATTTGTTGGCAGAAATTCCGCCAACAAATGTTCTATGGAGCCTTCACACGGTCGGACTTTCCGAACAACAAGCTCACATCCAACATTTGTTGTCGGAAAATCCTATTGTGTGTACAGGGCATTATTCATCTCGTCATTGAAAGAATATCTAAATCAAGAAGTATAACTGTACCTCAAGCACTAAAACCTGTATTTGCAAGTATATTTATCTATGTCCATGTGACCTTTTCTTTCTTTTTCACCTGTTTTTATTCTGTCATTTTGAAAATGTATGTCATAATTCTGTCATTCTGTGCATGCGTAGATGAAGCACGTGACATCACCCACCTCATCTTGGGCAGGAGTCACATGACAATACATGTGCTCAGGGGTTTTTTTTTTTTTTTTTGTTAAACCAGCAAATACATGTAAATGTTATGTAAATGTTGTATTGCGCATTCATGAGACGAGGCATATGATCTCATGCGTATTATCTTGTGCATGGGCAGTATGGCAACAGTGGTTGTCTTCCCTTCCCAGAGGGCATCTATGTGGCCAGGACTACATAGTTGTCAACATTATCAAAAAATGTATAGGGATACATTTTTATCTGTAGGCGGAGCCGTATTATAATTGGGCACAGGGCATTCATTTTGTATGCGTGCTGTAGTGGGGGGGGTGCAAAAATGCAGTGTGGTTTAACCACTTAAAGCAGTGTTCCACCCGCAAATTATAGCAGCTACAAACACTGACTTTTAATAAGGACACTTACCTGTCCAGGGAGCCCACGATGTCAGCCCCCCGAGGCCGATGCGTTCATTGGATCGGGTGCAGGTGCCACTATTCTAATTAAGGGAAACAGGCAGTGGAGCCTTGCGGCTTCACTGCCCATTTCCTACTGCGCTTGCGCGAGTCGCGCAGCGCTTTTTGAATGGCCGGCTGTCTTTTGGGACACACACACGTGTCCTTTTTTTTCCCACAAATAGAGCTTTCTTTTGGTGGTATTTGAATAAATATCTAAAAGAAAATATGTAAAAATAAAATAAAAATCTTCATCAGTTTAGGCTAATTTGTATTTTTCGACATATTTTTGTTAAAAAAAAAAAATTGCATTAAGTGTATATTGATTGGTTTGCGCAAAAGTTATAGAGTCTACAAAATAGGGGATAGATTTATGGCATTTTTATTATGATTTTTTTTCTACTATTAATGGCGGTGATCAGCGATTTTTAGCAGGACTGAGACATTGCGGTGGACAAATCGGACACTAGGGACCACTGACATTTATACAGCGATCAGAGCTAAAAATAGCCACTGATTACTGTATAAATGACACTGGCAGGGAAGGGGTTAAGACTAGGGTGCGATCAAGGGGTTAAGTGTATTCCCTAGGGAGGTGTTTCTAACTGTGGGCAGGGGTAACTGACTGGGGGAGAGAGATCACTGTTCTTGATCACTAGTGTAGCCAAAAGTTTGCCATCACAGTTATAGTTAAATAGGTTGTTGTTGTAAATGAGTTTGGCTCCCTCTGGTGGCTGCTGGACTCGGTTAAGATTATTCTTTACTCCTTGGGAAGGAATGCAGCAATGTATTGTGGGAAATATTGTTTGGAGGAGGAAGTGACTACAGGACAGACAATGCAAAGTGCGTGGCCTGTTGGGAGGAGTGATAAAAGGGGAGGTGCGGCCTGCTTTCAGCCTCTCTGGACACCATTCAACACTTGCCAGGAGGAGGCCTGTGTGTGATCAGGAGTGAGAGACTGCGGCCTACACAGCGGAGAGCCGGATCGCCCGCCTCTGAGGGATCTTTGAGGACAGCCCTGCTATTCTGAAGCGCAGGGCCGGTCCGCTGGCTAGAGCAACTGGAAGCCCCTGCACTTCAGTCCATCAGGAGTCGCAGCATGGAGTGGAGGCACCATCTTCACCATCTTCACCAGACGGAGACACCAGGAGGGGATCCCGGACGGAGCCTCAGTCATTGGGGTCTATTGTGGTGAGAGGGCACCTGCCCATTCCAGTAGAGATTACAGTATTGCTAGTGAGTTCCTCTTACAGACTGCTGGTGACACTTGTAGTTCCACAAAGGTGAATCTACTTCTTTACAGGCATCATACAGCTGAACTTTGGGGCCTTGTCTTTTTCCCCCTGCACTGTAAGGTCAGTACTGTATTGCACTCACATGTAAAGAGGAATCTACAAGTGGTGATATTTCTTCCGTTAAATCATCACCAGCATATCTTTTGCCCTGCAGTCATTTATTTCCCTTTGTTTTGTGGATTACAAATACTGCAGTTTAAACATCAGGCTAGCTGAAGATATCTGGAGTTAAAGGAACTTTCACCATCTTCTTCTGTTACTAAGCATTGCTGCTACACTTATAAGTTAATAACTCTGAATTAGCCTAGGGGGACCCATAGAGTATACATTAGGCTTTACACTGTGTTCTTGAATGTAAAGATTATATACTGCATTTTAGTCTGTGTGTTGAGGCCTCAGTGGGAAGGTATTTAATATATATTTTGAAGATATTGAGTACTTATCCCTCTGTGCACCTGTTTACATATACTCCTTAAGGTGATAAAAGGTTATAAATTTGTATATGTGCATTAAGTAATAACAGTTGTCAATAATAACTTGTGTTCATTCATGCCCTTTATTGTGTTTTATTATCTCAGTAAACTTTTCTGAGTGGTTCAGTGATACGGTGCGAGTTTCTCATTGATAACATCCCATCACAGAATGGAACCCAAGGTGTCGGAGGTAAGAGGGGATCTGCAGAGTCGGGGTAGCCAGTGGGGTATAGAGTCAATCAGCATCCCTCACGGGGGTACCGCTACACTAGGAACAGCAGATCTCTTTCTACTCCCCTGTCAGAACGGGGATCTGTCTGATTACATTGGCAGATTCCCCATTCTGTCTCTCTCAGGGGCGATCGCGGGTCACCAGCAGACATCGCCGGCCATACGCATCGGCTCCTACTTCGCGCCACGGGTGTGCACGTGCCCTCTATAGCACGTAAATCGCCCGCTGTACAGCTATGGCGATTCATGCAGGGGAGCCAACCTGCCGCAGTATGACAACGGTGGCCGGTAAGTAGTTAAATATTGGGTGTTTTGGGTGTGGTTTAAAGGGGGTGTGGTTAGAGCCTGAGCTGAAAGAGTGGTGGAGGGAGAAAGAAAGTGAAAAGGAAGAGAGGGAGAGAGAAAGAAAGAAAAAGAGAAAAAGAAATAGGGAGGGAAGGAGAGAGAAGGAAGGAAAGAAAGAAGGAAATAAAGTAATAGAGGGACAGCAGCAGGATACGTAACATTAGGGAATTTTTACACCCATCAATATAATTTTTTTTTTTTTTTTGGTATTATAGTGAGCATACTTAGTTTAAATACATAGGAGGAAGGTGCACTTAAAGTTTAAAGTAGCATAAACTTAAGACACGGGGCCTCCATTAGGCCATATATATTAATACTCCAATAGCACATGGAAATACCCTTTAAGCACATCACAAAGTAGCGATTTCATGGCACTAAGGATCTTAGATTCTTTTGAGTTAAATATATGGTTTGATTTAAAGGTATATTGCCAATTCTACCCAATCTTCTTTTCATACTTGATGATTCTTCTGACAATGAGGAGAGATCCCTATCTTGGGACAAGGATCATGAGCAGTCGGATGAATCAGAGGAAGAGGAGATAGTCCCCTCCTCCCAGGCGCTCAGAAAACAGGTTCAATATTATACTGAGTTGATGCGTACCACATTCAGAATGCCCAATGCTGAAATCGCTACATCCTCTGTCTCTTCCCTGGGAGTCAGGAAAGTCCCACAGACTGCTTTTTCCTTTCCAATTCATCCCTTAATGGATAAATTGATGTATGAGGATTGGGGATATCCCGATAAACTGTTTGCTCCTCCTAAAAGGTTTTCTATGCATTATCCTCTGGAGGAAAGTTTCACCAAGAAATGGGGGGTCCCATCTGTCGATGCGGCTGTTTCTTGTGTGAATAAAAACCTGACCTGTCCGTTGGATAATGCGCAGGTATTTAAGGATCCAACTGATAAGAAGTTGGAAACATTATTAAAAGCCTCCTTTTCCATGACTGGCGCTGTGGTGCAACCTACAGTCGCAGCCGTGGGGTTGTGTCAGTTCCTCAAGGAACAGGTTAAGCAGATGCTTGGCTTTCTTCCCGGTGAGGAAGTAGAAAATTATGCAGAACTGCCTCACATTCTGTGTTTTATGATTGATGCGATTTTGGATTCTGTCCAACAAGCATCTCGTTTGTCTCTCCTGTTGGTTCACATGCGAAGGGCCCTATGGCTAAAGAATTGGGCAGCTGAGCTGTCATGCAAGAAGCATTTGATTGGGTTCCCGTTTAAAGGGGAACGTTTGTTTGGAGAAGAATTAGACAAATTTATCCAAAAAATTTCAGGGGGTAAATCTACTCTCCTTCCAGTCAAAAGGAGCAAACGTCCATCATTTAGGCATGCTCTCTCTCCCGGAGCATCAAGCTCTAAGCAGTGGCAACGGCCAACCTGTCAGACTGGGGAGCAGTATTAGAGGAGACGTGCTCGCAGGGGAAATGGTCTGCGATAAAGAAGCTATTGCCCATAAATGTCTTGGAGATCCAGGCAGTTTATATGGCTCTCATAAAGTGGTCTTACAGACTACGGGGTCTCCCTGTTCGGGTTCAGTCCGACAATGCCACAGCAGTGGCCTATATCAATCACCAGTGCGGTTCCCGTTTAAAGGGGAACGTTTGTTTGGAGAAGAATTTGTTTGCAACCCCAAATATATTGTTTGAGAATAGACTTAAGGGCTTTAAGGTGATCGTTTTTAAGTGGGATGGGTAGCGTGCAGAGGACATAAAATTTGAGGGAGTAAAAGCATTTTAACCGGTTCCCGACCAGCGCACGCCGATGTACGTCGGCAGAATGGCACGGGCAGGCAAATGGGTGTACCTGTACGTCCCTTTAAATTTGCTGCCCTGCCATTGCGAGTGTGCCACCGGCGGCGTGCTCGCGTACTGGTCGGGACCCCCGTGAGTCCGGTCGCGGGTCCCGCGGACTCGATCGTCGTGGGCATACCCGCGATCGTCTCACTGGGCGGCTGAACGAGGAAATGCCGTTGTAAACAGAATCTCCCCGTTCTGCGTAGCAACTAGTGACGCTGATCTCTGCTCCCTGTGATTGGAGCAGAGATCAGTGTTCACTAAATTAAAGCCCAGGCCCCAACAGTTAGTAACACACCCCTAGGAACACTTAACCCCTACACTGCCACCCACTGGTTAACTCCTTCACTGCCAGTGTCATTTACACACGAATCAATGCATTTATATAGCAGTGATTGCTGTATAAATGACAATGGTCCCAAAAATGTGTCAAAAATGTCCGATGTGTCCGCCATAATGTCGCAGTCACAATAAAATCGCTGATCGCCGACATTACTAGTAAAAAAAAAAAAAAAATTATTAATAAAAATGCCATAAAACTATCCCCTATTTTGTAAACGCTATAACTTTTGCGCAAACCGATCAATAATCGCTTATTGCGATTTTTTTTACCAAAAATATGTAGAAGAATACGTATCGGCCTAAACTGAGGGAAAATTTTTTTTTTTTATATATATTTTTGGGGGATATTTATTATAACAAAAGTAAAAAATAATGTGTTTTTTTCAAAATTGTCGCTCTATTTTTGTTTATAGCGCAAAAAATAAAAAACGCAGAGGTGATCAAATACCACCAAAGAAAGTTCTATTTGTGGGAAAAAAAGGACATCAATTTTGTTTGGGAGCCACGTCACACGACTGCGCAATTGTCAGTTAAAGCGACGCAGTGCCGAATCGCAAAAAGTGGTCGTGTCTTTGACCAGCAAAATGGTCCGGGGCTGAAGTGGTTAAAGGATGCTAACCGGCCGGACCAAGTTAATTCTACTCTGGCTAAGCAATTTGCTTCTTTTCCTATTTTGGCTATTAGGGGGGTATAGTTAGCATCTGCGGATTTTAATGGATCTGCTGTTATTTGTAACCCTTGATAAGGTATACTTGATTTGTTCCATGTGTAGGGGAAGTTATCACGTAAGCTGGCTTGGAGATGGGGAGAAAGGTTCAGGCCCAATATGAGGGATTTTGTAAAATTTATTTTGTCGTACGATATTTGACTAAACTCATTAAGAATATTATGCGCTTGTGGAGAGGTTAAAAAGAGGATGATGTTATCCGCAAAAAGGCTTATGTTACGGGATTTTCCTAAGAGGGAGAAGCCCGGGGTACCAGGGTGAGTTCTGATTCTTTCGGCCAGGGGCTGTATGAGGAGGTTGAAGATGGAAGGGGACAAGGGGCACCCCTGTCTGGTCCCATTGGTTATAGGAAAGGGGGAAGAAAGCATGTTGGAAGTGTAGACCTGGGCACAGGGGGAGGAGTACAAAGCTAGGATGGCTGATAAGATAGAGCCCGAAAACCCAAATCTACCAAGGGTATGGGTCATGTATCCCCAGTGTACCCTGTCGAATGCCTTCTCCGCATCCAAAGAGAGCAGCAGAGAAGGCATCTGACAAGACCTAGCATAATGTATAATGTCAACTACTCTTCTTGAGGCGTCTGACGCCTGTCTTCCTTTAGTAAACCCTGTTTGGTCTGGTTTGATCAGAGTTGGCAGAATAGGGAGGAGCCTATGGGACAGGATTTTGGCATAGAGTTTCACATCGGGATTCAATAAGGAGATAGGCCTGAAATTAGCCGGTGTAGTAGGGTCTTTTCCAGGTTTTGGAATGGTAACAACATATGCCTTAAGCATTTCAGAGGGAAACGAGGCAGAGGACATTGCTTCAGAGTAAACCGCCTTCAGTGCGGGGGAGAGGACCTCAGGCAAGGTCTTATAATAACTATTTGGTAGTCCATCAGGACCTGGGGATTTACCACTAGGGAGCGTTTCTATTACCTTCTGGATCTCAGGCTCTGTAATCTGAGAATTGAGGTACTCCAATTGCTCCTGTGACAGCGAGGAGAGAGTAAGACTTGCCAAGAATTGAAATTGAATGGCATCATCATTGGGTTGTAGGGTGTTAGGGTCTTCTTTTATGCCGTGTACACACGACCAGACTTTTCAACATCAAAAGTCAGACGGAATGATTCCGGCAGACCATTCGATCGTGTGTGGGCTGCAGCGGACTTTTGATTTGCAAAAATCCGACAGACTTTAGAAATGGAACATGTTTCAAATTTTTCCGCCGGAACTCCGCCGGACCCAGTTCCTACAGAGAAATCCGCTCGTGTGTATGCTAGTCTGACGGACAAAAACCGCTGCGAGGGCAGCTATTGGCTACTGGCTACGAATTTCCTTATTGTAGTCCGGTCGTACGTCATCACGTTCGAATCCGTCGGACTTTGGTGTGATTGTGTGTGGCCAAGTCCGTTCATTCTGAAAGTCCGTCAGAACTCCGCCGAAAGTCCGTCGGACCTAGTCCCTCAAAGTCCGGTCGTGTGTACGCGGCATAAGACTTGCCAAGAATTGAAATTGAATGGCATCATCATTGGGTTGTAGGGTGTTAGGGTCTTCTTTTAGGTTGTATAAAGAGGAATAGTAGTCTGCAAAAGGAGTTTGCTATATCTTTAGGATTGTAGATTCTACTGTTATTTGAGTTACAAATTAAAGCGGAGGTCCACCCTAAAATGGACCTCCGCTCATCGGAATCCCCCCCCCCCCTCCGGCGCCACAATTGGCACCTTTCAGGGGGGAGGGGGGTGCAGTTACCTGGATAATCCAGGTAACTGCACCCACTTCCGGGATAGCTGTCTGCGGAAAGGGGCGTAGATTACGCCCCTTTCCGCAAGTGCCCGCCCCCTTCCGCAAGTGCCCCGCTGCCTGCTGGGAAACACACAGATCCCAGAGGCAGCGGGGACCGTCCTCATTGCGCAGCGCTACTCGCGCATGCGCAGTAGGGAACCGGGAAATGAAGCCGAAAGGCTCCATTTCCTGATTCCCATACCCAAGATGGCGGCGGCAGCACCCGAGTGACGATCTAGAGATCGGCTTCGGGTGCCGACATCGCGGGCGCGCTGGGCGGGTAAGTGTCACTATTTTAAAAGTCAGCAGCTGCAGTATTTGTAGCTGCTGGCTTTTAAAAAAAAAAAAAAAACGCGGAGTCCCGGCGGACTCCCGCTTTAAAAAGGGGATATTGGTTTTTGCTTTGCGATCTTTTAGCCTCTGAGCCAGAAATTTGCCGGCTTGGTTGCCCCGAAGAATAGTGGGTCAATTTGAGAGATTGGATATGCTTGTCATATTGTTCTAGTAACATGAGCCTGAGATCCGAACGCAACTTGGTCAGTTTATTCGTTATGGAGTTGTCAGCTGTGTTTTTGTTATGGGCCTCTAATTGCCTGATATCAGAAAGGAGGGAGTCTATTTTTTGTGTCCTTTTCCTTTTTGCCCGTGAGCACATTTGAAGTAAAATGCCTCTAATAAAGGCCTTATGAGCGTACCATATAGTAAATGGGTTAGACACAGAATCAGTATTGAAAGAAAAATATTCTTTTGGCTGGTTAGAGAGGCAACCTGCTGTGGCTGTTGAAACATATGAGAATTAGCAAGTCAAATATAGGCAGGAGTCGATGAGTGATCTTTGTCCACCATGTTGGAGACAGGAGCGTGGTCCGACCACGTGATGTCGTGAATAGAAGAAGATTAAATTCTTTGTAACAGGAACCTGTCAACCAGAATTAGATCTATACGGGAGTATGAGTTGTGTCTGGAAGAATGAAAGGAGTAGTTACGTTCATTTGAATGTTGACATCTCCAGACATCATACAATCCTTCAGTTTGGAGCAAGGGTTATAATGCAGGGAGAGGGCGTGGCGATCTGGATGTAGTGTCCATTTTGTAGTCTGGTGTTATGTTATAATCACCACACACTATCAGAGCGCCACGCTTTATCTTATTGATTTTACGGAATAGTTTTTTCAAAAAGCGTAGCTGGTGAGTGTTAGGTGCGTAAGTGTTGACAATTGTGTAGGGTTTGTTATTGAACATACCCACTAGAATCAGGTATCTTCCGTCGGGGTCTGTAAGTGTCTCTTGAAGGGAGAAAACCACAGATTCTTTGATGGAAATTTGGACCCCTTAGGCCGCGTACACACGGGCGGACTGTTCGCCCAACTTTGTCCATCCAACAGTTTCGGCAAACAGTCCGCTCAAAATTAGCATGGACGGACATGGCCACACACGACGAACGAACAGTTTGCTGAAACCGTGCGCGATGACGTGAACGGCACGTACGACGGGACGAAAAATACGACGTCCTATACACTGCATTATAGCTTTCGGCGTGAAAATCCTTTCTGAGCATGCGCGCAACTTTGTTTGACGAACAAGCCTACACACGAGCGGGCTGTTCGCTGAAACAAGGTTTCAGCGGACAGTTTTTCGGAAATTCCGAAAAACCTTGTCCGTCCAACTGTCCGCTGAAACTGTCCGCTGAAAGCCCACACACGAGCGGACTGTCCGCCCAAACACTGTTCAGCGGACAAAGTTGGGCGAACAGTCCGCCCGTGTGTACGCGGCCTTAGTGCTTTGTGGGAGCTGAGGCTCTGAATATGTGTGGGAACTTTTTATGGTGAAAGGTGGGGGCGTTTGAGGCTGCCCAGTGCTTTTCTTGAATACACAGAACATCAGAGTCTAGTTTAAGGGCCTTCCTCCAAACTGAAGCACGTTTAGCAGGGTGGTTTAAACCACGGGCATTAAAAGAGGTTACTATAAGTGACATAAGTGATACATAAGGGACGATGAAAGAGGTACCTCATAAAGCCCGGGCTTCTCCTTAGGGTCCATGGTTGGCAGATTGTGAGCATTGGTGTAGAGTAGATCCTCTTCACAAGTGAATACTCGTTATCCATCTCAGACGGGGTGAAGTAAAGAGCGAGAGACATAGAGAATAAAAAAGTAAAAGTCAAAAAAGAACAAACATATAACTGACTAAATAAAAAAGTAGATTCCATCCGGAATCTGATGGCAGGTGTACTGCTCATAATTCAAGACGGGGAGATTCGTGGACTAACAGCTCCAAGGCGGTATAGGAATCATGTAGAGCAGACTTGCTGTGGTTGTTATTGTTACCGAGGCACTAAGGTGTCGTGTTTCTTGTTGTTCCTCTTGTGTGAAACAACTTGCCAATGGTCGCCAACCAGTTTAGAGGTGGTTGGGGAATTATCAGAGCTCTGCTCTGGTAGGATGTCCCACGCTCGTAGCAGATCCAGGCCTTCTTCTAAACTGGAGATTACCATGGATTTGCCTTCTCGGGTGATGATAAGTTTAGTTGGGTATCCCCATCTGTATGCAATACTGTGATTTCGAAGTGCCTTAGTCACGGATAGTAGAGACTTACGTTTCTACATAGTGTACTGCAAGAGGTCCGCGAACAGTTGAATAGCAGAATATTGCTCCGGGGATGTGTATTCCTGCGGAAGGCTATCATAAGCTGTTCTTTAACATGATAAAAGTGAACCCTCATCAGCACATCTCTAGGAATATTGTCTGGAAGATGCGATGGCTTGGGTAAGCGGTGAATTCTATCTATGACCATTTCAGAGGCCGGAACTGAGGGTAGGAATGCTGCCATGAGGTCTTTGGCGTATTGGTGGAGTTGGGCAGGTAAAACAGCTTCAGGTATGCCACGCAATTTCACGTTATTTCTACGCGATCTGTCCTCGAGGTCAGCGAGTTTGACTTTGAGCCAGACCACTTCATCTGCCTGATCATTATGTGAATCCACTAGGGTATTATAGGAGGACGCATATTCCCCCATCTTTTGTTCCACATGGTCTATTCTGCCTCCTAATTCACCCACTTCCGTTTTAAAGTTCCTCATACACTCCATCATGTCTGCATGTAAAGATCCACGCAGAGAGATCAGCATGTCTTTCAGGGTAGTGTCAGATATGGGCTGGTTTGCAGTAGGGAAAGTGTTAATGGTGTCTGCTAGCTCCCTCGTGTCATCCATGGAGCCCTGGTGTACACTGACCTTGTCTCCAGGAGTATCAGCAGAAATGTGGGGCTTCGATTTCACTGGGCTGCATAAGAGAGGAGTTGAGGCATCAGGAGAGTGCCGATGCGAGTGCCCTCCCAATCCCGGGCTCGGCGTTGCAGAGGGGGACCCGCCTGCAGAGGACGGAGAGCAGCCGTCGGCACCATCTTGGGTGTTGCGGCCTTTGGTGGTAAAGAAGTCCCGTAGTTTTTTTGGCTGCAAGGCATTAGACCGTTTGCGGTTCATCTCCGATGGATGTGTGGCACAATAGCTGTGTGCTGACGATGGAGGAGTCGGTTTTAGGAGCCTCGGTATGCTCGGATTCTCTTCGCTGGAGCGGAGCTCTCGGATCTGCCGTCCATTCCGCCGCGTGCTAGCCACACCCCCCATACTTATTCTATCTTTGATCAAGCAATTCAGGATATATTCTTGCTGAGAGATGACAGCATGATGTTTTATCAACATCATAATATTATACTTAATTGTCTAAATCTAAGGTCTTTTCTCTATGACATTTCGGATAAATGTGTTCTGCTGGGTATATACCAGGGAGTCTCTTGCATATGTAAAGCACATGGTTGCCTCCTGTCTGCACATCTGCAGGTCCTTGTCTGAGTCTTTCCAGCCAACATGATGTACATGCCATTTTTATTTTGTATGTTTTCCCGTATGTCGTCTCTATGAAATCCATATGTAAGTACTTTGACTTAACATCATATAAACGTTTTGTGTATTATTTTAACTGTTGTTACATAACACTGCACGCATACTGTATGTTATATTTGTGTTTCAGACAAAGATAAAGTCAACCCAAGTCAATCTCCCCTTGATGAAGGAAAATGTGTACCAATAAAGATTTCCGAAACATGTCGGGATGTATGCAATATCCATGGACTGACCTCAGTTTAACTTTGGCAGTACCTTGACTATTAGCCCTGGGTTTGATATATTTCGATATATATGCATATTCATGTATTATGAATTCCATTGGTGTACTTTGTATAGACATTTTTTAATGATTGTTGTCTCTTGCCAATATCTACTGCTTTGTATTTAATAAAAGTGGCATATACAGTGGTGTGAAAAAGTGTTTGCCCCCTTCCTCATTTCCTGTTCCTTTGCATGTTTGTCACACTTAAGTGTTTCGGAACATCAAACCAATTTAAACAATAGTCAAGGACAACACAAGTAAACACAAAATGCAATTTGTAAATGAAAGTGTTTATTATTAAAGGTGAAAAAAAATCCAAACCATCATGGCCCTGTGTGAAAAAGTGATTGCCCCCCGTGTTAAAACATACTATAACTGTGGTTGTCCACACCTGAGTTCAATTTATCTAGCCACACCCAGGCCTGATTATTGCCACACCTGTTCACAATCAAGGCATCACTTAAATAGGAGCTGCTTGACACAGTAAGGTCCACCAGAAGATCCTTAAAAGCTACACATCATGCCGAGACCCAAAGAAATTCAGGAACAATTGAGAAAGAAAGTAATTGAGATCTATCAGTCTGGAAAGGGTTATAAAGCCATTTCCAAAGCTTTGGGAATCCAGCGAACCACAGTGAGAGCCATTATCCACAAATGGCGAAGACATGGAACAGTGGTGAACCTTCCCAGGAGTGGCCGGCCGCCCAAAATTACCCCAAGAGCGCAGCGACGACTCATCCAAGAGGTCACAAAAGACCCCACAACAACGTCCAAGGAACTGCAGGCCTCACTTGCCTCAGTTAAGGTCAGCGTTCATGCCTCCACCATCAGGAAAAGACTGGGCAAAAATGGCCTGCATGGCAGAGTTCCAAGGAGAAAACCACTGCTGAGCAAAAAGAACATCAAAGCTCGTCTCAATTTCTCCACAACACATCTTGATGATCCCCAAGACTTTTGGGACAACATTCTGTGGACCGATGAGACAAAAGTGGAACTCTTTGGAAGGTGTGTGTCCAAGTATATCTGGCGTAGAAGGAACACTGCATTTCATAAAAAGAACATTATACCAACAGCAAAATATGGTGGTGGTAGTGTGATGGTCTGGGGCTGTTTTGCTGCTTCAGGACCTGGAAGACTTGCCGTGATAAAAGGAACTATGAATTCTGCTGTCTACCAAGAGATCCTGAAGGAGAATGTCCGACCATCTGTTCGTGTGCTCAAGCTGAAACGAACTTGGGTTCTGCAGCAGGACAATGATCCTAAACACACCAGCAAGTCCACCACCGAATGGCTGAAGAAAAACAAAATGAAGACTTTGGAGTGGCCTAGCCAAAGTCCTGACCTGAATCCTATTGAGATGTTGTGGTATGACCTTAAAAAGGCCGTTCATGCTCGAAAACCCTCTAATGTAACTGAATTAGGACAATTCTGCAAAGATGAGTGGGCCAAAATTCCTCCAGGACGCTGTAAAAGCCTCATTGCACGTTATCGCAAACGCTTGGTTGCAGTTGTTGCTGCTAAGGGTGGCCCAACCAGTTATTAGGTTTAGGGGGCAATCACTTTTTCACACAGGGCCATGATGGTTTGGATTTTTTTTCACCTTTAATAATAAACACCTTCATTTACAAATTGCATTTTGTGTTTACTTGTGTTGTCCTTGACTATTGTTTAAATTGGTTTGATGTTCCGAAACACTTAAGTGTGACAAACATGCAAAGGAACAGGAAATGAGGAAGGGGGCAAACACTTTTTCACACCACTGTAGTTGCCTATTTTATACTTACTTAGGCTCGGTTCACACAGGGGCGACTTGTCCAGGCGATTTCACCGCCTGACAAGTCGCGCCCCGTTCTGTACTACGGAACCGTTCTAATAGGAGCGACTCAAGTCGCTCCGACTTAGAAAAAATGTTCCTGTACTACTTTTGCGGCGACTTCGGGCGACTTGCATTGACTTCTATACAGAAGTCGTTTGGCAAGTCGCCGCTGAGGTCGCGGCAGGTCGCGGCGCTGCAAGTCTTGCCGCCTACTGTGTGAACCGAGCCATACTTTTTTCTGCCTAAAAAGTCCAAGGGGCGGCTCTCCATGCACTAGTTGCATGCTTTCCATGTTTAGAATATAGGATGTTGGCAGTCCCTCACATTCCAATTCCCAAGTCATTTGTTTTTCAATATATTGTGGCAGAGCGTTGCCCTGCCAGGGTCTAGAAGGAGGATGTGACCCAGAATTCTCAACCAGATGGGTTGAGGGGCTCCAGGGGGCAAGTAACATTAAGAGGAAACTGGCCTTTCAGATTCCTCAGTGTTTTGCAAAGTCCACTTTGGGACCTGGAGCTCAGGGATTTCTGAGAGATCCGGGTGGGATGGAATCCCTAGTCCTGGGTCCTGATTTTGAGAACAGCCAGCATACTGATTGGTCAGGTGTGTGCTGGGCCTTTTAGTAGTAACCTGACCACGGATCTGGGCTCCACCCTGGCAATTAGGAAGTCTGAGTACCAGGAGTCAGGAGGGCTCCATGAGGGAGCCAGTGCAGCAAGAGGCTGCTAGCTGTGTGCACCAAGGTGGTCGGTGAAACAGTCTGTAGGAGACAGGCAAGGGCCTGGAGTGTAAGGCCAGAGCTGCAGTGCTGCAAGTGAGAGCCAACTAGGCTGAATGTCATTTTGTTGATGGAAAAAGGAATGCTGAAAACCCCTGTGAGGGAAACCTATGTTTGGTTATAGAACTTTCTTTTAATAAAAATGGGTAAACAAACCCCTTAGAGCCCATTCACACAGGGGCAACTTGGGATCCGACTTCAAGTCGCCCCAAGTCGCCTCAGGTCGGACAACACACAGAACTGAATGTTAGGCAATGACTGCCGTCTTAAGAACCAGTGAGTGGCGGTGTCCTTCAAGCTCCTCATTTGATGCTAATCCTTTACAATATGCTTATTGTGATTTTTATTTTTATTTTTACCAAAAATATGTAGAAGAATACATATCGGCCTAAACTGAGGAAAAAATGTGTTTTTTTAATAAAAAAACGTGGGATATTTATTATAGCAAAAAGTAAAAGATATTGTGTTTTTTATTTTTTTGCAAAATTTTTGCTCTTCTTTTGTTTATAGTGCAAAAAAAAACAAAAAACGCGGAGGCGATCAAATAACATCAAAAGAAAGCTCTATTTGTGGGAAAAAAAGGACATCAATTTTGTTTGGGTGCAATGTCGCACGACCGCGCAATTGTCAGTTAAAGCGATGCAGTGCCGAATCGCAATAAGATTGCCTGGTCATTGAGCAGCCAAATCTTCTGGGGCTGAAGTGGTTAATAGATTCCATCAGTACATTGTAACATTATAATCCAGTACAAAAAATGGCAGTTCTACTCATTTCCAAAGTAACTGGTGTTGCCAGTAAGGCCCCTTTCACACATGCGGACATTATGTCCGTATTTCATCCATCCGTTTGCGGATGAAATACGGACATACATGCATTCCTATGGGATAGCGGGTGTCTGCGGATGAACATCCCCAGACACCCGCTATCGTCCGCCTCCGCAATTGTCCGATTCTGCAGACGGAGGAAAATCCTATTTTTCTATCTGTCTGCAGAGCAGATCGGATGAACACGGACAGACGGTCATCCGATCCCCATAGAGGAGAGCGGAGAGCTGACAGGGCGGTCCCTGCACAGTGTGCCGGGACCGCCCTATCCGCCGCCGGCTCAGCGGGGACAACGGATTTGTGAATGAATAAACTGGTGATTCAGGTACCCTCATATTGACACTAGCATAAATCATTTGCAAAAAAGATAAACAAATGGGCGTTAATGGTACCACACCATGAGTTTTATTATTGAAAAAAATTTTAATATTCAAAAAAAATATATATATATTATATATTCTCTCCTTTTTTGCAAATGATTTGAGGCAGTGGGTTGTTTAGTATAGAAGGAAAGTTTCTCAGCTGTTTTATACTATTTTCCATCCAGATTTAAAGCAGTATTAAATCCAAATCCAGAAATGAAATATATTGCAGCTTACCAATCCTTTTAACATTACACGTATTTTTGATATTTCTTTGGGCATCGCAAAGTCCCCATTTCCCCATATCTTTTGGGTTTCTGCACAAAATTACATTCATTTTCTGGTGAAAAAAAAAAAACTTCCTCCTAGGACCTTGTGAGTTCTCAGAGGAAGTCTTTTTTTTTTTTTCTAAAACAGATGTATATACTGTAATGTTGTATGGCTAATTCCCAAGATGAGGTACATGATGTCATGTGCTTCATGTAGTGCAGTGGTTCTCAACCTGGGAGCCGGGACCTCCTCGAAGGTTGAATGACGATTCGCCAAGGGGTCACCGAATCCTGGGCTGTTCTTAAAGCCTGCACCGCTCTCCCAGCCTTTCCGCGGGCACCCAGTGGGGCTGTCCCTGGAGCCTATTGCCACCTAGCTGGGCTGTTCCTGGAGCAGAGACTAGAGGTCAGCTGACTGGTGAGAAATATGAAGTGGGAGGGGCTGGAGGAGACCCCATCTCCTGATTTTGGCATAGGTGTCACTGTTACGAGACACCAAAGTCAGAGACAGAGTGAAGCCGGAGACACACTGAGTAACACTACCTGTGATTAGAGTTAGCATTGAAAGTCCACACTACAGTTCTCAGATCAGCAGATGACCTCGATCAAGAGTACATAAGTTGGCTGATCAGAACTTCCCCCAGCACTGCCATAGATCCCATCCCCCACCAGCACTGCCACTCATCCCCCCCCCAACCCCCACCAGCACTGTTATATACCATAAGGGATTTAAATACTGTACGAGTGGAAGGTACTCAGGGAGCGCTAAATGTCCGTGGGTTAAGGGCGCAAATTACTTGTCTGGCCTTGGGTGCGATTAACCCACGCTAAGAAAATGATTTTACTGTTAGGGGTCCCCACAATTTGGGAAATTGTATCAAGGGGTCACGGCAATAGAAGGTTGAGAACCACTGATCTAGCACATGCACAGTATGACAGAATTATGACATACATTTACAAAATGGCACAGGGAGGCCCAGGCAGCACAGTGGCAAAATGAAAACTGGCGGTTGGGGCTCCACATGGGGGGGGGGGGCTTGTGGCCAACAAACCACACAACTAAACACCCCCCCCCCCCCGGGGGCAGCAAACAGACCATCCGACAGATGCAGAGCCGATGACGGCGGCCATCTTCCAGATCTCCGTATATACTCCCCGTCCCCGGTACTGGCCAATACAATCGCTTCGCCTCTTGGCCAATTGCGCTCCTCCCGCTTCCTGATTGGCTAGGAGGAGAAGCAGGAAGATCATAGTGAATATTATTGCGCTAATGTCACACAAGTGGGTGCTCTGGGCCCCTGAAGGCCACCCTTTTTTTAAGCCAATTAGAGTCTCAGTCTCTAATCACGTGCTTCGAAAAAGAAAAAACATTGGAATCCATGAGTCGGCTCCCTGCATTTTTAGATTAGGGGGCCAGACGCATGGATAGGGGGCCGGCGCCCCGTATGCAGCAGCTGCCACTCATGGACATAAGTAAGTATACTTGTTTATGTAAAGTTTTTCACATATTATTTGGGGGTGGGTCCTATTTAGGGTTATTTGCCATAACAATTGTAATTAGGAAATCCTCATTGTCACATGTTGCTGAAAATAATGGCCTTAATAGAAAATAACAATGGTTATAGCCATGGAGTGGATTGAGCCATTGACCTCTATGGTTGAGGTAGGACATACAGTAAGCAGATGTGTAGTTTCTATTACTCACATAAAGATTGCTGTCAAGTGATTTATGGTATATAGAAACCTATAATTTCCAAAAATAGACACTTAATGAGAAGATAAGGTGTATTGTATCTTACTTTCACTTATGTCTCTGCACTGTTATATATAAGACTGTGAAGGGTGGGCCTTCCAATTGCCATATATAATCTATCACACAGCCTACAACTCTAAGCCCCTGTACACACGGTCGGACATTCCGACAACAAAATCCGTCGGATTTTGTCCGACGTATTTTGTCCGAAACTGGTGTTGCATACACACGGTCGGACAAAGTTGTCGCAAAATCTGATTCTTCGGAACGTGATGACGTTATTTCCTTATGACGGGACTACGTTCAGGCTAGTAGCCAATAGCTTTGGTCTCGTAATTTGATCTGAGCATGAGTGGAACTTTGTCCGATCGGAATTCTCTACTAACGATCGGACAAAGTGTTGTTGGGAAAATTTTATAGCCCAGCTCTAAAACTTTGTCCGTCGGATATTCCGACGGAAACAGTCCGATGGAGCCCACACACAGTCGGATTATCCGACAACACGGTCCGATCGGACATTTTCCGTCGGAATGTCTGCCCGTGTGTACAAGGGCTTAGACTGTAAAAGAGGGGAGAATGAGGGTCAGGCACTCTAGTGTGGAAGCACCAGCTATGGCACAGCCAACAGTTCCTAAGAACATTGAGGATTTACAGCTGCCGATAGACAAAATATCAAAAGGAAAATAATGCTCTTATGTACTCGGTTACTTTTTGTCTATTAACCACTTCCCACCCATAGGGCAAATGATGTTATGGGCTTTTAGTGGTGATAGGATAGTTTCATAGTTTCATAGTTTCATAGTTAGTAAGTGTGAGGGGTTAGCTCGGCAGCGGGTGTGTGTGACCCCCTGGATGGGTTCACAACACAAAGTCAGGCACAGCAGACAGCGGTGTAGGTTCAAAAAACAAAAGATCCAGTTTATTTAGGCTACATGCAGTGATACATATAACAGCCAAACAAAATAAAACAAGAAAATAAATCCTGGTCAGCTTGACCTCTAACTACACACATAGACTCCCTGTCTAACAACTGGGTACAGCCTTGTGCTGTACCAGTCCCTGCCTTTGTTGTAAAGGTTTTGCCACACAGGCGTTAACTCACCGCACAGTACAGGTGACACACTCCCCAGTCTATACAACACAAAACTGGTTCCAGGATGGAGCATCTCCCTATGCATGCTGGGGTTTTTTGTAGAGGTCTTAATGAGCCCACTTACTACAGCTGGGCTCATTAACTCTTCCCCTCTAATTGTAAAAGTCTGCATAAAGCCTGAATCTAGGACACACATATTTCCCATCCTGGATACAACCAGGTGATTTTACCTGCGTGCTGCCACATACCCCCCCCTCTTGTTTCAACCTTGGGGTTGTAACACAAGCAGCCAGACACGCATGTATCCGAGACAAAGCATCCACATTCCCCATTTTAACACCAGGGCGATGCTTAACTGTAAAGTTAAATTCCTGTAGGGCCAGGAACCACCTATTTACCCTTCTATTGGTCTCCTTGTTTTGAGCCATCCACTTTAAAGGAGCGTGATCAGTCACCAGGTCAAAGTGCCTACCTAGCAGATAGTACCGAAGGGAATCTAGAGCCCACTTCACTGCTAAACATTCCTTCTCAATCGTGGAGTAATTTACCTCATGGGACTTCAACTTCCTGCTGAGGTAAATGACTGGGTGCTCCTCCCCGTTCCAGACCTGGGATAACACTGCTCCTAACCCAACGTCTGATGCATCAGTTTGTACCATGAAGTCCTTAGAGAAGTCTGGTGAGTACAACACTGGCTGGCTACATAAGGCTGTTTTTAAGGACTGAAATGCTTCCTCAGCCTCTGGGGACCATTTAACCATGACCGACTCTTTCCCTTTTGTCAGGTTGGTGAGGGGCACAGCCTGAGAAGCAAAATGGGGAATGAATCGTCGATAATAGCCAGCGATTCCCAGAAAGGCTCGTACCTGTTTCTTGCTGTTGGGACATGGCCAACTCTGTATGGCCTCGACTTTATTGACTTGGGGTTTTATCACCCCCCTCCCAATAGTGTACCCAAGATATTTGGCCTCCTCCTGTCCAATGGTACACTTCTTTGGATTGGCCGTAAACCCAGCTTCCCGGATAGAGTCTAGGACTGCTTGTACTTTTGGTAAATGTGAGACCCAGTCTGTGCTATGGATAATCACATCATCCAGGTAAGCTGCAGCATATTTATGATGGGGCCTCAGAATCTTATCCATTTTCCGCTGGAATGTTGCCGGTGCATTCTGTAACCCAAACGGCATTCTCTTATATTGGAATGCCCCATCTGGGGTTACAAACGCAGTTTTCTCCTTGGCCGACTCGGCCAGGGGAATTTGCCAATACCCTTTGGTGAGATCAAGAGTTGTCATATATCGGGCTATTCCCAGCCGGTCAATCAACTCATCTATACGCGGCATGGGGTAGGTGTCAAATTTTGTAACTTTATTTAATTGTCGAAAATCGTTACAAAACCGCCAGCTCCCATCAGGTTTGGGCACTAGTACGATAGGACTGGACCAGTCACTCTGGGACTCCTCTATCACACCCAATTCCAGCATCCTTTGAACCTCCCCACGTATTGCCTCCTGTCGGGCCTCTGGTATTCTATAAGGTTTTAGTTTTACCCTTTCTCCTGGCAGGGTGATAATGTCATGCTCTACGCCAGATGTTTGTCCCGGCAGCTCAGAGAAAATCTCTTTGTTACGAAGTACAAACTCTTTAACCTCCTGTTGTTGGGCTTTCGATAAGGTGTCTGCTATTCCAACCTCAGGAACTAAGCAATCAGGCTGTACTTGTGACAAAGTCTCTGCGACTAGGGATTCCCTATCCCTCCAGGCTTTCAGCAGATTGAAGTGATAGATCTGCTCCGGCTTTCGCCTTCCTGGCTGTCTAACCCTGTAGTTCACCTCACTAATTTTTTCAATTACTTCATATGGACCTTGCCATTTGGCCAGAAATTTGCTTTCAACCGTAGGGACTAGCACCAAGACCCTATCCCCCGGGGAAAAAGTACGGGTCTTGGCCCCACGGTTGTACACTCTCTGCTGTGCTAACTGCGCTTGGGTTAAATGTTCTTTTACAATTGGCATTACCTGTGCAATTCTATCTTGCATCAGGGCGACATGCTCAATCACACTCCTGTGAGGAGAACTCTCATTTTCCCAAGTTTCCTTGGCGATATCCAGCAGCCCTCTTGGGTGTCTCCCATAGAGCAACTCGAAGGGTGAGAAACCCGTAGAGGATTGGGGTACCTCCCTAATGGCAAACATCAGATAGGGTATTAGACAATCCCAATTCTTTCCATCTCTATCCACTACCTTCTTTAACATTTGTTTTAGGGTTTTGTTGAATCTTTCAACCAACCCATCTGTTTGGGGGTGATACACAGATGTACGCAATTGCTTCACTTTGTACAACTTGCATAATTCTTTCATAACCCGGGACATAAAGGGTGTACCTTGGTCCGTAAGCAGTTCCTTACAAATACCCACGCGGCTAAAAACAAGAGATAGCTCTTTGGCTATGGTTTTGGCCGAGGTATTTCGAAGAGGAATTGCTTCCGGATATCGGGTGGCATAGTCCAATATAACCAAAATGTACTGATGCCCCCTAGCAGACTTCATTATCGGACCTACCAAATCCATTGCGATCCTTTCAAAGGGGACCTCAATGATAGGAAGTGGTACCAGCGGGTTACGGAAATGTGGCATAGGTGCCGACTTCTGACACACAGGGCAGGAGGAACAATAATTTTCTGTTTCCTTCATGACCCCAGGCCAATAGAATCTCTGCAATACCCTCTCTCTGGTTTTTCCGGTCCCCAGATGACCTCCCAGAATGTGCCCATGGGCCAATTCTAACACCAACTTCCTGTAAGGTTTGGGCACCACAAGTTGCTCAATGGTTTCTTCTGCCCTTTGAGCCACTCGATACAGCAGGTCCCTTTCCACAGTGAAGTACGGGTAAGTGCAAGTCTTATCTGGGTTCACTAACTCGCCATCTATTTTCACCACATTTTCCCGTGCCTTTATTAGGGTGGGGTCTTTTAACTGTTCTGTGGCAAAATTTTCCCTGTGAACCTCAAGATCCGAAAACTCCACAGACGGCATGTTTTCATCTGAGGATGTTGGCTCCTCCCCAGTTTCTCGAGTTTCCCCCGCCAATACCGACAAGGGAAATTCAGGAGAGTCCTCACCACTCCCAGAGGAATTCTGGTCATCTTCCTGGTTTATAGGGGCACCAGTGGGGGGCTCAGGACAATCCCAGAGTTCCCAGAATTTTGGAAAATCCCTTCCCACAATAGCATCATGTGGTAAGTGAGACACTAACCCCACCTGATGAGAGAGGTTACCTTTGGGGGTCTCAAAAAACACTGAAGTTACAGGATACTCTCGGGTGTCCCCATGCACACAAATAACAGCCACCCTGTTCTTCCCAGAGACCTCTGTCGTAACTAATTCAGCTTTTATCAATGTTACCAGGCTACCTGAATCCAGCAACACATCAACATGTCTACCATTAATACACATTTTACATAAATGTTTCTCAGGTCCCCGAATGGCAGTGCATGCAACTGTCACAAACAGCGACTGACGTCTCTCCCTTATAAAGTCACATTGCATAGGCTCATCCACAACTGGGCAATTGGCTGCAATATGTCCCTCTTGCCGGCAGCGGTAGCAAATAATCTTTTTCGCTGCCTCTTGCAGCATGGGCTTCCTGGGCTGCTCCCGCCAGACCTTAGGTAGAACTCCCACCCTCTCACTCTCTCCACCCTCACCCCTTGGAGTCATCTTACCCGCCACTGGGGATGATCTGGTCTTAGGGTGGAAAGTCCGTGAGTCCCTGGAAGATGTGGTCAGGTTCTCTGTAGCCAAGTACCTCTCAACCAGATCCACAAGTTTATCTGCATTTTCTGGGTCTCCATGGCTTACCCATTTTTGGATGGCAGTAGGAAGAGCTCTCAGGAAACGATCCATAACAACACGTTCCACAATGTTTGGTGCAGTCAAAGTCTCTGGCTGCAGCCACTTCCTGCTCAGGTGAATGAGATCATACATTTGAGACCTGGGAGGTTTTCCAACCTGAAAAGTCCAGTTATGCACACGCTGAGCCCGGACTGCCAGGCTGACACCCAGCCGTGCCAATATTTCTGCTTTTAGCACCACATAGTCTTTTGCTTGGTCAGGCTCTAGGTCATAATAAGCTTTCTGTGATTCCCCAGTTAACAGAGGGGCCACCAGTCCAGCCCATTGCTCCTTAGGCCACTTTTCCCTTTCAGCAGTCCTTTCAAATGTGGTCAAAAACACCTCCGGATCATCCTCTCCAGTCATTTTTGTCAATAAACGGCTCACACCAAAGGATGCGGTATTATTGTAACCACTTGCTTCATTGGTCTGCGGACGTTGCTGTATTAATGTCTCTATTTTCTGTTGAAAATTCTGCTCTTGCTTCTGCAACAGGTCTATGAAGCGGGCTTCAGATCACTGCTGGGCTTGTTGCTGAGCTTCCAAACTCTGCTGGTGAGCCTTCTGCTGATTTTCCAAACTCTGCTGCAAAGTTGCATTTATCTGCTGCTAGGCTGCAAGGCTCTTTTGTAAACCTGCATTTGTTTGCTGCTGATTTGCATTTGCTTGTTGCTGGTTTGCATTTGCTAGAGCCAGCTGTCTCAGTATCTCCTCCATGCTGGCCTTAACAAAAAAAAAAGTGCCCGCATTCTCCACCAACTGTGAGGGGTTAGCTCGGCAGCGGGTGTGTGTGACCCCCTGGATGGGTTCACAACACAAAGTCAGGCACAGCAGACAGCGGTGTAGGTTAAAAAAAACAAAAGATCCGGTTTATTTATGCTACATGCAGTGATACATATAACAGCCAAACAAAATAAAACAAGAAAATAAATCCTGGTCAGCTTGACCTCTAACTACACACGTAGACTCCCTGTCTAACAACTGGGTGCAGCCTTGTGCTGTACCAGTCCCTGCCTTTGTTGTAAAGGTTTTGCCACACAGGCGTTAACTCACCGCACAGTACAGGTGACACACTCCCCAGTCTATACAACACAAAACTGGTTCCAGGATGGAGCATCTCCCTATGCATGCTGGGGTTTTTTGTAGAGGTCTTAATGAGCCCACTTACTACAGCTGGGCTCATTAACTCTTCCCCTCTAATTGTAAAAGTCTGCATAAAGCCTGAATCTAGGACACACATATTTCCCATCCTGGATACAACCAGGTGATTTTACCTGCGTGCTGCCACATAAGGTTGAATAAAGACACCAGTCCATCCAGTTCAACCTGAGTGAGTGTCTACAATAGACCCTATCCCTGTACATTGCACACTCACATTGGTCCCTACCCTCAAGGTGCCCGCAATCCAAGGTCCTCATTCATATACTAGGGCCAATTTTGGACAGAAGCCAATTAACCTACCTGCCTATAGCTGCAGGTATCTTTTTTTCTGCTGTTTAATGTAAAAGCGATCCTGATAGATAAATAGCCACTTTTACAGGCAGTGGGAAGGGGGGTCCCACCCCCTCTGGACACCTTCCCCTGTCTTTCTGGGCTCTCCCATCCCACCAGGGAGCCTAGCACTGAAGCCAGTGGTTCCTCCGGCTTGCCATAGAGATGTCCAAGTACCAGAATATTCCCGATCATCTCTATGGGCTAACAAAACTGGAAGCGACAAGTATTTTTCACTGCTGGTTTTGCCAAATGTAAACAAGCCATTACTGGCTTGTGAAAGCATCTGATCTGGGGTCAACATGGGCCAACTCATCAACCTGGGTACTCTGCCCATTGCAAGACACGCCATCCTCGCTGAGTTATACGTGGCCCCCTTCCACTGCATTTCAGAGGCCCAACCAGGGTTTAGCCATGTGTGCTCCCCAGAAGGCAGCTACAATATGGCATCCTGGACTTGCTCCATAACATGTTGCAGGGTGAAGTGATTCTGGAGAGGGTCCTTGGGCAGCCCCCCTCATCCTGGTGATAAAAAAAAAAGAAGGTCATTCACAGATCTGTGTGTATTATTGTAAAATTGACATCTGCATCTATAGGGATGCCTACCACATACCTTGGGTAGAAGAGTGCGTAATGGTGTTAGGTCAAGCAAAGTTCTTCTCCAGCCTTGACCCGACTAGTGGCTACTAGCAGGACCCGGTCTGGACCAGATGTTCTCATGACTGGCACAGTATGGGCTGAAACTGAAATCCAGTAAGTGCCACATGATGAGACAGAAAATACAGTATTTGGGGCATGTGGATGAAGCCGGAGGCATGTCTCCAGACTCAGCTGAGCTGCCGGGCTAGCTCACTCCAGGGACTGTCACAGAACTGTGCTCTTTCCTGGAACTGGTAGGATACTACCGGCACTTTGTTCCCAAGTTCACCAGGAACTGGCGATAGCCTATGCCAGTTGCAGCCTGTGGCTCACCAAGTATAGGGTTCTTTTAAGCTAGAACTTGTCACCCTGGTCTGCACCATTACGGAAAAGTTTGCGGAGTATCCCACAGGAGCTGAGATAGTGGTCTTCACAGATAACAATCCTATGGCCTATCTGAAAACCACCAAACTAGGGGCCTTGGAAAAGAGGTGGGCATAGCACGATTCAACATCAAAATACACTACCGACCCCGGAAACTCAACAGGTATGCAGATGCCCTTTCCCGACTTCCAGTGGAGTGTCCCTGAGAAGAAGTGGATTCCAACCAGGAGGACATAGAGGTCACACCCATTTTGCCTGTACCTACTGCCACACGTGCCATTGAAAGATGGGACCCTGATCCAGGAGTCAAGCAGTAGAGCTCTATGGATAAGAGGAATGGTCCCTAATCCAGCTAAAAGACCCAGACCTCATACAGGATCAGCACTTCCTTTCACTCTGCCTGAGAGAGTCAAAAACTGTGCCCCATGGCTTGGTCCATCCTGAGACAATGGGTTCACTAGAACTTCAGGACCAAGTGTTCTATCAGCAAGCTCGCATCCCCTCTGAACAGTGGGATATTTTTCAGGTCGTAGTCCCCCAGTCACATATCCTTGAGGTCTGCCAACTGCTTCGTGCTGCAGGTGGCCATTTTGGTGTCGACCTGACTGAGGCACTGGATAGGAGATATTTCTTTTGGTCCCAGCTGTCACACTGGGTGTATAAAGTCTGCCAGGAGGAGAGCTGTACAATCCATAAGGCTCCCCCTGAAAAGGTACTGCGATGTCTATCACCACCTCTGAGCCTTTTGAGTTGGTGACTATGGACTTCTTCACAATCTCCAGCACACCCACTCAATATCAGTATGTGCTGGTATTCACTGATCACTTCACTAAGTTTGCAGTAGTGGTGCATAGGGATGAGCTTCGTGTTCGAGTCGAACGTACGTTCGACTCGAACATTGGCTGTTCGTCCGTTCGGCGAAATCTGTACACTTGGTCCGTTCGCGTCAAAATTGATGTGGCGCTCACGGCCCACAATGCACTGCGATGGCGCAGTGCATTGCTGGCTCATGATTGGCCAAGCATGCACTGTGACCCCGCATGCTTGGCCAATCGCAGCGCCAGCAGCGAGGAGAGCCATGATTGGCCACAGGCAGGATGCCTGTGGCCAATCATAGCTCAGGCTGTGTAGTGCACGCCCCACACTATATAAGGCCACCATTGAGGCGGCCTTGTGTAGTGTGTTGGCATCTGAAGCAGTGGGTGTTCTGTGTACCTTTAACACAGTGCACACCGATCGTTTTTGGCTGATTTCCTATCTTGCTCTTGTGTAGTGGTTATTGTCTGTGCCCTGACCGCAGTATACACCACTATATTCACCTCACCTATATAGCTAGTGATCTATCTTTAATAATAGAGCTTGCAGTCAGTAGTGTTAGGAGATAGTGCGTGCTGTCTGCGTGCTCTGTACCTAGTACACACCGCTATATCCACCTACATAGCTCTTCTCTATTTGAGCCCAATTACCATCTGCAGGAGTTATTGGAAGTTGTGTGTGCCTCCAGCACAGCACAGTATACATCTGTATATACCCCTTTATCTCTGCTGTTTTCTGGTTATTGTCTGCGTGCCCTGACCGCAGTATACACCGCGATATTCACCTCAGCCTAAGGCCCAATTTTTCTGCCCCTGTTTAACAGGGGCGTTTAAGTACAATTTTTGATGCAATGCTTTGCAGCAGGGCTAATTCCAACAAAAAAACTAGAGTATATGGCAGAGGTTGCAGTGTGGTGGCACCAGCAGCAGTGCCTAAGGCCCAATTTTTCTGCCCCTGTTTAACAGGGACATGTAATTACAATTCTTGATATAATATTTCACAGGAGGGCCCCTTCCTGTGCCCACCCAGAGTAACGGTGAGGACTTATAGTGTTGTGGCACCAGCACCACAACCACCAAAGGTCCATTTTTCTACCACTGTTCAACAATGGCATGTAATTACAATTCTTGATATAATCGTTCACAGCAGGGCGCTCCAGCGCCCACCAAGAGTCACTTTGAGGGCTTACAATGTTGTGGCAAAACCAACACCTTGTTCCGCCATTTCTGCAGAGCATATAGGGCAGGCCCCTACTTTCAAACATCCAACTTACAAACATCTCCTACTTGCAAACGCAAGGAGACAACAGCAAGTGAGATGAAAAAAGATGGACGACAAAACAAATTATACAGGGGTGATAACCCTTCCCTATGTTTTCCAAAAAGCTTAAAAATAGTTTTTTTGACTGGAGCTACACTTTAAAAATGTACCAGTTGAAAATTACAAACAGATTCAACTTAAAGAGGAGCTGCACAAAAAAAAAAAATATTAAAAGCCAGCAGCTACTAATATTGCAGCTGCTGACTTTTAATAATATCACACTTACCTGTCCCAGGTTCCAGCGATGTCGGCGGCAGATGACGAGCGATCGCTCGTCTCGCTGCAGCCACCGCCGCCATCCTCTGTCAGGGAATCGGGAAGTGAAGCAAGAGGGCTTCACTGCCCGGTTCCCTACTGCGCATGCGCGAGTCGCGCTGCGCTGGTTCCCCGCTGTGTCTCTGGGAACTGTGTGTTTCCCAGAACACAACGGGGGGCGGAGCCATGCGGCGGTGGGCGGAGCCATGCGGCGGTCTGGCCGGAAGTGGGTGCAGTTACCTGGATTATCCAGGTAACTGCACCCCCCTCCCCCCCGAAAGGTGCCGATTGTGGCACCGGAGGGGGGGAGGGATAATACTAGCGGAACTTCCCCTTTAGGGTGAAGAACCGCTTTAACACAACAAACCTACACAGTCCCTGTCTTGTTTGCACCGCCTGTATACTGCTGTTCTGAGTATATAGGGCCTGGGGGCCACACTCATTTCCTTTTTTTAATATGGGTACAGGGTTCCCCTTAATATGCGTACAAGACCCAAATAGGCTGGTAATGGGCAGGGAGGGCTACCCATGCCATTTTTCTCAATGATTTTCAACCATATTGCAGGAACCAGATATAACATTAAAACCGCAAGCAGTTTTAAATGTTTAATGTCATTTTGTGCAGGGACTGTTCTAAACACGGGAAACACGTGGCACTTCACAGGCATACTACAGACACCCCCCAGGCACCATATTTAAAGGAATATTTCACTTTTTTTTTTCACTTTCATTGTTAGTAAAATCAGTGCTCCTGCCAAAACGGCCATTTTTAAAAACATTTTAGGCATTGACCCATGTCCCCTGGGGCAGGAGTCAGGTCCCCAAACCCTTTTTAGGACAGTATCTTGCATATTAGCCGTTAAAATTAGCACTTTCCATTTCGAACGTTCGAGTCCCATAGACTTCAATGGGGTTCTAACGTTCGTAACGAACGTGGGGTCCGTTCGAAAGTTCTGGTACGAACCGAACCGGGGGGTGTTCGGCTCATCCCTAGTGGTGCATACCAAATAGCACCACTGCTAAACTCTTTTGGGAGCACATTGTCCAACCTTATGGCTATCCAAAGCAAATCCTTTTGGACCAAGTGACAGAACTGTGTCAACTGAGTGGTATAACTCCCACTCTACTCCCTACCATCCTCAAGGTAATGGGGCTTATGAGAGGTTGAACCGCACAAATACCTGCAAGATTCTCTGATTATGTTATTTAACTGTGCTTGCTGATTTTGCCATTAACCTGTTTTATTGAATTGCTGTTTGTTTTACGGTGTTACGATGCTGAGGACTGCATCTGTTAAAGATGGGGGAATGTAGCCAGACGCAGTCTATTTTCTCCATTGTAGGTGGCGCCTAACCTGAGTGGTACCACAGCCTGGAATGGGAGTCATGGGGAAACATAGTTTCTCTATGGTTTCCTGGGTCAATGGAACAGCTTTTCGGTTGGCTACCCTTGTGACCCATGGCAGATTTCTTGGGTCAGCATGGGATATACAAGTCCATGCTCAGGTTTTGGTGTGCATTTTTGTGTGTGGCTAGTGCAGAGAGAGAGACCCCTCTTTTTAGGGAAAGTGACTAGTGGTAAGGAAAGGTTCCAGACAAAAAGGGACAGGCTAGCGACTCGCTAACCTGGAAAAAGAGCCTCCCTACCTGGGACTGGACCAGCTCGGCCACACTTCACCATCTGATACAGAGGTTGTCGGCACCTCTCTTCAGCCATGTCTTTAACTGCATTGAACTGTGGTTATTCCCTTGAGCAGCATTTTCCTGCTAGGGTGTGTGTAACGTTGGCATTCCGCTCAATACAAGTTTCAAGCTTTATTGCAACCGGACTGTGTCTGTTCACTGTCACTGCACCATGCTACACCAAGCCAAGTGTCAAAGGAGATCAAAGTATAGCAATCCATCTGGCAAGAGAATTCACCAAAATGCCTATCCCACCATAACCTAACCAGCCCTCAAAGTAGATCATTTCCTCTACATCACTTCTCCTTTAAGAACTTCCCGCTAGAAAAGCAACACTTTTATGGGCACCTTGAGCCTTCTTGAAACTTTTTCATTGCTTCGTACACACAGCGAAAACACGTCATAAATACATCATAAATGCTATAGGAGTGTTAATGAGCACTAAGAGTATGGCTGTGCTGAGTACAACCATCACAATCATACTCTTAGGGCTCATTAATTTTTTTCTAGATTACGAAGAATGAAGATATGCTCATTAACACTCCTATAGCGTTTATGATGTATTTATGACGTGTATTCGCTGTGTGTATGAAGCGATGAAAAAGTTTCAAGAATGCTCAAGGTGCCCATAAAAGTGTTGCTTTTCTAGCGGGAAGTTCTTAAAGGAGAAGTGATATAGAGGAAATTATCTACTTTGAGAGGTGGTTAGGTTGTGGTGGGATAGGCATTTTGGTGAATTCTCTGCCAGATGAATTGGAATACTTTGATCTCCTTGACAGTTGGCTTGGTGTAGCTCAGCTTTGCTGACACAAAGTTTTGCCACTGACAAAAATGCTCAATGCCTCTGCTCCTGTCTGGCACTGACAGTGTTGCTGGTTGGGTAATGTTTTTGCCTGCACACTGAAGCAAATGGAGTTACCTCACGGCCATAACTCCGAACTTTGTCCCATGGTCCCGATATATAGGGACTTTGTCCTGCATTACTCCATTGAAGACAGCCTAACCGGACACGCAACAGTGTGAACATCCATCCAGTACAGCCAGGGATTGGTGAACAAGCCAGCGGACGTAGGGCTGCAGTGAGAGTGAGTGGAGCTATCAAATCCAACCTCTGATGTCGGGGATGGGCGGGGACGATACGCCGGGCCCCACCCCCTTTGTCAGGCAACCAGTGCATAGACAAAGAGCCGGTGTTTATACATTGCTGGTCGGGGAAGAAAGTGGCAGGGGGCGGGACCAATTGGAACTACTGTATGTGTAGCAGCAGTAGTATATAATTCAGGTTCATTATAATTCAGGTTTATTATACACCGCTGTGGGTGCACATACAGTAGTTACAATTGGTACCCCCACCCCCTGCCACCTTCTTCCCTGCCCACCAATGTATAAACGCCAGCTGTTTGTCTACGTACGGGTTGACTGACTGTTGGAAGTGAATAAGAAGTAACGTTATATATCTAAAGTTCTACACATTTGTTGGTACAGCCGAACTCAGCCATGTTGATGTTTGCATGACACATGTTTAGAATGTGTAGAGGAATGTGGCAGAATCTGCATATCAAAGGAGTTACCTTCAGCCCAACTGGTGCACACAAGCTTCAAAGAGATTGATGACAAAGACGGCCCAGGGCACATCAGATGCATACTGGCCACAAAAGCCAAGTATGGCAGGACAGTCAGTAATATTAGGAGGGCTGTCATGTGAACACTGATTGGTCCAAACCAAATGGGACTGGCAGTAGGGTGTGGTATGGCTGAGGTATGTTTATGAAAAAGGTTTGCAACCATGAGGTCTCTCTCTGTCTCTTTATTCCATCATGAGGCTTGGCTGCGAAGGTCGGATAAGTATGGCTTATATTGTACTTTGATTGTATGCTATGTATTATTGTAACTTATATTGATACCTTATGCACGTGTTCTTATTTCCTTGGGAAATAAATGAGATTTAATTGACCTTAGACCGTGTATTGATTTCATAGACAAGGGTGGTAGTATTGTGATATTAACAATAACATGTGCTTGGCGTAATAGACTAGCTAAACTATAGGGACTAGACAAAGGAATACATAACTGATAATAGTAGTACTAGATTGAATTGATCAGTTACTTCATTTGGCACCCCAGAAGGCGTGTAATACGTATTTTTACACAGAATCCACGAAAATCTAATGTATTTTTGTTTCTGAGTCCCTGTAAGTCGCGACGATCCTCAAAGACACCCAGAACTGAAAGTCATCCCTAGTGTGGACAAGATTAGCGCTGGCTCGCGAATTCTGAAACCACGCTTGGATGAGCAGGAAAATTCTGTGAGATATTTCACTGGTATAAACGCACGCGTAAAACCTGGTGAGAATTGTGACTGATATATATATATATATATATGTACATTATTGTTGTGTTTGCTGCAGAAACTGTAACCAGAGGGCAAATTGCCGCACTGGCGAGATAAGGGACTGATCATCCCTGGTTATGTGATATAACCGCAGATTGACAGGATAAATCATACAATTTTGAGGGAAAAGTGGAAATATCCACGTGATTGTGAAAAAAAAAACTTTCTGTCCCAATAGAAATTCCCTATGACCTGCTATCGTATAGGAAGGCATTGAATAAGAGTGTGTTCTCCTAAAGAAATTCGTGGGTAAACGGATTTGTATTTGTTTTTTTGTTTTTTTTTGTTTTTTGTATTTGGAGTGGGACTACAGGTCAAAGCTAGCTTCTAAACAGCTTCATCTGTGTCTTTGGTATCTGATTGTTTAGTGTATTGCTAATGCACAGTGTTGGTTAGAGAGTGGCAGGAATTACCATACATCTTTGAGGAAAAAGTGGGGGAAATATAGGTTTTTATTTCTACACACGTGAGAGTGAAATAGCTCTGGTCCAATAGAAGACCAAGGCATTGATTAAGAGTGTGCCTTGTGTCTTGTATGCTGTAGAACCACAAGTCACTGGAAATTTAAACGGTTCGTATCTGTTTTTTTTTTTTTGTTCGTTTGTTGGTAGGAATCTGTCTTTGTGGGGGTTATATAGTTGTTTGTCTTTTGTATAAGCAACTGGTGGAGCAACCTGGTGTGGATAGGCTAATTAGCATATCAATGGAAGCCATTGAAGGTTTCATTAGCAAGCATGGTGGGATTAGATTTCAATTTACTCACAAAGGTAAATTAACATATCAGTTTAATGAACTTTTAAAACAATGTAATACACATAACAGTCGCATATTTAATAAATCAAAAAAAGGCAGGAAACAGAGAATGGCCAATGCCTTATGCATGTTAATGAGAATGAAAGAAATTGCGGAACAAAAAGAATTAGAATGGTTTGCTGATAGAGAAAAAGTGATGGAACAGGTAAGTGATATATCAATGAGGATTGGTTAGGCTGATGCGGATGCTTGTAGTCGGATTAAACAATTAGTGGCTGAGAAATGTGTATTGCAGCAGAGATTAGATGAATTAGAACAAACGTGTAAATTAAAAGAAAGTTGCATTGCCTCTTTGAATCAAAGGGAGGCTGAGAATTTGCAGGTTATCACAAGGCTTAAGGCACAAGCAGCCATAATGGAGTTATCCTCCAAGTGTGCAATAGTGGAGGTGCCCTCCACACATGCTCAGTGTATAGAAAAGCTAGAAGTGAAATATGAAGAAAACCCGTATGCTATTATCACTGCAAATGATAGTACTGTGATGGGAATCGATGTGGAAGAAGCAAATAAAGGTGGGATAACTGCACTTGAAATTGACTCAGGAGTTGACACTTCGGATGACTCCTCAGACAACGAAAGTGTAAAGTCTGTGCATTCCAATCGCAGTAATATTATCCAGCAATGTGGGTTTCCAGCGCCATATGCTAAAAAAATGGCCTATGCAGGGAAACCAGAACTAAAATGTTGTTTGTGTAAAAGGGGGGGTCACATTTCAAAATATTGTCGGGCGGCGAATAATGATATCGAAAGGAAATTATACCCGAAAACGACCCCAAGGCATCATGTGTGTTATTCAGCCAGGTGGGGTAGCCATCCACAGCACGGAACCAATAGTAATCAAACCCATTTCCCGTGTAAAACGCAAATGCGGGGTCTAGAAACTAAAAAGCAATATGTAGGACAGTTGCTTAGAGTCAAAATGGAGATAGACGCATGGTTACTCAAATATAGCACTGGGGGAAACAATGTTAGCAGAACTTAGTGAGCTGCAGGCATGGTAAGAATATTCTGGTCAATGTTTCCCGGCTATGAAAAAGGTTTGATGTAAGTTTCAAGTTCAGAATATGATAGAGGACCTGGATATAGATATACATTTTTTTTGTTTTGTACTCTTAGGGATAAACCCCTGAATTGGTATTGTGGTTTTTCTTTTGTGTGGTTAAAAGATGTTTCTGTTATGAGTTTTTTTTAATCTTGTGTTTCTTTACTCTTTTCTTATTGTCAGTCTTTGTAAACTTTTCCTGAGTATCCAATACTGCTGATTAACATAAGAATTGTGTGTAATCACTTGTGTGTTCCTTTTTCCAGAGACCAGGAAGAAGTTAATCTGGTTCGTATACGGACATTTGCATTTGTTTGCAGGTCTCTCAAAGTAACAACAGTGGTAAAATATAGCAGAACATGGGTTAGGTTATTGTAAATGCATAATCGATTATCACATGGTACCATGAGCTCATTAGTTAGTAATTGTTTGCAAACAATGAAAAATAATAGTACTAAAAAGAGTTACAAATGAAGCTAAAATGTTGTGATGATACATATGCTTTGTTTTGTTTTTCGTTTTCCCCATTAGCTAATTGTATTTCAGATTGGAATAAGCACTCTTTGCAGGAGAAAAGTCCATGGATGTTGTCAACTAAAAGTTGAGTGTTTGTCATTGTTGTATGATGGTTGTCTTGTCGTATGATGGTTGTCTTGTCATGTTATTTGTGTGATCATGGCCAGATTTTTAAGTTTTTTTTACTTTTTTTTTTTTTTTTTAGTTAATTTTGTTTTTCTTTCTCAAATTTTTTGTTTTTGATATTGGTTTAGTCCTCTATGTTAGTTATATTTTTATTCAGGTGGAAAAGTAGTAGGTCTAATCCACCTGAAAGGGGGGGAATTGACAATGCCCTCAGGTAGAACCAGTCACCTGAAAAGGGGTAGTGCATACATCGTAAAGATACAGATAGATGCATTGTTTTTTTTAGTTTGTAAAATTTGAAGTTTTTGAGAAGCAACACTGACGTTCAGTTTTAAACGTTTTTTGATCATACCATGGGGATCCATTTTACAGTGGGTGTAGCCTAAAGAGGTCATGGTTGTTTGGATAGTTTGGTCAGAGTTGCAGAAGCCAGGAATACTGAGGTCCTGGGCTCCAAGGAGGGAACTATAAGTAAACATGGTAAGCGAGCAGATATTGTGGATAAGAATTTGATACTGCTCTTGTTTTTCACTTCCAGAATCCAAGTGGAGCGAGAATTGGAGAGGCTTCTGGAACATGGATAACAGATGATCATCTGGTTGGCAGTTTGTCTGTGCCACACCATACCACAAATTAGTTCCAATAAACATCAGGAGAGAAGGAAAACTGAAAGATTCAGATTAATACCTGTTTTTTCGTATGGACAATTTGGTGCTAATGCTGAATCTGAAAGACTGTGCCTAGCAAGAGAACTCTTGAAATATTTTTGCTGAAGTCTCTCCTGATGAATGCAAACATGTTATTTATACATGTGCAATGGGTTGGAGGTTGGGGAAGAGTTATGACACATCCAATCCGTCAAAACATGAAAATGTAAAATATGTGTTTTTTGTTGGAAGGAGGAATTGAAAGAAGAAAGGTTTTAATGTATTACATGTATTGGTGTAACGGAGACAATATGGTGCAGGTACCCAGGAGGTATACTGGCGCTTATGCATAATAAGGTGGCTGTTGGTCAGACTAAAGGGTGCCAGGTGATACATCAATGGGGTGAAAACTTCCTCGTAGGGGTGGTGTCTCAATCCTAGCGGTCCTAGAGAGAAGCTTTCGGTTACAGGACATGCGGGACACCAGAACTAGACATGAGGAAGATACGCCCGGTTGGTGTCTCACCTGAGAGGTTGAAACCCTGCACAGATAATGCCAGTGAATACACACAGGAGCATGCTCTGTTAAAATAAAGGGAACAAACGCTGGCTACCAGGGTACCGTAGGACTTCACCACATGGTGCTGCAACATCTCATGGTGGTTGACAAAACCTATCACCCTATATGTGCTGAGTATACACTGAATCAGGTGCGGTTATTGTACCAGTGACTTACTCCCAGAGATGAGAATGAAGTCCATGCAGGATGCTTATTTCTGAGGAGTAACCCGAAAGAGGAGGGATGTATTCAGCACTATATTGGGGGGGAACAATAGCTGGGATGGGTGTTATTAATGGAGGGGACATCGGCCTCCTGAGGAACAAACTCACAGCCATAGCTTCAGAGAAGGAGCGTGACTTTGTTACCCTGGGAGATTGGTGGCATCCTCGATAACATTCAATGAAGTCACAGAAACACTCAGGTCAGAGTGGCTCCGGATTTTGTCAACCATGTTGAGAGGTTGGTAGGGAGGACAGAAACCTGTCATTGGCTCTGGCGCTCACTCTGTGGCAGGTGGAAATATCAGCCAACATCAAGCTGATTGTACTGTCTCTGTATGAGGGGCAGTGGCCTGATGAGTTAGCGTCACCGCTCAGTAAGATTTTGCCAAAACACGTTGCTTACACTAATCCAAAATAGTGGTCGAATGCCTGTATGGGTGGTACTAAGTTGGATTGTGAAAGGTGTTATGCTGTATGTTCTCATATACAGAAGTGCAGACTTGGTCTGTATATTTGGTGGCATCAATGGGCTTACTGACTGGGGACTCTATCTTGTTGCATTTGAGGCTATATCACACATGTGATCAGAGAAGATGAACGCTGGAGGCAGGTTGATATTTCCCTTTGTCGGAAGCATGACCATGATGTCCTTTGTAGGCCAGGTCAATACATGGGGATGAACGAATAATGTTGGGAAGTTATTTCTGTATTCTGGATGGAGAGGTCATTGCTGGGAAGAAGGCACCCAGGTATTATTTAGGACATAGGCGAGTTTTGTTTCTTTGTCCTAAAGAATACCGGTGTAGTGTTAGTCATGGGACTCGAGGGTTCCTTGAACCTAACCGTAGGTAGAGGTGCATGGTACACAATGGGCATGATCTCTGAAATCCAGGCACAGGGGTGGAATTGTGTGGGTTTGGTAATTGTTGTAAACTTATATGTGTAGTTAAGCGATATTTATCTAGAAGGGTCTCCCAGTTGTCTATGCAAGTTGAGGGACGATTTGACGGTGAGCTCTCTGTGTACAAATTGGAGACGTTGCTGCCAAGTCAGAGCCCTGCAACGCCGCTGCGAGCAAGCCTGCCTAATCCCGACCCGTAGTTACAGTAAAAGGTTATAGGAGGTTGGGAGCGGGGTGCGTAATACATATATATGTATACATATTATGGTAATAAGTTGATTTATGTTTGCGGTAGAATGTGACCTATGGGTATTGTAGGCTAGTAAAGGCCCTCCTCAAGAATCTGGGTCTGAAAGCTGGGTGATATGTTGCTCTGAATGGGTACTGGTGAATGGTGAATGAATGGGCACCCCTTGCCTGTACTGCCGTCCTGAAGATACCCAAGATGCAGAATGGTGACATGGAAGCTGTCGCTGAAGAGTGGTGGAGGTGTGTCACTCAGTGGCAAAGCGGCACGTGTTGGGAGACATCACATGGTAAAACAATTATGGACTGCTCCATAGGACCTGCTTCGGCACACGTTGAAAACACAGCGTGGTAAGACAATTGTGTACTGTTCCATGAGAGATGTCTCTGGAGCGCTCGTTGAAAACAACCATGCGTTACACGAGCTAAGGACTGTGCTACAGGTACTGGTTCGGAAGCACATGTTGGGGAACCACACACGTTGAGACAGTTATGGATTGTTCAGAAGGAGCCGTGTCTAAAGAAGGGTGGTATGCGCCTTTTAGGCGCAACGCGGCATATGTTGGAAGTGAATAAGAAGTAACGTTATATATCTAAAGTTCTACACATTTGTTGGTACAGCCGAACTCAGCCATGTTGATGTTTGCATGACACATGTTTAGAATGTGTAGAGGAATGTGGCAGAATCTGCATATCAAAGGAGTTACCTTCAGCCCAACTGGTGCACACAAGCTTCAAAGAGATTGATGACAAAGACGGCCCAGGGCACATCAGATGCATACTGGCCACAAAAGCCAAGTATGGCAGGACAGTCAGTAATATTAGGAGGGCTGTCATGTGAACACTGATTGGTCCAAACCAAATGGGACTGGCAGTAGGGTGTGGTATGGCTGAGGTATGTTTATGAAAAAGGTTTGCAACCATGAGGTCTCTCTCTGTCTCTTTATTCCATCATGAGGCTTGGCTGCGAAGGTCGGATAAGTATGGCTTATATTGTACTTTGATTGTATGCTATGTATTATTGTAACTTATATTGATACCTTATGCACGTGTTCTTATTTCCTTGGGAAATAAATGAGATTTAATTGACCTTAGACCGTGTATTGATTTCATAGACAAGGGTGGTAGTATTGTGATATTAACAATAACATGTGCTTGGCGTAATAGACTAGCTAAACTATAGGGACTAGACAAAGGAATACATAACTGATAATAGTAGTACTAGATTGAATTGATCAGTTACTTCACTGACCAAGGAGGCGGAGCCCTGAATATAGACCCCACCCAACCCCAGTATCAGTGGTTGGACCTGACAGCTCCACTCACTTTCAGTGTCATTGTGGCCATACACCCGTCTGCTTGCCCACCAATCCCTGGCTTTGCTGGATGGATGGTCAAACTGCTGAAGGTCCTGCTAGGCTGCACTCATTTGTTATCCATCTGATGCCGCCATTCTTGTCTCGGCTCCTGTATGCTGGTAATCAAGATTTTAGAAGATAAGTGTGCTAGTTTTTTTTTTTTTGCAAATATGTTTTTTATTACGTTTTCAAACTTGGGGTAGAGCCCTAAAAAGTAGAGTGGTAACTTAAACAGTGAAGGTCGCAGCCTCCTAATCACACATTACACTAAGTAGTGTTGTACAACATAACATTTCAAATATTCGTTAAGAGTTGCGTAGTTCGTATAGTTATCGCATTGCTACATAAATCCAGTAGGATAACTAATTAAAATCCGTGAGTATCATATGTCTTAAAACCCCAGGCGAACATCCTACAAAAAGAGCAAGGTAGATGAATTAGGGGTTCGACCAAGGTGAAGAGATGGAAAAATAGAAAAAGTAAGACACGAATAGAAGGGGGGGGGGATGGGGGGGGGTGTGACTACGGGGAGGGAGTGGCGTTTTGGATGAGTTTATCTGTGTGCTGTTTTTAATAGTAACTCAGGTTCCAAAGAAGGCTTTACCTTCTTCCGAGTATATAAGCATGTTCCAGATAGTCCAAGTTTTCTTGTAGGCTTCTTGTCTGTCTTGGGCTGTCAGTATCAGATCCTCCATTTTATTTATATCTTCCACTTTCCGCAGCCACATTGCTGTGGTCGGTGGAGTTTGTTGTTTCCAGAGTAGGGGAATGCAGGACTGAGCTGCATTTGTCAGGTGACGTAGTAGGGACTTTTTATATTTTAGGAAGAATGCCGGGTCATTCGGGATCTGAAAGTCCGTACATTTTTGGGATATTGTCAGGAAGATCCTTCTCACCGGCATCCGAGCGGCGTAAGACGCAGAAGATCATCTGTGATGTAAGACGACCGCTAACGCGGTCGGCGGTGCGCGCGCGCGGCCGTTTGACGCAATTGCCGCCAATAGCGCTATTTAAAGTGGATCCTTGCTTTACTGCCTTGCTGCCCGATCAACAGCGTTCCTGTGTACTCTTGTATCCTGTATCTGAATTCACCTGATCCGTATCCTGATCCGTATTGAACCCGGCCTGTTCCTGACTTCGTTGTTTGCTGCCTGCCCCCAACTTTTGGCTTCCTACCCGACTATTCTTCTGGACTTCGTTTCTGTACCTGATCTGCTCGCCTGTGCCTGACCTGGACCGTTGTACTACTCTGTTACCTGGCAGTTTCCTGTTTACCGCTGCCGGACTACAGAACACCTCCTCCTGTGACCTGTTGCCTCTTATCTCTTGCTGCAGACTACTGGACTCCTTCCACTTCCCACTATATCCTGTTTGTACCTGCATTCCGCTGTTGGACTACAGAACTCCTCCCGTTGTCTGCTGTACCCTGCAGCCACTTGCACTCTGCTGTCGGACTACAGGACTCTTCCAGGAGTCTGCTGTACCTTGCCTTCACCTGCACTCCGCTGTTGGACTACAGGACACCTCCCATTACCAACGGTCTACTGCTTCCTACATCAACCATCCAGTCAGGCACTTGTGCTCCTCTGTGCTCCCGAGCCCCTGTCATCTCTACCAGGGCCTCCCGAGTCAGAGGTCTACGAGAGGCCGCTCCCTGCATTCCGAGCTCTGCCTTAAGGTACGTGACAGATATGGTACGAACCTCCTGTCCAGAATGCCATTAGCCTAGGGCAGGACCAAAATATGTGTAGCATTGTTCCCCTGTCTTCTCGGCAGCGCCAACAGTGTACTGGTGCATCAGGAAAGATAACGTGTAGGCGACTAGGTGTTAAGTACCACCTCGTAAGAATTTTATAGTTTGTCTCCTGTACTTGTCTCCAATCAATAACCCTGCCCAAATGGATTGCCTGGTAGTACCTTTTTATATCAGGTAGCGCTAAACCTCCATAGTGTTTTGGCATTGAGAGTTGGGTTTGTGGGGTTCACGGGTTGTTTGTGTGCCAAGACCAGTGGCGGCCCATCCATAGGGGGCACCCAGGCGCTGCCCCCCCCCCCTCCATAAAAAATGTAAAAGAAAAAAAAGTTTAAAAAAAATAAATTATTTAAGCATGTCCCTTAAAAAAAAAATGTTTTAAATGACTTTTAGTGCACTGTGTCCTGGCGTCAGGCGCAGTGCAATATGGGAAGCGCCACTTCTGTGCAATCACAAGATTGCAGACGTGGCGCTTCATGTGCCCCCAAAAAAATGGCTCTGTGGCGCAGTCGACCACGCCACAGCTTTCGGCGCGGTGTCCTGGCCGGGCGGCGAGTGCACAGATTTGCACTTTCAGTTATAATGGGCGGTGCTTCTGACGTCACTCCAGGAAGTGAAGAGGAGCAGGTAAGCCATGCTTATCATTGTTCGGCGGCAGAACCCCCCCTCTTAACAGCAGTGTTATCACTTATCACCTGCACACTTTCGCTGGTCTGCAGCACTCCACCCCCCCCCCCCCCCTCAACAAACTCCACTAAGTGATCTTTCTTATTCGGTGGTCAGCAGCAGAACTGAACACACACACACAGAATGCAGATATGTGCGACTTAAAGGTTGCAGAATGCAGATATGTGCAATTTACAGGTTGCAGAATGCAGATATGTGCGATTTCCATGTTGCATATATGTGCAATTTACAGGTTGCTGAATGCAGTTATGTGTGATTTACAGAATGCAGATATGTGCAATTTACGAGCAGGGCCCTCTTGTACCTTTTGTATTATTGTACTGTAATTGTGTTGTCCCCCCATCTACCTTGTAAAGCGCTGCGTAAAATGTTGGCGCTATATAAATCGATAATAATAATTTACAGGTTGCTGAATGCAGTTATGTGCGATTTACAATTTGCAGATATGTGCAATTTACAAGTTGCAGAATGCAGAAATGTGCGAGTTACAGGTTGCTTTAGTAGAGCCCTGTGTATAATGTGCAGCCTGGTATATGATGTGAATTCTATAAGGGGTGTGGCTTATGTGAAGTGGGAGTGGTCAAATCTGGAGGGGCTCCATCCTAAAACTTCACCAGCTGCCAATGGCCCAGACAAAGCAGGTAAATAAAGCTTGCACTTGCTTAAAGTATGCGGGAGGTACTTTAATCGGTAAGGCTTGGAAGAGGTAAAGGAATTTTTGCAATATGTTCATTTTCAGCAAGTTACATCTTCTAAACCAAGTGTGAGTCCCCTTGTGCCATGAGTCTAAAAGCAGCTTTGTCTTTGCTAGCAGAGGGGGGAAATTCCGCTTATATATGCAGGAAAGATCGGGTGGGATGTTAGTCCCTAGGTAAGTCAGGGTGGAGGACGTCCACCTAAACTGGAAATTTGATCGTATGGAAGGGAGCATACGCGGCGGTATTGATATTCCCATAGCCTCCTATTTTGAGAAGTTTATCTTTAGGTTAGATAATTTCCCATAGATCTCAAATTCTTTAAGTGGGTTTGGCAGGGACACTCTTGGGTTGGTAAGTGAAAAGAGCAAGTCATC